>NW_026575140.1:88109828-88739233 GCF_905146905.1 Nyctereutes procyonoides | reverse complement strand
ATTGCAAATAATAATATTTCATTCTTTTTATGGCAGAATACTATTCCATTGCATATATATACCACTTTTTTATCCATTCATCTATTAGTGGATACCTAGGATGCTTCCATAATTTGGCTATTGTAAAAATGCCGCTATAAACATTGGGGTGCATGTACCCATTTATATATGTATTTTTTAATTTTTATTTATTTATTTATGATAGTCAGAGAGAGAGAGAGAGAGAGAGGCAGAGACACAGGCAGTGGGAGAAGCAGGCTCCATGCACCAGGAGCCCAATGCGGAATTCAATCCCGGGTCTCCAGGATCGCGCCCTGGGCCAAAGGCAGGCGCCAAACCGCTGCACCACCCAGGGATCCCTATATATGTATTTTTATATCCTTTGGGTAAATACCCAGTAGTGCAATTGCTGGGTCAGAAGGTAGCTCTATTTTTAACTTTTTGAGGAACCTCCATACTGTTTTCCAGAGTGGATGCACCAGTTCACATTCCCACCAACAGTGCAAGAAGGTTCCCCGTTCTCCACATCCTCTCCAACATCTGTTGTTTTTTATGTTAATTTTAGCCATTCTGAGAGGTATGAGGTGATATCTCATTATGATTTTGATTTGTATAAGCATCTTTAGATAACTGTTAATATATTGCTATATATATATATATATATATATAGCTTTCACAGAGCAAAAACTCATCATTTTGATGAAGCCTAATTTATCAATTTTTTCTTTTACGGATTTCACTTTTGGTGTTAAGTCTAAGAATTTTTTGCCTAGACCTACATCCTGAAATATTTCTTCTATATTTTTTACCAAAAGTTTTATAGTTTTATGTTTAACATTTAAGTCAGTAATTCATTTTGAGTCTGGCATCCTGCCCAAGTGTATCCCAAACTTTTACACTGTCCCTACTGTCTCAGAACAGAAAGTCAATTCAAACTAGATGTTTTAGTGTTTGCATTTTATATTTTGATATCTTTCTTAAAAATTTTAATATTAGTATTAATAATAATCAGTATTATCAGTACTGATTATTATATTAATATTTGCATTGGTATTAATAATTTTTATATATTAACATTGATTTTATATATTATATTATTTTATTTTATTTTATTATTTTATATCAGTATTATGACTACCTTGTGGGGTGAAAATTTATTATTTTGAAGTCTGGAATATGGACAAATATTTACCAATTTTGTCTTACTTGGTATCTCAATTGTCAACTGAGACAAGATTCAAGTTTTCTGAAAAGGAAATAAGCATACTAATTTGACCAAATAAGAATATTAAATGTTTAACCAAATATGAATATTGATTTAACCAAAAATCATGGTATAAATGTACTGGGAAGATAAGTAGACAGAAAGACTATGTGTATGAGTAGAAGGAGTGCAGGAGCCAAAAATTCTAAGTTTTTATATCAAGAAATAATAAATTAACTCAAAATTAAACATCAATGCATAGGAATTTAAGGATGTTACTTAGAAACCTGGAGATAGTAACTGGAAGAAATAGGTGAAAATTTTGAAAATGACTCTGTAGAACAGTGGAGAGAGATGGGGAAGAGGCTATAGTTTTCATTAAAAGCCTTGTGAAATTATTTGACTTATATTATTATTTACCCATGTAACTTTGATAACGTGCTTGAGGGAAAAAAAAAAAAGGAACAAGTTACCGAAAGCAACTCTGCACCATGTCGTGCTATTTTCTGATATTGGACCATTGATGTTAAGAACAGTGGCTACTTCAGTTTTTTCTACGGGCAATGGACTAGAAAATAAAAGTGATCCGCAGACCAAAGGACGCCGCAAGCTCCCATGCTTCAGTGGGCCCACCTGCAAGCATGCATGTGTGGAAAGATAACAGCGATCTTCTGGTGAATTCGGACGCCCCTTCCTAGTTAGAGCCTACGCGCCCAGGAATGTGTGGAAACTGATACCGAGAGCTCCCCGACAAGTGGGGGTATGTCAGTTTACGTGTGGCATAGGGTGACCCACCGGAGAATCAGCAGCGCTGCAAAAGAACGGGCCACGGGTAGATCTGGTTTACCCATAGAGAATTCTACCACAAGACCTTAAAACAACTGGCATTCATTTTTATGGGGAAAGGACTCAGTTATCTCTGAGGTTGACATGCTAACCCTTGAGGAAACAGAATGCTTGTTTCAAGGCAGAGAAGGAGGTTCTGAGAGGCTGCAGGGTTGGAGGCAGCTCTCGTTGGGTTGTTAGCTCCCATTCAGAAAGGTCAGGCACCAGAGACAGGTCGCAGGGGGCAGGTGAGGGCACAGGAGGCCGCAACTTCAGGAAGGCTTCACTGGGGCCCGGGGCCTTCCCTCCTGCAAGCCCCCAGAAGAGGTCCCCTTTAAAGTGGCTCTGGGCGGACCTCGGCCAGCCACGCTCCCCGCGGGTGGCACGTGCCACCTCGGGCCTGAGGGCTCTGACCCCAGCCCAAGGAGCTAATCCTTAGTGATGGCAAGTGATGCGGTAAGTGCTTTGAGGCCAAGAACCACATTTTAGGCATTTCTGTATCCCTGAATTCTCTCCCCATGCCAGGACAAGTGCGCGCATTTCCTTTATCCAGCACTTATCCAACAAATAAACAAGTGTTGCTTTCAGCTGAACATGCAAGTGTTATCAGGACACTGGTTTGTATGTCACAGAAAATACTCTATTGCCTACCAACTTTTCCCATCCCAGGAAAATAACTGCTGGTAATGAAGTAATTGTTCAGTCAGCAGGGTCCTGTACAAAAATCCTTGTCTTTTAATCAAAACTTCAAACTTGAGTTCTATTAATTTCCCAAGTTACTAAATTTGTCAAATTCCTAACAGTAAAGAAGATGCCTATTATAATAGTTCACATTTGTTATGGGAAGATTTTTTAAGTTGCTGTTTCCAAGAATTAATCAAATCTAATGGAAAAATTAACACAAATATCAAAGATTGAGTTTTTTAAAAATTAAAATAAAAACCAACTTGTGGAACCCAATCCGGACCTAGTTTAGTGCCCTGGATAGATTGTATTTAATAACGTAGTGCTCACTATGTAAGAAGACTTAATAGCTCAAAAGAAAGAAAAAGAGAGAATGCAGATAAGAAAGGGAATTCAAGGGGCACCTGGGTGGCTCAGCGGTTGAGCGTCTGCCTTTGGCTCAGAGCATGATCCCGGGGTCCTGGGATCGAGTCCCATACTGGGCTCCCCTCAGGGAGCCTGCTTCTCCCTCTGCCTGTGTCTCTGCCTCTCTCTCTGTGTCTCTCATGAATAAATAAATAAAATCTTTAAAAAAAAAGAATTCTAAAAATGTTCATCGGGAAGGGTTTTAGAAACCCTAGCCACTCAGTAATTTCTTCACTTCATGCTATTTAAAAAAAAAAACAAAAACAATATTTTAAATTTCACAGTTTTAGGTTCACATCAAAATTGTGAGGAAGGTACCGAGATTTCCTATACACTCTCTGTGCCCTCCAGTGTTAACATCCACCAGCAGCAGAGTACATTTGTCACAAATGATAAACCAAACTGACACAACATCATCGCTCAGAGACCATGGTTTGCATTAGGGTTCACTCTTGGTGTTGTACATGCTGTGGGTCTGCAGAAGTGTATAATGACATGTTTCCATCATTACACTATCATATAGAGTATTTTCAACTGCCCTCAAAATCCCCTCGGCTCCACCTAACTGTCCTTCTCTCCCACTCCCCAACCCCTGGCAACCACTGATCTTTTTACTGTCTCCATAATTTTGTCCTTTTAAGAACGTCATATAGTTGAAGTCATACACTATGGAGGCTTTTCAGATTGGTTTCTTTGACCTAGTAATATGCATATCAGTTTCTTCCATGTCTTTTCATGGCCTGATAGCTCCTTGCCACCTCATGCTTTGTAAAAGAAAAATCTATGTATTTAAGTCATAAGTATATATATGCATATGAACGTTTGGAGCATATGAACAAGTTTATCTGCTAGACCATCCAGATGGAAATATGTGGTAAATGGATGGAAACAAGGTTTGTAAACTTAGGAGAAAGATAGGCATTTTTAGACCAGTTTAGGTTTAGATATTCACCAGACTGAACTATTTTTTAGCATTTAAAATAAAACTTGTGTTAAATTGGTTTCACAGGTAGAATTTAGTGATTCATCAAATGCATATCACACCCAGTGCTCATTACATCAAGAGCCCTCCTTGATGTCCATCACTCAATTATCCCATCTCCTCACCCACCTCCCCTCCAGTGACCCTGTTTGTTTCCTAGAGTTCATTATCTCTTATGGTTTGCCTCCCTCTCAATTTTCATCCTATTTTATTTTTCCTTCCCTTCTCCTATGTTCACCTGTTCTGTTTATTAAATTTCCCATGAGTAAAAGCATATGGTATTTGTCTTTTTCTGACTTATTTCATTTAGCATAATACCCTCTAGTTCCATCCATGTCATTGCAAATGGCAAGATTTTATTCTTTCTGATGGCTGAGTAATATTCCATTATATACATATATACTGGGACACTGGGATGCATGTGTCCCTTCGAATCACTATGTTTGTATCCTTTGGATAAATACCTAGCAGTGCAATTGCTAGATTGTGGAGCATCTCTATTTTTGACTTCTTGAGGAACCTCCATACTGTTTCCCAGAGTGGCTGCACCAGTTTGCATTCCCCCAACAGTGTAGGAGGGTTCCCCTTTCTCCACATCCTCACCAATGTCTATTGTTTCCTAAGATGTTAATTTTAGCCATCTAACCAGTGTCAAGTGGTGAAAAATATAACTTTTTTTTACCACAGTAAACAAAACAATGTATTAAAACTGACTTCCAGAGATGCCCAAATTATTTTTTAAACATGATTTAATTTTTCCCCTTTTCTTTAAATGTTAAGTTTTCTTTAACGAATTTATACAAAGTGTTAAATTTTCACTTTAGAATTTAGTTTATAGTTATATGACAGAGTGTTTTTCATCAAGATATCTTTTTCTAAGTCCTAATGGTTTCTATCTTCCTTTTAAAATGTATTAAGTATCTTATAAGTTGTCATTCTCAAAAATATTCTGGAGGAAAAATTTTTGAATTAAGTACCCATAAATTCTTCATTTCTGTTATAATATAGCAATTTATCATCTAACCCACAGTGGTCTATCAATGGAGTCAGGCTGAGTTTCTCGTTCTCCTTAGACATAACTGGCTGCAATTCATAAAGCAACAGCTGGCTCCAGAATCTCTACTTTATGAACAACTGTAACTGAGACAGGTCATTCATTGAGCTATACATTTTGACCAGTTTTCATCGCTGAAGAAGGTCTTCTTTCTTCTGAATCTGCTTCACTAGTTTTGCTTTTTCTTCACTAAATCCTTGTTTGGGAAGATCCTCATTCTCAGAGTCACTTGGGAGATCATTTCGTGACCAGTATGAACTGATTTAGGTTCATATACTGATATTATTGAAGGTATTTTCCAAATCTGTATTTTCTTCAAATTCACTGTCAATGTGCTTAAAATTTTCTTAAAATTCCAGTTTTCTGGAGATCCCTGGATGGCTCAGAGGTTTAGCGCCTGCCTTTGGCCCAGGGCATGGTCCTGGAGGCCAGGGATTGAGTCCCATGCCGGGCTCCCTGTGTGGAGCCTGCTTCTCCCTCTGCCTGTGTCTCTGCCTCTCTCTTTCTCTCTCTGTGTCTCTCATGAATAAATAAATAAAATCTTTAAATAAAATAAAATTCCAGTTTTCTTCTGTCGAAAATGCTGGGGTTTTTTTTCTGAAAAAGTCTGACCAGCTTCTTCATTTTCTACTTTAAGATATTTTACTACACTGTAACAGAAATTAAAGGAAGATCTGGTTTTCCTTAATCATCCTCTAAGTGTTGCAGTCATAGGCTAGAAATATCGAATAGTTCCACTGGAAGAACTAAGATATTTCTCCTTGTTTTCTTGAACTGCTCGTACGGAGAATGCAGAGATGGTGGGTTGGCACAGGCCTGTGCTGCACTAGTAAAATCAGAGCTGAGTCAGATAGACTTTCTACCTTGAAAATTAAATCTTGGTTGGGATGTCCTGGTGGCTCAGCGGTTGAACATCTGCCTTCGGCCCAGGGCATGACCGCAGGGTCCTGGGATCGAGTTCCGCATGGGGGTCCTGTGAGGAGCCTGCTTCTCCCTCTGCCTGGGTCTCTGCCTCTCTCTCTCTATGTGTGTCTCTCATGAATAAATAAATAAAATCTTTTAAAAAATGAAATCTTGAGTTCGTTCTAAATAAAACTGTTGGTCCAAAGCTGACTACTAGTTTTTTCAGGACAAATTAACTAGCTAACATCTTATATAAACAAGACCTTTGTTTTTCTCTATCAAAATATCCTCAGATCTGTGGAGAATAACAATTGTGGAATTCTTCAGGAATTCTTTAATTTCACTACTCCAGGTTTATAATGAAAGGAAATATAACTGAAATCTCCACTCAAAAAAAACATAATTATATTTGTCATAGTTCCCTAAACCCTAAAAACGGTGTAGCTAGAGTCAATGACCATTCAGACCTGAGGAACAAGGAACACAGACACAGATAAATTTATGCCTGTCTGCATCGTTTAAGTAGCAAACAGACCCTGTAAAGTTTGTTTGTTTCTTCAAACAAAGGTGTCAATTTTACTGGAAAAAATAAAAAAAACAGAGAAGGGGTCCTCTCTTCCCCCTCACCACTGCAGAAAATCCACACTAGCCCTTGAGAGACCCCGGGAAGGTAGCATTGAGAGATCTTCTGACTGGGGAAATGAAGCTCTACTCCACTCTACAACCCACCCCCAAAGCCAAAGAAATGTGTGTGTGTGTGTGTGTGTGTTTAAATTAATTTTTAAATAGAATTTCTACCCCCAGTGTTGGGCTCACACTCATGACAGAGAGATCAAGTCACATACTTTACTGACTAAGCTAGCCAGGTGCCCCAAAGAAATATACTTTATCTACTCACTTTGCAAATAAAATCTTATCCTCTTGATATCTTGGTTATTCACAGTCTAGTTGCAACTTAGGAACAAAGTTTTCTAAATATTTACTTTAGCTTAATATTCAGCAGAGTGTTGACAAGTATGAGAAATGCTGTGCATCCACTGCTACTGTTCACTGAGAGAGGGAAGAAGGAATGAAGGAAAGAAGAGAGACGTGACACCAAGGAAAACCAGGAGGACATTGTCCTGCTTTCTGCTTTCTTTTGCTATTTACAACACAAACTGAGAGAATCAAGTTCCTTTAAAGAAGTGAAATATGAAAATAGAGGGAAATTGACTGCTTTTATTCTTCTTTAACACTATTCACACCCTCCTTCTGTTTAATTCTCCACAAAACAACAAACATGATCAAACTATCTCACTCCTCCCCATATGTAAACCCATGTGATGGCTTCTCAGAGCACTTGAGGATAAAAACCCAAATGCCCTGCTTTCCCCAAAAGGCTTATCTCTATAGGACCAAGAGCTTATTTGGGCCTAGGTTGAAAACAAACACTTCTGGTGATTTGTTTGATAGTTACCGTAGTTGGTGGGCTGCTTTCTGGATGACCGGATCTCAATAATTCACATAGACTTTGTCCCTCTCATCCTGAGCCCTTGCCTCCTGGCCATCTCTCCAGTGACTCCCTCTTTCTGATTTCCCTACAGCCACTCAAATCTGTTTTCCTTTCCTCACACACGTTAGTCTCTTGTGACTTGGCCAAAAGTGTGTGCTATCTTCTCAATCTGAACTATTCTCCCTCCCATCCTTCAAGAGGCTACCTTCCTCTGAAGGATTCCGTTCCTAAACTAGCTTCCTCCCTGCATCACCCACTTTCTCTTTCCCAACCCTTTGTTTCCTCCATAATACTTATCAAACTTTAAGTGATTTTGTCTATTTACTTTTTTTACATCTGTCTCTTGACAACAGGGACAGCATCTGGTCACCTGTTGACGTGGCCCATTATAGACCCTGGCACATCACCTGGCACTTTATAGACCCCCAATTAAGTATCTGTTGAGTGAATACATAATTTAAGAAGCCACTTAATTAAGATGGAGTCCCCCTGAGTCAGGAGAAACAACGTCAGTGATGAAGATGAAGAAAGCTCTGAATAATGTTCGGAAAAGAAGGCACAATTTGGGGTCAGTAAGCAGCCAGGGACTGTCTTTAGTGACTCAAAAAAAAATGCAGTCATGTAGAAGAATAAACTTTGATCTTTGTAAAATGATTCATCTTCCCTTAGGCTAAAGAAGCAGACATGCTTTGCCAAGATTATAATGGAAATTGAATGCAGCTCGGCCACACACTTCTCATACCGATACTTTGCCCTTGAGGATATCATGCATATTAATTTTACTCATCAAAGATGATAGTAATAAAAATTACTAGATCCAAAAGGACTGCATGCTTAGATGCTTCAGAAGATGGGCCTATGTAACTATTTCTGTAGTTTTAGGAAATGAAGAATCTAGAGGCTGAATTGACATAGTTGGATCCTCTGTATCTATAAACCATAACCATCCTAATCTAGAGCTGTCTATAATCGGATGAGGTTGAACTTTGGTTTATAAGAGAATTGCCCAGGAAATCTCATAAAACTGTTCATAGCTAAGAAAAAGTTGATGACAAAATATAAGTATTACTATTTTTGCCCAGACATCCCTTAAATATTTAAAAAAAAAAAAAAAAGAAGAAGGCTGAGGTTCAGGTCATATCCCACTGAATCTCCTCAAAAAGGACATTTCCTGGTCAGCAGCAGAGAATCTATGGAGGAGCTGAGACTTCATTCTAGCGTGGGGTAGTTTGAGTTGAGAGAAACCCAAGTGGGTTTGGAGGAGAGGAGCGAAAAGTTCTCAGCTGTGAAAATACTACATATTTAGAAGATCAATGACCCACTAACCCACCAGCTGTGTATGAAACACCTCCAAATACTACTGCCATTATTCTTACTGAAAAGGTGTCAGGTTCTCGGTCAGCCAATACAAGGTGGCCGAAGGGCTGCGTGCCCATCAACAAGAGATGGGCTACAAATGGTAAGAACAGGTAAGATGAATTGCAGATAATTCTTGGGGAAAATACCTCTGGAATGTAGCTCTTCCTCACAGGAAATATATGCTGGATCTTCCCATCAAGGAGAAAACTGAAGTCCAACCCGTGTCCTCTGTGAGTGAGCAATCCCCTCGCTGGGGCCCAGGGAGGTCTGGGTGATGGGTGGTGACTTGACAGGATGGAAGAGCACAGGTAGGAAGAACTTAGAGCACCAAGCGCAGCTGGGGGGGCGGCCAGCGGGCGGAGGCCCCCCCATGGCCCCAGGTCCCCGGGAGAAGGTCAAGCCATCCCCAACGCCTGTGGGCTGCACCCGGGGTCTAAGGAGAGGCCGGCTGGTCGCTCAGAGAGAAGGGTTTTCACTTCTAGCCACGGAGAAGGCGGGACAAACTAAACAAGAACCCGGGTGGGGGGAGCCTGGGCAGGAGAGCCCCGCCCCAGCCGGGGACTTCACCTGCGCCCCGGATTCCCCGGGGAAGGGCGCTCAGCAGGTAACTGGGCACCGGGAGGGGCGGGGGGGCCTCCAGTCCCCGGGTCACTAGGAGGAGGGGCGCGGGGGCAGCACATCCCCACGGCGGGGAGAGCTCGGTGCAGGGCTGGGCCGTGCCGGGGGCCTGGGGAGAGGCCGGTGGGGGGAGGGAGGAGAAGGGGGAGGGGGAGGGGCCGCCCTGCTACTTTGGGGGCACACCGGGAAGGCGAGTCCAGCAGCGCAGGCCCCGGAGCCCAGGGGCGGGGGACACAGCCCCGATCCTGCGGTTCCCTGGGTGGGGGGGACACACGACACGGGGATGCTCCTGCCTGGGGGAGTGGGGGAGGGCCCAGGATGGCGGGGAACTCCTGTGGGGGGGAGGGGGGAAGGCCCAGGACCACGGGGATGCTCCTGCGGGAGGGAGGGGGGAGGACACAGGACGGCAGCGGGGAGCTCCTGTGGGGGAGGGGGAGAGGGAGGGCACAGGACAGCAAGGACCCTCCTGCCTATGGGGGAGGAGGGGAGGGCCCAGGACGGCAGCGGGGAGCTCCTGGGGAGGGGAGGGGGGAGGGCCCAGGACCACGGGGATGCTCCTGCGGGGGGGAGGGGGGAGGGCACAGGATGCGGGGACCCTCCTGCCACTGGGTGCCCCGAGCCGTGCAGGTCAGCGCCCCCACCCCGGAGCATCCAGGCCCCTGCGGACCGGGAGCTGCCGTAGTTACTGGGGGAGCTGACCCCAGGACTGGAGAGCTGGCCGCCGCCAGTGGGGTTGTTCCTCCCGGTGTCACCCTGTGCCTAGGACGGAGCAGGCCTCACAGGGGAAACAGCTCCCACTGAGCCCGGCACCTGGGGGGGGGGGAGCAGCTCCCCAGGTGCACACACCTGAGAATCAGCGCAGCGGCCCCGGACCCAGAGACCAGCGCGAAGGTCAGGGGAGGAGCAAGTTCTGGACCAAGCAGCGCTGGGAAGCTCCAGGGGACACTGAGGGATATACAGTATATAGAACCAGAGGGGACCCCTCCTAACTTTTTTCCTTTTTCCAGTACAACTCGTTTTTATATCAGACTATAAATTTCCAATTTTTTTCTCTTTTCCCACCTTACCTACAATATTTACCACCTCTTCATTTTTAAGTTTCTTCCTTTCTGACTTTTGTATTTCTACAATTACATGTCTTATATATATTTTCCACTTCTAGATTCCCTTCAACATCTCAACTTATTTTGGGAGATATACAAGATACGGGTTTTTGTTTTGTGTTTTTTTTCTCTGCCTCATTTTTTCCTACAGTGGTGGAAGTTAATACCTTCTAAAACATGACCAGCATGCACCCAGAACCAAGTGGTGTATCATGCTGGTTCATTCTGTGAGATTCCTCATTCCCATTCTGCCCCCCTCTTTTATCCCGTTTATGTTTTGGTGGTCAGTGTTGGGGCCCTCTACAAGTATTGCTGGTTTATATAAATTTGGGACTAAGCATATTCTAACACAGAACTTAATATACTCAGAAACAAGAGGATCACCCTCCAGGTCCCCTCAGGTAGATGACATTCTCCCTCCACAACAACTTTGTCACCACCATCATCTCCCAGCCCCTTTTTTTTCTTCTCCTTTTTTCTTTTTTTTCTCTTTACTTTTACTTTTTTCTCTTTTCTTTTTTTTCTTCTTTGGGATTCTTGCCCCCCCTTTTTTTACTACTTTGTTTTAAATTTTTTTAAAAAAATTGTTTTTTACTTTAGTGGTCCTTTTGTTTTATTTTGTTCTGATCTTTGTTTTCAATTTCTGGTCTCTGACTCTGTCAGATCATCTAGGGTGAAATTTACTGAGGTCATGGCTGATATTCTTGACTCGGCCTGCTCATACAGCCCCTCTGCACTCAGCAAAATGACTAGAAGGAAGAACTCACCACAAAAGAAAGAATCAGAAACAGTACTCTCTGCCACAGAGTTACAGAATTTGGATTACACTTTGATGTCAGAAAGCCAATTCAGAAGCACAATTATAAAGCTACTAGTGGCTCTAGAAAAAAGCATAAAGGATTCAAGAGACTTCATGGCTACAGAACTTAGATCTAATCAGGCCAAAATTAAAAATCAATTAAATGAGATGCAATCCAAACTGGAGGTCCTTAACGATGAGTGTTAATGAGGTGGAAGAAAGAGTGAGTGACATAGAAGACAAGTTGATGGCAAGGAAGGAAGCTGAGGAAAAAAGAGAAAAACAATTAAAAGACCACGAGGAAAGGTTAAGGGAAATAAATGACAGCCTCAGAAGGAGAAATCTACGTTTAATTGGGGTTCCAGAGAGCACTGAGAGGGCCAGAGGGCCAGAAAGCATATTTGAACAAATCATAGCTGAGAACTTCCCTAGTTTGGGGAGGGAAACAGGCACTCAGATCCAGGAGACAGAGAGGTTCCCCCCCAACCAAAATCAATAAAAACCATTCAAACACCTCAACATTTAACAGTGAAACTTGCAAATTCCAAAGATAAAGAGAAAATCCTTAAAGCGGCGAGAGACAAGAGATCCCTAACTTATATGGGGAGAAATATTAAATTCATAGCAGACCTCTCCACAGAGACCTGGCAGGCCAGAAAGGGCTGGCAGGATATATTCAGGGTCTTAAATGAGAAGAACATGCAACCAAGAATACTCTATCCAGCAAGCCTCTCATTCAGAATAGAAGGAGAGATAAAGAGCTTCCAAGATAGGCAGGAACTGAAAGAATATGTGACCACCAAACCAGCTCTGCAAGAAATATTAAGGGGGACTCTGTAAAAGAAAGAGGAAACCCCAAGAAATAATCCACAAAAACAGGGACTGAATAGGTATTATGATGACACTAAATTCATATCTTCCAATAGTTACTCTGAATGTGAATGGACTAAATGATCCCATCAAAAGACACAGGGTTTCAAACTGGATAAAAAAGCAAGACCCATCTATTTACTGTCTACAAGAGACTCATTTTAGACCTAAGGACACCTCCGGCCTGGAAATGAAAGGTTGGAGAACCATTTACCATTCAAAGGGTCCTCAAAAGAAAGCAGGGGTAGCCATCCTTATATCACATAAATTAAAGTTTAACCCAAAAACTATAGTAAGAGATGAAGAGGGAGACTATATCATACTTAAAGGATCTATCCAACAAGAAGACCTAACAATCATGAATCATGCCCCTAATGTGGGAGCTGCCAAGTATATCAATCAATTAAGAACCAAAGTAAAGACATACTTAGATAATAATACCCTGGTAGTAGGAGACTTCAACACGGCACTTTCTGCAAATGATAGATTTTCTAAGCACAACATCACCAAAGAAACAAGAGCTTTAAATGATATGCTGGACCAGATGGATTTCACAGATATTTACAAAACTTTACATCCAAACGCAACTGAATACACATTCTCTCAAGCACACATGGAATTTTCTCCTGAATAGACCACAAACTGGGTCACAAATCGGTTCTCAACTGATACCAAAAGACTGGGATTGTCCCCTGCATGTTTTCATACCACAATGCTTTGTAACTGGAACTCAATCATAAGAAGAAATTTGGAAGAAACTGAAACACATGGAGGTTAAAGAACATCCTGCTAAAATATGAATGGGTCAACCAGGAAATTAGAGAAGAATTAAACAGATTCATGGAAACTAATGAAAATGAAGATACAACCATTCAAAATCTTTGGGATACAGCAAAAGCAGTCCTAAGAGGGAAATACAAGTCTCCCTCAAAAAATTGGAAAAAACTCAAATACACAAGCTAACCTTGCACCTAAAAGAACTGGAGAAAGAACAGCAAATAAGACCCACACCAAGCAGAAGAAGAGAGATAATGAAGACTTGAGCAGAACTCAATGAAATAGAGACTAGAAAAACTGTAGAACAGATCAACAAAACCAGAAGTTGATTCTTTCAAAGAATTAATAAGATAGATAAACCATTAGCCAGCTTTATTAAAAACAAAAGAGAAAAGATTCTAATTAATAAAATCATGAATGAAAAAGGAGAGATGACAACCAATACCAAGGAAATACAAATGATTTTTAAAATGTATTATGAGCAGCTATGTGCCAATAAATTAGACACTCTAGAAGAAATGGACACATTTCTGGAAAACCACAAACTACCAAAACTGGAACAGGAAGAAATAGAAAACCTGAACAGGCCAATAACCAGGGAGGAAATTGAAGCGGTCATCAAAAACCTCCCAAGACACAAAAGTCCAGGGCCAGATGGCTTCCCAGGGGAATTCTATCAGACGTTTAAAGAAGAAACAATACCTATTCATTCTATTAAAGCTGTTCCGAAAGATAGAAAGGGATGGACTACTTCCAAACTCGTCTATGGAGCCAGCATCACTTTAATTCCAAAACCAGAGAAAGACCCCACCAAAAAGGAGAATTATAGACCAATATCCCTGATGAACACAGATAACAAGATACTAGCCAATAGGATCCAACAGTACATTAAGATTATTCACCATGACAAAGTGGGATTTATCCCCGGGATGCAAAGCTGGTTCAACACTCATAAAGCAATCAATGTATTAGATCATATCAACAAGAGGAAAAAAACAAGAACTGTATGATCCTCTCAATAGATGCAGAGAAAGCATTTGACAGAATACAGCATCCATTCCTGATCAAAACTCTTCAGAGTGTAGGGATAGAGGGAACATTCCTCAGCATCTTAAAAGCCATCTACGAAAAGCCCACAGCAAATACTCTCAATGAGGAAACACTGGGAGCCTTTCCCCTAAGATCAGGAACAAGACAGGGATGTCCACTCTCACCACTGCTATTCAACATAGTACTAGAAGTCCTAGCCTAAGCAATCAGACAACAAAAAGAAATAAAAGGCATTCAAATTGACAAAGAAGAAGTCAAACTCTCCCTCTTTGCAGATGACATGGTATTGTATGTAGAAAACTCAAAAGACTCCACCCCAAGATTGCTAGAAACCATACAGCAATTTGGCAGTGTGGCAGGATACAAAATCAATGCCCAGAGGTCAGCTCTCTCTTTTTCTCTTCTGGTCTGAGGCGCTCGGGGAGCCACGGGCTTTGGTGCAGACATGGCCAAGTCCAAGAACCACACCATGCACAACCAGTCACGAAAATGGCACAGAAATGGCATCAAGAAACCCCGGTCACAAAGATACGAATCTTTTAAGGGGGTAGACCCCAAGTTCCTGAGGAACATGCGCTTTGCCAAGAAGCACAACAAGAAGGGCCTGAAGAAGATGCAGGCCAACAATGCCAAGGCCGTGGCTGCGCATGCTGAGGCTATCAAGGCTCTTGTCAAGCCCAAGGAGGTTAAGCCCAAGATCCCAAAGGGTGGCAGCCGCAAGCTCAATCGACTTGCCTACATCGCTCACCCCAAGCTCGGGAAACGTGCTCGTGCCCGCATTGCCAAAGGTCTCAGGCTCTGCCGGCCAAAGGCCAAGGCCAAGGCTCAAACCAAGGCCCAGGCTGCAGCTGCGACCCCGGCTCTGGCTCCGGCTCTGGCTCCGGCTCCTGCTTCTACTCCTGCTTCTACTCCTGCAGCACAGGCTCCCAAAGATGCCCAGGCCCCCACAAAGGCTCCAGTGTAGAGGCTTCTGCCTGCCAGTGTGAGGACAGAAGGACTGGTATGACCCCTGGGCTTCTGTCTGCATGGGCCTGGTGTCCTCCTGTGCTATTTGTACAAATAAACCTGCGGCAGGATCTGTCAAAAAAAAAAAATGCCCAGAAGTCAGTGGCATTTCTATACACTAACAATGAGACTGAAGAAAGAGAAATTAAGGAGTCAATCCCATTTACAATTGCACCCAAAAGCGTAAGATAGCTAGGAATAAACCTAACCAAAGAGGTAAAGGATCTATACCCTAAAAAATACAGAATGCTTCTGAAAGACATTGAGGAAGACACAAAGATATAGAAATGCATTCCATGTTCATGGATTGGAAGAATTAATATTGTGAAAGTGTCAATGCTACCCAGAGCAATGTACACGTTCAGTGCAATCCCTATCAGAATACCATGGACTTTTTTCAGAGAGTTGGAACAAATAATCTTAAGATTTTTGTGGCATCAGAAAAGGCCCCAAATAGCCAGGGGAATATTGAAAAAGAAAACCAAAACCAGGTACATCACAATGCCAGATTTCAGGTTGTCCTACAAAGCTGTGGTCATCAAGACAGTGTGGTCCTGGCACAAAAACAGACACATAGATCAATGGAACAGAATAGAGAACCCAGAAATGGGCCCTCAACTCTATGGTCAAATAATATTAGACAAAGCAGGAAAGACTATTCACTGGAAAAAAGACAGTCTCTTCAATAAATGGTGCTGGGAAAATTGGACAGCCACATGCAGAAGAATGAAACTAGACCATTCTCTTACACCAGACACAAAGATAGTCAAAATGGATGAAAGATCTAAATGTGAGACAAGATTCCATCAGAATCCTAGAGGAGAACACAGGCAACTCCCTTTCATCAGCAACTTCTTGCAAGATACATCCAGGAATGCAAGAGAAACAAAAGCAAAAATGAATTATTGGGACTTCATCAAGATAAGAAGCTTCTGCACAGAAACAGTCGACAAAACTAAAAGACAACCTACAGAATTGGAGAAGATATTTGTAAATGACCTATCAGATAAAGGGCTAGTATCCAAGATCTATAAAGAACTTATTAAACTCAACAGCAGAGAAACAAACAATTGAATCATGAAATGGGCAAAAGACATGAAGAGAAATCTCACAGAGGAAGACATAGACATGGCCAACAAGCACATGAGAAAATGCTCTGCATCACTTGCCATCAGGGAAATACAAATCAAAACCACAATGAGATACCACCTCACACCAGTGAGAATGGGGAAAATTAACAAGGCAGGAAACCACAAATGTTGGAGAGGATGCGGAGAAAAGGGAACACTCTTACACTGTTGGTGGGAATGTGAAATGGTGCAGCCACTCTGGAAAACTGTGTGGAGGCTCCTCCAAGAGTCAAAAATAGACCTGCCCTACCACCCAGTAATTGCACTGTTGGGGATTTACCCCAAAGATACAGATGCAGTGAAACGCCGGGACACCTGCACCCCGATGTTTCCAGCAACAATGTCCACAATAGCTAAACTGTGGAAGGAGCCTTGGTGTCCATCGAAAGATGAATGGATAAAGAAGATGTGGTCTATGTATACAATGAAATATTCCTCAGCCATTAGAAACGACAGATACTCACCATTTGCTTCGGCATGGATGGAACTGGAGGGTATTATGCTGAGTGAAATAAGTCAATTGGAGAAGGACAAACGTTATGCAGTTTCATTCATTCGGGGAATATAAAAAATAGTGAAAGGGATTAAAGGGCAAAGGAGAGAAAATGAGTGGGAAATATTAGTGAGGGAGACAGAATATGAGAGACTCCTAACTCGGAAACGAACAAGCGGGAGTGGAAGGGGAAGTGGGCGGGGGGATGGGGTGACTAGGTGACAGGCACTGAGGGGGGCACTTGACGGGACGAGCACTGGGTGTTATGCTATATGTTGGCAAATCGAACTCCAATAAAAATATACAAAAACAAGAAAAGAATAAAAGAATATAATACAAAAAAAAAACAAAAACAAAAAAAAAAAAAAACAAGTGTAGCTGGACTTTAGCTTCAACTCCAGGGATGTTGGTGAGGTCAAATAAGAGAGATAAAGTTGAATGGTCATAAACTGGCAAGACATTGAAAGAATTTAATGAGAGCAATAGAAGGAGCAAAAGGATGGTGGCTAAGGCCATTTCCACAAATAGAACCAGACATGAAAATCATCAAGTGTCTAGTTGATGGGCAGGGGTTAGAAATTCTTCACATTCTCTTTGACTACCATAAATTCCAACAAGTCTGACTTAACAATTTCATAAAGTATCAAAAAGGAAAATTTCAACAAGAGAAAATGCCTCTTTTTTTAAACAATGAAAGTAATCAAGCAATCCATCTATAGTTCAGAACAATGCTGATATTGGAGAAAGAGTCTGACACAGTATTACTGGAGAATTGGCAAAACATAAAAGACTAAATAAGACTAAATTGATAGATTTCTACAAATAATTAACTCAATTACTATATAATTACAGGATTTGGTCACGGCTCTCTAATGTACTTTGAAAGCAGTTCTCTTCGAAAATAATTTGTATTTTTTTATAGAAAAAAATCTTCAAAACAAAAAAATAAGAATACAAATGCTTGGTAAATGTATTAAGATATAAGCAATGTCATATTAAATGGTCATCTGAGGTGTCAAAATAATAGTTACCGTGAAAATACAGATAAATAAAAAGCAAAACCTACTGAGAAGTCCTAATTTCTTTTTCCCTCCAGTTTTTATTTAAATTCCAGTTCGTTAATATACAGTGAAATATTAGATGCAGGTGTAGAATTTAGTGATTCAGCACTTACATACAATACCCAGTGCTCATCACAAGTATCCTCCTTAATACCCATCACCTATTTAACCCATCCCCCAATCCAACTTCCCTCTGATAACTATCGTTTGTTCTCTAGAGTTAAGAATCTGTTTCTTGGCTTGTCTCTCTTTTTCCCCTCTATATTCATTTGTTTCGTGTCTTAAATTCCACATGAGTGAAGTCATACGGTATTTGTCTTTCTCTGACTTACTTCACTTAGCATAATACTCTCTAACTCCATCCACATCGTGGCAAATGGAAAGACTTCTTTTTTATGATTAATATTCCTGTGTGTGTGTGTGTATGTGTGTGTGTGTGTGTGTAGACTGCATCTTCATCTATTCATCAGTAGATGGACATGTGGGCACCTTCCATAATTTATTTGGCTATGGTTGATGCTGCAATAAACACTGGGATACATGTAATCCCTTCAAATCAGTATTTTTGTATCCTTTGGATAACTACCTACTAGTGCAATTGCTGGATCATAAGCTACTTCCATTTTTAACTTTTTTGGCATTTTTCCAGGAAGTAGAATTTAATGATTCACCGAGTACATATCACACCCAGCGCTCATTACATCAAGAGCCCTCCTTAATGCCCATCACCCAATTACCCCATCCCCTCATCCACCTCCCCTCTAGCGACCCTGTTTGTTTCCTAGAGTTCATTATCTCTTATGGTTTGCCTCCCTCTCATTTTCATCTTATTTTATTTTTCCTTCCCTTCTATGTTCACCTGTTTTCTTAAATTTCATGAGTAAAATCATATGGTATTTGTCTTTCTCTAACTTATTTCACTTAGCATAATACCCTCTAGTTCCATCCATGTCATTACAAATGGCAAGATTCCATTCTTTCTGATGGCTAATATTCCATTGTGTATATATATACACACATTGCTTGCTTTGGAAGGCTATCCAAGATGTATACACACTACTTTAGGAAGGGGATTGCTTAAAAACAACAAGACACTGCAAAAGGGATTGGGAAGAATTGGAATCAGGAGTGACCAGGCTGGATGACTCAAGTATAAATGACTGAGGAATTCTTGATGAAGTATTAGCCTGACTTTGTCATCAAGCGATGTAATATAGGAAATGCATAAAAGGGAATAACTTTCTGACACTGATCTGTTAGAGAGGTACTTCAGAGACTCCTGGACTTTTGCATATTTAAAGTTCCTAAGATATGGCTTTTTTCTCCTTTTGGCTGTATAGCAAACTGTTTTAATCCACAGTTCTGCCTTTATTGTTCCATTTAAATTGTATTCTTTGATCCATCAATAAATACTTGTGGTTAAAAAAAAGAAAAAAAAAATATATATATATATACACACACACACACACACATATATAGAGGCAGTATATATATAGTATATATATATACTGCCTCTTCTCCAGTCATCTGTTGATGGACATCTGGGCTCTTCCCATAGCTAGGCTATTGTGGACACTGAGATGCATGTGTCCCTTCAAATCACTATGTTTGTATCCTTTGGATAAATACCTAGTAGTGCAATTGCTGGATTGCAGAGCATCTCTATTTTTAACCTCAGGAACCTCCACACTGTTTCCCAGAGTGGCTGCACCAGTTTGCATTCCCCCAACAGTGTAAGAAGGTTCCCTTTCTCCACATCCTCGCCAATGTCTATTGTTTCTTGAGATGTTAATTTTAGCCATTCTGACAGGTGTAAGGTGGTTTCTCATTGTAGTTTTGATTTATATTTCCTTAATGATGAGTGATGTCAAGCCATGTGTCTGTTGACTATTTGTAGGTCTTCTTTGGAAAAAGGTTTATTCGTGTCTTCTGCTCATTTTTTAATTGGATTGTTTTTGGGTGTTGAATTTGATAAATTCTTCATAGATTTTAGATATGTCATTAGATATGACATTAGATATGACATTAGATATGTCAGATATGTCATTGCAAATATTTTCTCCCATTTCATAGGCTGCCGTTTAGTTTCATTGACTGTTTCCTTTGCTGTGCAGAAGCTTTTTATCTTGATGAAGTCTCAATAGTTTATTTTTGCTGAGGCTAGGACTTCCAATAGTGTGTTAAATAAGAGTGGTGAGAATGGACCTTCCTATCTTGTTCCTGACCATAGAGGGAATAAGTTTTTCCTCACTGAAGATATTAGCTGTGGATCTTTCACAGACGGCCTTTATTATGTTATGTTCCTTCCCTCTAATCCTACCTTTGCTGAGGTTTCTATCACGAGTGGATAGTTTATCAAATGCTTTTATGCATCTATTGAAAGAATAATATGGTTCTTATCCTTTCTTTTATTAATCTGATGTATCATGTGGATTGATTTGTGACTATCAAATCACCTTGCAAGTCCAGGAATAAATCTGACTTGATTGTGGTGAATGATTCTTTTAAGGTACTGTTGGATTCAGTTACCAGTATTTTATTGAGAAGTCCTAATTTCTTTTTTTTTCTTCTCTTTTTTTTTCTTTTTTTTTTTTTTTGAGAAGTCCTAATTTCTAATACTGATTTATCACCTAACTGGATGCCTTTAAGTAAGTCCCTTAATTTCTTTGGGAATTTTTTCCCTAAAATTTAATTAAATTTATTTCTGTTGGTCTAACATATTTTTTTCTCCAATATGCATGAACTTCTCAGGACAATGAGGACACACAAATAAAACATAGCTGCATTTTCTGAGTCTGTCAGGTTGAAACACTACATTACACTGTGATATATATAATGGTGGAAATACATCCAAAACAAAATGTCTGTTTTGTCATTCACTATGGACTGAATATTTATGTCCATCTGAAATTCATATCTTAAAGCCCTGATCCTCACTGTGATGGTATATCTACTAGATGTCACCCCACATTCAGTTTGTGACCAAAAGCCTTTTGGAAATGGAGGCTTTGAGAGGTCATGAGAACAGTGCCTTTATAAGAAGAGACATGAGAGAGATGATCTCTATCTTCACGATGAGGACACAGCAAGAAGGTGGCTGTCTGCAACACAGGCATTGGGTCCTCACCAGACACCGAATCAGCAGCAAGTTGATCTTGGACTTTCCAGCCTCCAGAACTGTGACAAATAAGTGTTTGTTTTTTAAACCACTCAAGCTATGGCATTAGTTAGAGCAGACCAAGGAGACTAGGTGAGTCATTCACACAAGAGCATTTTTGTGAACTACTTGGGCTCATGCATTGCTTCAGTCTGCTCTTCTGCAAACCCTGAAACAAATGCTGGTTTTGAATACAGCAAGTCTTCACCACTTTCCTGATTGTAAGTTCTGGTTGTAGCCTCATATTAAGTACACTGTTCAAGAAAAGATCTAAGGGCTTATATACACAGAAAATTCTTTCCTTCATAAGTAAAGCAGGTTGGTAGAGCACCAATGAACTGGAGGAAATAGTGGAGAGTCTGTGAAATGAGGGCAAAGAAAACAGACTTTTAACCCTGAGATGACTGTAAATACATTCAGGAGAGATGCCAGCTGATTGGAAGTTCTAGCGGAAGTCACGGCATGCAGCACTAACGAAAAGTGTGGACAGTCTGACTCAGTGTGGGCAAACAGGCTTCGGCATGTCCAGCCCGAACCTGTCCCACAAGGGCCACATCCATTTGCACACCTGCCCATTCTGCAGTTCACATGGATGTCTCCCAGCGAGCATTTCAGCCTGTTGAAAGTTTATTCTTATCATCAAACCTGCTTTTCTACTGTTTTGTCATTTCCTCAATTTTCCCATTTCTCCAAGCATGGGAGTCATCCTCTAATCCTTCCTCAACAACGCTCCACATCTAGTTCATGACCAAGTCTTTTTAGTTTACCTTAGTGGATGCTTGCTTGTACTTCTTCCTACTTCCACAGCCACAGTGTGGGCCTCCATCACTTCTCTCCTGTTGACCACAGCAATCAAACTGGTTGTCCTACTTCAGTACTTTCCTTCCATCTCTACTAGACAAGCTTTCTGAAAAGCAAATCTTTTAAGGTCCTCTCCATGTTAAAGTCCATCTGTGCTCTTCTTTACCACAATATATAAAATCCAGCTGCTTGGCATACAAGACACTTTATCATTTAATTTGATAATATGGGGGCAGGGAGGGAAGACACTAATCTTTTCAGGGGTGTAGGCCTCTGAGGGTTTTGATTTCCACCTGAGGAATGCTCTGGAGCAACAGTGGGCTTCTAAAGGGCCTGAATTGCAGACACAGACCCCCTGGCCCACCACTGCCCTGTTCACCCCATCTTCCCACTTCCTTGGCTTAAACCCTATGCCATCTCTGCCCTTGCCTAAGCAAGCTTGGTGAAGTGTAGTACAGGAAATAAAGGCCATACCAGGGCTGCCTGGTATGGGGAAGGCTAGGTCTGCAAAGGATAGGCTAGGTCTGGCAAGCAGAGTCTCTCATCAGGTAGTCAAATTAAAACTTTTAATTTTAAAATAATTATAGATCAACAAGAAGTTGTGAACAAAATGTGTATGGAGGTCCCAAGTACTCCTTAGTCCTCCACACCCAACAGCTGTAGCTTACCAGGAAATTGATATTGGTTCAATCCACGAGGCTTATTCAGACTTCACCAGTTATGCGAATAAGCACTTGCATGTGTCTGTATGTACAGTTCTATGCAGTTGTATCACATCTGTGGCTTTGTCTGATTTGGGGGATCCTGATCAAAAAGATGTGACCACCGACTGACCCGAGAGCTGGACCCAGGCACTTGAGAGGCTCCCTTTTTTTTTTAAACTTTTAAGATTTAACAGGCTGGTGCAGGGATCCACTTGTCTTGCTGCTGCCCAAGACAAGACTCATATTAAGTTCCCTCTGCTTATTAAAACTGCAACCTGGGCAGCCCGGGTGGCTCAGTGTAAACGTTTAGAGCCACCTTCAGCCCAGGGCGTGATCCTAGGGTCCCGGGATTGAGTTCCACGTCAGGCTCCCTGCGTCAGGCCTGCTTCTCCCTCTATCTGTGTCTCTGCCTCTCTCTCTCGCTCTGTCTCTCTCATGAATAATATATAAAATCTTAAAAAACAAAAAACAAAAAACCCTGCAACCTAACCTAGAGTGGCCTGCCTCATTCTTTGGTCTGTCCCAGCCCTACGTAAGGCCGGTTTTAGATTACACCTGGGAAACTCCCAAGAGAGCTAAAATCCAACCTGTAGCCACCACCACCACAATCACCACACAGATCTGCTCCCTCACCACAGGCCTCTCCCTGCCCCCATGCTACCCTTTTATAGGCTCTCTTTCTTTCCCTCCCCCTACTTGAATCCCTGACAACCACTATCCTGTTTTTCACCTCTATAACAGCGTTATTTCAAGAATGCCATATGAATGGGATCATACAGTACACAATCTTCTGGATTTGCTTTTCACTCACCAAACTTCCCTGGAGGTCCCTCCAAGTTCCTGCTTCCAGTTAGCTGATTTTTGATGGCATGTCTTGCCTATTCCTACACAGGATCTGCCAGCAGCTATGATTAGTATCACATTGGTGATGATAACTTTTGCAGTCTTTCTCTATCTGCTCAAAAAACATGGAGCTCCTACTCTATGCAAGGAATGCACCAAGAGTAAGGAGATGAATCAATGATATTTCTGATAACCTTAAAATCTGGTAGAAGAATCTTATGACCCACTAAGTCTCCACAGACTGGCTTAAAGAAAGAATAGAAACCAGGGATACTTCCAGATTTTCTGTAGAAAGGTCAGAGTAGCGTGAGCAGCTCAGGGCCCTATCTGGGTGAGGGCTGCGGAAAGGAACCAGGGAGCCATCTGGGGGTATGGATCATACATATAGCTCCTGAGGAACCTGTAAGGCCCATGTTAAAGTTGGGGAGGGGGAGAACTGGGTAGAACTCACTGGAAATAGATAACAGGCTCTGCTTTTCCAGAGCGTGACGGCTCAGCGTACCCTTCCTCCTCGGTTGGTGTGAAGACAGCTGGCAACCCCTCATTCTGTTCTGTAGGGTTAACACCTGACCAGAGACAGTGAGGATTCCTTTGCTTGTGGTGATAGAAGTCAGTATTTCTAGTCTTCCTGCCTGACCCAGGACATCCTGGGCTTTGAATCAAGAAACTGGGTGATGATCTTAAAAGCCATCTAGGAAAAGCCCACAGCAAATATCATTCTCAATGGGGAAGCACTGGGAGCCTTTCCCCTAAGATCAGGAACAAGACAGGGATGTCCACTCTCACCACTGCTATTCAACATAGTATTGGAAGTCCTAGCCTCAGCAATCAGACAACAAAAAGACATTAAAGGCATTCAAATTGGCAAAGAAGAAGTCAAACTCTCCCTCTTTGCCGATGACATGATACTCTACATAGAAAACCCAAAAGCCTCCACCCCAAGATTGCTAGAACTCATACAGCAATTTGGTAGCGTGGCAGGATACAAAATCAAGGCCCAGAAATCAGTGGCATTCCTATACACTAACAATGAGACTGAAGAAAGAGAAATTAAGGAGTCAATCCCATTTACAATTGCACCCAAAAGCATAAGATAGCTAGGAATAAACCTAACCAAAGAGGTAAAGGATCTATACCCTCAAAACTATAGAACACTTCTGAAAGAAATTGAGGAAGACACAAAGAGATGGAAAAATATTCCATGCTCATGAATTGGCAGAATTAATACTGTGAAAATGTCAATGTTACCCAGGGCAATTTACACGTTTAATGCAATCCCTATCAAAATACCACGGACTTTCTTCAGAGACTTAGAACAAATTATTTTAAGATTTGTGTGGAATCAGAAAAGACCCCGAATAGCCAGGGGAATTCTAAAAAAGAAAACCGTATCTGGGGGCATCACAATGCCAGATTTCAGGTTGTACTACAAAGCTGTGGTCATCAAGACAGTGTGGTACTGGCACAAAAACAGACACATAGATCAATGGAGCAGAAGAGAGAACCCAGAAGTGGACCCTGAACTTTATGGTCAACTAATATTCGATAAAGGAGGAAAGACTATCCACTGGAAGAAAGACAGTCTCTTCAATAAATGGTGCTGGGAAAATTGGATATCCACGTGCAGAAGAATGAAACTAGACCACTCTCTTGCACCATACACAAAGATAAACTCAAAATGGATGAAAGATCTAAGTGAGACAAGATTCCATCAAAATCCTAGAGGAGAACACAGGCAACACCCTTTTTGAACTTGGCCACAGTAACTTCTTGCAAGATACATCCACAAAAGCAAAAGAAACAAAAGCAAAAATGAACTATTGGGACTTCATCAAGATAAGCTTTTGCACAGCAAAGGATACAGTCAACAAAACTCAAAGACAACCTACAGAATGGGAGAAGATATTTGCAAATAACATATCAGATAAAGGGCTAGTTTCCAAAATCTATAAAGAACTTATTAAACTCAACACCAAAGAAACAAACAATCCAATCATGAAATGGGCAAAGGACATGAACAGAAATCTCACAGAGGAAGACATAGACATGGCCAACAAGCACATGAGAAAATGCTCTGCATCACTTGCCATCAGGGAAATACAAATCAAAACCACAATGAGATACCACCTCACACCAGTGAGAATGGGGAAAATTAACAAGGCAGGAAACAACAAATGTTCGAGAGGATGTGGAGAAAGGGGAACCCTCTTACACTGTTGGTGGGAATGTGAACTGGTGCAGCCACTCTGGAAAACTGTGTGGAGGTTCCTCAAAGAGTTAAAAATAGATCTGCCCTACGACCCAGCAATTGCACTATTGGGGATTTACCCCAAAGATTCAGATGCAATGAAACGCCAGGACACCTGCACCCCGATGTTTCTAGCAGCCATGTCCACAATAGCCAAACTGTGGAAGGAGCCTCGGTGCCCATTAGAAGATGAATGGATAAAGAAGATGTGGTTTATGTATACGATGGAATATTCCTCAGCCATTAGAAACGACAAATACCCACCATTTGCTTCAACGTGGATGGAACTGGAGGGTATTATGCTGAGTGAAGTAAGTCAATCGGAGAAGGACAGTGTATGTTCTCATTCATTTGGGGAATATGAATAATAGTGAAAGGGAATATAAGGGAAGGGAGAAGAAATGTGTGGGAAATATCAGAAAGGGAGACAGAACATAAAGACTCCTAACTCTGGGAAACGAACTAGGGGTGGTGGAAGGGGAGGAGGGCGGGGGGTGGGGGTGAATGGGTGACGGGCACTGAGGGGGACACTCGACGGGATGAGCACTGGGCGTTATTCTGTATGTTGGTAAATTGAACACCAATAAAAATTAATTTATAAAAAAAAAAAAAAGAAAATGGGTGATGGGGACACTGGGTGGCTCAGTTGGTTAAGTGTCTGCCTTCAGCTCAGGTCATGATCTCAGGGTCCTGGGGTTGAGCCCCGCATCAGGCTCCCTGCCTCAGTAGGCATTCTGCTTCTCTCTCCACCATCCCCACTCGTGCTATCTCTCAAAAAATAAATAAATAAATAAATAAATAAATAAATAAATAAATAAATAAATAAATATCTTAGAAAGAAAGGAAAGGAGGGAGGGAAGGAAGGAACCAACCCAGTGAAAAGACAAGTAGCTAGGAGGAAAAAGTAAAAAGACACGAGCGCACACTTATCACTACTCTCAGTTACAGAGAGAGGGGATCCCTGGGTGGCTCAGAGGTTTGGTGCCTACCTTCAGCCCAGGGTATGACCCTGTAGTCTCGGGATCGATTCCCACGTTGGGCTTCCTGCAGGGAGCCTGCTTCTCCCTCTGCCTGTGTCTCCGCCTCTCTCTGTATGTCTCTCATGAGTAAATAAATAAAGCCCTTTATATGGATTCTTTCACTTGATTCACCAGCTATCCTACAAGGCAGGGACCCTTATTATTCTTCTGTTTAAATATACACATAATCAGAGCAATTAGATTTTCCCCTCAACTGTAAGAATCTTGTAATAGGAGATAAAGAGATTATGAAGACAATCCAATTAGAAATCCAACTGTGACTCAGATCATCATGTGAGGGTCACAAAGCTACTTGTGTCCCAGCACACTTCATGTGTGAAACTGAAATTGTTTCGTAATTACTAGCCTTCCAGGCCTATAAAGTCCATCCAAGTTAAGTTGTGTTTAGTTATCTGTAGGTATCTCTCACCTAAATCAGCACTTGGCAGAGATTTTCCTAAAGACATGTCTGTTCTGCTCCTTTTGGTTTCATTTATGCAACAGCTAAATGAACAGTGAGAGAGATTAGCTTGAATTTCCCTACATTCTTGCTACAGGAGTCAAATCCCTTGCTAAGCTGCTGGGAAACTGAACTCTGAATAATGAGGGTAACAGTGTGAAATGCATTTGCAATAATTAGCATTTTATCAGCCTCTTATGAGGGACACAAATAATAAGACATTAATAGAACACCTGTTTTTGCTTCAAGTCTGAACAGAAGCCTCAGAAGTTCCAGAAAGCATCCCAATTCCTAGGGAGACCTTCATATTCCATGTTCCACAGCAAACATTCTAAGCATGGATCTTCCCACATCTCCTTTCCTTTCCAAGTTCAGGCTCAAATTGTCTTATACCTTGACTACTTTCAGAACCGACGGACAGGGCATGCCTTATCTTTGTCTTTCCCCACTCATATTCATCCTGCAAAGGCATTCCAGAATATTCTTATCAATGACTTATCATTTCTTCATTAAAAACCTTCTCTGCCTCTCCACTGCTTATGAAATAAAACCCACACTTCGGTTTTAGTAACTCTCCACCCAGATTCAACTTACATTTTCTTTCCATCCCACGCCAAGCCCAAAGCATAACAAGGCAAAGTTGCAAGAAGCTCTCACACTAATTCTGCACTTTTCCTGTTCCTTCTTCCTTCCTGTCTGAAAATGACTTTCTTGGTTCTCTTTAGATATTATACATTTTCATAAAAGTTTAATTTGAATTTTTACTGTCTTGATGAATCCCTTCCTACCACCACTTTTGCCAAATCATTCTCTCTCTCCCCCCTATGGACTTATAATGATAAATCAGAAAATATCTCAAAGTACGTGTCAGGAGGAGTTATAGATACTTGAATACCATTCCTAGACCACACGCTTCTAAAAAAGAAAACAATGAGAACTCAGAGTCCCATATTATTTCAGTCCTTGATATTTAGGAAGTATACAAGTGCAGATATACCCTAAATCACACCTGGAGTAACGTTTCCCAAATACTCATTTTAACATGATTTACATTCACAGGAGTACTACAAAGGAAATGCAACCCACAGAAACCTTCTGCACCTTTAGCTGAGGTTCAGGGCACAGGAAAAAACAGGAGGACATTTTTTCTCCATTTCTCCTTTCTTACACCTTTGCTTTATCATCAGAAAAAACCCTTAATGGAAGCATCCAGATCCCTGGAAGAGAGATTTAGTGAAACAGCAAAATGCAGACAAATCAAGATGATGTGGATCCAAGAAAGGACTTTGATTTGGTGGTGAATCTTCACTGGTCATCTTTTTGCATCAGAATACAAGGTAGTACATCTTCTTGTGACATTCCCAATTAGGACAATTCCTCCAGTTCTGCTGAGGACTCTGTCCCGGTCCTAGAGCTGATGCTGCTCCCAACACACACCATAGGATCCACCTGGAAGAGCTCAGCCCTTCAATCTAATCCATGATTCATATCCAACACAACAGTCCACATGAAAGCTCTCAATACTGATTCAAGTTGTACATTAACCATCATGTCCAAACATCAAGTCTGGGTGCTACTCCTCAAACAGGCTTCGAGAGATCAGCATCCTCATCACTTCGTTGCTGCCTACAAGGGGAAGAAATAATGAAAGATTTAGTTGCAGTAAAGTGCTTGGTAAAGCTTTGCCCAGGGTGCTCCAAGCCTCATTCATGGTAGTAGTGGATATAAACTACAATTGTTGCTTTCACTCTGAGAGGGATGGGATTATCACAGACTTCTCTCCAAAGTACAGAATAATGTCAGGAAGTAAGGAGTAAGTTTACTCTTTAAAAACATCCCTCCGCGGGGGGTGGGGGTGAATGGGTGACGGGCACTGAGGGGGACACGACGGGATGAGCACTGGGTGTTATTCTGTATGTTGGTAAATTGAACACCAATAAAAATTAATTTATTTAAAAAAAAAAGTTAAGTCTAAATAAATAAATAAATAAATAAATAAATAAATAAATAAATAAATAAATAAATAAAAACATCCCTCCAGGAGAGGGGAAGATGGCTTAGTAGGAAGATGCTGAGCTCACCATAGACACACTAAGGTCACAACTACGTACACCAAAATCTACTCTGAAAACCCAAACTCTAGCAGGACAGCTCTTCTATAGTTAAAGATACAAAGAAAAAGTCACATCGAGAAGGGTAGGAGGGACACAGACTGTTGGGAACCAAACCACAACTCAGTGACCCATAAGCAGGAAGTTTCACAGGTGTGGAGGTCCCTCCTAAGGAGCAAGAGGTTCAAGTCCCACATCAGGCACCCCGTGCCCTGGAGATCTTCACTGGGAAGATGAGGCCTCATATTGTCTGGCTTTGGAAATCAGTGGACCTTAACTCTTGGAGAGCCAGGGAGCTACAGGAAACTGAGACACTACTCTTAACGGGCCCACAACAGAGTGACAGTCATTCAGAGCCCACCACAGAGGCAGCAGTTCGAAAAACTCGTGCGTCATACATGAAGGAGGCCTAATGACTAATTTTCAGGTATGTGTCAGAGGGCCAGGGATCTGTAGGAACTTTCTCTGGTAATGGAAGTGTGAGCAAGTGCCATTTTTCTTGTACTCCTAAGCTTAGTCGGCCAGATGCTTTGGGAGCAAGACCTCCTCCACCTACCTGGCTAGCACTGCTTGCCCCACCCTGGCATTCTCCTGCAGACCTGCCTGGCTCAACACACTCAGCTCAGCAGATGTCCCTCCAAGCAGGTACTGTCCACCATAGCTGGTAGGCAACATCACTAGGGGCTGGTGCCTGCCCTCAACCGAAGTCCTTGCCACTCACTAGCATACCCACAAGACGCACAAGGGGGCCTGGCAGCTAGCCACCAGTGTGCCTACAGTAGTCACGGCCCAGACTCAACAGCACAAGGGGAGGATCGTGCTACTAAGCTCCCAGAATGCCTTCCATCTAAGGCATTAGCTTCAGGACCAGAAGACACAATTGGCTTACCTAATACAGAAAAAACAAAAATGAGGAGACAAGAATATGCTCCAAATGAAAGAACAAGACACCTCAGAAAAAGACCTGAACAAACAGAGATAAGGAGTCTACTTGATAAAGTTTCAAAATAATGGTCATAAAGATGCTCAGGGGCCTTGAGAGAAGAGTGGATGAACTTAGTGAAAACTTCAGGAAAGAGATAGAAAACAGAAAAAAAAAAAAGTTGAAGACTAAAATGAAAAAATACTCTAAAGGGAATCAACAGAAGATTAGAGGATGCAGAATGGATCAGCAATCTGGAAGACAGGGTAGTATAAAGCAAATAAGCTGAAGAGCAAAAAGAAAAAAGAATTTATTTATTTATTTATTTTATTTTATTTTATTTTATTTTATTTTATTTTATTTATGATAGAGAGAGAGAGAGAGGCAGAGACACAGGCAGAGGGAGAAGCAGGCTCCATGCACCGGGAGCCTGACGTGGGATTCGATCCCGGGTCTCCAGGATCGCGCCCTGGGCCAAAGACAGGCGCCAAACCGCTGCGCCACCCAGGGATCCCCAGAAAAAAGAATTTTAAAAAAGGATTGGTTAAGGGACCTGTGGGACAACATCAAGGATACTAGCATTTGCACTACTGGGGTCCCACAAGGAGAAGGGAGAAAGAGGCGGAAAACTTATTTGAAAAATAATGGCTAAAAACTTCCCTACTCTTGGGAAGAAAAAAAACATACAGTTTCTAGAAGCATAGAGAGCCCCAAACAAGTAAAACCAGGGGAGTCAGACCAAGACATAAAATATATATAATAATTAAGATGGTAAAAATAACATAGAAAGAGAAATCTTAGGGCAGCCCGGTGGCTCAGCGGTTTAGTGCCACCTTCAGCCCAGGGCGTGATCCTGGAGACCCGGGATCGAGTCCCATGTTGGGCTCCCTGTGTGGAGCCTGCTTCTCCCTCTGCCTCTTTCCCTCTGTGTCTCTCATGAATAAATAAATAAAATCTTAAAAAGAGAGAGAGAAAAATCTTTTTTTTAAAGATTTATTTATTTATTTATGATAGAGAGAGAGAGGCAGAGACATAGGCAGAGGGAGAAGCAGGCTCCATGCCGGGAGCCCGACGGGGGACTCGATCCCAGGACCACGCCCTGGGCCAAAGGCAGGTGCCAAACCGCTGAGCCACCCAGGGATCCCCAGAGAGAGAAATCTTAAAAGCAGCTAGAGAAAAGCAAATAGTTATGTACAAGGGAAAACACCCATTAGGCTATCAGCAGATTTTTCAGTAAAAACTTTGCAGCCAGAAGAAAGTGGCATGATATATTCAAAGTGCTGAAAGGGAAAAAAATAACAACCAAGAATAGTCTATTTGGCAAGCCTATCATTTAGAATGGAAGGAGAGATAAAGAGTTTTCCAGATACGGGTGCCTGGGAGGTTAAGTGTCCAACTCTTGATTTCAGCTCAGGTCATGATCTCAAGGTCGTGGGATCGAGCCCCACGCTGGGCTCTGTGCTTGGTACAGAGTCTGCGTCTCCCTCTCCCTCTGCTCCTTTCCCCTGCTCATGTGCTCTCTCTCTCTCTCTCTTTCTCTCTCAGTAAATAAATAAAATCCTAAAAAAAAAAAAAAGTTTCCCAAACAAAAGTTAATGGAGCTCATCATCACTAAACTGACCTTACAAGAAGTTTAAAGGGACTTGTTTAAGTTGAAAAGAAAAGGCAACAACTAGAAGTAAATTATGAAAGAAAAAAATTCACTGGTAAAAGCAACATGTAATATAGGTAGTAGATCAATCACTTATAAAGCTAGTGTGAAGGTTAAAAGAAAAAGTAGTAAAATCACTTATATCTAAAAAATTAGTCAAGGGGATCATAAAATATCAAATACATAAAACGGGGTGCTAAAAAAGTACTGCTTTTATAATGTGTTTGAACTTAAGCAACCATCACTTAAAACAGACTGCTATATAATGGGATGTTGTACATGGACTTCATGGTGACCACAAACCAAAAACCTGTAAGAGACGCACAAAAAATAAAGAGAAAGGAATCGGAGTGTAACATTAAGGTAAGTCATTAGTCACAAGGGAAGACAGCAAGAAAAGAAAAAAGAAACTGAATGAAAACAACCAGACAACAATTAACAAAATGACACTCAATACATATCTATCAATATTACTATTACTTTAAATGTAAATGGACTAAATGCTTCAATCAAAAGACAAAGGGTGTCTGAGTGGATAAAAAAAAAAAACAAGACTCATCTATGTGCTGCCTACAAGAGACTTATTCCAGACCTAAAGACACATACAGACTGAAAGTGAGGGGATGGAAAAAGATATTCTATGCAAAGGTAAAATTTTTACAAAGCTAGGGTAACAATATTGATATCAGGTAAAATAGACCTTATTTTATTTTGTTTATTTTTTTAAAGATTTTATTTATTTATGAGAGACACAGAGAGGCAGAGATACAGGCAAAGGGAGGAGGAGTAGGCTCCATGCAGGGAACCTGATTTGAGACTTGATCCCGGAAATCTGGGATCAGTCCCTGAGCCAAAGGCAGACGCTCAACCACTGAGCCACTCAGGTGTCCCTAAAATAAGGCTTTAAAAGAAAGACTATAACAAAACACAAAGAATGATAAAAGAACCAATCCAACCAGAGGATGTAACAATTATAAATATCTGTACACCCAATGCAACTGCACCTAAATATTTAAAGTAAATACTAACAGACATAAAGACAGAAATTAACAGTAATACAATAGTGGAAGATTTTAACGCCCCAGTTACATTAATGGACAGATCATCCAGACAGAAACTTAGTACGCAAACAGTGGCTTTGAATGACACGTTAGAACAGACAGGACTTCAGGACTTCACAGATATATACGGAACATTCCATCCAAAAATGTCAGAATACACATTCTGTTCATGAGCACAAGGGAGTGCACATTCCCTAAGACCACATGCGAGGCCACAAAATGAGTCTCAATACATTTAAAAAGACTGAAATCATACTAAGCATTGATTTTCAACTACAATGATATAAAACTTGAAATCAATTACTAGAAAAAAATGGTAGAAAAACATGTGGAGACTAAACAACATGCTATTAAACAACAAATTCATCAAGAGAGAAATCAACAGGAAATTAAAAAATACCAGGAGACAAATAAAAACAGAAAGACAATGTTCCAAAATCTTTGGGACACAGCAAAAGCTGTCTAATAGGCAAGATTATAGTGAAACAACCTTTCTTCAAGAAACAAGAAAAACATGGGGGCACCTGAGTGGTGCAGTCAGTAGAGTCACGGTTGTGAGTGCAAGCCCCACTTTGGGGTTGAGCCTACTTAAAAAAACAAAACAAAACAAGAAAAATTTCAAATATACAATCTAAGTATACGTCTAAAAGCATTAGGAAAAAAAAAGAACAAACTCAGAGTTAGTAGAAGGAAAGAAATAATAAAGGTCCAGAGCGAAATAAATGAAACTAAAAAAACAATATAAAAGATCAGTGAAACTCAGAGCCTCTTCTTCTTCTTCTTCTTTTTTTTTTAAAGATTGTATTTATTTATTCATGAGAGACAAAGGCAGAGGGAGAAGCAGGCCCCACTCAGGGAGCCCAATGTGGGACTCGATTCTGAGACCCCGGGGTCACGCCCTGGGCTGAAGGCGGCACTAAACCGCTGAGCCACTGGGGCTGCCCTCAGAGCCTCTTCTTTGGAAAGATATACAACCTTGATAAATCTTTAGCCAGACTTAAGAAAAAAAAAAAAAAGAACTCAAATGAATAAAATCAGAAATGAAAGAAGTTACAACTCCAGAAACATAAGGATCATAAGAGGCTACCATGAAAAATGATGTGTCAACAAACTGGACAACTTAGGAGAAAGAAGCAGATAAATCCCTAGAAACATATAATTTTCCAAGACTGAGTCAGAAAAAAATAGAAAATCTGAACAGATTGATTATTAGTAACAAAATTAAACTGGCAATCAAAAACCTCCCAACAAAGAAAAATCCAGGACTGGACAGCCACACAGCAGGATTTTGGACTTCCCTATAACAGGAATCCAAAATATTAATTCTGAATGTGGAAACATGAGTGGTTTTCTTTTACCTTCCCTATATTTTATAAGCTTTCAACAATAAATATACCAATTTCTTTGGTAATCAGAAAAGTGAATTTTAAAAGAACAAACAAAAACATTTCCCTGAAAGGAGGGGTCAACTTCTTGCTTCATTTATAATTTATAGTGGCTTTTAATGCAAAGAGAAATATGAACACCCACGAGGAATGAGTAATCAAACATCTCAAATAAAATCAAAGATTGCAGGTTTATCCAATAACAAAGTCCACAATGAAATAAAGTGATAAAGACCAGGGCCCCAAATTTTCTGTAAGTGGATAATGGCATGGCTCAAATAAATGTAACTGGCTTTTCCCACTTCGTCTTACAAGGTTACAAGGTGAAGCCGGAATAAAGGAGAAGTCTCATGTTGTCAGACAAGCAGGGAAGTACCTCCTAAACCTGTCATCCATAAATGCCGGGTAAGGAGGTTAACTGCAGGAGCAACTGGACGAACCTGTGCACCAGTGACTGAGCTCATCGACCTATTTCAGGGACGAGGTCTGCAGAAGAGAGCAGACTCTAACTTTTAGGATTTGCACATGGCATCAGAGCGGTGGTTCTGAGTGGGGTTCCCAGACACGCAGCGGCAGCCTCACCTGAAAACCTGTTAGAGATGCAAAATTCTGAGGCCTCCCCAAGACCCACGGAGTTAGGACCTCTGGGTGTGAAGCCCAGCAATCCACTTTCACAAGCCCTCCGGGGCATCCTGGCATCTCCTCAGCTTCAAGAATGCTGTAAAAATGCCCACAGGCCTCTCCTGTGCCTGCGTGGGAGCCGCCCCACATTCCTGCACTGAAAGGCACTTCGGCAAGACTTTGCCCCACCTGGCTCTCCTACAAGGTAACCACAGCTGGCTGCCAACACCGACACAGGAGTATGTGATTTCAAGACTTCTGCATGTGTGGGGAGTGGAAGAGGCCATGTTCTGAGCTGGATCCCAGCAGCTTACACCTTTTCCAGCCCAATCCATTCTGTGATTGCCAAGAAAATGGCCATATGATTTCGTTTACTGAAAAATCCATTAGCAATACTGACAGAAATGTCATCAATTTATAGAGGCTGCTTGTGATCAAATTAGCTCACACTTGCCCTGTTAATTACGGGACAGAGCTTTTCGGATCCCTGAGGACCAAGGACTTGGTAAGGATTACTGTTGTAGTTTTCAAAATGCTTTCTCGTACATTATCTGAGTTTAAGTGTTCTCTAAAATCTGCAAAGAGAAAGAGCAGAAATGGAGTGATCTGACGGCTTACCCACGGTGACAACGCAGAGCCTCCTGACTCCCAGGTGAGTGCTCTGTACGGCACCCACAGACACTTCCAGAGCAGGGGCAGGAGAAAGAGGGAGGAGGAAGGCAAGAGACAGGGCCTGATTGAACCCTGAGAACCAGTCAGCACGGGGACAGACAGGCTGGGGAAAGCGCTGATCCGCTAACCATTCTGGAGAACAGCTTTGGCAATTTTTACCTTCTAGTATTTGATGGACTCTGGAGTCCCGCACATACTGCTGAACAGCATAGTCCTTCAGGTAGCCATAGCCTCCATGCATCTGTAAAGCCTGGTTGCAGATCTTCAGGGAGACAGGGATTAGACATCTTTGATTGAGGAAGATTGTGGAAACATGGCTTCTCTTCCTACCCCAGCCCCCAATCTGGCACCTGCTATAATCTAACAGGAGAAAGAACAACCTACAGATGACCAGCCCAAAGGAGGGGTCTGTATTCTGCGTGGTTAGATAACAAGGGAACTTTACCTACCAAACTTCTGGGTTCACACTAGGCAGGCAACTCAGAGAGAGAGCTCTGCCCGTCTATTACCTGCAGGGGAGAGGCCGCCCTCAAGCACTCTGGCTGCAATTCTGTGACGCTATGATGCCAACTAGCAGCAATGCAGCCTCATGTGGAAATAGTTTTGCCCCTGATATCGTAAACATAGCGTAGTGCTACATTTGAGCAAGAGGCATTGGGCTGCTCTGAACCTTCTTCGAAAGGTAGTGTCTCATCTAGAACACAACCAAATGGCAGTGACACAGTGGAGTGTGTAAAGGCATGGAGCAGGTCCCAAGCAGGCGTCTCATGAGTGCACGGTATCCTTAAGCCCCAAGGCAATGTCTGCAGCATCCCAGGAGTAGACTAACGGCTCTCAACATCCCTGGACTAGCAGCTGCTCCTTGTCTACCCAAGACAGCCAGAGGGCATCATCACGCACAGCAAAGCATTCATCTGTAGCGAAGAGCTTGGCCATGGAGCACAGGGCCACTGAATCTTCTCGCTCCTCCTGCAGGGCCACTGCTGCATTGCGGATTATCAGCCGGGAGGCCACCAGCCTTGTTGCCATATCAGCCAGTTTGAATTGCAGGTACTGCAGCAACAGGGGAGGAGAGAACCGGACAAGACAGACAGGCTTAGACCAGCACCTGATCTGGGGCCCTCTATAAGACATCTCTCACGAGGTACCTTTTCTAAGTGACCCCAAGCTTCAAAGTCTCTGCCTCTTCTACAGAGAAAATGTACTGCCTTGTGAGCTCTAAGCACACTTCCCTTGCCCTGCACTTCGATATCACCTCCTGAAAACGATTACTGATAAAATTAGAACACAAGTTCTAAGGTGGGGGCAGAAGTCCAGTGAGAACCCACAGCCTTCACCCTCCTCGAGAATGTGGGCCACAGAGCAGGTCTCATGCAGGGGCATCTGGGAAATGACCTGGTTATTGGCCAGAGGCTCTCCAAACTGCTTCCGAACACTGAGGTAGTCTCGCGTGAGGACGACTGAAGCATGAGCAGCTCCTAACGAGCAGGAAGCTGGAAAGGAAGAGTGCCAACATTTCAACAGAGCCAGGCAGTGCTGCTAGCGCCCGCCAGCTACCTTCCTGCCTCATCCTGTTGTGTTCTCACCAACATTGATCCTTCCTCCATTCAGTCCTTTCATGGCAATGATGAAGCCCTGTCCCTCGTTTCCAATTCTGTTGGCCACAGGCACTGCACAGTCTTCAAAGATCACCGCGCGGGTTGGCTGTGAGTTCCACCCCACCTGGCAAAAATCAGGGACTGTATGGCTGTCCAAACAGCGTGGCATTCAGGGCAGTGACTCTCCACTTCAGCCTGCAAGCCCCTGCCTGCCTGTCCAATTCCATTCCACACCATTCTCTTCTTTGCTCACTAACCTTAGGGCCATACTGCCTGTTTCTTTGGCTTCCCAAACAGGCGATCCACTGTTGTCTCTGCCCAGAATTGGTCTTATGGTTGTTTCTTCTAATACTCTGGATCTCATCTCAAAAGTCATGACCTCTGAGGGTCCAGCCCTATTACAGAAGCTTTCAAGCTCCCTCAGTCAGTGTCCTATCAACCTGATTTATGTCTCTCGTAGAACAGAGCACTACCAGAAGGTACCCTGCTTATTCACATGTCTGTTCCCTGTCCCTGCTTGCTGAAAGGTGAATTCCAGGAGGACAGAGCTTGCCTTTGTTCACTGCTCTTCCCCTACTGTTTACAAATGCTTGGCACATACTGGGCACTCATCACCCGCAGAATGAATACAGAGATGTCCTTCCAAGTTACCCTCACATTAAAAAATATGTAAGGCAAAACTAATAATTAAATAAACCGAAAAAGGAAGAAGATGTATACGCTTAAAAGGGAGAGAAAACCAAGAACGAAAGGAAGAAAAGATACACTGTTTCTGCAACTTATTTGCAGTTTTTCTGTAGGCGTGAAACTTGACAGCTTCGGCATTCTGTCGCAGATACCACAAATACTGAGGTGGACACCATCCCCGCGTGTTGAACTAACCGTCACTGTCTTTACAAGCACAAACAAACTGAATCGTATAACTCGATCCTGTAAAATTCTATGTCAGGCTGTGTAGGTCAGCCCACATTGCAGGACCCAATGCAGACATTCCTCGCAGCTGTATATCTTATATATCCCATATACAAGTTACATACCACTTACACAGCTTGCACACCTTATACAGGTAAGACTGCGTGTGTCTTACCATTCCAGATAAGCTTAGGAGCGACTTTTGTATCCTCCTCCACCCCAGGAGCCAGCATCAGGCTTTGCACATGGTAGCAATTCAGTAAAAGCCTACTATACTAAAAAAGAGAAAGGGCACTAAAGCCTCTAACTCTTTGGCAGTTCATAAAGTATCAGGAAAGCTCGTGAGGGAAATAAATACAGAAACCCTCTAAGAGCGATGAATGGAGAAGCATATTTAGGGCTCGTTTTGTTACCGACCTCTCCCCCGATCCTAGCTCTAACAGTACCTATTGGAGGTGGAGGGTGCTTCCGGGCCCTGGCCTAACACATCCGAAGGGGTCTCACCACACCGCCAGCTACAGCTACGCAATCCCAGTTCTATGACTCACCATCTGGCTACGGGATTTCTTAATCCTAAGAATGTCTTTTCAAAGCCCCTACAGAAATACTCTCCCTCTTACATTACTGAAACCCAAGATCATCTCCAGGGAGTTCTATCTTATTTTTATTTAAAGAAGAAAAGTGGCCTATACGCTTTCCCTTCCTGAAATTTCTAGTCACCCCCGGATCTGTAAGTATTTCCTCCTGGGATAAAAGAGTGTGCCAAAATAAGAAGCTGGATAAGAAACAGGTCAGCAGTGGAGTTGGGACAGATGTCAGAGAAATCTCTCGTGCTAAAATGACAGGCAGCTTATGAAACCTACTGGTGAACTCTGACATTTTTCCCAGTGGTGAGGTATTCCTTCAGCCACACCCTATTCTATTCCATAGGCTCCTGTCGAAATCCTAATAGAAACAACTGCCCCCAAGACAAGTTAGCAAGTAAGTAACCTATTCCCCAAAACAGAACAGAGATCGGTCTGGCAGGTGGCAGACTCTTGAATGGTTTTAACTTGAACTGTTTTGTGTCCAACAGTCACTCACCTTTTTTTCCTTCTTGCCGAAGCTGAGGCCAGGGGTCCCCTTCTCCACAACTACACAGGAGATGCCTTTTGGGCCTGGTCCTCCTGTTCGGCACATGACCACATAGATGTCTGATTCACCCCCACCGCTGATGAAGGCCTGGGGGTTGGAGAGAGGTGCACCGGGATCAGGACACACACCCTGGAGCCTAACACCTGGGAAAACTACCAGAGTCCCTCCGACGGTAGGACATGAAGAGGCATGCTGGCACGGAGAAATGAAGGAGGGGAGAAAGAACCTGTGCTACCTGGGGAATCAGGGATCTGGCTGACAAGACTAAATGAGCAAGATTATCTGGACTCAGAGCAGAAGACAAAGTGAAGGTAAATAAAGGGAAATAGGTCTGAGGTTCTCTACCCAACGTGTAAAACTCCTAGGAAATATTAATTCGCAGATAGCAAGGATCCCGGGGATGTCCGCAGGAAGATGGGAACAATCTCCAGATGGTTCTGTAGGGTGGGCATGCTGGTACCTTGGAGCCATTGAGGATGTAATGATCTCCTTGTCGTTTTGCTGAGGTCAAAAGGGAGGCAGCATCACTGCCACTTCCTAAGGCAGAGAGGGTGGGACACAAAGTCAGTGAAGATACAGGAGCCCCAGCACGGTTCCACTTCCAAGGAAATCACTTACAACCAAAAGCTCAGCATTTCATACTTTAAAACGCAGACTGGGGGATCCCTGGGTGGCTCAGCAGTTTGGCGCCTGCCTTTGGCCCAGGACGCGATCCTGGAGTCCCGGGATCGAGTCCCGCATCGGGCTCCCGGCATGGAGCCTGCTTCTCCCTCTGCCTGTGGGTCTCTGCCTCTGCCTCTCTCTCTCTGTGTGCCTATCATAAATAAATAAATCTTTAAAAGAAAAAAAAAAAAAAACGCAGACTGAGGAACTCGGTGTTTGGTGAAAACTGTGGACAGCAATTGGACCACTGTCCATCTCCCAGGCCAGAGTCGGCCCTCGAACCCTCGTAGGCTAGCTGACATCAGGCCATGGTTGTTACTCCACAACCAGACTTCGTGGTAAACAAGGGTTCTGTGTGTCAGGGGGACCAGAGAGTGCGCGGTGATTTCACCTGAGCAGCATTCCCTGCTAGGTCTCACCAGCAGGGTGGCAAACGCACCTGGTTCAGTGAGGCAGTAGGAGGCAAACTTCTCCATGGTACAGAGCGGTGGGCAAAACCTGTGCCTCTGTTCCTCATTTCCAAAGGTATCTATCATCCAGACACACATGCTGACAGGTACACCGAGAAGAAAAGACAATGACAGAGTTAATATGGAGAAAAGGACATCTGAAGGGCAAAGGGATGGGGACGGGAAACACCAGCAGCAAAGCAGAATGAAGCAGGAGAGAGAGTGGGAAGAGAGGAGTCGCCACTGAAAAGATTCGACTTTAAAGGAAAGGCCTCCGTTACATCATATTCCCGGAACAGTACTACCCAGGGCCAGGGTGTTTCTCACTTGGATGTTCACTCTACTTCTAGGTAAGATGAGTTCCCTAAAAATCAAAGACTTATATGTACTTTGACAAATTTCTGGAGGCTTCATCTGTGGGTTGAGGAAGATGGGAACAGGACCATGACTACTCTCCTGGAGAAGTCTGTTTGCTTCTAGCTCAATCTAGGATTTGGGAGAAGGTGGGCACACCTCATTTGCTATGCAACATGATGGCAGATTCAAGTCCAAGAGGCAGCAGCAAACTAGAGTGAACTTTTTTGTTTTGAGAGAGAGAGAGAGGGAGAGAGAGCACGAGCAAGTGCATGTGCGGGTGAGCGAGGTAGGGAGCAGAGGGACCCAAACAGGGTCCATGTCCAGTGTGGAGCCCAATGCAGGGCTCAATCCCATAACCCTGAGATCATGACCTGACCTGGAATCAAGAGTTGGGTGCTTAACCAACTGAGCCAAGCCACCCAGGCATCCCTCCCCCTCATTTTTTGAGATAGAGGCTCAACTATCAATGTTGATAATGGCAATCAACTTGAAAAGATGAACTTTTCCCTATTTATCTGAAATTTCCCAGTTAACCTGTACAAGTACTTCATTGTGCTTACCAAGCTTTGGCACTCACTTGTGGATGCTAATATAGGCCGTGGTGCTGGTGCAGCCTGTCGCCAAGGCCTCAAAGATAACAGATGTATCAAGCCGTGACAGGCCAGACCCACCTACATCTGTTCGTACATAGACTCCCCCGAAGCCTAGCTGAGCAGCTTTCCGCATTGCGTCCACTGGGAACAACTCCTACGTACAAAAGACAACACGGACGTTAGTGATTCACAGATGGACCTAGCTTTGAAGGGCACAACGAGGGATTAAGATGTTTGCATTTGGGAGAGTGTATATTCTCTTAACTTAATGGGCTATTTGTTATCTACAGTAGCAGTTAGAACGCCGTCTATAAGCACTGGTTTTTCTACCATTAAAGTTTCTTTTTATTATCAAGAGAACTGCCTTGGTTTTAAGAGTGTCTACATCTTTGTATGATTTAAAAGGAAAGACAAACAAACTCAAAACTAGTCTCTACGAGATGAGGAAAGGAATCACAGCACTACTAGAACTCTCATTTGCAGTAAGAGAGTTGCACAAGGAGAATAAATACCAAACAATTAGGACTACATGGGGGATGAAGACAAAGGGTCACGAAGGGAGGCATCTGTTGGAACATCTAGTCACAAGGAAAACGCCCACCTTCTGGTCCCACTCTGCCATATTTGGAGCCATCTCCCGGGCAGCAAAGTCAAAGGCCACTTTCTGAAATTCTTTCTGGTCTTCATTCAGTCCCACGGAAGCTGTGGGTAAAATTGCACATATTCAGTTCCAGGACAGGGGTCAGGGAAAACTAGTGCCAAGATCAAGAAACATGAAATTAAAGACAGGGAACATGCCATAGCATGCATTTCTCTTACACAGTATAATCTTTACCATCTATAGAATGGCTTTGCCTACCATTAATGAGTTCTCCTTTTCCCTTCCTCCTTTCCTCCCTAGTGGATTGGCTGACTTCATTTACCTCCTAACTGCTTATTCTTTCAGTATTCTTCTGTATCTCTTCCTCCTCATAAATCCACATTAAAGAAATAGTAAATACACACTGACCTTCAAATCATGGTAAACATTTTTTCCTTTAGGATGTCCTACATTTTGTGTATTGGTATCCTGGGAAAATCTGTCCTATGAATCTCCATAGCTGTTTCAAAACATTCATTTTAAAAGATTAATTGAAAAAGGAACATATGTATACTTTGTTCTACCTTTCAAATTAAGAAAACCCTCTAATAAGGCTGTGCCTTTGGCAAATTTCAAACATTCACCAATAACCCTGATGGTAGAAAAAGATCTTGCAGTGTTGAAAACATGGTTAATAAGGCCTTATTCTATGTTTTTACCCGACGGACTCCAAAATCTCAGGACGTTTCTATCATAAACTATATCAGTGATGTGACTTTGGGTAATTCCCTCGTTTTGGGGTTTAAGATACTTAAAAGCTAAGGAAGATAAATTGACAGACATCAACAGGTAGGTAGTGCAGCCTCACTAGAAGTTTCTCTAGAACATTAAACATCTAATAAAAGACTACCCCATAGTAGTACTTACAGGTTTAACCTAAACAGCCCTAGTAAAGCTCCCGGGAAAACAATCACCTTTTGGGGATAGTGTAGCCAACTTACAAAAGATGGGACCACATATCCTGGGAGCTGACGCATCCCAGATCAGTAACCTACACAGGGTGCGCCAGACTTACGTTGTTCACATTTATGTCTCTTTTGTTGTCTTTTATTACTGTCATTTTGAAAGGACCACCTGCCTCAGGTGTGTAACAGAAAATGAGTGTATGCCTATACTTTTCCAAGAGAAGCCCTGAGGTAGAGTGGTGGCTGTAAAACATGAGGTGGAAAGAAGTGCAGGGCTCTGTATTACCTTCTCAGGTTTCATCCTTTAGTGCTAACTATGTGGTCATGATGGGGTGATGCTAAAGTGTGTTAACGTAAGGCTATGAGACACTTGGCAATAACTTATTTCAGTGCCTAACAGTGATGCACAGTCCTGCCAACAGAGAAGAGGAGCTGATGGCGGAGTTTTTCCAGGGCGGGCATGGGCAGCAAGCAGGAGCCATGAGAAAGCAGTCGGTCTGTATCGGGCAAACTCAGAAAGGAAGACTTGTGAGGATTACAGGTAGGCAACTCTGAGAAGCCCAGAGACGAAACTTAACGTCGGTGGTTACTCACAGTAACACAGGTTAGGGACAAACAATCCGCAGTTCCTGGCTGACAGTCAGCTCATGAATTTGCAAAGTCTTGCAGAAATAAAATACGACTAAAAATTCTCCTAAAACTCATGTTTCGCTTATTAAGATATGCAACGAAACAAAGATGTATCTGTTAACCACTCTCGTTAACCTGATAACTTTAATATGTAGAATGACGCATTGAAAGGGCAGTTTCCTTTCATTTTACTAACGAAGAGGTACTTTCTCTGAAAGGTGAAAAAAAGTACCTCCTTGGCTGAAGCCACACAACCAGCTGCTAAAAACACCCCAGGGGATCCCTGGTGGCTCAGAGGGTTAGCCCCTGCCTTCAGCCCAGGACGTGATCCTGGGGTCCCGGGGTCGAGTCCTGCGTCGGGCTCCCTGCATGGAGCCTGCTTCTCCCCCTGCCTGGGTCGGGTCTCTGCCTCTCTCTGTGTGTCTCTCATGAATAAATAGATAAAATCTTTAAAAAAAAAAAAATACCCCTGCATATTTAGCCTATTTGTCATCTAATGTCATTAACCTATCAAATATTTAATCTATTTGTTGCCAGAACAGCTACTTATCTGCCCTGGGATCGGCAAGGGTAACTGTTAACGACTCTACTTGCTGGAACAGGGTGGCACCTTGTGAAGGAGCTTTAGGACGGCGAGAGGGAAACGGTATTGCAGACTAGTGTAGGCGCAGAGCTGGGTGTCGACCTAAGGGATTCATACCTATCCTGTTGGGAAGAAAAGTGACATACGGTAAAAAGCTGTTCTTTTCCCTTTTTTCCCTCAGAAGGAGAAAAACCGAGGCTGGGCATCCCTCGCCGGCCGGCACCCCTGTCAGTCGCATCGCAGCATGCGCCTGGTGCCTGAAGACGCCCCGCTCTGTTAACCCTGGGCAGTAGCCCCCATTTTCGGTGACAACTGCGTTTCAACGGGAGTTTCAAGATCCCGAGTGCTTCATGACCCCGAGTCATAGATCCTACAATTTACCCCCGCGGCCTGTGTCACCTGAGGAAGCAGCCCGAGCCCTCATCGGCCCCGCCCTCGGCGTCCCCGTCACCCAGCACGAGGCCAGAGCGCCCGCGCCCGCGGCCCCGCGGCCCCCGCAGGGAGGGGAAGAGTCCGCCTCGGGGCTGCGAGGTCAGGAGGCCCGTCCGCGAACGTCGGCTCCAGGAAGGCCCGGGCTTGCCCGCACCGAGCAGGCCCCGCGCCCGGGGCGGAGCAGGGCTGTCCCCGCGCCAGGCTTCCCGCCCACCACGGGGGTGGGGGGGCTCGGCAGGGGCGGCGGGAGGCCCCGGGCGGAGCAGGGCCCCGGGGTGCGGCGCTGTCCGGGCGCTCCCGCCGCGGCACCCCTTCCCCGCCCGGCCCGGCCCGCTGCCCGGCGCGGCGAGCCTTACGGTCGATGCAGGAGGCCCAGCCCCGGCGGCCGCCCCGCGCCCGGGCCCGCGCCGCGCCGTGGAGCCAGCCTCCCAGCCGCCGGCAGCCGCTCCGCAACATCGTCCCGCTCGCGCTGCGGCCCGGCGGCGCGGCGACCTCGGGCGTGCGCGGGGCGGCCCCGGGGCAGCCTGGGCGCTGTAGTGCGTCCGCGGGCCTGTGCGCCCGGCCCCTTGGGCCCGCGAGCGCCGCGGACTACAACTCCCAGGGAGCGCCGCGGCGTCGGCGCCGGGAGCCGGGCAGGGCCGCGCGGCGGGGCGGCGGGACCGCGGAGGGCCGGCGCGGCGCGGCGCGGCGCGGTCGGGAAGGTCTGGGGGCCGACGCGGCGCTGGCGGCGGCTGCACCGGGGGCTGCACGGCGGGCGGGGGCCGGCCCCGGCAGGACTGCGGCCGCGCGTCTCCCGCTCTGCGCGGTTCTGGGGCCGACAGCACAGTTGCCCCCGCTCCTCTCGGCTGAGTTCAGACCCGGCTCCTAGGCAGCCCCCGCAAGGAAACCATGCCGAACCCCCGGAAGAGGCGCGCTGGGGCTGCCGGGGCTGCCGGGCCAGGTGAGCGGCACTGGGGGGGCGGCTGGACCAGGTGAGGGGCCACTGGGGGCTACTGGGACTGCAGGGCCGGGTGAGTGGTACTTGGGGGCTGCTAGGGCTACATGAGCGGCACCTAGGGGCTGCTGGGCCAGGTGAGCAGCACCTAAGGGGCTGCTGGGGCTGCCGGCCCAGGGGATCAGCACCTGGGGGCTGCAGAGGCTGCTGGGCCAAATGAGAGGCATCTGGGGGCTCCTGAGTTAGGTGAGTGGCACCTGGGGACTGCTGGACTGGTGGGCCAGGTGAGTGGTACTTGGGGGCTGCTAGGGCTGCCTGGGGATGCCAGGCCAGTTGAGCAGCGCCTAGGGGCTGCTGGGCCAGGAGAGTGGCACTTGGGGGCTGCTGGGCTACATGAGCGGCACCTAGGGGCTGCTGGGCCAGGTGAGCAGCACCTAAGGGGGTGCTGGGGCTGCCGGTCCAGGGGATCAGCACCTGGGGGCTGCAGAGGCTGCTGGGCCAAATGAGAGGCATCTGGGGGCTCCTGAGTTAGGTGAGTGGCACCTGGGGACTGCTGAGGCTGCTGGGCCAAGTGAGCAGTACTGGGGGGGGGGGGGCACTGGGGCTGCCAGGCCAGGTAAGTGGCACCTAGGGTCTGCTGGGCCAGGTGAGTGGCACTTGTGGGCTGCTGGGCCAGGTAAGCGGCACCTGGGGGTTGCTGGGGCTGCTGGGCCAGGTGAGTGGCTCCTTGGGGCTGCTGGGGCTGCAAAAAGGCAGCCGGGTAAAGGTTTCTCTGGGATTTGTTCAGTGCTGCTCCCTGCCAGGGTCCCCCGGGTGGCTCAGGGGGTGGAACTACTCAGCGTGGGACTACTCCTGTTTTGGGCTCAGGTCATGATCTTAGGTTGGGGTCAGGCCCCTTTTATCCCCATGCTCCGTGGGGCCTGCTGCTGCCCTCTCTCTTTCTCTGCCCATATTGAGGCTCTCAAGCTCTCACACTTTCTCTCTCAAATCAATCCTTAAAACCAAGAATTACTGTTCTCTTTCAACTCCCTGCCTAGGAGGAGAGTCCTTTTTGGACTGTTTTCTGTTAATGTTATCCCTACAGCCCCTTCATGGTCTCCTTTCCTCTTCCCGCTGTGCTTGTACCCTGAGCCTCTTCTGTATGTTCACTGCAGCAGTAGTTTGGTGTAGATAGAGTGGCTCATACAAAGGTCAAGAATATACAGTTCTCTCATGGAGAATGCAGACAAACGCCAGTGAAAGGGTCTAGGAAGCCTTGGCTAAGGGTAGGAGAGCAGGGAGGAATCACAGGGAACACCTTGAGAGGGAAGTGGAGCTGGAGTCCAGCTTTAGAGATGGGAAAGCTTTCCACAGGCAAAACGCGGTGCCATTTTTATATTGACAAGGATGAGCAGCAGATGAAGAGCAGGAGCAAAGCAATTGAAGGTAGAGAAAGTGCTTTTGGAACGGCAGAGATTCTAGATTAACTACAACACATTGAGTAACTTAGCAACACAGTGGTGTTCGCAGTGTGCTTCACTCCAAAGGGACCACCTGAAAACTAGGGCAGGGAGGGTCTAAGTACTAGGAATCTATAAATGATACTTAATGAGAGCTGATGGATGAGCTGGGACTTAAGTCAGAGGTGGTGTGTGTGGATTCAGATAGACCAGGGGACAGGTCCTGATCATACCATTTACTGAAATGTGTAATCCGGGGCATTCAGCAGATGAACATCTCACACATTAAGTAGATTAACTGACTTACTGTTAGGGTAACAAATAGAGCTTATATAGTAAGAATTTAACAACCATTAGCTATTGAGTGCCCACTATGTTCCAGGCACATTTTCTCTAATTCTCTGTGGAAAAAAAAAAAAAGTCATCTTCGCCATGTGGACTTCTACAAAGTCCAGAATGAGCTGTTTTACACAACCTCTCTTGGCACCTTCAAGGAGCAGGAGGCAGGCCACAGAGCACAGTTAGCAAGTAAAAGAGAACCCTGAGATGGTGATGATAGTAACAGCTAATATTTACTGAGCTAATACTGTAATGCCAGCCATTATTTAAGCCCATCGTTTGCACTATCATATTTAATGTTCAAAACAAGTTGTGGAGGAGGTGCTCAGCTTCCTTGTTGGGGAGAAATAGCCTTTGCAAAAGTATAGAAGAGAGTGAGGGAAAGAAAAGAATTTACTTACTAGAAGCCAGGGACTCTGTTGGGACTGTCGGTCTTCACCCACAACCATGTACAGTATTCTTGTCCCACTGAATGGATAACCCAGGAGATAGCTTGTAAGGTGGCCATTCCTGTCCCATTTTTATAGATAAACTGAAGTTCACCAATTCAGCTGCTACTGCCAGTAATTGCATCCAGGTCTGACTCCAAAGCACGTGGTTTCCCACAACGGAGCCTAACTCCTCCGCAGGCATGACCAGTTTGTTCTTGCTTCTGTTGCAGACAGTAAGAGGCCAGCAGGAAAACGTACGAAGACTAGGAAACCCACGGGGACATCCGCTAGCGTGGGTGACTCCAGCCCTGAGAAGACTTCAGCCTCTAAAAACTGTGGGAACAATCAAAGCAGTTACTGGCTGATGAAGTCTGAGCCACAAAGCCGAATAGAGAAAGGTGTAGATGTGAAGGTGAGACCAGGTACCTTTCTAATCCCTTCAAGCTGTTTTGTTTTGTTTTGTTTTGTTTTGTTTTGTTTTTGGGATACCACAGGGTTCCATGGTCAGCTTCTCTGAAGTGTAGGCTTGGGGAAAAGATAGGAATAAAATCAGCAGGGTTTATTACCAGCAACTATGTGTTTTGTGAATCCTCTATCTTGGGCAGGAGGTGGCAAACTTTTTCTGTAAAAGGCCGGATAATATTTTAGGTTTTTGTGTCTTACGATGGCTATTTCAGCTCTGCCGTTGTTGCAGGGAAGTGGCTATGGACAACACGGAAACAGATGGTGTGGCTGTGCTCCAATAAAATTTCTAACTAAATCAGGCATGGGCAGATTTGGCCACAAAGCTCTAGTTTGCTAACCCGACCTGGGCAAAATTTCAATTTTCGGTTGCCTTACTCTTGGCCACCTAACTTGCTCCTACGTATCTCTCTGCCAAGTTAGTATGTATTCAGTGAATTAAGAGAAGCCAATTTTAATAACAGCCTATTATAGGAGAAAAATATAATACTTTAATGAGTGAGATACAAATAACCAACAGATTATTGTATCATCTGGATTATCTATTCAATGAGTCCTTTTAATTACCAAAGATAACACGGTAACAAAAGCTTACTCTTCATTTGCCCAATAGAAGCAGCTCTGTGGAACTACTTCCCAGTAAACTATATACCTCACTATAGCGAGTAGGGGAAGAAACTGTCTACTTTCCATATAATACCAACTGGCCCCAAGACTGTGTAATGCATGAATTCATTTCCTGTTGCCTAGTTCAGCATTGAGGATCTTAAGGCAGAGCCCAAGCAGACAGCATGCTGGGATGGTGTTCGCAACTACCAGGTAAGAGGGTAAGAGCAGGGCCTACGACCCAGGGTCAGATCAGTGCCTGTTTCCTTCCTGGGACTCATTCAGTAGCAAAATCTCTTGGCCAACATGGTTTTTTTCCCGGATCCCACAACTTGAACGTGTGTTCAAAAGTACCTTAATTCCTCTGCATATAATTTACAAGTAGCCTGTGTTCTGGCCAGTGTCTGGATACAAGTCCAGGTGTCTCGGCAAAGGCAAGTATTGAATTGGGGAGAAGCTGCAAAAAAAGAAAAACTCATCTAATAAAAGCAGACTTGACTTCTGTTCACTAGTGTTTTCCAGAGGGTGAGGAGGACACTTGTTTTTTTCTCCTGGGACAGGCCCGGAACTTCCTTCGAGCCATGAAGCTGGAGCAAAAAGCCTTCTTCTACCATAGCAACTGCAAGGAGCCAGGCATCGCAGGACTAGTGAAGGTCAGTCGTACCGGCGTTCATCTTAACCCCCTCCCTTCAGGGAGACCTACTCATGTGAACATACAGGAACACAGCTCAGATCAGTCACAAAAGACAAGTACTCTCCTCGCCATCCCTGATGTCACAAGGATATGGAAACCCCACCCTGGTCCCTCCAGCACAGCAGGGACTGTAACAGGGCAGGCCTTCATCTCAGGTCCCACCAGTACAGACTTCTCTTCATCTGTGTGGTCTTTCACTAAAACAGGCCTGATGATAGCTCTTCCAAAGGAGAAGTTACTAGGATAAAATTATTAACTGCAGGTGGAAAAACAATGGCACTGATAATAACCTTTAATACTTGGTTGTGTCTTGTTTTTAAGATTTTATTTATGGGGCACCTGGGTGGCTCAGTGGGTTAAGCATCTGCCTTTGGCTCAGGTCACGCTCTCAGGGTGCTGGGATCCAGTCTTGCGTCATGCTCTCTGCTCAGCAGGGAGCCTGCTTCTCCCCCACTCTTCCTGCCACTCCTGCTTGTGCTCATGTTCTTTTATTTGACAGAGAGGGAGAGAGCATGCGCATGTGCGTGCATGCATGAGTGGGGCGGGGGGGGGGAAGGAGACACCCCCCCCTTAGTAGGGAGTGCAATGCGGGACTCCATCCCAGGACTGAGATCAGGACCTGAGCCAACGGCAGACACCTAACCCGCTGAGCCACCCAGGTGCCCCTAATACTTGGTTTTAAAACATACTTTTAAGATTTTTGTTAAAACAGGTTTGATTCCCGATGCTTGCTCTAGCTACAGTGGCTGTACAGCAAGGTAGGAGAGCTGACTATGTGCAGGGTCAGAAGGGATGGTTGGACTTGAACTAAAAATTGGCCACGGAGGTGACTGTACCGACGTATGATCAGAGACTTGGTTTTGGTTACAGATTGTGAAGGAGGCTTACCCAGACCACACACAGTTTGAGAAAAACAATCCCTATTATGACCCATCCAGCAAAGAAGACAACCCCAAGTGGTCCATGGTAAAGACTTCTGAATTTTTTCCTATTTTGTGAGAGGAAAAGGATGGACAGAGAGGGCGGAAGGAGGTGTGAGGTGCCTTTAGGTCAAGCTACAAAGTCCAGCTCTTACCATCACATGAGGTTACCCTGGCTTTGGGCCTCGGAACAGGACACTTGGCAGCCCTGCCCATCAGGACGTCCCACCAGAGGCTAAAACCCGCAGTCGACAGAACCCACCTGAACCTGTCTTTCTGTCACGTAGGTGGATGTACAGTTTGTTCGGCTGATGAAGCGTTACATTACCCTGACTGAGCTCAAAGCCAATCACCAAGCCCACAAAGCCACTGGAGGCCCCTTAAAGAATATGGCTCTGTTCACTCACCCCAGACTCTCCGTTCAGCCCCTGACCCCAGGTAAGAGCCGGCCCTATTCTTTATGTTATTCGCACGCCCGAATGACTCCATGAACTACTGATTAAACTGGGGCACACGATGTTCACAGCAGCAATGTCCACAGTAGCCACACTGTGGAAGGAGCCTAGGTGTCCATCGAACGATGATGGATAAAGAAGATGTGGTCTCTGTATACAGGGGGATATTCCTCAGCCATTAGAAACAAATACCCTCCATTTGCTTCAACGTGGATGGACCTGGAGGGTATTATGTGGAGTGAAATAAGTCCATCGGAGAAGGACAAACATTATATAGTCTCATTCATTAGGGGAATATAAATAATAGTGAAAGGGAATAAAGGGGAAAGGAGAGAAAATGAATGGGAAGTATCAGAAAGGGAGACAGAACACGAGAGACTCCTAACTCTGGGAAACGAACTAGGGGTGGGGGAAGAGGAGGTGAGCGGGCGGTGGGGGTGACTGGGTGATGGGCACTGAGGGGGGGACTTGAGGGGATGAGCACTGGGGGTTATGCTAGATGTTGGCAAATTGAACACCAATAAAAAAATAAACTGGGGCACAGTATTTAAGTTCTCCTCACCTGTTAACACCCACGAGGGAGGAACCCATGGGTCCGGCGTTGCCCATGACTGGGTACCCACGACCCAGCAGTGCTTTGACACATCGTAAAATGCTCCCTAACTGGTTTTGAATGAACGACTGCCTGCCTCAGTAACCATGTGGAGTGCCTGGCACTACTTCCCTGTTGAGGAGGAGACCACACCTAACGTCTCGCTCTCTTTCTCTCCTTCTTTGGTAGAGGAGTTTGAGTTTATTTTGAGCTTGGAGGAGAAGGAGCCAAGTTAACTGGGACCCTGTGGCTGGAACGGGCAAGACAGGACTCCAAAGAAACCAGCTTTTAGAAGACAAAAGAAGGTGTGTGGCGCCTTGCTTGTCGGTTCCCCTGGGGCTGTGTCAGAGGTGGTCTTCATGTACCCTCCCCAATAAAACATGAATGTCAAAGTTGGGAAACCTTTGTCTTCAAGTAGCATTGAACAGAACACTCCAGTGCAGATCTCGTGCCCTTGGCTGAGATGCAGGGGAGGTTACGTGTCCCGTCTTGCTTTACTGCACCAGATACCAAGGGCCAGGCTCCGGCTGTTGCCACCCACTCAAACTTTCGTCTTCGGACCCCAGCCTCCCATACCCGCCCAAGCTGCCTGGGTCCCACAGGGTGTGAACTGTCTCCAACTGCAGCACAGCTTGCCAGATGAGGGCACCACCGGACTCCGGACTCCCCTCAGCACGCGCTTTTCTACAAGAGGATTCACAAAGCACTCCTGCTGAGCAGTGGCCTCGAGGTGGAGAGGGCAGGCACTGTGCTGGGGGGGGGGGGGGGAGTCTAGCCAGGTGGGTGCGAGTACCGCAGCGCAGCGCGAGACAGAAGAGACCACAGGCCCTGGGGACCATGGGCACGATGCCTCCAAGCCACAGGGGCTTCCTTTAATCAGAGACACAACTGAAACAAGTGTTCTTTTTTTTTTTTTAAAATACAGCCATTGAAAAGACGACACATTAAGAAACATGTAAACACTGCAGCTGCTTAATTACAAGTTGCACTGCTAGGTTTAGTACCTACGCACTTCCGGGGGGACCGGCGAGGGTGGGGGCCGGGCCTCCCCTCCACGGTTGCACAGGTTGCACAGACAAGGAGCCAGTGGGCGGAGTGAGGGAAAACAAGACCTGGCTGCACGCAGCTCCTGACACGATGAAACCAAATTCTACCTTCCAGTTCTCCCAGAAGAAAGGTTTAAGATGTTAGGTAAGTTGGAAAATGAATTTGAGTTGTCCGCTGGGAGGCAGAGGAACTGACCGGTCCCTTCTGGTTAGAAGACCAGCTACTAGGGGAGGCACGCCGGGGCCTAGTCTCATGTTCTGGAAAAGGGAAGGAACACAGAACCCGCCTCCCCAGACACTCGGGCCCGATCCTGATAATCCAGGGGCAGCTGGGTGATCCTGTTCCCAGGAGATTGTCCATTACACCAGAACTCAGGGTCCGGCGTGGGGGAGCCACCTACCTTCCCTGGTTCTGTTGTCGCCAGTCAGCCTCGAGGGTCCGCGCAGGGCCTTTGCCCCAGGAGCCCTGCCCACTCAGAGGCCCACGACTGCACCGGTCTCAGGAAAACAGTCTGAATGTCCCACACTGAAAGATGATACAGGAACCGAGCCCTCTGCTTCCCAAATCATGGGGGACTTGGACCACCCGATGTGGTCCTTACTGGCCAGTGGGGTCGTCTCCAGGTGAGGCAGAAAAGGACATCGACACCTCTACTCCAGTGGGCCCGCAGCACACAGGGAAGTCCCCGCCTCCTCCAGCAGAACAATGTCCACGGAGTCTCTGTGTTTTTCGACAAAAACATCGACGGTCCTAAATTCGGGTCAGTCAGGTGGTGAAGATGAAGACAGTTTGGCAAGCAGAATCTTTCGGAAGTCGTGGGCAGGGTGTTCTGCAGAGGCGCTCTCCCTCCCACGGCTCCGCGAGGGGGGGGGGCACGGGCGACAGCCAGAAGCCCCCAAGCCCCAGAAACTGACTGGAGGCAGAGCGGGGAGTGAGGACGATCCATCGCAGGGAAGCAAAGAGCTCAGGGCCCCTTCCCGGGGCCTCGGAAGGGAAGCCTGCGGGAACACATGGCAGCACCCTCGAGCCACCCTGCTCGCGGTGGGCAGCTACCAGCCTGGTCCCTGTGCTTGTCCTCGGGGCCCGGCCAGGCCTCCTGTGTCCCACGCTGCTGCCATCCATGCGTGACCGCGACCCGGGAGTCTGTGCCCAGAATCCCTCACGGGTGAGGCCCTACCACAGGCTTGTCCCAGGACGCTCCTGACAGCAGTCTGCAGAAGATGGAGAAGGGAGGTGGCTGCATCCCAGCCGTGAGGTGGGCCACGTGTGGAAACCTCCAAGCACCACCCCCGAGACTCCCAAAGAGGCGTCTCCCCCCTGCCACTCAGGACAGGGCGTGGGGCTGCAGGGGGTAAGCCGCTCGGGACCTGCAAAAGCGGGGCAGCTTTGACGGGAGGCTCCTTCTCCCTAGTCCCACGTCAGCCACAGACCTCAAGGACACTGCCTCCCAGCCCAGGCCCCTTAGGTTCTTCAGAAAAAAGAATTTAAGTCAAGACACGATTTGTTTTCAGGTTGCAAGTAACGGGTCAGCTGAGCGTTGTGCCGTCCTCCTGCCCCAGCCGCTGGTGTGTGGTAGACGGGGCTGCCGGGGTGGAAGCCCAGCCGCTCCCGGGCCCGGGCCTACTGCCTGCTGTTGTTGTCGGACAGCTGACTGGGGGTCCGCGCCTCAGCCAGGGAGGTGGTGCCCTCGAAGCGCTGTGAGGCGATGGCTGCCTGGTGGGACATGCTCTTCCTTACGATGTCACCTTTCCGCCACAACACCACTTCCTGCAGAATTGGGGGGGGGGGGAGTGACACCCTGAGAGGGGTGCATGGGGGGCCCAGGGGCTCCAGCCCTCCCCGGGCATCTCGGCAAAACCTCCTGCAGGTCAGCAGCTGCCTGTCCACCCCCACCCCCTCCCCGGGGCTCCCGATGGGGGCACGAAGGGCAGAGGGGTCGCAGGCCTGGGCCTGGGCAAGCAGACTCAATGTGTCACATGGGAACCCTGGTTCTCACCGCGGGCTCAGCCTCCGTGGACCACCAGGGGGCGTGGAGACGAGCAAACTCTCCAGGCCCTGCCCTTCCCGTCAGGCTCCAGGGCTGTGCCCAGGGCCTCACCTGCTGTTTGAAATAGCGCCGCTCCTCCTCATCTATGAGCACCAGGTTGAGGTAATAGCGCACAGAGAACTTCTTGTTGATGTCCCGCATGGTGGGGGTGAGCTCGTAGCCCGCCAGGAAGAGCCGGATGGGGATGGACTCTCCTGTGAGGGCCGGGCACACGTCAGGGAAGGGGTGACGGAGCCCACCCCTCCTGACACCAGCAAGGGAGGCGCCCCGAGCATCTCACGGCACACTCGAGGCAACGTTCCTGCCTGTTGGGGACTCGCAGTCGGCAGCTCAGTGACCTGCTGAAGCAAAACCTGACACTGCGCTGCTCCCCGTCCAGGTCCCGCTGCACCTTCTTTCACCGCCTGGAAACCAAGACCCGCGCGTAGGAAGAGCACAGAACACTACGGCCAAGCACCCTTAGGGGACGTGTCACCGTCTAGTTGTCGGGTGTTCACAGGCCCAGGGTCAAACTCGCTCCTGTCACCCAGCAATTTTGGTGCCACCGTCCTCCACCCTAAATACTGCATGTCCCCCAACATACACCTCCACTCCGAGGTGGGTTGGCAGGGCGGTAGAGGGCTCTGGAAAGGAAAAAACCCTCATTCTGGTCTCAGTTCTGCATTAACTTGTAGGACTGCTGAGTTAGTCCTTTGCTTTCTCTGGACCTTAATTTTCTCTTGCGGAAAAGTGTGGAACCAGACCACGTGGTATTTTTGAGCCCTTCCAGCTCTGACACCGTGCTCTTCCTAATTTAAGTGAAAGGAAATTAGGGCAGTAATTCTACTGAGAGAGGCCAAGCCTATCACGTCGTCTAAAGCTAAATATAAATGCACTGTTAATGATCTGTTGTCTTGCTTCTCAGGGAAAACAGCAGCGGCTCTCCCTGCAGAGCCGGTGAAAACATGGCACACCCGGGGAGTCAGGAGCGCTCAGCCCTGTCCCTCCGGGTGCCTGTCCTGGTGACATCCAAGAGCCTGCTGTCCTGGTCTCCTCCTTCCACACGGAACACATGGGAACAAGCTGAATAAAACCTTGGCATAACCGAGCACTTCTGGAGGGAAGAAAACACTCCTCGTGATCAGTGGCTGCAGAGCTAGCAGCACGTAAAACGACTGCTACTCCCAAATAACCAGGTTCCCCAAACACCCAGGCTTTCAATTCCATTCGTTCCAGATGTCACATCAGCTCTGGGGGGGTGGGGGGGGCAGCCGTCTGTCCCGTTCCCTGCTCTGCGGCACCTGCTAGGGCTGCCCAGACTGTCTACACTTGGCAAATGCATGCAGGGAGTGGATCATTTTGCCAGAGCCAGAAGTAAGGAACACACGTGATTATTCCACGTTACCCTCTTGGTCCCTAGCAACACAGAATGTCAACAGGAAGTAGTGAAATGTTCCCACTGTATCCGCTACACCAGCACTTTTCAAGCTTTTGTAGTAGTTTTCTAAGAGGCATCGCTCCTGAGATGCCATCTCTGCTACGAGCTCCGTAGGCAGACAAGGCCAACGCGGAGCTCTCCTGGTGAAGGTGGGGAAGGAGCTCGCACATATTAGCCCTCGTCCTCTTTACTGGCACCCAGTGAACTTCCGGAGATGAGAAATGACAGGTGAATAGGGAATCTTAGTCTAGCACTAAAGTCCCTCGTGCCCTCCAACACTGTGGGGCCTGGGGAGCGGGTAAGGCCGCTGCGGGCTGGGTGCCTGGGTGCTCACCTCTCACAGGCGCCCCGTCCATGATCTCATACTTGGCTATCGTGTCGTTCTCGTGGTACACGTTGGGGCCTGTGCCCGTCGTTTCCCGCTTGATGATATCTATCTCCATGTGCTTGATTTTGATTCTCACCAACAGGAAGTAGATCTTTCCTACAATGACATCTTTCAAGTGGTATCTGGGAAAGAGAAAGCCCAGAGAGTAAGATGTGAGTACAGCAGCTCAACTCTGCATGTTTCCAGGTTTCCGGGGAGGGGGCACTGCCACGTGGGGTGGCTGAAGATGGAGTGGGACATGCTCTTCCACACTCGCCCACGTTCTTACAACTGCCCTTGCAGAATGACTTCCCAATATGTTCTTTACTGGGATCCCAGTGACTTCTGTAACTTCCCTGTTCTTCCACAGGCCATTCGCAGGATGTTCTTTCTGCAGATTACACGCCCATTCACGCTTGCTCTCCCGACTTATCTCCCCAGCACTCTAAACTCTTGTATACCTTCTGTGTTTGTGTATGTGTTGTTTTAGGTGTCCTGAGGTGTGGGAGGACAGCCCCACCAATCCAGGTCTTGCTCTTTCTCCCTGAGCTCCACAACAGGTCTTCTGGGAACTGGCCCTCAATAGCCTGCAGCAGAGCAGTCTTGTCTGCTGTGGACACGTCAGGCCAGGGAGGAGCAGGAGAGCAAGATGAGGCATCACTCATGCCCCGTTGGCACCTTCTCCCTGTGCTCTGCTCACACGGCTGGTGGCTGGTGCTTGGGAGCTGCTGTGGACTTGGCCATGCCTAACAACAGTTCTGACCCTCCAAGCGTTTGAGTCAGCGTGAGGCGCCAATGGTCTGCGCAAACACAGCCCTGTATCAGGCAGAGACAAAAATCTTCAAATCTGAAGCTCAGATTCATGGGACAGGGTGTTCCAGGGACTTCAGGATTTAACCTCCACATATTACGGGTGAAGAAAAGGAAGTTCAAAGAAGACAGACACTTGAACCAGGATCTGAGTAGGGGACAGAGATGTGAGCCCAGGTACCCAATTCTTAGGCCTGCGTCCACCCCACTATTTCATGCTGCCTTTCTCCTTACAGTCTAACTGGGAGACCCGCACTCTCAGTAGATAACCTAAGAACGGAGGCTGCTCCAAGCATTTAAGAAGGAATGCTGAGAGATCATAGATTCTAGGGGTTTTCAAATTTTGGTAAACAGAACTTTCCTTTATTCTAAATGAAATGCTATGTGGAAACATTAACATGTGAGAAACCCCAGTGCAGGGCCCACGATCCTGCGCCCTGCTTTTCTTTCACTTCATGTTTTCTATGTTTAAACCCCACTACCCTGTCTCCACTTTTCAGAGGAGAAAGCCAAGGCACAAACATGTTAACACCTGCTGACCTTCACACGAGGGCAATCTTAGTGGCAGGATGGGACTGTGCTCTAGGCCCACCCAGTAGACGGAGCCCTGCCCAGCATGGCCTGCTCTGAGAGGGCACGAAGGGGCTGAGCATCCAGCCCGAGCTCATGGGATGGACTCTCTCGGCCCTTTCACACCACACTTGGTCTTGAGCACACTGCTGACCGACGGCTTTCTGAGCTCCTACAAGGTGGCACTGCCTCCCGGCCACCCCTTTACCAGGCGGCGGGAGCGCTGGCGGGCAGGCACTGCTGGTGGCTCCTTTCCAGAGCCCGGAGACTGAGGAGGAAGGCAAAGAAGGCTGTTTGCTCGTATGTCCCTGCCTGGCTCAGACCAACCTCCCTCCAGCCCGCCCCACCCCAGTCCACGTGTGGGGCCCAGCCAAGCAGGAGCCCTTCTGGGTCATGAGTGGTTCCAGGCCAGGGGGCAGGGGAACAAACAGGCCCCCCCTCACCCCTGTTCTAGGAAGCACATACGTTGCTAGTTTTTTGAAAAGCCCTATTTCCAACCCTTCACAGGAGAACCCGAACCCCTGGGTAACAGTGGATCTGACCTGAGAGTCTGCCCAGTAAGAGCCCTAGACTCCTAATTTCTTGTTTTAGCTCTGAATACACTTTTACTTCTGCTGATTTTCAAACATTTTCAGGAAGGTTTGATACTGAAAAGAAAGATGCTTGTGGGGACGCCTGGGGGGCTCAGTGGCTCAGTGTCTGCCTTCAGCTCAGGTTGTGATCCCAGGGTCCCGGGATCGAGTCCCACGTCAGGCTCCCTGCAGGATCCTGCTTCTCCCTCCACCTGTGTCTCTGCCTCTCAATCTCTCTCTCTCTCTGTGTCTCTCATGAATAAAAGAAAGATGCCTGTGCTAGATCTTTGAAGTGCTGGTAGGTTTCGTGATTTACAAGCACTTAAAGGTTTCCATGTTTGGACAGCAAACACAGTTAAAACATTCCTGGCTTCCCAACTTGCCAGTTAACATTATTTAAAGACCTCTATAAAGAGGCATTCTTGGCTGTCATTCACTAAAGTTCAGGAAGATGCAGCAAACTAGGCCGGTGTGCACGTGGATTTCCAGACACGCTGTATAGCGGGTACGAGCGCTAACAGGAATGGGGTTTGGAGATTATTTTGATCAGTAGAAAGGAAGAGCTGTATCTAGATCCAAACAGCTGTAAAGTCAGTTTAGCTTGACTTTGAAACACAATGTACGACGTGTAACTTCAATGTCCCTCCTTGATTTCCGCTTAGTGTAAGTATGAGGTTCGGCCTCCCGGTCTACGTTCCGCAGCCTCAGCCACGTTCCCAGTACCGCTCAGCTGCCTGCCCCCAGCACAGGCCTGGGCTCCACACCACGGGGCCCCGGGTACTTACTTGGATTTATTGTACTCAAACTCAATGTGCAGGCAGTCCTCAATCCCCACCTCCATCTTGATGGAGGAGTTCAGCTCTGGGTACGTGCTGAGGGTGTGGACTACGATATCCATCTCCTTGACGACGTCATTGAGGCGGCGGCTGATGGTGGCTCGAAGGAAATACCTGCAGGAGGTGGACGTGTTGTAAAAGAACACTCCCAGTGCCCGCACGCTGCCCCCGTCTGCGCGCCAGCAGACCCACAGAGAGAAGCCCTAACGGGCGGCTTTGTGATTCCTCCCAGAGTCCCCTCTGGGGACCCACCTCCCAGAAAGACGTGAACTTAAAAAATTCTGCAATTACAGTTCCAGGGTGTTCGAGGACCTTCCCCTCAAGGGCCTTCTCGAGCCCATCCTCCGGGATCAGAGCACTGCCCTAAATAGAAGCGATTTCTCTGTCCCCCCCCTCCCCAAAGTTATCCTAATGCTGTCCCAGCCCTGGCCACTGCCTGCCGCGGGTCTGTGTACGGGCTTCCCTCGGGCTGACGCCGGCTCTCAGCACGGGGTCTTACACGCTGCCCCCTGCAAGATGACCCCCTGGTCATCTCACACGATCAGTGTGCATCTTCCAAGTCCCTCGAGCTAAACGGGAGGGAATGAGGAAGTCCGTGAGCCGTCCGCACTCAGCTAACATCCCCGTTCAGCTACCGCTTACCGCTACGCACCAACGAAAGGCCAGACCCCGGGGCAGCCCACAGCCCACCTGGGAGCGGCCTCCAAACAGAAATCCGACCACACACAGCAGGTGCGGACCCAGGTGGAGGAATCAGAGCTACGGGGAGAGACCAAAGGGCCCTCGGGCAGCGGAAGTGAGGGCAAGTCTGAATGTCGGATCCCGGGGAAGGGGTTGCTGGAGCAGAGGGCAGCGCCGGCCAGCTCGGCGTGCCTCGCCTGCCCGTCCGGGCCCTGGCACCGCCGTCCCCTCTGACTTCCCCACGCTGCCACCCAGTGACTGCAGGGACCCCCCATCACGGGTCAGGTGTCCCTGCAGAAGGCTGCGCGCCAGCTCAGTACGCGCAGGCTTCCCTTGGCGTGGCCTGGCCCACGCTCCACCGCAGGCACTTCCGCCCGTTCTCCAGGACCTCCTGTGTCCCCAGCCTTTCCTAGTCGCTCGGGGCTCCAGCCTCGCCCCCCTCCGTGGAAGACACAGCTTTTACTCTACTCAGAGCACAGCCTTCCCAGTCAAGACTTACACCACTGTCTCCCTTCTCTGCCTTGTGCTGTTTCCTACCTCCGGCCTAAGAGGGCATCTGCGGCCTCGCCCGCCCTCCCCGCCTCCCGACAGCGCCTGGTGTCTCGAGACCTTCTGCCCCGCCGGCCGGCAGACTGCCTGCAACCTGGGTGCGCGTTACCGCCGATGCGGGAGGGAGGGGGCTTCCGTCCGGATGCCCAGCCACAGCTCACAGGTCTCTGCTCTATGGGGACACAGGCACCAACAGCCCTCCCTGCCTCCAGGGACTCAAACATGGGAGCCTGGCATCTCCATCCTCCACGTTTTCCAACTTATCTCTCTCCAGTGAAGGCTTTCTCTCGAGTTTGTACAAAAGCCCAGACTACTCAATCCCCCAAAGGCTCCCCAGGCCCGATGTACAGTCAGGGATGGCGCCCAGGAGGGGTCCTGTTCTCACTACCCCATGCCTTTTGCTTCGGTCTCCCTTGCCAACAGAAACTGCCCCCCCGGAGGGGACGCCCGGTCCCCGGCTGCCAAACCCAGTGGCCTTGTTTCTCTGCTTGAGTTTCGACAGCGAAGAATAACACATTTCCTCCTCTTCCTTGAAAGTCTTCCCATGGTTCCACAGGGGGCTGTGCCTGCTTCACCCCCTCCCAGGCCTGCTCTGGGTCCTGCCCGGGCCCTTCTCCACCTCCGCTCTCCTCCTTGGTAAATGTGCCTGTTTCCACTGCCGGGCAGAGGACTTGGGAGTGCAGCGCTCAGTCCTGAGTGCCAGCCTGCATTTCCAATCGTCTAGCGAACTTCCATACCTTTCTATCCTGGCAGCGCTTTAGACTCTGAAATTGGATCAGTTGCCTCCACTACAGACCGTCCCTTGTCCCTGACAGCCACCTGGCTGCACCTGCGCTCAACGGCCAGCTCTACTGTCTGTTAAATGCCTCGTTTGCTGCGACTCCCGCGTCCACGACGGTGAGATGCCCAGGACCTCATACTAGCCTTCCAACAACGTGCTCTACCCATCCACCAAGTAGGACAGGTTGGCTTTGTATTAATCATCCAAAAGAACCATTTCCCACATAAAAACAAAGGAGTCTGGAGTGATCTTTTCCTGTGTTCCCTCCACCCAAGCAGTAGGGTACAGCCCTTAATCTGGAATCAACGTGTACACAAGGCCCTTAACTAATTTTCCCTTCTTGACTCCTCACTTTCTCACCATGAACCCTAATGTCTTCATCTAACTGGACAGCAACACCTTCTTTTTTTTTAAGGATTTTATTTATTTATTCACTAGACACACAGAGAGGGAGAAGTAGGTTCCTGCAGGGAGCCCGATGTGGAACTCGATCCCAGGACCCCGGGATCATGCCCTGAGCCCCCCAGGTGCTCAACCACTGAGCCACCCAGACGTCCCACCTTCTTTTCTTTTATTCACGTATACATATTTTTTGTGGTAAAATACAGGAGTTCCGAGTATACCACCCGAAAATATGCCACTCTGGCACAATGATCGTACTGAGCTGAACACAACCGACAAGAAGCAGACACAAGAAAAACCGCCCTTCCCCACTCTCCGCCAGGAAGATCAGGAGGGTCTTCCTCACCAGAGACCACTGTTAGCCCAGACTGCACCAGAGAAATCCACGTAACAGATCTTGCTGACTCCTTCCCTTCTTTTGTTTCTCCCACATATCTGTCCTCCCTAGAAGCTCGGTCCCTTTCCTTTGTCTTGTCCCTTCTCTATAAAATCATCACTCTTCTGTTAAGACGCTTACATAAGCTCCACGTCCTAAGCGCCCCGTCGCGTTAGCCATCCCGGAGTTCCAGGCGTATGCGCCACACACACGCGCGCGCGCGCGCGCGGGAATCACCCCGGCCTGCCTCTCTCTTGCTAGCCTGTCTCTGGCAATCTGATTTGCGGGGTCTCAGCTGATGACCCTAAGGCAGATAAAGGAAACATGGTTTTCTCCTCCCCTACAACATATATAACAAAACTTAACATCTTAATTATTTTTAAGTATACGGTTCCGTGGCATTAAGTACATTCACATTGCGGTGAAAGCACACAGTACATGTCTTTTTAGGACTGCCTAATTTGACTTAGCATGACGCTTTTAGCGTTCATCCATGTGGTAGCACATGATAGGACTTCCTTTTTTAAGGCTGAGTAATATCCCACTAAATGTATACACCACATTTTGTTTATCCATTCACCTGCTGATGGAACTCAGGTATGTCCACCTTTTGGCTGCTGTGAACAGGCTACTATGAGTGTGTGTATACACGTCTGTGTTTGAGTCCTGGTTCTCATTTCTTTCGGGTATGTACCCAAAAGTGGGAATCCTGGATCAAACGGTAATTCTATTTTTAATATTCTGAGGAATCACCACTCTTTTCAATACCTTTCTTTCTGACTTAAAAACATTTAAGAGCAATGCACTGCAAAAAAATGAAATTAAATAACAGTAAGTCCTGCAGCCAGGCTTCAGTGACTAGTAGCTTGTCTTCTCACAGTTCTGCAGCTTTTTCTGAGTGCAATTCTGAAACGCTGCCTCTAGTTTGAGTAATGCCAGTATTCGGAATTCTCTGCAAGGCCTACAGTCACTCCTCTGATGAAGAGGGGAGACCAGAGAGAGAAGGGGACGGAGGGCCCTGCTGTAGTCCGCACCACCAGGCCTCAAGGTGATGAAGACGGCTGATCTGACAAGACAGCATCAAGACCGGGAAGCAGGTGTCCGGGGTGACAGAGGACGTCTGCTGTATCCCAGTGACATCACTTAATCTCAGGTTACATCCAAGACTCTAGGGCTTCTCTGGATTTTTTTTTTTTTTTACCCCAGAGGCCCTGGAATCCGTCCCCATCCTCAGAAACTGTACACTATAAACAGTCCTACATAAACTGTGTTCACTAATTTTTTAAGAACTCGTCACACTGTGTTATGTTTTATGTTCCCCATCACCCCAAAAGATGGAGGGCCGATCTAGAACTAGAATCCAAATCTATCCTAGTTTTCATGGGAGAAAGCTGAGCGACAGAGCTCAGGATCACACTGCTGTTGTGTGGCAGAGCTGGACTGAGGATCTGCAGCCCTGGTACGTGGGGGACAGCAGGTACCGGGGTATAAAGGCTGACTACTGAATTTTTAGGAATGTAAAAAACTGATTGTTAAACATAGCAATTATTTAAAATTAAATTACATAAACTTATAATTAAGACTATATGAAAAACGAAGGTAACACCAAAGATGTGTTGCTTCCTAATATTTTTGCTACATTTTACAATTCTCTCTGCCTTGGGGGAATTTATGTCTAGCTACATGAAGGTGGCTACTGTACGTCTCTCCCTAACTCTGTCATCAGGAACATCAGGTCGGGAGCCTGCAATTGGCCATGGTGCAGTCACACTACAGAATCTGACAACTGCTGCAGACCAGGGCTTTTCCTCCCGGAGAGCCCACTGTTAGCCACGTACCAACACACCACTCACGGCTCTCACCTCCCTCCCTTCGTGCTCCCCGTCTAAAAGGCCTCAGGAATGTGGACGGCTGCCGAGGAAGGTTGGGGGACAGCAAGCACAACTTACCGTAGCTTCACATTCTGGCCTGTGTAGGACTCATACGGCTTCTCCACATGGGTGAATTCAAAGTCGAAGGCCTGTGATTGGCTGATCTCTCCGGGCCGGGCCAAATCCTTCACCAGCGACACAAACTCATGGTGGTTCCCACGGTCGTAGTAGAGCTCTGGAGAGAAAGCATCCACTACCAGACCCCGAGCTACACAGGGCCTGGCAAGGAAGCTCCAGGACGCAGGATCCCTGTTTCTGAGAGACCTCCCCCCAAGACAAACCTCCCCAGCCGCCCGTGTTTTTGACTCCCTTTCCCTTTTCCTGATCCTGCTCCTTCACTGCATGCTCCACGTATGACCTTCCTCCCTACTTTCGAAACACTTCAGTTTTACACAGAGAAATCCAGCGGCGCAGTAAAAACCACCGTGACCCCGCGCGCAGCACATCAGGGAAGGATCTCAGTGAGAGATACATTGGGGAGCTGCTATCAAATATATGACATTGCTTTAAAAACATTTCTAACTTTTGAACATCTATTCATAGTTCTTTAATCATGTCATCCTTATAATGACTTTTGGAACTAGCTGGGAAAGGCCTTGTCATCCATTTAACAGAGAAAGAAACTGAGGCACAGCAAGGTCAAATGACATTCGGAGTCTCCGAGGTGGCTGCAGAGCTGAGACTAGTGCGGCTTTCCTGCAAGGACGAATCTATTTCTATGATCTAGTACAGTAGGAGTAATAGCGTAACCCACTTTGCAAGGCTCTGTAAGAATTAGAGGAAGTGACTCTAAGAGTAAAGGACTCAGAACGGTACCCAGTGGACAGCAAACACCTGAAACACATTAGGTGCTCCTATCCCTTGGAGAGGAATCCACATGGCCAAGCTGACGCAGAAGTTTTAGTGTTATTTCCCTTAAATCAGGGGTTTCTCGACTTCAGTAAGTGCCAAAATCAATGGGAGGGTTTGTCAAAACCCGATTGCTCAGCCCTGCCCCTAATGTCAGGGGTGAGGCCCAAGAATCTGCATGTTTAACAAGCTCCCAGGGGATGCTGGTCCTGCTCGTCCAGGGACCACACTTTGAGAACTGCTCTAGAGTCATCTTCCTCTGGAAATAGTTGTGGCATTTGAATGTTACAATTTACCGTATTTGTACTCCACTATTTAAATTTTTTTTTAAGATTTTTATTTTTTCATTCATGAGAGACACAGAGAGAGAGAGAAGCAGAGACACAGGAAGAGGGAGAAGCAGGCTCCAGGCAGGGAGCCCGACGCAGGACTCGATCCCAGGACCCCAGGATCCCGCCTTGGGCTGAAGGCGGCGCTACACCGCGAAGCCCCCAGGGATCCCCGACTCAAGTGTTAACCTTCCTATACGTGTGGTCGTTAGAGGTACGGTCTATTTCCCCCGGTTCCTGGCTCCCCCAGCACCTGGCTGTGCAGAGACTGACAGCGTGCACAGGGCCACACTGCAGTCAAGCGCCACCCCTCAGGCATTTCTGGACTCCTCCTTCGCTGATGCTGCGGCAGGGAAGCCAGTGAGGGAGCGTGCGTTCGGCCCTCCCGCCGTTGGCTGCCTGTTGGCTGCCTGGAGACGGAACCAGGCCCACAGAGCGGAGAGGCGGCGCGCAGGGCCAGCGGGCTGGCTCTGAGTCTGGCTCCGAGTCTGCAGAGCGCGGCAGGCCACCTCCCTCAGGTACCAGCTGAGCAGCAGGGCGGTGGCAGGGCTGCACGTGCTTGGGGCGCCTCCGATCAGGCCTGCAGCTCCGGGCCCAGCAGTGCGGAGCCCAGCCCTGCCCCAGGGGAGAACCGTGCCCAGAAGTGGAGCCGGTTTCAAGTGGCGCTTTCAGGCTGAGTGTGAAATCAACCCCTTCCTGCCCTGGGAGCTGCTCCTGACAAGTCTATTCCGCAGGGAGCCCTCTTCCCCCACAGGGAAGCTTCTACAGCACAGGGCAGCACAGGAGGCTCTGTCCTAAGATGCATCTGACTCAGGAAGGCAGCAATTGTGTGGTTTAATCCCAAAGTACCGCTGCCACTTCTGTATGCATTTACTTCGTATTCCGTGACTACAGTTTGCTGCTCACTTCCTACGGTTACACTTTCATCCACTTTATATCACAAACGATCCACCTTCTCTTCCAAATACTAAATGGAATCAGTGGCAGGCAGCATTCTGAGAAGTGAGTAATAATCCACCAAGTTGCTAAACAGGAGACCGCACGTACAACCTCCGACGGGAAGGACAGGGAAAGGTGAGCAATCCACTGCTTCTATTTTAAGATCTAACGGCTGTGTCCCCCAGTAAATGTAAGGAAGCCCAGTGATCGGGTGGAAACAGAGCCACTGTGACAAGGGCTCCTTTGCTTACTCTCACTGGGCCTTGTCGATGGTCCTGACGCCTCCGTGGGAAGTAGCCCCTCAGCCCCGGGTGGACCCGGTGCTTCAGCTCCCAAGCACTGGATTCTGGCCACAGTTTCAGGGGACAGAAGCAGGCAGAGTCCCAATGTCCATGAACTTTAAGTGAGAAATCCCAGAGTTGAGAAAAAGATGGAAAAATACTCAATTGTGATCACAAAGACCAAAGGCAACACGAGAAACAAAACAGAGAAGGACCCACGAGTGCTCAGCATGAGAGCACGAGAGCACGCAGACGTCCCGATCTGAGAATCCTAGCAACATTCTGGCTGAGGTAGCCCCGACACCCGGTGGTGGCCCTCGGGCAGGAGAGGTCGTCCTTCCCTGCATACCTCACGTTCTCCCTCGTGCTTTTTTCCTCCTGGATGATGTTAGTATCGGCTCCTACATTAAATGTCACAGGAGAGTGGCCAGAGTATAGTCTGAGTGCAGCTGGACTGGGCTTTTTAATTTATAATTTATAAGCCATCTGTGATGCCATTTGCGATGCTCTTGCAAACACTTGGTGCAAAAGGGCAGAAATAGCAGCCATACTTTGCTATTTGCCAGAAAATCTGGTTTCCTCTCACATAAATTAGAACAGAAACTACAAGGCTGTTTTAGCAAGAGGTTGGGCCCTCAAGAGGCTATAAACTGCCTGTATTCTATCCCAAGGATGCAGTGACAAGTCATCTCGGTTCCCCCCAACCTCCAAAGCCCTCAGCAATCAGGCACCTCAAGCTAGAAATAGGAACTGACCATGTTTTTTGTTAAGGTAACTTCCCTGTCTTGAGCCTCTTTCTTGATCCAACAGGAGGAAGTGACTTTTATAGTCAGGATGTTTTCATGATGAAACTTGCCACCAACGGCCGAGGAGTGAATTTGCCACTTTGGAAGGAAATCGAGCCAGCTTTGCACCACCCGGTCATTGTTGGAAACAGCCTGAGACCTGCTACCGGGCTGGAACCATGTTTTTGGTCCAAGCTTCATGCAGGTCTTGGAAGAAACGTTAAGCCAGCAAAGGCAAAGACACCTCCAAGAGTCCCATCTTCATCCCAGTTTTCCCAGCCACTATCTTCCACCAGTCAAGATTCACGCTGCCACCTCCCCTCACATCTCCTGGACGTTGGCACACCTGCTAGAGCAGAACACCTCTGGGCTGCCCGTCCCCAGCAAGGTGCAGCTCTGTTCCAGCCCTGCAACAACTCACTAATAGGCCAGAATCAATCTCTTTCATCTCAATGTGCCTTTTACTTAGCCTTTCACGGGTTAATGAATTAAAAGAAAGCCCCTGGAGTTTTTAGAAGTACAGGCTTGACTGGTACTGATGGGTTCAGATCCATCCAGTGCCATTACTTTTTTAAAAAGATTTTATTTATTTGACAGAGAGAGCATGAATGGCGGGGGGTGAGGGAGATAGGGGGGAGAGCAGAAGGAGAGGGAGAAGCAAACTCCAGCTGGACAGGAAGCCCAGACGTAGGGCCAGATCCCAGGACCTCAAGATCCTGACCTGAGCCAAGAGCCCAAGGAAGCCGCTTAACTGACTGAGCCACCCAGGTGCCCCCAGTGGCATTACTTTTAAAAACCTTTTAAAGGGATCCCTGAGTGGCTCAGGGGTTTAGCGCTGCCTTCAGCCCAGGGCTTGATCCTGGGGACCCAGGATCGAGTCCCAGGTCGGGCTCCCTGCAGGGAGCCTGCTTCTCCCTCTGCCTGTGTCTCTGCCCCCCACCTCTATGTCTATCATGAATAAATAAATAAAATCTTAAAAAAAAAAACTTAAAAAAAATTCAAATATAATCTATTTGGTTCTGGAGGACAGGGTTATTCGTATCTACCATCCTTTGTAAGATCGACCTTCCAATTACCTTTGGTTTATTTAACGCCGTTAGTCTTCAAGATGGCCCAGCTCTGCCTTCCATCCTGTGTTAGAGTTCCCTAAATGACTCCAGCTAAAAAATGGTCTCTCCTTCTAACAATTATAAAATTTCCCTCCGTGCTTCTTAGACACCACCACATTGTATTTTTCTAAAACAGTGGGCCTTCCCATGCTAGAGCGACGTGGGAGATGCCCAAGATGCCCTCCCCACCTATCTGTCAGCTTTGTTACAACAGACCACACCACTGGAAAAAGTACACTGGGCGCAGGAAGAAAGCCAAGGTGGCTCAAAATCATACTGAGGGTAAGAGAAAACATACACAACACAGGTGAGTAAGGCAGGTCTTCTTACACTCTCAGGAGCGACATTCAGACTGCGACATCCAAGGAGCTGATGTAGAACTGAGTGCATCACAGGTCTGACAACTCTTACTTTCTTACGTACACAGAAAAACCAGCCTCAAATTTGGCATAAGAAAATGTGATCAAAGAAATGTGCAACAGCAAGTGAACCGACAGGAGCTTTAATGTTTCTGCATCCTAGTTCCCAGTGGAGAGGCCGTGCGCGGGTGCCTGCTGGTGAGTCATCTTAGCTCTCAGAGGCCCAGGGTGAGGGCCACACCTTGCTTACCAACGCAGGAAGCCTTGCCTCTTAACAGTCAGCAAGGCGAATCTACACTCCCCCTTTCCTTCATTCAAGTAACTCTGGTCTATCTAGGAGTTGAGAAAAAGGTCCAGAAAATAGCTTCTATAAATTCCAAGATCTGAGCACATATCCAGTTGGCAAGTATTTATCAAGCACCTACTTCATGTTAGCTTCTGAGACGACAGATTAGCCAGCACATTGATGATGCACTGAAGGCAGTCCCTGGTTTTCGGGGACTCAGAATTTAGTGAGGAAGGCCGACCGGGGAGGGGGGGGTAAAAAGTCACAAGTTTGTCATATCCTGCTTGAAAAGGAGGTATCCAGGAGGCCTGTAGAAGAACAGGGGCAGGGCTAAGGTAAGCCTGGGGAGCTTAGGGAAGGCTGTCAGGGGTATGCTGGGCGCTTCAAGGACGGGGGAGAGCCTGGGTGGAAGGTCGGAGCTTGCAGAAAAATGTTCACATACAAAGGGAAGATGCCAAGATTCTAGAAGGGACATATTTTGAGGAAACTATAAGAGGTGAGGGTGAAGGGGAAGGGAGAGGTGAGGTGGGGAAGAAGGGCGGGGCTCCTCGGGATGGAGCTGGGTATACACTTCTGCTCTCGGACCAAAAGGGACTTGAGGAGCAGAATTTTAGGGAGGGAACAGACAATGTCAGAAGTGGCTCTTAGAAAGTTCACTCTTACAGAAGATGGACTGAAGGACAGTGGCCACAGAAAGAGAATCAAGGCAGCAGCACAGGCAAGGAGAGGAAGCACAGACTGGGGAGGCAGGAGAGCGGCTGGAGAGTGGGCTGGGCACGTGGGAGGAGGAGTTATTCTAAGAAGACTTCTGGGTTCCTAAGGTTAATGGATGCAGGTGACACAGGCCACAGTGGGACACACAGGACAAGAGGCAGGGCTGGGGCCGGAGCAGAGAAAGAAAGAGGTTTTTTGTGTTGGATGTGCTTCTGGGGGCCCCGTGAGTTATCCAGGTGGAGGTGCCCAGACCCAGGCGTGGAGCTCGGGAGAGTTCAGGTCAGCACAAAGAAAGAGGCTGGAAGTCATCAGAATATAAAGAGACACAGAACTTATAGGTACAGATTAGATTGCCAGAGCAAGCTGTAGAGAAAGGACAGGAAACAAAGGTCATCCCTGTTCCTGTTCCCGCCTACCTCTAAACCAAGACCGACACAGGTGCTTTCCTGAGCAGGGTCCGGGCCACTGTGAGGAGTGGGGTCCAAAGAGGTGCAATGCAAGAGAGCCAAACAGTCGTCTCTGAAAGGACACCGGGGAGAGTCCCTTACACAGGTTTCCACTTGGGCTAACACACCGTTTGGGAGAAGACAACGGAAGTCAGACAGACCAAAGGGAGGGCTAACCTGGCCCAAACATTCCCCATGGACCGTCTGCACAGGAATTGGGGTGACCCCAAGGTGACAGGTTTTAAACGTCTAGTGCCTGGAAACTTCTTGATGGATCAGGCTTAACAGGGAAAGAGAAAATGACAATAATCATCTTAATTCCCCTTTATGAGTACCTATTGTGTGTGCCAAGACCCGTGCATCATGTATATCAACTCTGGTCCTCCCAAGACCCTAGGAAAGACTGTGCTATTATAAACTGAGCCCTGCCTAATTTAGGTCACCCCATTTGCATGACTCTCAATCATGTCAGGCTGTCCTTCTAATGAATACACAGGTGGGACAAGTACACGTTCATCAGGAGGACAAAGAAATGAATCCTAAGACAGCTAATTACATAAGGCACTTGATTTTCAAGCTGTGGAACCAGTCCACAGGAGGGAAGGAAGGCGGGAAGGAAACAGGAATCAAATCCAAGAGACTAGGGTTTATAAGAACACTTTTGAGTGAAGATGGAATTCACCGAGGAAGGCAGGCAGAGCCCAATGGTGCGCCATACAGCAAGACCTATACGGTACAGCGCTCTAGAGCCAGATCTAGGAGCCTGACCAAAGCTCCGCCCACTTCATTCACAGTCAAAGAATGCAGCGAAGGAGAAAACCGCACTACCGCAACCTCAGCAAAGTTACTCACTAGCCTCGCTCTCTGGTTCCCAGACCAGTAGACTGTTGACACAAATGGACCATACAGCGCAGGAAGCATCACCCCTTGACAGCTCACCACGATTCTCACAAGGCATCATTGTTACTGCCGCCCTCAAGGTGAGAAAGGGAGGCCCGGAGAGGCGCAGGCTTCCTCAAACTCATGCACGCTTCCTCAAAGTCACGGGTGGAGAGCTCACCGTGCTCTGAGGCTCAGGAAGAGGTATGAGTGGAAGCTAAAAGGCTGGGAGAAAAGCCAGCAGGGATGCTGTCCTGGATTCAAGGAGTGAGACAAGCCGCCAGGCAGCGCAGGTACAGCAAGCAGCTCCCTCAACTTCCTTTTGCTCAGACTAGAGGGAGGCCTTGACTCCATTCCCCCTGAACAGCTCACTTCACACTGTTGGGGCAGGGGACACTCTGGTCATCTTCGTATATTGAGCTATCACCACCTGGAGCGATAGTGTAAAATGTGCACTACAGGTAGTATGCTTCTGTTAGAGATCCAAAGAATCCATGCAAGAACTTTAAAACTACTACTTGAAAATATGGATGCTAAGTAGGCAGGCACTCCTTGATTATCTCCTACATTACGCTTAGCATAAAATACTCTGGATTCATCCTATCGGCCCTGTAGTCCTTCACTAGGGGTGATTTTTACCCTCCAGGGGACAAAAGGCAACATCTCAAGAAATCTTTGGGGGTGCTTTTGGGGATGTGCTTCTGATATCTGGTGGGTCAAGGCCAGGTTAATATGGTGCGACAACAAAGAATTATCAGGCCCTAAACGTAAACAGTACTGCTGTTGAGAAATCCTATCCAGCCTAGAGACAGGAGAGAAGAAAGTATTAAACTCACTCTTCAGTCCCTTTCTGGTACATAAGAGGCCATTCGTATTCTGGATTTAAAAGAACAAAAAAGTTTCCTATGTGATCAGCCAGTCTTTGATCTCATTTCATTTTCCCAAATGAGCAGTAGCCACAGAGGCTCCTTCTTCCAGGATTCCTCCTACGTGTGCCAGTGCCTCCCTGCCCTGGAAAATGGGAGAACAGATTCTCTTCTGACCTCTAGGGATATGAGAGAAAGTATTTCCCAGGAAGTCTGTAAGAACAGGGTTACACCTGCAGCCTGGTGCTACACGTATGAATCCTTTGCCAGTCTTTTTCAGCACACATGGGTATTTACCATGAATCTACTCCTGACCCAACGAGAAAGACCGTTTATTTCAGAAGTACCTAGTTTTTTAAAACACAAGACTACAAATAGAATTAGGGACAGCCAGGCGTACTTTGGCAGCTCCCAAATCTTCTGTATCGTTACTGCTTTTCGCCATCCAGTTTTAACTATTAATAATCACGTTTGAAGATTGTTAGAGCCCTGAGAAATCTTGATTGTTAAATTTTAGGCTTGGACCATTCCTTTGTGAGGGGAATATCAGTCAACCGAAAACTAGCATTCTAATAAAGAAGTCTTAGAAACATCATAAAATAGAAAGATGGAAGATTGCAGGGCTTCTTTCCCAAAACAGGTCCAAGACTGGGAGCCCAGAGCTAAGGCGAGGCCGGAGAAGGGTGGTGAGCCCTCTCCCACGTCCCAGCACCAGAAAAGGAAGGCGGACGGGAGTGAAGCCAGCGGGGCACACGGGACCCGCTGCGGATGCGCAGACAAAGGCAGGAGCGGCAGGCGGCAGGGCCTCCCCCGCAAACCCACCTGCAGGCAGGAGCATCTCCTGGGAAATCCGGGAGGCAGGGCGCAGAGCCGGGCGCACGCTGGAGGCGCAGGGGGCACCCGAGGGCACGGCGCCCACCACCAGGCTCCGCGCCGCCCCCACCCCGTCCTCGCCCGCGCCGTCACCTCGGGCCGGGGCGCCGGCGGGCCCGAGCGCGGGGACCGGGGCCCAGGCAGGCCGCACCCGGCCGGGCCGCCACCCCTGCCCCCGCCCCCCGTCGGCGCCCGGGCCCGCGGAGGAGGAGGAGGAGGAGGAGGGTGATGAGGAAGAGGAGGAGGCCGCAGAGAAAGAGGAGGCCGCGGAGGAAGAGGAGGAGGACGAGGAGGACCCCCGAGCGCGCGGCACTCACCGATCTGCCCGATGAACTCGATCTTGATGCCCTGGTGCTCCAGCCGCTTGTTGGGGTTCTTGAGCGCGAGGCTCACCTTCCCGGAGACCGTCTCTCCGTCGTAGAAGAGGAAATACTTCTCCTTCTTCCCGTCCTCCGTCTTGTGCTCGGCCCGCTTCCTACTCTCCGCATCGTTGAGCACGATGTCCACCTCCACGCTCTGCCCGAAGCCGAAGAAGCTCATCTCGGGGCCCGGCCGGGGGCGGGGGGCCCGCTGCTCGGCGCAGGGCGGGGGCGGGGGCGGGGGCGCCGCAGGACGCCCGGCTGCGCGGGGCGGGGGGCGCGGGGCGAGGGCGCAGGGCCGACCGCAGCGCCCCGGGGACCAGCGCCCCGCGACCCGCCAGTGCCGGGCGAGCCCGAGCGGCGGGCGGCCGGGAGACGCTGCGGCGGGCAGGGCACCGGGGGGCAGGGTACGGAGCTGGGCCGTGCGGGCCGCCCACCGGGTGCGGAGCGGCGCCGAGCAGCACCGCGAGCCAGCCCCGGCCTCCGGGCGGTGCAACGCACCGAGGCGCTTCGGCGGCTCCGGGCGGGGCGGGGGCGGGCGGCGTAGCCTCCAGCCGGGAGCGCCCGGGACGCCGCGCGCATGCGCTCGCCCAGCCGCTGTAGCCTTCGCAGCCCCGCCCCGGGAGCTGTGCTCACTGCGCACGCGCCCTGGCACACAGCGACGATCCGCGAGCTGTGCTCACTGCGCACGCGCCCTGGTACACAGCGATGACCCGGGAGCTGTGCTCACTGCGCACGCGCCCTGGTAGACAGCGCTGACCCGGGAGCTGTGCTCACTGCGCATGTGCGCTGGTAGACCGAGTGGCCGGTGGTTCCCTTAGTTGGCATGGCAGTCACGGCCTCTTTGCAGAACTGCGAGCCAGATGTGTCGTAAAATTAAATATCTGCGGATATCCTTCCCGGGCGCTCCTGTTTGGTTTCCCTCACTGCTTTGGCTCCTCGGGAAACGTCAGAACGTTCGAGCGCCAGCTGACACGCACGGGGAACGTCGGAGGCGGGCAAAGCTGACATCTAATACGGGGCGGACCCCATCTCCTCCTCCTTACGGCGTCCTCCCAGTTAAAGAAATAAGAGGAGAAAAACGCGAAGTTCTAACGTAATTGCGACCCCCGCGCTCCGCGCTAACCTCAGACGTCAGCCTGGGGAAGCGGCGCTCCTCCCGGCCGTCGGCCCGCCCCGTTCTCTGCGCCGGCGGCACAGGGCCCCGCCGATTGGCGGGCGGGCGGCACACGGCTGCGCGATGATTCGTCGGCGGGACGCTCCGCCCGCCGTGATTGGTCCGCGGCAGCGTCTCGGAGCGCGCGCGGGAGCGAGCTTTGAAAGTTGAGCAGCGCGGACGCTCGCCGGCTGCGGAGGGATCATGGTGGCGCTGCTGGGCCTGGGCACCGGCCTGCAGCCCTGGTGCCCGCTGGGTCTCAGCCCCGGTGAGGAGACGCGGCTGTGAGCTTCGGGGAGGCCGGGCTGCGGCGCCTCCCGGCCCGCCTGGGCGGGGGCGGGGGGCTCGGCGTCCGCGCCCTCGGGACGCAGGGGCCCCGTGTGGGGAGGGGCACGCGGGGGGGGGGGGGTGGCGGCCGGGCGTCGGCTTCCTTCCCGGGCTGCTGCGGCCTTCCCCTGCAGTGCCCCGGGGGCTCTCGACAGCGGCGCCCGCTCTGTGGCTTCGCGGAGCACTGGCTGCGGCGCTCGCGGTCGCTGTTGCGGGCGGACGTGTCGCGGCCGGGGCGGCGGCCGGGCGGCGGCGGTGCGGGTGGTGCCGGGGCGCGCCTCTGACGCTCGTGCGCACGACGGCCGCGGTCCCGGCCCGGGGCCCGCCCCTCAGGGCCTCCTCGCTCCCCCCAGGTGCTCCCCTCAGGTGCTCCCCTCAGATCCTCCCCTCAGGTCCTCCCCTTAGGTCCTCGTTCCCCTCCCCTCAGGGCCTCCCCTCAGGGCCTCCTCCCTCCCCTTAGGTCCTCCTCATTCCCCTCCCCTCAGGCCCGCCCCTCAGGGCCTCCTCGCTCCCCGGAGGTGCTCCCCTCAGATCCGCTCCTCCGCTGTGGTCCCCCCCCCCCCCCCCCGTCCGTCCGTCCTCCGCCACACATCACTGTATTCGGTTTTATTAGCTTCCTCGTAAGATTTCGCAAAGGGACATCGAGGCAGCCTTATTAACCTCGTTCCTTCGGATTGAGCTTGCGGGAAGGCCGTATGCTTCAGCCTCGGAAGCGCCGCTCCCCAGAACTGCTGGGTCTAGAAAGGCTTTTCCGGGCCGGGCCGAGGGGGGGGGGGCTGGGCTCGCACCCGGGAGCCTGCCTCTCTGCCTGTGCGGCCGCTGCTCTCTGTGTTTCAGGAGTAGTGACCAAACTCTTGGGGAGAGTAGGTGCAATAGGAAGAGGCTCGCCCCCGGATGTTTAGGACGGTCAGGGGATCCCTGGGTGGCGCAGCGGTTTGGCGCCTGCCTTTGGCCCAGGGCGCAATCCTGGAGACCCGGGATCGAGTCCCACGTCGGGCTCCCGGTGCATGGAGCCTGCTTCTCCCTCTGCCTGTGTCTCTGCTTCTCTCTCTCTCTCTCTCTCTCTCTCTCTCTCATAAATAAATAAAAATTAAAAAAAAAAAGGACCGTCACGCAGCCCCGCAGCGTCGGTTACAGTTTAAGGGAAGGATTTTGCCCTTTGCTGCGGCCTGGGTGGGGTGGGCCCGGGTCTTCTCTCTCTGAGCGGACCCCGAGCCCAGAGGTCGTGGATGCTCTACCTGCTCTGGGAGAGCCTCGCCTTGACCGCCCTTTCCTGCAGGATGGGTGGACATGGTTTGGGAAGCGGACTTCACGGAGGCCGAGCCCTTGGATCCTCGCGTGGAAGCAGAGATCTTAGAGACCGGGCTGAGCGCGTTCACTAAACTACATGAGGGCATCATGCCCTTTGCTACAGAAGAGCACAGCCCTGCAGAGGTGAGCCCCGGCCAGGAAGCTGGCCGTCCGCGGGTGTCAGCGGGGGACGGGAGGCAGCGCTGGCCTGAGCGCAGCCACCTGCACTCGCGGTTCCTGACGAGTGGGGCAGGAAGAGCATAACGCATGTGGCCCGTGTGCTGTCAAACCCTGGCGGCTGCTGGTTAAGTGGGGAATTACAGGTTCAGTTTTAGGCTTTTGCACATGAGCTCCTGTTAGGGCATTGTCGCAGAGAAGTCCCTGGCATGCGCATTGGAAGACCCGGAGGGAAGTGCAAGTTCAGCAGCCTGGCTGGGCAAGCCCTCTGATCCCGGGTACAGCAATGCGGAATGGGGGGTGGGGGGGTGGGGGGGCGTGAGGAAGAGGCCAGGACAGGCCGGGTCGGGTCGGGACAGGACTGCTGGTGGCCTGCAGGCAAGCACTCGAGTGAGGAGCGCTGATCCGAAGACAGGGAAGAGCCAGGCACCAGTGCTGCGAGGTCGTGGGCAGGCGGAGTCCTGACACGGGCACTTGGGCCACAGGTCGTTGGATCGTCCCTGGTGACCTATGAGGTCACAGTTCCTCATGAGGGGGTAGAGCTGAGGTAGCACTAGGAGTGAGGAGGTGGGCAGTCTGCGGCGCTGCAGCCACGGGGCGCGTCTGGGCCGGCGCTGTGTGAGCCATCCCTCGGGGGAGCCTGACCGCAAGCAGATGCCCACCTTCCCGCCGGACTACGGTTTCCGGGGCGCAGTGAGAGCGAGATGGTGGCCCCACAGCAGCAGATGAACGCCGTGCAGCTGGTGCTCTAGCAGCGATACTCTGTGCCCACCACCTCATCCGGCTGCTCAAGTGCAAGCGGAACAGCCTCCCCAACTCCCCGGCCTGCAAGCATGAGCAGCGCCACTGGGACTGCCACGAGCACCTTGACTGCCTGATGCGCCGTGAAGGAGTTTGAGCGGAACGGCAGCTGCTCCAGTGGAAGAAGCAGCGGGAGCAGAGGGAGGCGACAGATGTGGCCAGAGGCCAGGGAGCTGGGGAGGCGGCCCCCGAGATAGTCCTGTAGTGGACCCGCCCCCACCCTGTGGACCAGTTGATCAATAATAGCCTCCAGGCCCATCAGCCAGAAAAAAGAAAAAGAGTGAGGAGATAACCGCTATAAAGGTAGGAGGGGGTCTTCTAGAAGTTTCACCGTGGAAGAGTACACCGTGGAAGAATGTGCTTCTGTAAAGTGGCACATGCTAAGCAGAGTGGCCAAGCCAAGGCATTACCTGCTACTTTCCCCGTCTTCAGGGAAGCAGGAAGTACAAGATCTGATTTCTTGAACTTTCATGGGCCTGTGTTTTTTAAAGATACTCCAGGATAAACCATATGTAGTTCCTGCTGTCTTTGGTTTGTAGAAATAACCCATTTCCTCTTCATTTGTTTAATTGGCAAAACATGGAACGATGATATAATTATTAAAATTGTGGTTTATAGTTTAGGGTGTATTTCCTTTCTCACTTAGGCCTCTCCTGAAATCTGAGGGCTAAACTTTCAGCTATTTCCTTTCCTGCTCTCATTGCCCATAAAGCATTTAAATTTAAGTAAATGGCTCTGATTTCTTTAGTTAGTAACTTGTGATAAATGGTTTTGTGTACATTTAACAGATAGAGGAGTAACTTGTCTGAGTAAACACTAATATAGGGTGTCCCAAAGGTCTTAGTATAGTTTTTAGCTATGATAATTTCAGAAATACATATGCTTCAAACCTATCCACAAATTATTTTTGAAAATTTAATTATTTAAATTTATTACATACTTATTTATCTTTGTAATTTTGAATACTGCATTTTGATTTTTCGTTTCTATCCCTTTGAAGATTTATAGTTGGGAATCAAGTTGGTCTGTTATATATATATGTGTGTGTGTGTGTGTGTGTGTGTATATATATATATATATATATATTTTTTTTTTTTTAAGGTACTAAATACTTGGAAAAATCAAATAACAAGAGATTTTCCCATTCTCTAATTCTTGGCTTTTATGTTTCTTCCTCCACCCAGAGCATTTGGTCCTTCTTCATTGAGAACCGAGTTTCTCACAGGGCACTGGTGGCATTGTTCTATCACTTTGTTCAAGCCGTTCATACGAGAAGCGTCAGTGTGCAGTGTCGACAGTATGGCCTTCATGCTGCCGGGCTTTATTTTCTGTTGCTGGAAGTACCAGGTATGTGTATTCAATATGGTAGGATAAAATATATTTTTGTTTTAAGTTTTTACATTTTGAACCCTTATATTTTGTTTTCTCACTTCTAAAATGGAGCAGTGGTAACCCATCTCGCGGAATTTTTCTGAGTATTAAATGAGAGTAAGTCTGTAAAATACATGGCACGTTACAGGTGTTCGAGAAATATCTTTCCCTTGTTTTCTTTAAATGTGTTTGTTTTCTAACGTGGTGTGTCTGTAACCTAATGCAGTTAATCTGAGAGAGGTAAGGCTCGAGGGAGATTGTTTTCAAGCTACAGAAGCTCCATTCCTACCCACCCCCACCTAGTATAAAAATCTGATACTGCCCACTCGTCTCCTGACTCCCCGTCCAGGCTGAGAAAGACTGCTGGGCAGTCCCTGTGTTACATATCTCTCTCCTATGCAGATATGGAGAAACAGTTTACCGTACTAAGAAAGAAAGCGTGAGAATCACTAGTAATGCTTGATGAAGGAAAGCGTAGGAAGGTAGTGTGTTGATGAGCACTGTTCTACTTCTTTTACTGTCAGAGCACTCAGGTGGCTGTTCCTCCTGTGAGCAATAAAGGAGTCCCCACCCAAACCCAAGGCAAGAGAGGATGGAACATGGAGGGGGATGCAGTGGAGAACATAGTTACTGTTTGTCATTGTTTACATAAATTCATTTGTAAGAAATTTTAAGGATTTATCCCATATGATTTGGAAATTGCTTAAAAGACATATAAAGCCTTGAACATTATTTTGTATTTTTTTTTTTAAGATTTTAATCATTTATTCATGAGAGACACAGAGAGAGAGGCAGAGACACAGGCAGAGGGAGAAGCAGGCTCCCTGTAGGGAGCCCGACGCGGGACTCCATCCTGGGTCCCCAGAATCACACCCCAGGCTGAAGGCGGCGCCAAACCACTGGGCTATTGAGGCTGCCCTATTTTGTATTATCGTTAAAGTTACCAATAACGACTGTTGAAATAAGTTCTTAAAGACTTTGGTCTTGCTAAGCAGAGTCTCAGGTCTAACCGAGCTGTCTCACAGAAAAATGATGGTTTTAGGAACTCAAAAGTTTTATTTTTCTCCTCCCTTGCTCGATGCAGTTCCTTCTGATTAAGGTTGAGATGTATGCCAAAGTGAAGAGTGAAGAGTGTTGCTCATCGTAGGCCACTTGCAGTTTTCCAGCAAGACGTGTTCCTGCCAATTACCTTCTGTTTTTAAATGTATCTGGATTATGTTTGGGATACTGTTGATACTTAATTTTTAATCACACTGTGCTCTTTTTCAAGATTGTTTGGTTATTCTAGTCCCTTGTATTTCCATGTAAATTGTAGAATTTACATGGAATTCCATGTAATTGTAAATTGCATGTCGATGTCTACCCCAAAAAAGGCTTCTGGGATTTTGATAGCGCACTGACTCTGTAGATCAATTTGGGGAGTGTTGCTGTCTAAACAACATTAGGTCTTCCAATCCATGAGCACAACGTGCCTTTCCATTTATTTGGGTTTTCTCTAATTTGTTTGAATGATATTTTATACTTTTAAATGTAGAATTCTTGCGCTTATTTGGTTAGATTTATTCATAAGTATTTTATTTTTTCCATGCTATTGTAGATGAAATTGCTTTCTCAATTTCATTTTCAGATTGCTTACCTGTAATGTCTAGAAGTACAATTCATTATTAAGTGTAGTTGATGTACAATGTCACATTAATTTCCGGCGTACAATATAGTGGTGGGAGAAGTCTATAGATAAGTCTGTACCTTATGCTGTGCTCAGTACAAGTGAGGTTATCATCTGTCACCATACAGTGTTGTTACAGTACCATCGAGTATATTCCCCATGCTATGCCTTGGATCCCCATGACTTAGTCTGTAACTGGAGGCCTTCCACTTCCCTGCATCCATTTTGCCCATCTTCAACCCCTCAAGCAACTACCAGTTTGTTCTCTGTATTTATTGGTTTGTTTTAGCTTTGTTTTGTTTTATAATTTTCACATATATGTGAAATCATGTGGTATTTGTCTTTCTCTGATTTCACTTAGCACACTATCCTCTAGGTCCATCCATGTTGTTGCAAATGTCAGGATTTCATTCTTTTTTGCAGCTGAGTAACATTCTATTTTATGTATATCCCCTATCTTTATTCATTCATCTGTCAATGGACAGTTGGGTTGGGCTACTTCCATATCTTGACTGTTGTAAATAATGCTGCAGTAAACATAGGAGTACATATATATTTTTGAACTAATAGTGTTCTTCTTCGGTAAGATACCCAGTAGTGGAATGGAATTAAGATCCATTATGGTATTTGTTTTTAATTTTTTTGAGGAACTTCCATGCTATTTTCTTTCCACAGTGGCTATACCAATATTCCCACCAACAGCGCATGAAAGTTCCTCTTTTCCCACACCTTTGCCAACATTTGTCATTTCTTGTCTTTTTGATTTTAGCCATTGTGACAGGTATGAGGTAATAGCTCATTGTGGTTTTGATTTGCATTTCCCTGATGACTAGTAATTTGAGCATCTTTTCAAGGGCTTGTTGACCATTTGTCTTTTTTTGAAAACTGTTCTATTCAGATCCTCTCCCCTTTAATTAGAGAAGTACAATTGATTTTTTTATTACTGATCTTATACCCTGAAACTTTGCTGAACTCATCTATTGTTACTGGTAGGATTTTCTATGTATAAGGTTATATCATCTGTGAGTAAACATAATTTTACTTCGTCCTTTCCAGTTTAGGTGCCTTTTATTTCTTTTTCTTGACTAATTGCCCTGATGAGGACCTCCAGTATAGTGCTGAGCAGAAGTCAGGAGGTGGGCATCTTGTCTTATTCCTGATCTCAGGAGGAAAACTTTCAGTCTTTTGCCCTTAAGTATGTTATATGCCGTGGGTGTTTTGAGGTTTACCTTTATGATACTGTTATTTCTAATTTGTTGAGTATTTTATTATGAAAGGACTGTGTGTTGCCAGATTCTGTTAGCTAATATTTTATTGAAGATTTTTGCATCTGTATTTACAAGGGATATCTTTTTTGATAAGCTTTTGTCTGATTTGAGTTTCAGGATAATACCAGTCTCATGTAGAATGAGTTGAGTAGTGTTCTTGCCTTTTTTGTATCTTGGAAGTTTGTGAAGAAGGGGTCGTTTTTCTGCCTTAAATTTTTGTAGATTTCAATAACAAAAGCCATCTGGATCTGCAGGTTTTTTTTGAAAGTTTTGTTTGTATAATCTATAGTGATATGTCCCCTTTCATGTCTGATTGGTAATTTATATTTCTTTTGTTGTTGTTTTCATCATCTAAAAAAAGTTCCATTAAATTGTATTGACCATTTCAAAGAACCTGCTTGTGATGTTATTGATTATACTGTGTTCTTGTGGCACCTGGGTGGCTCAGTCGGTTAAGCATCCCACTCTTGGTTTCAGCTCAGGCCATGATCTCAGAGTCGTGGGATTGAGCCCCACATCAGGCTCTGAGCTTAGCACAGAGTCTGCTTGAGAAATTTGTTCCCTCCCTCTCCTTCCCTCTCTGCCACTCTCTCTACTTATGTTTGAGCACTTGCTCGCTTGCTTGCTCTCTTTCATAAATAAAATCCTTTAAAAAGAGATGACTTCATGATAGCCTAGCCTATACACTAATGAATGAATCTTTATCTTTTTTTATGGCATACAGTATTAACAGTCACATTCATAGTGCAGTATTGGAAACATTGTTACATGATTATTTCCCTTCAAATAGTGTTCTAATTATGTTTTGATAGGCAGTTAACTGTTAGATTAACTTTTTCCTTTTGAGGCTTGTTTTAAAGCTTTGTTGGAGCAGATATGAAATAACCTTTACTCTGGAGCTAGTTTAGCCCAGGTGTTTAAGGTTTCAGCATCGGCTGTCCAGAACTCAAATATTTCTCAACCCTGTGTGGGTTATGAAAATTATTCATCTTCGAGCTCCTTGGAGGTGGTTTTTTGCCTACCCTCATGGAGTTTTACCTCTTCGTGCTTATCTTCTGCCCTATGGAGATCTCTGAAGCTTTTTTCCTGTGTAGCTTCCTCTTTTCTAGCCCTTGCCTTTTTGACTCTGATTTCTGTGTTCTCAGCTTAGACCGTCATAATGTACTTAGGGCCACCATTTTCTGCTGTTGTCCAGAAATTGCCTCAAAACATGAAACTGGGACAATTTTAGTGTTTACCTCATTTATTTTTGTTCTTCAGAGATTGTTTTTCTATGCTGCCTATTGCACTGTGTCTTTTTTTTTTTTTTAAGATTTTATTTATTCATAAGAGACAGAGAGAGGCAGAGACACAGGCAGAGGGAGAAGCAGGCTACCTGCGGGAAACACAATGCAGGACTCGATCCCGGGACTCCAGGATCATGCCCTGAGCTGAAGACAGACACTCAACCAATGAGCTGTCCAGGCATCCCTTGCTCCGTGTCTTAAGAGGATTATTTTATACATTTTTGTCCAGTTTTATAGTTTATGGTGGCATGAAAAATATAAAGCCAGTTACTCCCTGGTCAGATACGTTTATCTTATTTATTTCTTCTTCTTATTTATTTCTCATCTCCTGAGGCTGAAGTTGAATGGTACTTATTTGCTAAAGGGTCATTGTTTAGAGTTCATGATAAGCTCATTTTTACTTATTAATTTTTCATCTGTTGTTATCGACTTATTTTAAGGCATTTTAATCTAACCCACTTATTCTTTATAAATAGGCAGTGTAGCAAATCAGGTGTTCCACCAAGTGATGTTTGACAAATGTGTTCAGATTCTAAAGAAGAGCTGGCCTCAAGAATCTAACTTGAATCGGAAAAGAAAGAAAGAGCAGACTAAGAATTCAGAGGCAAATCCAAGAGGGAGTAGGAAAAGAGGAAAGCCACCCAGAAAAGAAGATATTGAGGTAAGAAGTAAGTGGAATAATACAACATATCTGTACCAACAAATGATTGTGATTTAAGAATTAACTTTATATTAAAATATGGCTTTTGGCATCATGATTTTAACCAAATGATCCTAAAGTATCATCGACTATCTAGTATGACCTTAAGTTGCTTCTCAGGCTTTATGTATTACTGAGGATACCTGTCATGTTTCCATCCTCCCCGTAATCTTTTGCCATCCTTGTTCCCAGGTGTGCTTGGCAACAACCAAACAGGTATATTTGCCACATTATCTTACTGTCATTAGAGAGGAAGATTCAAGTATTTTGAGGGCTCATGTCCATAACAGTGTATCAGAATAACATTAATTCCAAATTCTTGTGTGATGGCTGGGTAGAATGGTGGGCATTCTTTGACAGGAAAACTTCTAAGAAACATAAGAATTCCCACTGACACAAAGATACAGAGCTAGAAACTCCTGTGCAGTCATCTAGTCCAATGATTCATTGTTCTGCTGTGGAGACAGAGCAGTTAGGGGACCTGATCAGGTCACATCACTTCAGCAATTCAGCAACCACCTGAGTTTAGCTAGACTTGATCTGAGTTCATTGAAAATCATGGGACAGAGTGTTAGGCATTACTCTGCAGTTGCCTGTACGTTTCTTTATAATCTAGGTGGATGAAATAGAAGAACAGGAAGATGAAGAAAGTATTTGTTTTTCTGCCCAAGACCTTTGTCAAATCCGAAATGCCATCTTTCACCTTTTGAAGAATTTTTTAAGGCTTCTGTCCAAATTTTCCCTGAAAGAAAAGCCACAGTGTATACAGAATTGTATAGAAGTAAGTGAGAATTCCAAAAAACCTTGGGGCAACCTAAAAGGGCAGAGAGAATGGCTAATACTTAGTGAGTAAGGAAAAATCAGGTCTCTTCTTGGTATCTGTTTTGCAGGTCTTTGTTGCGTTGACTAAATTTGAACCAATTCTTCATGAATTTCATGTGACACAGGCCAGGTGAGCCACTAATTCTTCCAATAGTAAAATTTAAATATAGTGTAAGAAATTATGCTCTAGCAGAAGTATAAATGCCATTTTATCCTAATTGGCACACAAGTAGAATTTCTTCGTTTGAATGTGGTTTATTATAGGGTTATGGAAGATTCTGAGTAAAGTCATAACCATTGACCAATCTTTTGCCTTTTTTCTTTAGAAACCTTAACCAAGCTAAATACGTACCAGAACTGGCCTATCATGGATTGTATTTGCTATGCTCCCCATTTCATGGAGAAGGAGATAAGGTAAAAGAGACAAGGATTTAATTTAGTTACTAGTTGAATTGAAAACATCTGAATCATCTGAACCATTGGCAGCATTTGGTTTAACACCATTTTATTTATTTATATATTTAAGGTTTATTTATTTATTCATGAGAGACACAGGCTGAGGGAGAAGCAGGCTCCATGCAGGGACCCCAATGTGGGACTCGATCCTGAAACTTCAGGATCATGCCTGGGTCAATGGCAGGTGCTCAACCACTGAGCCACCCAGGCATCCTGCCATTTTAATTTAGCAAGTCATTTTCATGACCTTATATATTCATGAAATATTATATATTTCATGACCTTATATATATATTCGTAGCATAAAAAGCATCACCATTTCTATTTGCTACCTGTTCTTCATAACCAAACTGATAATTCAAATAATTGGAAGCCATGGCAGATTTTTGTTAGGTTTCATACAAAATATGATTCCAGTGTGAATTAGGTAGGAAGAACATTGAACAAAGTGTTACTTTTAGAGAAACAGTCACCAGATTGTTCTCAAAAGAGACATTTGTGGAATTTTCAAGTTTTCCTTGGCAAGTTTCATGTGCACTTCAGTATTTCTATTAGTCTTTTTAGTTGAGAATTCTACAGAAATATTACTGATATCATTCCTAGTTAGTATTCACATATGGATTTTCCTCCCAGAGTTACCTTAACATTATCACCGTCTAAACATTGGAGTTAGGGTGTTCAAGCATTATGGTGTTACTAAACTTGGATGTCATGAATAAAACAAGATTTTTACAAAAAAAAAAATGTGATAAGACTGCAGTGGCTGTTGACTTTTGGTGTCTGTGCTACACTTAATTTCCCGGGCAGGTCACGTGGTGATTAAGAAGCAGGTTAAAGGGGCACCTGGGTGGCTCCCTTGGTTAATTGTGCTGACTCTTGGTTTCAGGTCAGCTTGTAATCTCAGTCCTGGGATCAAGCCACTCTTTGGTTTTGGTGCTCAGCGTGGAGTCTGCTTGTCCCTCTTCCTCTGCTCTTCCTCTCTTTTTCTCTTTCATAAATAAATCATAAGAAAAAGAAAAAAAAACAAGTAGGTTCAGGGTTTTTGGGCAGGTTGTATACATCTTTGGTGAACTCTGGGTCCACCCCGTCAGCTGTACTTCCTTGTATCAGTTTTTCCAAAGCCTCAGTCTCCTCAGAGGGTTGTCAGGAGAAGGAAATGGAAGGTTGCCTGTCAGATACAGAGCACCATGCCTGTTTAGAAAACATGTTTTATAATTTATTATACCATTTTATAATTTATTTTATAATTTATTATGTTTTATAATTTATTATACCGTTATCATTTCTGTGTTTAAAATATGATGAGTTAGAATTCACATGAGTGAGTGCTTTCAGTTTCCATGTTCTTTATAACATTTGTAAAGGTTAGCTGGATGGGGAAATTTATGCCTTTACATCTGCAGTGTCTTTCAAGTTGTATTTTTTAACTGTGAGACTGTTGATTTAATTTTAGACAATGTTGATTTTAGCCTGACCCATAATCAGTTAGTTGACTTTGGACAATTCACTTTTGGAGGCTCTTTTATTAGGTATAAAGTGGAAATAATAATATGTATAAAATGGAAATGCCTCGCTTACCTTTTACAGTTGTGATGTTTAAGATTAAATACAGTAAAATCAGGCAGCCCGAGTGGCTCAGCGGTTTAGCACCACCTTCAGCCCAGGGCCTGATCGTGGAGACCCGGGATCGAGTCCCACGTCGGGCTCCCTGCGTGGAGCCTGCTTCTCCCTCTGCCTGTGTCTCTGCCTCTCTTTCTCTGTGTCTATCATGAATAAATAAATAAAATCTTAAAAAAAAAAGGCAGTAAAATCTAGTAATATATATGAATGTACTTAACCTGATACCTACCACATATGTGGTTTTCAGTACACGTTATTTACAGGATGAATGAATTAATTGAGTAAATTATATGAGGTGTATATTGGAAGGTGCATTGTAAACTTCAGGTAAAATACAAGTGTAAAGTACCATTCTTCCCTTGTTCTATAAGAGATTATCAGCAATTTTTTTTGCCATTTAGAAGTGACAATCCTCTATTTGCCCTAATTTCAGGGCTATAGTTTGAGGGAGTAAGGAGAGAAACTAGGTGATATTCCTATCATTATGTATAAGCAATGTTTTCACAGTTTCCATCCTATGTTTATTAAATACTTAGTAACTGTCCAAGAAATGCATTTCTAGTGTTCCCCTAAAACTTTCAATCCAACGTATCTTCACACAGCTTGACGTGGTTTACTGTGGTCTGCATCACTGCCTTTGAGGTCCTTGGATTCTTTGTCATGCCTTAAATAGAATTTTCTTCTTTCTTCCAGGTTATAAGTTGTATTTTCCATCAAATGCTAAATGTGATATTAATGTTAGGAGCAGGTGAAGGAGTCCATCACGCTCCCCTTACTATTACAACATCAGTCATCAACAGTAGAAACCAGGCAGTCCAGTTCATCAGGTGAGGTGCACACGGATTGGCTTTTCACTCTATCACTCTCCCTTAAGTCTCCTGGGTCCTGTACTAACAGATTTCTGACACCTAATGAAAACTAACAGATTTCTGGCCTGTTGTGGTTTGTGGCCCCCTCTTGTTCGTGTGGCCCACATCACTATTGGTAGCCTCTGCACTGGGACATTGTTGAGGGTTACAGAGTCTGTAATTTCAGGGGCCAGCACTGACCTCCAGCTTGATTCTCATCAGCCTGTAAGGTCAGGCTCTGAGGAATGACATTTGGCTTCTCCTCTGTTTTATCATCATCTCAGTGTTTGCCTTTCTTACAAGTCTGCCTCTTCCTTTCCTTTTTGTATTTCTGTCTTCTCTGAGTCTCTTTCTCTTTGTTCCTTGCCACTTTTTCCTTGTTTCTTCTCACTTTTCTATTCCCCTCTTCCTACAGACCATACTTCCTAAAAAAGAAGATTTAAGTCAATTTTTACTTCTTTAGTAATAATTGATAGACCATTTTTTCCGTCAGAATCACATAGCTCTACCTAAAAAGTTCCATGTCTCAGCTTTATTAGGGAAGACATATTTGCTATGTCATTGGCTATTCTTTCCCTCCTTTATTGAATATTTGGCACGCATTGTGGAGGTGGTGGAAAGATGTGGTAAGTATATGAGAGCATACATGACTACAGGCATGTGGGATATAGTGTAGTTGGAGATGTGGGGAATGAGTGGTGGAATCCAGGTATAGGCTGTCATCTGATGATTAAATATCTCTCATGAGGGATTTTTTTAAAACATTAAATAACTAAGTTGCTTTAAGTGTAGACAACCATTTTGATTCTTCCGTGATAGTTCGTGATGTCTCCAGTTGCAGTAGCATCCATAAAATGGTATAGATAAGCACTAAAGATGGGTCAGATCTGGGCATTACAATAATAATCTTCTGGGGTGCCTGGCTGGCTCAGTTGGAAGAGAGTGTGACTCTTGATCTCGGGGTCATGGGTTCGAGCCCACAGTGGGGGTAGAGAGTACTAAAATAAATAAGTTAACTTAAGAAAGATACAGTAATCTTGGGTTGAAGTTTGAAGTCAGAGCCTTTTAAATGGGAGCATATCACTGAGTTACCACAAGGTGGTGCTGCGTCTTACTATTATTTACCCCAAAAGGATTTTTTATATATATATTTTTTTTTTTTTATAAATTAATTTTTATTGGTGTTCAATTTACCAACATACAGAATAACACCCAGTGCTCATCCCGTCAAGTGTACCCCTCAGTGCCCGTCACCCATTCACCCCCACCCCCCACCCTCCTCCCCCTCCACCACCCCCAGTTCATTTCCCAGAGTTAGGAGTCTCTATGTTCTGTCTCCCTTTCTGATATTTCTCACACATTTCTTCTCCCTTCCCTTATATTCCCTTTCGCTATTATTCATATTCCCCAAATGAATGAGAACATACACTGTTTGTCCTTCTCCGGTTACTGTGGCCAAGTTCAAAAAGGGTGTTGCCTGAGTTCTTCTCTGGGATTTTGATGGAATCTTGTCTCACATTTAGATCTTTCATCTATTTTGAGTTTATCTTTGTGTATGGTGCAAGAGAGTGGTCCAGTTTCATTCTTCTGCATGTGGATGTCCAATTTTCCCAGCACCATTTATTGAAGAGACTGTCTTTCTTCTAGTGGATCGTCTTTCCTCCTTTATCGTATATTAGTTGAGCATAAAGTTCAGGGTCCACTTCTGGGTTCTCTGTTCTGTTCCATTGATCTATATGTCTGTTTTTGTGCCAGTACCACACTGTCTTGATGAACACAGCTTTGTAGTACAACCTGAAATCTGGCATTGTGATGCCCCCAGATATGGTTTTCTTTTTTTAAAATTCCCCTGGCTGTTTGGGGTCTTTTCTGATTCCACACAAATCTTAAAATAATTTGTTCTAAGTCTCTGAAGAAAGTCCATGGTATTTTGATAGGGATTGCATTATACGTGTAAATTGCCCTGGGTAACATTGACATTTTCACAATATTAATTCTGCCAATCCATGAGCATGGAATATTTTTCCAACTCTTTGTGTCTTCCTCAATTTCTTTCAGAAGTGTTCTGTAGTTTTTAGGGTATATTTTGAGAACCATTTGAATGGTAAATGGTTCTCCAACCTTTTATTTTCAGGTTGTAGGTGTCCTTCTGTCTAAAATGAGTCTCTTGTAGACAGCAAATAGATGGGTCCTGTTTTTTTATCCAGTCTGAAACTCTGCGCCTTTTGATGGGGTCATTAAGCCCATTCATGTTCAGAGTTACTTGAACTTCTTCTTAAAGGGGAGTTTTAAGAGTCCCCCTTAAAATTTCTTGCAGAGCTGGTTTGGAGGTCACATATTCTTTCAGTTCCTGCCTGTCTTGGAAGCTCTTTATCTCTCCTTCCATTTTGAATGAGAGCCTTGCTGGATAAAGTATTCTTGGTTGCATGTTCTTCTCATTTAGGACCCTGAATATATCCTGCCAGCCCTTTCTGGCCTGCCAGGTCTCTGTGGAGAGGTCTGCTGTTACCCTAATATTCCTCCCCATGAAAGTCAGGGACTTCTTGTCTCTTGCTGCTTTAAGGATCTTCTCTTTATCTTTGGAATTTGCAAGCTTCACTATTAGATGTCGAGGTGTTGAACGGTTTTTATTGATTTTAGGGGGGGATCTCTCTATTTCCTGGATCTGAATGCCTGTTTCCCTTCCCAGATTGGGAAAGTTTTCAGCTAGGATTTGTTCAAATACATATTCTGGCCCTCTGTCCCTTTCGGCGCCCTCGGGAACCCCAATTAAACGTAGGTTTTTCTTCCTTAGAGTGTCATTTATTTGCCTTAATCTGTCTTCATGGTTCTTTAATTGTTTATCTCTTTTTTCCTCAGTTTCCCTCTTTGCCATTAACTTGTCTTCTATGTCACTCACTCGTTCTTCCACCTCGTTAACCCTCGTCGTTAGGACTTCTAGTTTGGATTGCATCTCATTCAATTGATTTTTAATTTCTGCCTGATTGGATCTAAATTCTGCAGTCATGAAGTCTCGTGAGGCCTTAATGCTTTTTTCTAGAGCCACCAGTAGCTGTAGAATAGTGCTTCTGAATTGGCTTTCTGACATTGAAGTGTAATCCAGATTTTGTAACTCTGTGGGAGAGAGGGCTGTTTCTGATTCTTTCTTTTGAAGTGAGGTTTTCCTTCTAGTCATTTTGCTCAGTGCAGAGTGGCCAAAAACAAGTTGTATTGGAACACGGGGGAGTATCACTGGTCCCTCTAGCTGGTCTTCTGGGGGAGGGGCCTGTTGCGCTGATTCTCAGGTGTTAGCACTTGGGGGAGCTGCTCTGCCCCTGCCTGCTGCAGGGCTCAGCGGGGGTTGTTTACCCCGTGAGGTCTCAGGAGGATCAGCCGCAGTTGCTATGGCAACTCTGGAAGCCTGGATTCAGCCTCCGCAGGAACTACGGGGGCTCGGGGCTCTCGGCTCTCCGTCCTGTCCGCAGGGCCTGGAGGCTCCGGGGCGGGGCCGCTGATCTGCTCCGCTCGGGGCAGGAGCGTCCTTGCTGTCCTGGGCCCTCCCGGCCTCTGCCTGTCCCCGGGGGGAGGCCGGATCCTGGGCTGTGTCCCGGCGCCCTGTGCTCCAGGGCCTGTGTTGTTGGATTTGCGCTCCCGCCCCGCAGCTCCCTCCCTGGAGCCGCCGCCCGAGCCCCTCCGAGCTGCTCTGGTCGGTCCCGCGGTGCGCGCTGCAGCCCTTAGGGAGCTCGGAGCACTCTCCTGCGCTCGCAGGTGTCTGTTAGTGTCCCCGGGAGCCCGAGGGCATCCCCGCCCTCCTGGGTCCTGCTCCAACTCCCTGCGGGCCCCTTTCCGCCCGCCCGGGAAGGTTGGTGCAGCTCCTGCTCCTCCGGGAGGGGACGGGGCTCTCCTGTCCTGGGGACACTCGCCCCGGCCTCAGCCCGGCTCCTCGCGGGGCCCCTCCCCCTCGGAGGCCTTTTGTTTCTTTATTTCTTTTTCCCCGTCTTCCTACCTTGATAGAAGCGCGGACTTTTCTCACTGTAGCGTTCCAGCTGGTCTCTCTTTACATCTCAGGCCGAATTCGTAAATTTTCAGGATGGTTTGAAGGTTATCTAGGGAATTTGGTGGGGACAGGTGATTTGGGGACCCTGCTCTTCCGCCATCTTGCCCCTCCCCCTTTTTAAAGAATTTATTTATTTGAGAGAGAGAGCATGCACCGTGCAAGCAGGACAAGGCAGGGGGAGGCAGAAAGAGAGGGAGAAGACTCCCAGCTGAGCAGGGAGCTGGATATGGAGCTCAATCCCAGGACCCTGAGATCATAACCTGAGCTAAAGGCGGATGCTTATCCCAACTGAGCCACCCAGGTGCCCCTAAAAGGATTTGTTTTAGAGTCTTAATGTGAAATTCAGTTAAGAGTCAAAAGAGTCATATGAAGATGAAACATTTTCTCCTCTCTGACTGAAGCTGTCTGCTCGGCAGCAGCTCAAAACCATACATAGGACATAGTGAATGGTTTTCTGCTGTGAAACTTTGTGTGTTTTACTCTTTTTTCACTGAAACGATGCTTACAGTGTGGGGCAAATAGCTTTTAATATTCAGGATTTCTAAAGCATAGAGGTCATGGTGTTTAAGAACAGAGTCAAGAAAAAGTACTATTTTATGTAGTTATAGGTATATAGTAAACAATGGGTGTGGTTTCTTTTTTAAATAGCTCAATTGTGGATGAACTAAAGGAAAACATATTCCCAGTCCTTCGTATTTTACTCCAGCACATCTGTGCCAAGGTACCATTTGCTTCAATAGTAATGATGATAATGATGATAGAAATATATAATATATGTGGGTAAATATACGTGTTTGTGTGTATATTTATTCTTGGGAATGAGTCTGTTATCATTACAGAAAATAGCTTTATTTAGTATTTTCACTGTATGTCTCCATTGACATAGTGTTCTTTTTGGGAGGGGAATCCTTTTTATTTTGGAAAATCTCAAACATATGGATAAATAGAATAGGGTGATGAGCACCCACCTTCAATAGTTTCGTGTCATTTATACCCTTATAAATTTCAACTTCCTCAATACATGTTGAATGTTGGAATATTTTTGGGGAAGCAAATTCTGTCATGTGTTGATCCTTAACTATTTCATATGTGTCTCTAGAGGATAAGAACTCCAAATACATACCACAGAATACACACCAAAGAAAATATACCATAATTCCTTAATACCATGAAATATCCAATTAATGTTCAAATTTTTATGATTATCTCTTGAGCTTCTAAAGCAGTTTGGACATGATTTTTAACTTGAAGGCAGTAGCTTCTAGGAGGTCCATAAGCTTAAGTTACATACTAAGTTCGTATGTCTAAGGAGAGGGCTTCTAGATTTCTTAGATTAGTTTTTGAAGGGTCTAAAACCTAAAACTTGCTAGTCATTTTTATAGCATTTAAGGATTCAACAAACTAGTTACATTCACTAAATTTCCACTTGTATTGCAACATGTGTTTCAGTTGTTCTGTGGGTAGATGTTGGCTAGACAGCCTCTCAATGTTTATGTTTCAGGTGACTGATAAATCAGAGTATCGGACCTATGCAGCCCAGTCCCTGGTCCAGCTGCTCAGCAAACTTCCCAATAAGGAATACGCTACGTTCATTGCCTGGCTTTACAGATACTCACGAAGTTCCAAGGTACGAGATACATCTGCATAAAATCTGGGTTCCTGCTCTGCAGCCTTCTGACAGACAGATCTGAATATACAAGGGATCCTTGGGTTTTTATTCCTGTCTAATGGAGATTCTTCTGATTTTGTTTTATCAGATCCCACACAGGATTTTTACTCTAGATGTTGTCTTAGCTCTGTTGGAACTGCCTGAAAGAGCAGTAGATAACACTCTCTCGTTGGAGCATCAGAAGCTGTTAAAGCATAAGTTCTTGGTACAGAAAATTATATTTGACCGTTGTGTAGACAAGGCACCGACTGTCCGCAGCAAGGCACTGTCCAGTTTTGCACATTGCCTGGAAGTGTCTGTTACCGCATCGGAGAGCGTACTGGAACTTAAGATTAACAGTAAGTATTTTCACCTTGTGACATGGGATCTGTCTCATGCTTTTTAAGAAATTGGACTGCAAAGGATTCGTTCATTGTTGTTGCAAAAGTAATAGAGTATGATATACTTTTTCCTTCATAAACCTATTTCAGTGTATTTTGTTGTTGAATAGCTTTTTAAATATAGTCACAGCTTGGAGATATTGTGGGTTTGGTTTCAGACCATCACAGTAAAGTGAATATTGCAATAAAGCAAGTCAAATGAATTTTTTTAGTTTTCCAGTACATATAAAAAGTTAATGTTTACAATACACGTTGTCTGTCAGGTGGCAATAGCATTATGTCTAAAAAAAAGTGCGTATAATAATTTAGAAATACTTTACTGCTAAAAACGCTAACTATTGTGAGCTTTCAGCAAGTTGCAGGTGGAGAATCTTGCCTTGATGTTGATGGCTGCTGACTGATCAGGGTGGCAGTTGCTGAAGGATGGGTGGCTGTGGCCGTTTCTTTAACTAAGACACTGATGAAGTTTGCCATATCACATGACTCTTCTTTTCACAAATGATTTCTCTGTAGCAGATGATATTGTTTGATACCATTTTACCCACAGCCACAGGGGAACTTCTTCTGAAACTGGAGTTCACCCTTTCAGACTGCCACTGCTTCACCAACTATGTTTATGCAATATTTTAAATCCTTTATTGTGACTTCAACCTCCCAGCTTGTTTACCATGAGTAGATTGATCCTAAGAAACCACTGTCTTTGCTCACCTGTAGGAAGCTTCCCCTCACCTGTTCAAGTTTTATTATGAGCTTGCAGCAGTTTAGTCTCATCTTCAGGCCCCACTTCTAATTTTGCTTCTCTTGGTGTTTTCATATCTGGAGGCAGCACATCATTTCTTGGTTAAGTTTGCTGTTATATGGATGTGGCTCATGGTACCCCAAAGCAGTTATAATAGTAACACCAAAGATCACTGATCATAAATACAAAAAAGTTTGAAATACTGTGAGATTTACCAAAATGCAGCAGACGCAAAATGAGCAAATACTGTAGGAAAATGGCACACATAGACTGGCTTGATGGAGTTACAAACTCTCAGTTTGTTAAAACTGTAGTATCTCTAAAGAACAATAAAGCAAAGTGTGATAAAACAAGGTATGCCTATAGACCAGCCTGGTAACTTTGAAATGCCTTTTAGAATATTTTAGATACTCATGTTTTAGAGGTGAGACTTTGGCTGCCTATACTACTACTTTGCATTTTTGAGAATTGGCTATCTTGGGCCTCATCACTGTCCATTTCAAATGCATAACCGAGGAGAATATTACTGTCAGCAGTTTAGAATCTGTCTTATCTTTAGGCCTAATTATCTTGATTTTGGTTACTCTTGTCTTGGGGCTTATGATATTATGACATTTTCCCCTCTTATCAATCTGCTTATTTTTAGGTTCTGCAATTTCAAGAGTAGAAAGCCACTCTGGTACCTTACTGAGAAGTTCATCAGGTAATGGGTGAATATATTTTCTAATATTGAATAATTGTCTTTTTTATTTAAAGGACTTGCTGGGTATTTGACATGTTTTTTCTATTTTGTTTGTTTTTTTTCTATTTTCATATTTACTTTTTAATACTGAATTTTTCATCATCAAGGAAACTGAAATTGATTTCAATACTGATGTAGTAACTTAAATGTAATATTTCCATGTTTATATTACTAAGGGATATAATAAATTTTTCTTTTAATGATTGAACTTCTTTTTATTTATTATTTTTAAGCTTTTTCCTGTCAGAGGCAAACACTTAACCCTTCTGGAGGCTCAGGGATGATCAATACAGACAGCAGTGGTGAAACAGATGGATCTGAGGGTATGTTGGATTCTATCACTATCAGATGAGTAATAACTATTGGATTTCAGACAACTGTAAGTAGACTCGAAAAACCTTGAATTTTTTTGATTGATTCACCCTTAATTGGAATATCTTTCTTTCTTAAAAGTGGAATAATTCTATTTTATTATATCTTTAATTAATGTCCTTGCACTATACTCTGTTTCATCTTAAGGTAAAGAACAAGCTACATTCTACTTCTCATGTACTGAACCTCAGTATTTCTAAATATTAGCAAATGTTTTATTCTTTTTATTAAAGGCAATTATTGTGAACTCTAGGGATTGCTGACCAAAGAGGGACCAGCTACTAGAGAAAGTGCAGCATATGTTAAATTTGTGTTTGGAGAAAAGTAATCAAAAAAAAAAAAAAGAAGAAGAAGAAGAAGAAGAAGAGATGAAGAATACTACAGTACCCAATCTTGTCCCTGCTTTTATTTTATTTTTTTTAAGAATTATTTATTTATTCATGAGAGACACAGAGAGAGGCAGAGACACAGGCAGAGGGAGAAGCAGGCTCCATACAGGGAGCCCGATGTGGGACTTGGTCCTGGGTCTCCAGGATCAGGCCCCAGGCTGAAGGTGGCACTAAACTGCTGAGCCACCTGGGCTGCCCTTGTCCCTACTTTTAATTTCTCATTACTTTTTTCACCATGTCATTTTGACTCTGATTAAGGCACCCCAGAATTCACTTTTTTTTTTTTTTTTAAGATTTTATGTATTCATGAGAGAGACACAGAGAGAGGCAGAGACATAGGCAGAGGGAGAAGCAGGCTCCCTGGGGAGCTTGATGTGGGACTCGATCCTGGGACCCTGGGATCATGACCTGAGCCAAAGGCGAGATGCTCAACCACTGAGCCATCCAGGTACCCCCCCAGAACTCACTTTTAATAAATAAAAGGGAACTGTGAATTTAAACGCACATTGAAAAAGCCAATTCAGAATTTAGATTATCTTCATCAATAGTGTGAACCATACATACTGTATAGAATGGTTGTGGGTTCCTCTCTCCTATGACCTCCAGCACAGGATTCTGAATACAAGTAATGCATGATCTCTTTCTTGACTTATGACCCCAGAGTAATACAATGATTTAAGTGCTAATGTGATTCAGGAGGGAGAAAAACAAATCTGGACTGGTAAATAGGTAGACCTGGAGCCTACTCCCAGATGTGTGTCTGTTTAGCTGTGTGATCTTGAAAAAGTCACTTTATTTCTCCAGGATCCTTTTTCACCTGTAAAATGACATAGCATGAAATAGTGGGGAACATTCTATTTAGAAATGAGAGGTGGTCTGAGTTCTTATACCATTCTTATACTAAATACTTGCTCAACTAAGACAGGGAAGCCAACCAAGCACCCTGATTTGTAACTTTCTGGATCTAACACCTTTCCTTTCACAGAGGGCCATTGTCAGAGTCTGGGGAAGTAATGTTTAGACTAAGTGATTTTTCAAGATTTTAGTGAAAATATTTGTCCAGAAATTTAATTATATAATTAGATTAATTTATTCCATTAACATTTCTCTGATCCCTTCTAATCTGTGCTAGGTAGGCATCATAGATACAGATTTAGTAAAACATAGTTCCATCTGTTGAGGAGTAGTAAATTAATAATAAGTGGGAGTAATAAATATGTGTGTTTACAAATTTTACCTATGTATGTTTATATATATAAAATAATAATGTGAATTAAGTGTTAAGGTATATGTTAAGTGCCATGAGGATAATTACTTCTTATTTCAGCCTGAAAGATCAGCATGGAATTAGATTTTATATGGCTAGGTATTAGTATGTGTTACTCAAATTAAATTCAGAGCAGTAACTCTATTTATGTAAACTGATACCCTAAAATATTACAAAAAATTTGTTCTGCAAAAATGTTGAATGCTTGTGTTGAATCTAGTCTTAGTAAGTGCTAAGTGCCTTCTTGGAGGAGGCAGGTTTTTTTTTCTCTTTGAAATGTAATTCACATGCCATAAAGTTCACCGTTTAAAGTGTTTGATTTAGTGGTTTTTAGTATATTTGTATATTTACAAATTAATCAATTTTTAGAATATTTCATTTGCCAGAAAAGAAACTTTATTCTCGTTAGCAGTTCCTTCCTCCCCATTCCCTTCCCCCAACCTCCAGCAACCACTAACTAATCTACTTTCTGTCTACAGATTTGCCTATTCTGGACATTCCACATAAATGGAAGCATGTGACATGTGTTCTTTATGTGGATGTCTGTCTTCACTTAGCATAACATTTTCAAGGTTCATCCACATTGTAGCATATCAATATTTCATTTTTACAGCTACATAATAGTCTGTTGTGTGGATAATACTACAGTCCGTTGTTCATTCATCAGTTTATGGACTTCTGCGTTGTTTCTGTCTTTTGGCTATTAATGATGCTGCTACGAATGTTCTTGTGCAAGTTTTATTTGTAAACATATTCATGCCTTTTGGGTATATACCTAGGAGTGGAACTGCTGGGTTATGTGGTAACTCCATGTTTAACATTTTCAGGAGCTGCCAAACTTTTTGCAGAGTTGGCCATACCATTTTTCAGTCCCACTAGCATGTGTTACAATTTTTATTTCTCCACATCCTTAACAAGATTTGTCATGTCTGTTCTTTTTATTGTAACCATCCTAGTGGATGTGAAGTGGTATCTATCTCACTGTGGTTTTGATTTATATTTCCCTAATGGCTAATGATGTTAAGCAAATTTTCTTGTGTTTATTGGCCATTTATATTTCTTTTTTGAAGAAAGATCTTTTCAAATTCTTTGCCCATTTTTTAAGATGGGTTATTTGTCTTTATTTTTGAGTTGAAAGAGCTCTTTATTCTGGATCCAAATTCCTCATCAGATACAGGATTTTCAAATATCTGTATTATCATGGGTTAATTTTTCACTTTCTTGTTGGTGTTCTTTGAGGCATAAAACATCTTAGCCCTTGATAAAGTCTAGCTGTCCACTTTTTCTTTCTTTGCTTGTGCTTTTGGGGTCATAACTAAGAAACCACTGCCTAATTTTTCGCAAAGATTTACTTTGATGTTTTCTTCCCAGAGTTTTGTAATTTTAGCTCTTAGATCAATTTTTAGCTAATTTTTGCATAGGTGTGATGTAGGGGTCCAACTTTTGCAAGTGAATATCCAGTTTGACACAGCACTTTATGCTTAAAAGACTTTTCTCCTTTAAATGCTCTTGGCACCCTCATCAAACCATAGACATGGGCTTATTTCTGTACTTTCAGTTCTATTACCCTGACATTCTGCATCTCTCTTTACGACAGTAACCACACTGTGTTAATTACTGGTGCTTTACAGTAATTTTGAAATCAGGAAGTATAGCTTCTGCATCCTTGCTCTTGTTCTTCTAGATTAATTCTGTGTTGATTATTCTTCCATGAATAATCCATTAGTTTCTTATTTTCATTTTCTAATTGTTCATTGCTAGTTTTCTTTTTTTAAAGATTTTATTTACTTATTCATGAGAGACAGAGAGAGAGAGAGAGAGGCGCAGAGACACAGGCAGAGAGAGAAGCAGGCCCCCTTCAGGGAGCCTGACGTGGGACTCAACACTCCATCCTGGGTCTTCAGGATCATGCCCTGGGCCGAAGGCAGGCACCCAATCACAGAGCCACCCAGACATCCCTCATTGCTAGTTTTTATAACTGATGTTTGATGGTTTGATCTTATATCCTGCAACCTTGCTAAATTTGTTACTAGTTCTAATAGTTTGTATATGAACTCCTTTTCTATATGTAGGCTCATGCCATCTGTGAACAGAAAGAGTTTTCTTTCTTTTCCGTCCTTTTCTTACCTACTTTCCCTGGCGAGGACCTCTGGTACAGTGTTGAAAAGACGTAGGGAGAGCAGACATCCTTGTCTTTCTTCTGTACTTAGTTTTCGGCCTTTCACCATGGAGTATGATGTTACCTGTAGGTTTTTTCAGGATGACTTTTATCAGTGTGACTAAGTTTCCTTCTCTTATGAGTTTGTTGAGTGTTTTTATTAGGAAAGGGTATTGGATTTTGCAAATGCATTTTCCTCATCTGTAGAGACAATTATATGGTCTTTGTCCTTTATTATATTGCTATGCTGTATTACTTAGATTGATTGATTACATTTGACTCCTGGGATAAGTCCCAGGCATGATATGTAATCCTTTTTGTGTTTTGCTAGATATGATTTGCTGATATTTTGTTGAAAATTTTATTTATGTATTCATGGGATTTTGCTCTTTTGTTTTCTTGAGATGTTTTTATCTGGTTTCGTTCTTGGGGTAATCCTGGCTTAATAGAATGAGATGGAAAGTGTTTTCTTCCGTTATTTAAAAGAGTTTATGAAGACTTGGTGTCCATTTTTGTTATAACATTTCATGGAATTCTCCAGTAAAGCCCTCTGATCCTGGGCTTTTGTGCATATGTGGGAAGGTATTTTGTTCTATTTCATTGTATTTTGTTTTGAAGGTTGTTCGTGGGGGGGGGGGGTTGATTACTTTATAGGTATATTCAGACTATTTGTTCTTGAGTCAGTTTCCAGTTTTTGTCTTTGTAGAAATTTGTCTATTTCATCCAGATTACTTAATGTAACATAAAATCGTTCATAGTATTTCTTTGCACATCCTTTTTATTTCTGTAATGGCAATAGTAATGTTTCCCTCCTGGTTTTAAGAATTTGAATCTTCTTTCTTTTTTTGTAGCTAAAAGTTGGTTAATTTTATCTTTTTCAAGAATCTTATTTTTTATTTCATTGACTTTTCTATTTTCCATCCTATTTCATTTCTTAGTGTATTTCCTTATACATCAGCAGCTCTCAGTGTAGTTTAGGATCCCTTAGCCTCCTTCAGTAGGTTCTTGAAGTTAATATTGTTTACATAATAATACCAAGACTGCACTCTAAACCATTCTGATATGAAGCAAAGATGAGAATCTGCTATTTTTTATCAGACATAGAGTTTGCAAAGATGTAAAGCAGTGCCATTCTTGTCACTAAATTTCAGCAGGAGGGACATAGTTCATTTTCACTTAAAATTGTACCATTTATAGTGACACATCTTCCTATTTTATTTTTAAAGATTTTATTTATTTATTCATGAGAGACAGAGGCAGAGACACAGGCAGAGGGAGAAGCAGGCTCCCTGCAGGGAGCCCAACGTGGGACTCAATCCCGGGTCTCCAGGATCACTCCCTGGGCTGAAGGCGGCGCTGAACCGCTGAGCCATCCAGGCTGCCCAACATCTTCCTATTTTAAAATGAATTATTAAATATTTTCACTGGAGATTTTTACCGGAAAAGCTCTTTGGAGTCCTCAGTGAGTTTTAATAGTGTAAAGGGGCATGTGATCAAAAAGTTTTAAAGCTGCTATTATATATTTTTTAGTCTTTAAAAAAATTATGATTTAGATACTACTGTTTTGTAGCTAAACAAAATGGAAAAACTAAATTATTTGGAATTTTAGACATAAGAGCCAGGGTTAAAAAGTGAATTTTTAATATTCCAGAATTTATGCCCTCTTAAAATTATACTCTTCTGCCCTTTGCATTATTTTGACTAGCTAATTATTTGACTTTTCCTCTTTTTCTACATTATTTCATACTCAGATTTCTCCGGATTTAAAACAAACTGATTAGCCAATATTTTAGAGTATTTTCTCAGTACTGTGTGGTGAGATGTTAGATACTGTAAATACAGTTTTTTCTCAGGCCATAATGATTCTTTGGCATTTCCTCAACAGTGAGACGTGTCATGGCAATGCTGAAAAAGAGAATCAGGGATGAGAAGACCAATGTCAGGAAGTCTGCACTGCAGGTGTGAGTTCTTCTAAATAATCTTCGAATGTGTGCTCTGTTTTGCACTAAAAACTTGGAAATATTTTGTAAAAACCCCAACCATAGTCATTATTGAACTTGTTTTTCACTTAACATTTGTTCACTCTGATCCTGTTGTATATATAAATTACAGAGATGAACTAAAGGTTTGTCTCAGTTTCTTGCTGGGTTGTTGATTTCTTAAGACTCACACATATTTTTATCGTTAATTTCTTTTTTTAGATTAGGAATTCTTAAACTGGGGAGCATGGATGGATTTTGATAGGGTGCGCGTAACCCCTGAAATTGTAAATACTTGTTTATGTAAAACGTATATTAGATTTTTCTCCAGAGAGAGGCCTTAGCTTTCATCAGATTCTGAAAAGGTGAGATGTATGTTTCCAGGTGGAGGGATGGATCCATGACCTAAAAAATGTTAAGAACCATAGACTTATTAAGTCTTATTTTTGTCTGCAGTGTGTCTTATTGTTTGGAAAAAGTCATCAATTCATGTTACATGCACCTTCTAGGTATTACTGAGTATTTTGAAACACTGCAACATCTCAGGGATGAAAGAAGAGCTATCACTTCTTCAGGACCAGAGCCGAGACCCTGCAGTATCTGTACGAAAGCAGGCCTTACAGTCTCTTACTGAACTTCTTATGGTGAGAGACAGTGCTTTTTTACATCAAAAATAATTAAGCATATATAATTACCTATCACTGAATATTTATTTGACTACTGGAAATTCTACCAGGTGTACTGTAGGGCAATACAGTGTAAGACAAGAGGTATCTATCTTTCAATTACATATGAAAGATTATGTCTCTTATAATTATGAACTAGTGCTAGAGAATGCTAGTGATTAGCCTTTTCATGACTTTAGTTTAAATCTCACATAGAAATAAGAATTTTAAAATGAATTTAGTCAGGCCAGAGGCCTAGATTAAGTTTTGCATATTAAGACCTATTAAATGATACTGCCAAAAGAACAGGTCCACCGATTCCATATGTAATTTACTCCTGCCAAATAATTAGCTTTTGAAGAATTTTAAAAGCATGTTTATTTCTTCATTTCATCATAGAAAGCAATAAGCAATGCATACTTTGACTTCCTCTGTCAACATCTATTCTAATTGCTCCTTGAAATAAATACTTGATCTCGAATTACAAAAAAGTGCTGATTTACTTAATAATATGGCTTCCTAAGTTTAAAATTTCAGTATGCACTAATAAACAGTAACTGGAAACTGAACTTTGTTTTAACATGTATTTCAAATATTGCTTTTTTTTTCACTTTGGTTTATTTGTACTTGTGTGTGTGACTGTTGTTAGTGTATCTCAAAATATTGTTCACAGCCTCACTGATTTGTATTTAGATAGGTTTAGACTTCCTTATGACTTTTTAATGACTTCATGATGTTTAATTTCTAAGGCCCAACCTAGATGTGTCCAGATACAGAAAGCCTGGCTGACAGGGATCATCCCAGCTGTGATGGACTGTGAAAGCACGGTGCAGGAAAAAGCTCTGGAATGTCTTGACCAGCTCCTGTTACAGAACATCAAGCATTACAATAAATTCCATACTGGAGACAATAGCCAGGTGCTGGCTTGGGCACTTCTTACTCTCCTTAGTACAGAAAACCAGGAACTGAGGTATGTTAATTGTGTGATTTCTTTTCCATATAGAAAACCATAAAGGTTTTTTTTAATTAATAAAATTTCTGTATTGTTCATAGAAAATTAGCTTTCTAAAATACTTAACATATATCAATTTTCTGTTTTTAGTCTTTTTTTTTTTTACCCAATTCAAATCTCTCAGCATTTTTGAGGTGAGAGTTTTTTGTGAAGCTTTGATCACCTCCTTTGCTCTTCTCTGAGTGCCTAAATTAATGTCTAATGTAGTAGAAAGCACTGATGGGCATGACATATTAATAGTAACTTTCCACATATTAGTTTTTTTGAAAGATGGCTTCCTAGTTCTTCCAAATTAACCTTTTCCTAATCCTTATCAGATTGGTTGAATTAATGCCAGTGCAGTATTTTTTCCCATTTGATAGCATTTACTGAGCATAGACTGCACAGTGAACACTATGGTGAGAGGTTAGCACCTGTTGTATTGATAAATTTTAATCTATACTGCATAATCTTACAATTAGCTTTAAACGTTTACATTACCTTGGCTGATTTTTTTTTTCTCATCATGTAAGAAACACTTCCCTATTTGTTTACATGTATTATGGAGGAATTCTCATACACTAGAAACATACTAGATTTTGTATTGTAAAATACTGTTCTGGGGCCTGGGCAAATCACCTGCAAAATGGTACTTACCAGAGCTTGTGGAGAAGACAATGAGAAGTTACTGTTAAATGGGTATAAAGTTTCACTGTAGAGTGATGACGAAGTTCTGGAGATGGATGATTGCACAACAGTGTGCTCTCACTGAACTGTACACCTAAAAATCATTAAAATGGTGAATTTTGTTATGTAAATTTTACTACAAGAAAAAAATATGTATTTGCCCAAAGTTAGGAAATATAGAATTAGGGTTTAAGTGTAAAAATGTTTTGGAATAGCTGTTGTAGAAAATGAGCTATGGCAGCATGCTCAAGTGCAATGGATTCATGAGCTCAGACTATTTTGATCATAATATTAAGACGCTATATACCATTTTTCACTTTTATCCTTTCACAGAGTATAGAGTTTCCATAACCATATGATATGGAAGCAAATTGAATACAGAAGCAGTAATAATCTACCTGACTTCTGTTTAAGTCAGACCATAAAGAGATTTACAGAAGTAAAAAGTAATGACACTCTTTTCACCAAATTTATTTTGTTTTGAGATTCTTTTGTAAAACAGTGCATTTATGTTAGCATAAATGGCTTATTGTTATTTTTAGATTAATAAATATTTTTAAACTTCTCAGTTTTAATTTCTGCACAGCAGGATATATATAGTCCACATAAACCAAAGGTCTTCAAGATGTTGCATAATTTTTTTTAGTTCAAAAGTGCCCAGAGATGAAAAACTGTGAGAACCACTGAGCTTGGGAATCAGTTTTTCAAAAAGGATTATTAAGAAAAGTAAGGTCTGGTGGAATAGAGTTCTATAAACATTTGTAAACAAAATCTTGTGGTATATTCTTTAATAAACAAAGTAACTAGAACATCAAGAAGACAGACTTCACAGATCAGATGAGTTTTGAATTTGAATCTTGAAGGTTAATAAGGACATAAAGGAGCATGTCCATGGGAAATAAAAAGCCCACTGGAAAAGCCATGGAAGCATAAGCAGTATGTCTCATTCAGGACCCATAGGGATTCACTGTGGGCGGGGAAACGGTGCTCCTTGGACTGTACATAAAGTGAAATGAGATGTTAAGAAGGGCCTACACATACTGCAGAGTTGTAGCATTGCATACCAAGGAGTTTGACTTCAGATTGAAAACAGAGTGGGAGGGGGAGACTGCTGATGAATTTAAAGTGGATGGGTAATAAAGGATCTTATATTTTAAGAGTATTAATCTTGAAAATAAAACATCCAGTTATTTTATCAGCAAAATGGGTTTATACAGGAATGGAATAGCTGTGAAAAAGCACAGGCAAGTCTGGAGATCAAAGGAGAAGAACTGTTAGTTTTTAGAGAAAAGGATGTCATTGGGAGGGGCTAGTTTGAAGGAAAGCCCGTTGAAAGAAAGAGTTCAGGGTGATGATGATTTCTCAATGTCTGAGTTGTGACAGACTCTCCATTGGCTGGGCTGTCCCCAGGCTAAGAGGAATTCTTCCTCTTGCTGGAGTGGTCAAGTCCGCTTGTTCCTCTTGGAAATAGAGTACACCTGCCCCCTTCCTGGTGGGTCGGCAGTTGATGAGTGGTGGTAGGCGTGAGGGCTCCCCCTGCTAGCCTCTCAGCTTCACTTTCAGTTTCACAAGAATTGTAGCAAAGGGACTTGTGCTTGGTGACCAGGAGATAACAGGAATCTAAGAAAGCAGGCCACCACTGAAATGATTTAAGTTAAAGATGATGAGGGCCAGCATCAAGGAGAAGGCAGTAGACATGAAGAAAATAAAGTATGTTTAAAGATTTAATAAGTGGAAGTATAGAATTGTGAAGGTTTGATTTGAGGGTTGAAAGGACTCGGTGCACTTCCTCTACTCAAGCTCACAGTCTAGTGGAAAGAGACAAAATAAAACTCACAATTTTAGTAGAAAGTGAGTTTTAGGAGCTAAGAGGGACGGCATAGAGCGGTTTGGTGATTTTTTTTTTTTAACTTTTTTTTAGCTTGAATTGCCTTCCTGTTGATGGTGGCAAGAGCTGAATTATTCCCAGAGGTGGAATAAGTAGAAATTAACCAGGCAACCATACTAGTGAGAGTTTCCAGACAAAATAGCAATGCAGAGGCTTAAGAGGCCTGAAGCTTCGATGATTCTATCCAAAATAACTAGTCAGTGGGATTTCCATTGACTTAGGTATGACAAGCAAAGGCAAGGCAGGTTTCTGAACAGGAAGGGCAGGAGATGGAAGCCCAATTTAAATGTCTGCACAGCAAAGGAAACAATCAACAAAACTAAGAGCCAGTCTATGGAATGGGAGAAGATATTTGTAAATGACATACCATGTAAAAGGGTTAGTATCCAAAATCTGTAAACAACTTATCAAACTCAACAGCCAAGAACAAATAACCCAGTTTAAGAAATGGGAGGGAGACATAAAGACATTTTTCCAAAGAAGACATCAAGATGGCTAACAGACATATTAAAAGGTGCTCAACATCTCTCAGCATCAGGGAAATACAAATCAAAACCACAGTGAGATACCACTTCACACCTGTCAGAATAGCTAAAATTAACAACTCAGGAAACAACAGATGTTGGTGAGAATGTGGAGAAAGGAATGCAAACTGGACCACCCCCTCTGGAAAATAGTGTGGAGGTTCCTCAAAAAGTTGAAAATAAAGCTACCCTATGGAAGAGGATACAAAAATACTGATTTGAAGGGGCATATGCATTTCAATGTTTATAGCATTATCGACAATAGCCAAATTATGGAAAGAACCCAAATGTCATCAGCTGATGAATGGATAAAATAAGATGTGGTCAGGGCACCTGGGTGGCTCACTTACCTGCCTTTGGCTTAGGTCATGGTCCTGGGGTCCTGGGATCGAGCCCTGCATCAGGTTCTCTGCTTCGTGAGGAGCCTGCTTCTCCTTCTCCCTCTGCCCGCTGCTCCCCCTGCTTGTGCTCTCTCTCTAATACATAAAGAAAACCCTTAAAAAAAAATATGGTCTACACACACACACACACACACACACACACACACACAAATATTACTTCTTGATCAAAAAGCATGAAATCTTGCCATTTGCAATGATGTGGTTGGAACTAGAAGGTATTATGGTAGGCAAAATAAGTCAGAAAAAGACAAATATATGATTCCACTCGTGGAATTTAATAAACAACATGAACATAGGGGAAGAGAAGGAAAAATAAGACTAAAACAGGGAGGCAAACCATAAGAGACTCTTAAAGAGAACAAATGGAAGATTGTTAAGGGTGGTAGGTGGATGGCGTGATGAGCATTAGGAAGGCCACTTGTTGGGATGAGCATTGAATATTATATGTGAGTGATGAATCACTAGATTTTACTCCTGAAGGCAATACTACACTATATATTAACTAACTTGAATTTAAATTAAAAAAAAAATGTGTACTTGAAATGCTTTGTCATGTCTGAGTGGAGAACTTTTGGTAATGAACCAGATCACTCAGGGTTCAGTTTAGACAAGAGGACTAAGAGTAGAACTTTTCAAAATCAGCCATTAGAGTGATTTGAAGAAAAGGAATTAGTGAAGCGAAAAGAAAAGAGCAACAAGAAGACAGAGTATGAGGGCAGAGAGAGTGATCGGTAATGTCTGGCCAAGGTCATGGAAAATGGGGACTGAACATAGTCCATTAGTTTTGATTCTAGGATAGAGGTCTGTGGTGCTGTACAAAAGAACCAGGTTAGTGTCTGGAAAATAATTCTGACTTACTAGGATTGGCTTGTGATTAACAGTTGGGCTAGTTGAGGGGTAAGGTAATTGAGGGAGGCTTTTTGGGAACTGTTCAGCTGATCTGGAGGAGTGTAAGTTGTCAGAAGAGCCAAATTTGAGGTTTCAAAACTGGGAATTCAGAGGATTTTTTTTTTGCCCATTCTGTTTATTTCTTATAGTAAACATTACATAATGTTTTGTGTGATTCTTCTTAATAAATTTTAAAATATTTGCTGATTGCTTATATGTTGGTTTTGGACCATAATCAGGTATGAATTATGAGTTACCTACATTAAAACTCCTGATATTTATAGATTTTTAATCAATAGCTAATATATTAAAATCATTAACTTATATGGATATGCTTATTGTATGTAGATGTGTTATAGTTGCTTTCTGCAAGCTTTGAGAATTCCTTTTATTTTCACTTAATGAGAAAGTCTTGGTGTGTGACTGTATGAGTGTATGTGTGTGTTCCTAGCAGTTAAGGAAAAATTAATTGGAGGAAGAAGCTTAGATAAGTGATACTGCATTTTTCTCTTTAGTCATGTGATCTCATTCAGTGCTGTGGGAAGAAATCAAATAGTTTAAAACAATGACATAACACCAACACTTTATTACACCAGAAGCATTTTTTGTTTTATTTTTAAAGGGTTTGAAATATGTATCTCTGAGTGGTATTGGCGGATTATGGCAAAGTTTAGCTTGTTTAATATCACCATATTTAAATTCTAGAATGTCATTTCTCTCCAGTTCTTCCCTTGAAAAAATAGCCATGTCTACACTTTTTGTCCCTAAAACCCTGTAAACTCTTGATATATTTGTTACTGGTAACCCATCCCTTATGTTTGTAAGCAATTTTGGAGGGAATGAGGATAAGGAGGGTCTCGAATTATGAAATTTTAGTCTTTGCCCTAAAAATATATTTTATAAGGAGAGAAATAAGTGTATCTTATTCTGTATAATAAAAACTTTAAAGATATCTAATTTGGTATCAAATATATCACTAGCCAGGAACTTCTGCATAGATGTTTGATGTGCCAGAGGAATCCTGGAGCAGCAGTTGATAACCTTTCACTGAGGGCTGTTTTGAACAGTTTTGTGTATTTATTATTACAATTCTGCTTTCCCATCTTTTTTTCAGCCGCTATTTAAATAAGGCTTTTCATATCTGGTCCAAGAAGGAGAAATTCTCATCCAGTTTTATAAACCATGTAATATCCTTCACTGACACGGAACATTCTGCACCGGCTTGGATGCTGCTCTCCAAAATTGCTTGCTCATCACCCAAGCTGGACTACACCAAAATAATAGCGTCCTGGGACAAACTCAGCAGGTGTGTATGCTTATGATGTACCTGCTGATAGACACCAGAGGTTCTTGGAAACAAAGCTCGTGTCTTAAGGCTGTTTCATAGCTATTCAGCTATTCATATACACAGATCTTTTCTTTAAATTCTAGTATAAAAACAAACATGAAAAAATAAGAATCCATTTTAAGCTTTCAGTTTACCTTTTGTGCCAGTAAATTAAGTGCTATAGTGTTTCTACAAGTTGACTCCTAAATTTGCTACCCTACATTCTTCCAATACTAACAGTCCAGAGACAGTTTTGTTGGCATCAGTGTTTATTTTGGCTCTGTATTGATATTCTTTGTGCCCTTTTCCTAGTCAACAGAATCCCAATTCAAACACCTTAGGACATATTCTGTGTGTTATTGGGCATATTGCAAAGCATCTTCCTAAGAGCACCCGGGACAAGGTGACTGGTGAGTGTCTGTTGGAGAATCTTGAAAAGGCTTTTCTTATCACTTTATATATATTCTAAGCAGTTAAATTTAGAGAGTTTTGACTTTCTTTTAGATGTGATCAAGTGTAAGCTGAATGGATTCCAGTGGTCTCTAGAGTTGATCAGCGCAGCTGTTGATACTTTGCAAAGACTCTGTAGAGCATCTGCAGAGACACCTGTGGAAGAACAGGTATACTACGGACTCTCTGGATATGTTTGATGTCTATTTGTACTTAGACATATTACTCTGTTTTGAAGTTTGAGGCGTGTTCTTTTGTGGAGAAACTATAGGAATAGGTAGTCCCCAAAGCTGATGCTGCAAGGAAACACTTATGTGACAAGCAGTTGACATTCCCTGAGAAAATCTTGGCTGCTAATAACACAGGGTTCTCTCAGGAAGTCACTACCATGGTTCCTGGTACAAGTGCCTCCTAGGAAATTATTTCTGATCATTTGAGAGGTCATATTCCTGGAAAAAACCTGTTCTGTTAGTATAAGGCTATATTACGCTAATACCTCTTCCTCTGCCCTTTCCCCAAAGTCTATAGCTCATGTTTCCTGTAGAGCATAATACAGATCCAAACCAGGGTTTTGTGTGAGACAGTGTTACTTTGTCTTTCTAAAAGGTATCCATTATCGGTTTCTCTAATAAGTTATTTTATTGCCATGTATTATGTTTTTATCATGAAATACACTCCTAGACTATGCTAATCATACTGAAAAGTTAACTGGGGTTACTAATAATGATTCTAGAAGTCAAAAGTTAAACTAAGTAACTGCTGGAATATTTTTTAAGTTTCCCAGAATAAAAATATTTTTGCTTTATTCAGCTACATTCTTAAGCTTCCTTTTCTTATATAAGTTCCTTAAAGAAAGTCCTTCCTTGATAAGTTACATCTTCTATTTGTAGTAACAGATATAATAAGAAAGGATATTATAACTTTTTTTGCTTAGGACTTAAAACAGGTTGAAATGTACCTAACTAAAAATGCCCAGCTCTTTCCATATAAATGGTATCTGGTGTTTTCCTGGCATGTACCTTTTGGCTCATCTGGTAAAAGGGATACTTGCTTTGTTTGATTTCTCTAGCTGTTTATCTCTTGATCCAAGAAAAACTTTTAAATAAGGAACATTACCTAAGTAGGGAGCATATTTGAAAAGCAGAAAACAGGTCAAAATAAAACAAAAAGCTGGTCATAAGGTAAGAATGAGGTAGGAAAAAGCAGGGAGAAATATTTATGGCAGATTATGAAACTATGATCCTGCATGCCTCTGTGGCACACAGCTGAGTAATGGCAGAGCTATGCCTGGAACTAAAGCCTCTCACTGCTTTCCCAATCTTTTTCTTCACCAGCATTGGCTAGAGGAAGAGTGATGTATAATACTGGGGATGTTGGGGCCTTAAGCCACTGGCTACTCACTAATGCCCACACTTATTAGCACAGTAACTTATAGCATTGTTAGAATCTGAGGAAGACTGTTATCCTCACATTTAAAAATTGAGAACTAGAAGAGAGATTACTACCGCGTTAGAGAAAAGGCCACGATTGTAGCTTTGCCAACACCAGTTCCCTTAGTGGTAGACAATGGACTGAGGCCCTGAGATTTTCCAGAACCTTAGGATATTTTAAATTCATATGACCTACTGTTTTCCCCTAAGCATTCTTCTCTTTTTCTTTTCTGTGTAAGTGAGTGTTCTGTATTTTACTGAGAAATAGAAATTGCCCAAAGAATAGATAATCAGAGCCTAGCTAGCTCAAAGCATTATATATGAAAAGATGTAGGTTTGGGGGCATCATTGCTATCTATAGGCTTCTTACCAGTTAATAGTGTTTTGTGGCTATCACTGGGAACAATCTGCGAGATCTTGGACTGTATTGATAGAAATAGTGTCTACGATAAGAGGGGTGATGGTCGTCCTCTTTGTACAGGTGAAATCTAAGTTAGCATGTTCTAATTTAACATGAGTGGCAACTCCTTAGAGAAATGTTGACAAAATTGAATATATCAATGAGAGAGCAATTTGGTGAGGCAACGGCAAAGGAGGTTGTATAAGGAGCAGCTGAAGGGCCTGGGTGTTTAGCTGGTGAAGGGAAGAATTATGTGGGATAGGCTGCCTAGCTAAGTTCAAATATATGAAGGACCTTAAGATGAAAGAAGAATTAGATTTATTTGGCATCACAGAGAACTGATTTGGACCAATGAGCAGAAACTGCAAGGAGACAAATTTTGGCCAACTAAAAAACTGTGCTGAGGTCTGCCTAAAATGGAAGAACTTGCCTCAAAATACATCCTAAGTCATTGGAGTTGTTCACAGAAGAAGATGAACAACTTATGACATGAGTCCCTGTGTGGAGAGAATCCCAGGATTAGAGGGCCGTGATGGATCTCTCCCAGATTCTGTGATTCCAAAAGTTCTAGGCCAACTACCCAGCCCAGGTCTAGGGTTGAGGTCACACACAAGTTAATAACCTTTGTATTCTTGCCAGGATTGAGTGTATGGATTTCAGAAGTTCTCTTGGACACGTCACAGCCCAGGCTGTGCAGTCTATTAAAATAAGTGCAATAATTCTTTAAAAAGTAATAAAGACCATCATTTTGAAACATTTTAGCCAAGTCATACTAAAAAACATTTGGATCATAGAGATAGTTTGCTACAGTGCAGTAAACATTGAGCATTGTTGAGCAGCATTTTGTGGTAGTGCTGCTGGGCCGTGAGGTGGTGGTTAAAACAGAGTCCCTTCTTAAGGGACCCACAGCATAAGAGGGCAGACACACATGGAAACAGGTGATTTCAACATAGTGTAATCATTCCTGGGGTGCCCGGGTGGCCCGGTTGTTTGAATGTCCCAACTTTTGATTTCAGCTCAGGTCACAATCTCAGGGTTGAGATTGAGCCCTCTATACTAAGTATGGAGTCTGCTTGTCCCTCTCCTACTGCCCTCCCCCCACTTGCTTTCTCTCTCTAAAATAAGTAAATAAAATCTTTAAAAAATAATAATAATAGAACAATCACTCCTAAAATAGAAATGTGCATAGGGTAACACGGAAGACTTGGGGTGGAGCCATTTAGCTCAATCTGGGTATTTTGGTCTGGCCTTCTAGAGAAAATGTAGTCAAAAAGTTATAGAATGTGACAGCGCTCCCTCGGCTGGCATGGAAGTGTGTGCTACAGATGGTGACCACTTGAGGTTATTTTAACTAATAAGAGACACTGAAAACTTGCTTTTAATGAATACATTTCAAAATGATAACAACTGTCCTTTTTTATTCTATATCTTTTTTTTTTAAGGATTTTTATTTATTCATGAGAGACCGAGAGAGAGAGAGAGAGAGAGAGAAGGGCTGAGACACAGGCAGAGGGAGAAGCAGGCTCCACGCAGGGAGCCTGACATGGGACTCAAGACTGGGACTCCAGGATCATACCCTGGGCTGAAGGCAGCACTGAGCCACCCGGGCTGCCCTATTGTATATCTTTTTGTCTTTTTAGTTTATTTTATTTTTTTTTATTTATGATAGTCACAGAGAGAGAGAGAGGGGCAGAGACACACAGGCAGAGGGAGAAGCAGGCTCCATGCACTGGGAGCCCGACGTGGGATTCGATCCCGGGTCTCCAGGATTGCACCCTGGGCCAAAGGCAGGCGCCAAACCGCTGTGCCACTCAGGGATCCCCTGTCTTTTTATTTTTTTATTTTATTTTTTTTATGTCTTTTTAAAATATGCTGTTTGCTCTAGTAGTTAATTCGCCATCTACATATGCTAGAATAATTGTGATGTTTTTCTCTATTAATGAAGGAGCAGCACTATTACAGATCTCTTATCAGGGCACTACATCTTCTCAGATACTTGCTTTTTGTTCTAAAAGGGCACAGGGGGCAGCCCCGGTGGCGCAGCGGTTTAGTGCCGCCTGCAGCCCAGGGCGTGATCCTGGGGACCCGGGATCGAGTCCCACATCAGGCTTCCTGTATGGAGCCTGCTTCTCCCTCTGCCTGTCTCTCTGCCCCTCTCTCTCTGTCTCTATGAATAAATAAAATCTTTAAAAAAATAAAAAATAAATAAAAATAAAAGGGCACAGGGAGAAAGAAAGATATTATGTGTGTGTGTGTATACTGTTTGTAAATTCTGCTTAGTTTTTCTAGCCAGATTGCTAAAAGAGCAAAGATCCAAAAGCATAATGGCTAGGGCTTCTCACAGCTTGTGGTTTATGCCTTTTGGAAACCTTGGTTTCTTCTGAGAAAATTGCTTCGTGGGTAGTCTAGTAGATGTATAGATCCTTCAGAGATTACCTTTGATTTACCACAGGAATTACTAAAGCAGGTGTGCGGGGATGTCCTCTCCACCTGTGTGCAGTCCCTCTCTGACATAGTTCTGAAGCAAAGTGGACCCGGGAATATGGATGAAGACCTGTTTGTAAGTAATTACTTTTTTTCAAACATTGTTTTCCTTTACATCGTTGGGGGTTTCTTAAAGATGACTTTCTCATGTGCATTTTTAGTACTATTAGCAAGAAAAGAATTTTCCTAGCCTAGGGCTTACCTTTTTTTTTTTTTTTTTTTTTTAATTTCTGTGTTGATGACCTTTTCATTTCTCTCTCATGTACTTATTATCTGGGGGAAAAACTTGATGGGATATGCCTCATTCAGTTAGAGTCTATAAGGTACCTGATCCAATAGGGAAAACAGTATGTTTTATGAGATAATAGGGTGAGAAACTAATCAAGGGAGTATGTTCTTTGTTCTTTTGGGTTGATTGATGTATTTTTAAATTATAATGTGTCTGCTAAGCTGTTTGAATATCAGATTGTAAACTAGGGAATAGTGCTGAATAGTTCTGAAGTGTTGTCTGTAATACAGTGAATATTTGAAAGCTCCAGATGAGCTTGAAGCGGCAATACTGTAGGATATGGCGTCCTGCTTTAGAGACTGTCAGTGCTGTTGATTCCTGTGGGCCAGTAAATGTGGAGTCATTTTCCTAATTCGAGTGGCTGAGCCTCAACAAAACATGCTGTAGCAATTCTGACTCCCAACATCTGACACTCAGTAAAGAAAATTACAAGCTACTTTTTGATGCCCTTCAGTAGAGGCCATCATTTTGCCAGAATTGGCCATTTTCCTCATCTATTTGAAAATTAGTAGAACACCTTTCCTCTGCTCTCTGCTTTGCCACCTCACACTTGTACCTAGAGACTGAGGACCATATTTAGAGTTGTGAGAAGAGACGATTTGTGCTGAGACAGTAATATGCACACTTCAGTAATAAAAATATTACCAGTAGAGATCGAGACATTTCATTTCAAAGGGCTGTGATGTGTAGGATGGCCTTGTCCCAGGGTTTCTAGAGGGTCTCATGCCTCTAATTTGAGCAGTTACTGCTCAAAGAAAAATGCTTATTATGACCAGTGAGTTTTTCTAAGTTTTTTTTTTTCAGCTTTAAAATATGGCACCTAAATCTTCCCTTCAGTCAAAATATATATGGAGATGTTTTGTCCTGTGTAATATTGTTTACTTCACTTTTCTTTTCTTTTTTTTTTTTTAAGTTAATTAATTTATTTATTTATGATAGTCACAGAGAGAGAGAGAGAGAGGCAGAGACACAGGCAGAGGGAGAAGCAGGCTCCATGCACCGGGAGCCCGACGTGGGATTCGATCCCGGGTCTCCAGGATCGTGCCCTGGGCCAAAGGCAGGCGCCAAACCGCTGCGCCACCTAGGGATCCCTACTTCACTTTTCTTTAAAGATAATTTCAATATTTCTCTAATCACTAAAACATAAATGTTCAGGATTTTTTTTTTTTTTAATTGAGAGAGAGAGAGAGGCAGAGACACAGGCAGAGGGAGAAGCAGGCTCCATGCAGGGAGCCCAATGCGGGACTTGATCCCGGGTCTCCAGGATCAGGCCCTGGGCCAGAGGCAGGCCCACTGAGCCACCCAGGCTGTCTGATGTTCAGGATTTTTAAAATATACATATGGTTATTGCTTTCTCACTCTAAGCCTTTGTTTTATAGGGGGCCTGGGTGGCTCAGTCGGTTAAGTTGTCCGACTCTTGATTTTGGCTCAGGTCATGAGCTCTGCACTGGGCATGGACCTTGCCTAAAATCCTCTTTCTCCTCACCTTTTCCACCTCTCCCCACTTGCACACATGCTCATTCTCTCTCTAAAAAGCAAGTAAATCTTTAAAAAAATAAAAAATAAGCCTTTTACATTTTACTATTTAGCCTCACCCTTGCATTTTAGAGATAAAGAAAAACCAGTGTTATTAACTATCAAGTTAGTGTTCTTAATAAACACACAGTATGGCAGCTGTGAAGAAGACAGAACTTACAAGTTTTTGATAGGAGTCTAAAGAGTAAACCGGTCAGGAATCCAACAAAAGACATGAAGAGAAATCTCACAGAGGAAGACATAGACATGGCCAACATGCACATGAGAAAATGCTCTGCATCACTTGCCATCAGTGGCAAATCAAAACCACAATGAGATACCACCTCACACCAGTGAGAATGGGGAAAATTAACAAGGCAGGAAACAACAAATGTTGGAGAGGGTGCGGAGAAAAGGGAACCCTCTTACACTGTTGGTGGGAATGTGAACTGGTGCAGCCACTCTGGAAAACTGTGTGGAGGTTCCTCAAAGAATTAAAAATAGACCTGCCCTACAACCCAGCAATTGCACTGTTAGGGATTTACCCCAAATATACAGATGCAATGAAATGCCGGGACACCTGCACCCCGATGTTTCTAGCAGCCATGTCCACAATAGCCAAACTGTGGAAGGAGCCTCGGTGCCCATCGAAAGATGAATGGATAAAGAAGATGTGGTTTATGTATACAATGGAATATTCCTCAGCCATTAGAAATGACAAATACCCACCATTTGCTTCAACGTGGATGGAACTGGAGGGTATTATGCTGAGTGAAGTAAGTCAATCGGAGAAGGACAAACAGTGTATGTTCTCATTCATTTGGGGAATATGAATAATAGTGAAGGGGAATATAAGGGAAGGGAGAAGAAATGTGTGGGAAATATCAGAAAGGGAGACAGAACATAAAGACTTCTAACTCTGGGAAACGAACTAGGGGTGGTGGAAGGGGAGGAGGGCGGGGGGTGGGGGTGAATGGGTGACGGGCACGGAGGGGGACACTTGACGGGATGAGCACTGGGTGTTATTCTGTATGTTGGTAAATTGAACACCAATAAAAATTTATTTAAAAAAAATACAATAAAATAAAACAGTTTTCTGAGGATCTATACCCTAAAAACTACAGAACACTTCTGAAAGAAATTGAGGAAGACACAAAGAGATGGAAAATATTCCATGCTTATGGATTGGAAGAATTAATATTGTGAAAATGTCATTGCTACCCAGGGCCATTTACACATTTAATGCAATCCCTATCAAAATACCATGGACTTTCTTGAGAGACTTAGAACAAATCATCCTAAGATTTGTGTGGAATCAGAAAAGACCCCGAATAGCCAGGGGAATTCTAAAAAAGAAAACCATAGCTGGGAACATCACAATGCCAGATTTCAGGTTGTTTACAAAGTTGTGGTCATCAAGACACTGTGGTCCTGGCACAAAAACAGACAAATAGATCAATGGAACAGAATAGAGAATCCAGAAGTGGACACTCAACTCTGTGGTCAATTAATATTCAACAAAGCAGGAAAGACTATCCACTGGAAAAAAGATCATCTCTTCAATAACTGGTGCTGGGAAAATTGGACAGCCACGTGCAGAAGAATGAAACTAGACCATTCTCTTAGACCAGATACAAAGATAAACTCAAAATGGGTGAAAGATCTAAATAGGAGATGAATCCCTCAGAATCCTAGAGGAGAACACAGGCAACACCCTTTTTGAACTTGGCCATGGCAACTTCTTGCAAGATACATCCATAAAGGCAAGAGAAACAAAAGCAAAAATGAACTATTGGGACTTCATCAAGATAAAAAGCTTCTGCATAGCAAAAGAAACAGTCAACAAAACGAAAAGACGACCTACAGATGGGAAAAGATACTTGCAAATGACCTATCAGATAAAGAGCTAGTATCCAAGATCTATAAAGAACTTATTAAACTCAACAGCAGAGAAACAATCCAATTATGAAATGGGCAAAAGACATGAACAGAAATCTCACAGAGGAAGACATAGACATGGCCAAGAAGCACATGAGAAAATGCTCCGCATCACTGGCCATCAGGGAAATACAAATCAGAACTACCATGAGATCCCACCTCACACCAGTGAGAATGGGGAAAATTAACAAGGCAGGAAACAACAAATGTTGGAGAGGATGTGGAGAAAAGGGAACCCTCTTGCACTGTTGGGGGGAATGTGGACCAGTGCAGCCACTCTGGAAAACTGTGTGGAGGTTCCTCAAAGAATTAAAAATAGAGCTGCCCTGCGACCCAGCAATTGCACTGGTGGGGATTTACCCCAAATATACAGATGCAGTGAATCGCTGGGACACCTGCACCCCGATGTTTCTAGCAGCAGCGTCCACAACAGCCAAACTGGAAGGAGCCTCGGTGTCCATCGACAGATGAATGGATAAAGAAGCTGTGGTCTATGTATACAATGGAATATTACTCAGCCATTAGAAACAACAAATACCCCCCATTTGCTTTGACGTGGATGGACCTGGAGGGTATTACGCTGAGTGAAATAAGTCAATCGGAGAAGGACAAACATTATATGGTCTCATTCATTTGGGGAATATAAAAATTAATGAAAGGGCATAAAGGGGAAAGGAGAGAAAATGAGTGAAAATATCAGTGAGGGTGACAGAACATGAGAGGAACCTAACTCTGGGAAACGAACAAGGGGTAGTGGAAAGGGGGGGTGGGTGGGGGTGGGGGTGACTGGGTGACAGGCACTGAGGGGAGCACTTAGCAGGATGAGCACTAGGTGTTATGCTATATGTTGGCAAATTGAGTTCCCAATAAAAAGATAATTAAAAATCATAAAAATAAAACAGTTTTATGCCCTTTTAACTCTGGATTACTTAAGGAAGTAAAACAGTATTTAAAGGCACAAAGGTGTTCTTCAGGAGGAATGCAAACAGTAGCAAAGAATTAGAAACTAAATGTTCACTAAGACTGGAGTAACATGATAACATAAGTAGTTTTTAATATACTTACATAGTCATTAAACATTTATTATAAATATTGATGGAAAAGGTTGTGTGAATTTTATCAAGTAGTGATTGAATTTCTACAGTGGCCATGTGTTTTTATGGAAAAACAAAAAACACACCCATTCTTTTAATTTGGAGCACAAAAAAAAAATTGACATGTCTTTAGCTAGAGTTATTTTTTTTTTTTTTTGCCTTATTTTTACTACAAAACCAATTCTTTTTCAGGTGAAGTACATTTTTACCTTAGGAGATATAGCCCAGCTTTGTCCAGCCAGAGTGGAGAAGCGAGCATTCCTTCTGATTCAGTCCATTCTAGCCTCTTCTGTTGATCCGGATCATCGTAAGGCACTTGAAATTATCCTCTGCATTTGCTGTTTTAAGATGGGGTTAGCCTGAGATACTGTAAATAAGCCGTCTTTTCCTTCCTTGTAGCAACATCATCACAAGGTAGCAGTGATACCCCGGCCTTTCAGCCACTCTCCCAGGTCAGAGGCTGTGTCATACCTTCTGTGATTAGAGCACACACCGTCATTACCTTGGGTAAGCAAGAATAACCTGGGGAAAGTCTTGCTTATGCCATCTAGTTCCATGGGTAGTTTTTTGTCTTAGATAAGCCAGCCTTAGTAATGTGTTACATATGCTGAGCTCATATTTACTCTAGCTCTTGTGAATTTTGGATGGAATTCTGATAGGAGCACCCAGTTCAGAGGCATACCAGAGTGCTGATAATGAGAGCCCTTGGTTGCAGGGCTCCAAGATGGTCAGATTCAAGACACTACCTGTAGGGAGCTTTTGATTTTTATGTTAATTTATTACAGTAATACTTGTTCCCGGTTTGTTTTAATACTCATCATGTGGCACCATGAAGTCTGTTCATCAAGAACTATATCTCAGGCACTACACTGTTTTCTGGGAATGAAAAAATAAATTTGTGGTTCAGTTCATAAAAGGAAAAATTATTGTTAATTTGATACCTATCAGAACTGATAGATGAACTAATAAACCTATTTCCCCATGGACTCAAAGTGTTGTTAATCTCAAAAAGACTGACCTTTGGGCTATAATTTGAGTTCTGTTTTAGTATGATTATTTATTTTATGCTGGGTAAGAGTTTTGAATGTTTTTTGTAATAGTTATTTTTCAAAAATCTAAGAATTTTGAATAAGAGCAAAACATTCTCTGTGCTGCAAAGAAATACAAATGGGGCACCTGGGTGGCTCAGTCATTTAAGCTGACTTTGGCTCAGATTGTGATCTCAGGGTCCTAGGATAGAGCCTCATGTCGGGCTCCCCCGCCCAGTGATAAGTCAGCTTATCCCTCTACCCCTTCCCCTGCTGTTATCTCTCTCAAATAAATAAACAAAATCTTTAAAAAAAAATACAAACAAAACTCAGTAACAGCCTTCCTTCTCATAACTGTGAATAAGAAATAAAAGTGGTCACTGTTTTCTGTTTACATAGCTTAGATTTAAAATTCATTATTAAACTTTTTGGCTTCAATATAATCAAAATAAAATGTATTATCTGTTAGATTTTATTGGTCATTTTTCAGGTTAAGTAGATAACTCAAATTCAAATGTTAACTTTAAAAGGAGGATAGTTTTACTCCAATAAAGGAACATCTCTTAGTATATGTGTCATAAAACCCTGGAGGAGTGAGGGGACATTTTCTTTTAGGTATTTTGAGCTTCCTTACATTTAGTAGTATGGATTTGTCTGCCTTTGATTTTTTTTTTTTTTTTTTTTTTTGGTTTATGATTGCTGACACAGTGTTTTAACTTTGATCAAGTAAAATCCATAAGAAGGTGTATCTGGAGAAAATGTAGGCATAGGATTAAAGTCAAGACCTCGTAATCTCTTCTGTGACAGGCAAGCTGTGCTTACAGCATGAGGATCTTGCAAAGAAGAGCATCCCAGCCCTTGTGCGAGAGCTAGAAGTGTGTGATGACGTGGCTGTTCGCAACAATGTTGTCATCGTCATGTGTGATCTTTGTATCCGGTACACTGTCATGGTGGACAAGTACATTCCCAATATCTCCATGTGTCTGAAAGATTCAAGTCCATTCATCCGAAAGCAAACACTTATCTTGCTTACCAATCTCTTGCAGGTATGTCTGAGAATGGTACCTGTCACTTTTTTCCTTCTACTATTGCTTCTGGTTTCAGGGAATATTTGAGTAGCATAGGGCTGCTCTGTAGTAGAATCCAAAAGTAATCAGTGTGGTCTCTAGTTTAAAGTATCACTCTTCTGATGTTCTGTACAGCCTTTTAAACAGATTGTTACTTCCTAATATTTATTTGGAGTGTTTGTTCAGATATCCTGTCAACCAGTGTGAAGTTTTTGTTTTTTGGTTTTTGGTTTTTTTGTTTGTTTGTGGTTTTTTTTTTTTTGAGTAAATTCCATGTAGAGAGGAGCATACTCTTTGGATGAGTATTTCTAATTCCAATTCTGGCATTCTCCTTGATTTTGAACAAGTCAGTATTTCTTAGGCGAAACTTCTTCCTTTTGTGAAATGAAGATCTTATTTGCGCTGGCTGCCTCAGAGTTGCTCTGAGAGTCCAATGAGACATTTTATTCTTGCCATCAAGAACATATGTTTAGCCTCAAGTGAGGGGGAAATAATATTTGATCTTTAAAAAGGCATTTAAGTAAATTTATTCTAGTATGTTCTATATACTTACTTTTTTATATGGTTAGGTACCTGAAGAGGGCACCATTGGCACTCTCCCTTTTAAAGCCACATGTTAAAAAATAAATAGTAAATAAATAAATAGCCACATGCTTTGAATCATTTTCCTACTAGAATAGATATGCTGTTCTACCCATATCTCTCTCCACTGCTCTCTGTGATTAACAAATGTATGTGCTTTCAAGATGGTCGGGAAGTGAGTGCTAACAAACTGCACTAATGTGCCACAGATGCACTGAGTAGCTGACAGGTGTGATATTAAACAAAAGAAAGTTAACAGTTGGTTCCATGACTGGATGCATTTAGGGTTTGTAATTAAAATTCATCCTTAAATATGTTTGTTTCTCTTTACACAGGAAGAATTTGTGAAATGGAAAGGCTCTCTGTTCTTTAGATTTGTCAGCACTCTGATAGATTCGCACCCGGACATTGCCAGGTAATTCTTTTCTGCACATGTCAAACAACTGAATGATTTACCTAATTTCTGGTGTATATTAGATATCTTTTCTTTAAAATTGCTTTCGAGGGATCCCTGGGTGGCGCAGCGGTTTAGCGCCTGCCTTTGGCCCAGGGCGCGATCCTGGAGACCCGGGATCAAATCCCACGTCGGGCTCCTGGTGCATGGAGCCTGCTTCTCCCTCTGCCTATGTCTCTGCCTCTCTCTCTCTCTCTCTCTCTCTCTCTCTCTCTCTCTCTCTCTCTCTCTGTGTGTGTGAGTGTGTGTGTGTGACTATCTTAAATAAATAAAAATTAAAAAAAAAACATTAAAAATAAATAAAATTGCTTTCGAGTTGGGTTGCCCAGGTGGCTCAGCGGTTTACCGCCGCCTTCAGCCCAGCGTGTGATCCTGGAGTCCTGGGATCGAGCTCCCATGTCGGGCTCCCTGCATGGAGCCTGCTTCTCCCTCTGCCTGTGTCTTTGCCTCTCTCTCTCTCTCTCTCTCTCTCTCTCTCTGTGTCTCTCATAAATAAATAAATAAATAAATAAATAAATAAACAAACAAACAAACAAACAAAATCTTTAAAAAAAATAAAATAAAATTGCTATCGAGTTGTTTAGGATTTAGTGAGCTTTTGGCAGTTACCAAAGAATTAGCAGATTTTTAAGCTATATAACAAAGCTTTATTTTGCATGTAAGTTAAAAAAAACTCCTCATCTGGTTTGTCCATTAAATAATTTCAGCATTGTGACTATATTTGCTACCATGGTTGACTCTCCCTAATGGAGTAATGAAGAGCTGCATATGAATTTGTCATAGTAAATTATGGAATTGTAGCCATTAACTGTTGACTTAACTATGTTGATTTCTAGGCCAATGAAATGTCAATTTTGATAGAGCTCGTGCTTTCTCTTAAGTGCAAAAATTGTGAGGAAGAAATTCTAGGAATTAAGATAGTCACACAGAGTGAAATGAGAATATACAAATTACAAGGCTTCTTAGAAATGGATGTTGCTTGAGAATTGGAAGGGAAGGGAATCGCTTTGCCACTTGGTGATTCCTATCATTCTATAATTTTTTGAGGATTAATTTTCAGGGGGTTGAGAAATAATCATAAAGCAATCTAGGTTAGCAAATGCTAACCTAGATTATGTTGCAGGTATAATTTTTTTTTAAGATTTTATTAATATATTAGTGAGAGCACAAGCTGGGAGAGGGGCAGAGGAGCAGAGAGAAGCAGACTCCCGACTGAGCAGGGAGCCCAATGCGGGACTTGATCCCAGAACCTTGGGATTATGACCTGAGCCAGAGGCAGACGCTTAACTGACTGAGCCACCCAGGTGCCACTCATGAATAATTCTTTTTAAAATAAGTCTGCAACTGGAAAATAGAATGTTGGATGCTATGGCAAAAGCTACCAAATTTGGGGAAGAGTCATTATAGAGTTCATTAACTTTAAATAGCTTATAATAGTGGATCCCTTTGGTTCAAAGTATGGTCACCAGTGATTTACTCTGAGTTCCATGGAAGAATTTGTCTGAATTTTTTGGGGTATAATTTTCCAAGGAGGAATATTTTACATAATAAAGTAGTAGAAGGTTAACATTCTAATTAATGCTATCTAGAGTCAAATAAAAAGTTAAGGCTATTCCTTTTCTTTGTTTATATAATTGAGAAAGGACCAAAATAGCGATGCAGTACCCTCTTACCTGGTGCTACCATCAGATTGGCTGTCATGTCTCTCTGTTGTACAATGTGGAGCCCAGAAGCAGGTGTAATTAGATGTATTGGGAGGCTCTCCCATGATGGGCTGGGGAGGTAAGATTGGTTATTTAACCTGCACTTCTGGGTTTGTTCCCTTTTCTGAGCCCTTATGCATGTATATGAACAAGAGCATTGGTCAGCATGTAACATACACAGAACCTCTTGTAAAGGTGATCAGAGCATGAGTCAAAAAGGAATTAGAAGGATAGATACTTAAACTGTAGTAAGATTGTCAGTGCTTCTTGTATTTTGATACTTCCCTTATAAATCTCTCTATTTTTATCTCCTTATTCTGAGTTTGTTTAAACCACATGGTTCACATGTGGGCCTTGATTTTCAGCTTAGATAAGCTATTGATTATCGTTGTTAACTGGGACTTAAATTAGTCTGTTCCCATATTTTTAGGTCAGGCCTATCTGCTTGCATCAAACACATTAATTTTTCCATACGTATCTGCTAATACAGGTCTTCCAAAGAGACTATAGTGTGTTTATTTCTGGCCCACGTGGATTTCCTGAAGATTCTGGCTTGAGCAAATTGGCATGACATTTGTAATTGGTCATACAGACCACAGTTTGGGTGCTGCATGATTGTATGATGTATTTTCCTCTCTGCCCACTAGGTGGTGATCTTGTAGTATAGCAGTCACGGGCGATAGGTAACAAGTCAGTAGTCCGTTCTGGTTTACCTGGGGGGAATGCCACAGAAGTGTCACAACACAGGACCTGGGAGGCTCAAGTCAGGGGAAAGGAGACATGGGAGGTGAGATCAGGAGAGAATACAGAACAGTACAGAGCAATATAGAGATGTGATAGAGATGAGGAAGATGGGGGACAAAAGGGGTCTGGATTTGGGGAGGTAGCCGAGGATCACATGGATGTGTCATGTAGGAAATAACTTGTCTCAAGTTTCAAACAGAATTCTGGCATAAATGGGTCTGAGACCATGGTGTAGGCCAGATCAGGACTAGGAGTCCACGAGCAGTGGCCTTGATTGATCAGATGCTTCAGAATAGCATTGCATGGGAAAACATCTGAAGGTCAGATTTTTATGTTCCTACTAATACTGAAAGTGGAGGTTAATCTGAAAGCTGGATTCGGATTCTTAGTAGGAAAGTAATAACTTTTGTATAGGATTATTATGACTTAGATTTAGCTGGTTCTTCTTTTTGTTTCCCATATAATGCCGTTAGTGTTATATAAAATGTTGAAACAGTATCCCTAAATTGGTGGTGTGATTACATACTGTTCCTTTGACATACTGTTCTGGGGGGATGCAGAGAGGTGGAAAAGGAAGCTGAGTTCTTAGGAAGGTATCTTTGGAGGTGCTGAAGTTTTCTGTTCCAGGTACATGAGAAGTGATGCCGTCTGCCGCTTTGAAGGAATGCTCCAGGAAGCTCTCCTGGGAATGTTGATTTCTTTTAACTTTTGAGCTGACAAAAAAAAAAAAATTGTCTGTCTTCCCCAGTTTATCGAGCTAGTATGATCGGTGAATTTAATCCAGTGGCTGAAATGTGCCTTTAGTCCCAGTAAATGTAGTATCCAGATGAGTGCTTACCCCGATTGACTTGGTCCTTGGCTTCTTGGGATGCAGAGCTCTTTGACTCTGCCTCCAGCCCCGAGTATGTGAATCCTATGCATAATTTATGTTCCTGTTGGATTTATCCACGCAGTTGGTTAAGCCAGTTATTCACCAGGGAGTATCTTGCCCATCAGTTACCTCTACTGGTATCTGTTCTTGACCCAAACTCTTGAGTAGATGAGCAGTGGACATCCAGAGTTGGAGCTCCCAAGCACAAGCTCAGGGCAGCCCCTCTTCTTGTGGAAGAGTCCTGCATTGTCTGATCTCAGTCTCACATGGATGACTTCAGATGTGAAGAGGAAGTGCAGGTGGTTATAAGAGCTGCTGTGCCCTGGTTGGTTGCTGTAGTAAAGGAAGGTAAAGTCTCTTGTTCCAGGGGAGTGGTTTTCTCTACTCTTGGGCACAGATGGCTTACCAGAGTAACCCTTCTGAACCTCACCTGCTGCAGTGACCTTGTTTGTCCTTCTGCGGGTCTACAAAACAGCAGTTTGTGTAGAACATACTGACAGTCTCTGAGATCAGCAGGTGCTTCTAGCTGGCCTTATGTGAACTTCTACTCAGGGGACTCCCTTTGCTGGTTTTGTGTTCAGAATTATGTCTGGCTCCACCCTTATCTCCTGGGGGAGTGGTCAGAGTGCCACTGTTTGCCGTGAAGCTTTTACTTGGGCTTAACTTCTCTCAAGTTTCTGGAACTACCTTCTCTGAGTTTTACTCGCTGTGTATGCTTTGAATATTTTAATATTAGCCTCAGGAGGAAAGGTGAATTAGTAGGGAAAGGTGACTCTCCCTCGAGTCTTGTGCATCCCAAAGCAGAGAATTGTTTTGGGTCATCCTTATCACTGCTTCTTCCACCTGGAAAGTCGTCTGGTGCCCCTATGTAGGTAAAAATTGCATTTAGCTCTGAAATGACATATTAAAACATAGATCTAGAGAGTATGAATGGATTGGAGCCAGCTCTGCACCACCCCATGCTGACCCCAGCAGATACCCATGCCTCGGCCTTCTCTCCCCTGGCTTTTGTCCATGTACATTTGGCTTTGGAAACCCCGAGTGTTTTGCTCCTCAGATCAGTGCAGGGCTGGTGATATCTGTGTCTCACTGGGTAGCCTGGTATGTGCACGCTGGATGCCTCTTCCAGATTTGGGGGCACAGGAGAAAGGAGAGTACTGGAGGCTTGCTGGGGAGTCCGAAGCTCAGTGAGAGTGCTTCGCTGTCTGTGCTGACCCAAACTGTGAGGCTCTTGTAGTTAATCCCAATTCTGGAAAAAGTCCCAATGACTAAAACTGCTTTTTGTTCATTATTGTGGGTAGCAAACCTCAAGTTGAGGAAGAAAGCCAGGTGCTCATTTTCAGGTGGTGGTTTGTTGCATCAGCCATGAGAACCGCAGAATTCTACTTGAAGAGCAGTTTGGGGTGGGTTGGTGGTTTTCCCATATTTAAAGTGTACCTGAGTAGTGCACCTGGTTAGAATTTTGAAAGGAACACTAGTAGAGGGATCCCTGGGTGGCGCAGCGGTTTGGCGCCTGCCTTTGGCCCAGGGCGCGATCCTGGAGACCCGGGATCGAATCCCACGTCGGGCTCCCAGTGCATGGAGCCTGCTTCTGCCTATGTCTCTGCCTCTCTCTCTTTCTCTGTGACTATCATAAATAAATAAAAATTTTAAAAAAAAAGGAACACTAGTAGAAAAGGCCTTTATGCTGACCTTGGATTCAAAAAGGAGGCTGTTGAGCAAGGACAGACGGAAGAAGCGAAGTTTTCTCTTCTGATTTGAATGAAGCTGTGTATTGGGATAGATTTCCTCTCCCTGTCACTTGTTTGCAATTTCCCCACACACCTCCATGTTCTTGGTGTAATTTTAGAGGCTGTGTGCAAAGAGCAAACAGGTCTCTTTTTTCTCTCTCCCCCTTCCCTGCAGTTTTGGGGAGTTTTGCCTGGCTCACCTGTTGCTGAAGAGGAACCCTGTCATGTTCTTCCAGCACTTCATTGAGTGTATCTTCCACTTCAATAACTACGAGAAGCATGAGAAGTATAACAAGTTCCCCCAGTCGGAGAGGTCAGTGGAGCTCTCGGGAAGGGCAGGGTGAGCGGTGGGAGATGGGCAGCTGCTTTGTACGAGTCTCGAGGCACAGACCCCGGCCCTGGCGCTCCTTGTGGCGAGCCTGCCTTCCCTGGACAGGGTGATGCGAGACCATTCATTCGTCCAGTAGCGTCCCAAGGAAGTGCCTCTGAGAAGCATAGTCGTCTCAATCATGTACACCTCCACCGTGGGTAGACAGTTTTTAGGATGCTGGAAACCGCTGCTGAAATGAACATCCTTGCACCCTTGCCCACATCATGTGGTAAAATTGTCCTGTTTTGTCCTAGAGAGAAGCAGCTGTTTTCACTGAAGGGAAAGACAAACAAGCAGAAACGAATGAAAATCTACAAATTTCTTCTGGAGCACTTCACAGATGAACAGCGATTCAATATCACTTCCAAAATCTGTCTTAGCATTTTGGGTAGGCCTGGTGTGTTTGGGTTAAAATGTATATTTAAAAAATGAAATGCCCTGTGGCTGGCTAATGGCTCAGTAGATCTCTAGCAAATGAGCCCCTGATACTGTGGGAAGACCCTGGTTTTTTTCCTTCTTTGACATCAGCTGTGCCCACTTGAAGCCAAGATGAGCCCTCCTATCTCTGTGGGCTACCCTTCCCCACCCTGGGGCTGACTTTCTCAGAAGCTGACCTTTTGTGCTCTTTCTCAGCATCCTTTGCCGACGGCATCCTGCCCCTAGACATGGAAGCCAGTGAACTGCTCTCAGATACATTTGAGATCCTCAGCTCTAAGGAAATCAAGCTTTTGGCCATGAGATCTAAAGCAGATAAGGACCTTCTGGAAGAAGATGACATGGCCTTGGCCAGTGCAGTCATGCAGGAAGCTCAGAAGAGGCTCATCTCACAAGTGAGTGTCATTCTGTAAACGGGCCTGGTTACACCCCCGTGCTCCTCTGCCCCTCCCCTGAGTACTGGTGGTCTGCCTCAGATCCACATTTTATTCTTACCCGTGGCCTTAACACTCAGCCCAGTGATGACGATTCTCCCTCTGTGTGTAGCTCCACCTTCTCCTGTGGCCTGAACCCATCCCCCTTGTCTGCTTGGATGTGCCACAGGCCTCTCAGACTCCCTCTGCCAAAACTGAGTTACTCCTCCCTTCTTCTTCCTCTCCGTCTCTTCTCCTGAAGTCTCTATCGTGGAGAAGGAAACCATTATCTACCAAGTTGTCCCCAAGAGGACCCAGTACTACTGTCTGAAGTCTGGCATGACAGGCCCCTGCTTCGTTTGGCCAGAGTGGGAAAATTGGGATCAGACTCAGTCAGAATGGTGCCTGACTGCCGTAGTCCTCACCAGGCCCGGGTCTTACACCAGCCTGGATCACTAGGCTGTATTTCCCACCTGAGTCTGAAAGCTTCAGATCCTAAAGAAATAGACTTGGGTCACCGTCCAGGATGTCACCAGATCCTGTCCATTTTATCTTGCGAATGCACCATTCTGTGCTCACCCATTCTGAGTAGCTCTGCACTTGTTTAGCTGGTGTCATTTCTGGCGGTTTCCTCACTCCGCACCCTTTGTGTCTCTAGTTTCTTTCTTTTCCAGGCTGTGCACCACCTTGCTGCCACAGCAGTCTCTTATGGACAGATTTGATCATTTTATTCTCCCACTTAAAAGAGACTAGAGGCAGATAGGCTGCAGAGGGCAGCAGGGAACTTCCAGGGAGACTGGGGTGATTAAGCAGACTGTGGTTTGGGTTACTCTATACCGTTGTCAGACTCGTTAAACTAGTCACTTAACATGGGTACATTTTATGGCATATTAAGTTATGCCTCACTAATGCTACCTTTAGTCTAGTTTGGTAGCTTCCTATCATCTTCCAAATAAAATCCTTCTCCCAGGCACATGGAGCCCTGGGATGTCTGTCCTGCCCCTGCACCCCTCATCTCCACGCTCCCCTCCTTGACCTCTCCATTCCAGGTCACTGTGGGTTCCTTGAGTGCACTCCTACTATTGTGTCTTTGCACACTGTCTGCCTGCCTGCAGGGCCTCTCCTACCCTGTCCTTTCCTGCTGCCAAATTCCTACATCTTTTCAAAAGATGGGCCTACCTCCCTAGGCATCCCTTTTCTGTAAGTTCCTCGCCTTCATGCCACTTATCACACCATGCCACACATCGTAGCACATAATCTGGTCTAGAAGTCGCTCGAAGGCAAGAATTTCTGGCTTCATTTTTACATCCCCAGAGGCTAGCTTTGTGTCTGGTTCAGAGAAGGCGTTTGATAGTATTGATTGAGTTGAATGCATTTAAGTCACTTTTTAAAACTATCTCTAAACTTACCATCTGTCCAAACTCATATTTATTAAAGTGTTTATTTCTCTACTGATTGACCTTTTATTTTAGGAACTCTGATAAGACTTTTTAAAAATGGTGATTTACAAGCATACTTGTAAGGGACGCATACTAGTGACTTTTTTTTTTTTTTACTAGTGACTTTAAACGAGAAAAAATATACTTTTCAGATTAAGAAGGATAAATCTTACTACATATATGGGCTACTATAATGATTCTTTTTAATTCTAAGAGATTTATTAGAAAATATCTCTGGATAATGATTATTTGTGATTAAGAATATGAAGGCTTGGTCAAATCAGGTACTATGTAACTACATAACACTTTTCTAAATGTGTGTGGAGTTATACACACAAAAAGAAATACAACACCAACCCTCCGTGCTTAGCCATTCTCAACCATTTGTTACTTCCAGCAGGAATACAAAATGTCCCTTTTGGGTAGCCAGAAGTAGACTCATTTTCATTCCAAAGGGAGGATGCTGAGTGGAGGAATTGAGTGGATCCAAGATGGGTTTGTGTGGAGGTTTGGAGATTGTTAAATTATTCAGCATATTTCTAATTCCTGTTTCATGTTTAAAAAGTAAGAATAGCATCCATCCCCATCCTACTTCACGCAACCTTCTGAGTGTTATCAAGCTCCCAGGACCAAGGTGTTGGGTCCTAGGTAGTTCCGCCGTGCAGGAGGAGCCAGGTCAGGAAGAAGCCTCGGTCTCAGAACCTTGTCCATCTAAAGCACGCCTTTGTTTGTGTTATTACAGGTTCAGAAGAAGAATTTCATAGAAAATATTATTCCAATTATCATCTCCCTGAAGACTGTGGTAGAGAAAAATAAGATCCCAGCTTTGCGGGAACTCATGACCTATCTCAGGGTAAAGATGACCTTGTGCTTTGTGGTCAGTGTCTCTCGCCTCCAGCTCATTACTCAGGATCTGTCACAGTTTACGATGGAGCAGTTGGCTGGTGATCACAGGAACTCAAAATGCTATAAAACCAGCTTTACATTTTTTTTTAAATTTTTATTTTTATTTTATTTTTATTTTTTTATTTATTTTATTTATTTATTATAGCTACAGAGAGAGAGAGAGAGAGAGAGAGGCAGAGACACAGGCAGAGGGAGAAGCAGGCTCCATGCACCGGGAGCCCGACGTGGGATTCGATCCCAGGTCTCCAGGATCGCGCCCTGGGCCAAAAGCAGGCACCAAACCGCTGCGCTACCCAGGGATTCCCAGCTTTACATTTTTTTAAGTTAGACCAGCCAGACAGGTCTTTGTCGGGGAGAAGAGAGCGTTTAACCATAGGTTCCTCAGAAGTTGGTTCTTGGCTTTCCATGCTATTGAGTTTATGCAGGGCTGACTCACTGTGCTGAGCATGTGTGTCCTTGATGCCAGTTTTGAGATTCAGTTTCGAAGCCTTTCTCAACTGGGGTAAAGTACAAAAGAATCATCTTAGTTCATTCTGGTGAGGGATAAAGTGAAATCGGGCATTATGTTCAATTTGGGGATGTTAACCTTTAACACTGCCTCCACATCAGAAAATAGCAGTGCGTCTTGGGGCGCACCGATGGGGCCTGGGCCGCCATCACTGGTGGGATCCGGGGCCATGAACAGTCCTGGCCAAAGCACCCAGGATATGTAGACTTGTCTTGCAGACATAAATGAGACCCCTGACCTTTCTGGCAAAATTTTTCAATCAGCAGTAAAGGGAATGTTTTTTCCTTTCTGTTCACACTATGCTATTTTCTTTCTCAAGAAATGCTAAACACGTTTTTTTCAGTAAGGGCTACAACCAAATTACATTGGATATAAATTCTTCAAATAGCTCTTTTAACTAAAGGAAGTTAAGGTAGGAAAGATAGGCTCATTGTGTGGAAAGAAATGAGAACTTCCAGTTATTCTTATGTTTTTATTGCCCAGAGTGTTTTAGAGCTCTGAGAGGAAAAAAATAATTTAGATCCTCAATAAACTAAAGGCTTACGAACGGTAAGTCCATCCCGTTTCTGAGCATCCGTCTGGAGGATGGCCAGCAGCTGCCGTGTTGGAGCAGCACAGCCCTCATTCCCTGGCAGCCCTTCGTGACAGCGGCTGCGCCCGTCCTCCCCAGGCCCATGCAGCCCTCTCTTCACGGTGGCTGGAGGGTTCATGGATTTCCTTCCCTTTGTTGGGACTCCCTTGTGGGTAGGTCTACGATAAATCTTCTCCCTCTAATGCTGTTAGGTAAGGTGCTTTCTGCCTCTTAGCAGAGAGGCCTGGTCCCTGATGGTCCCCTGTAAGGCCTGGGGATGTTCTTACCCTCGAGTCATTAAAGCTCTTCTGTCGTAGCTTCAGGGGAAGACACAATAATGGGATTAGAGCCATAAGCGCGATCCTCTGACAAAGCTAGTGTAGATGGAGGAGAAACTTTTAGACCGTATGGCTTCTCGTAGCTCACTTCCAGAGGTCCTGTCAGAGCCAGGACAGTGCCATGTACACCTGCCAGTCTAACCTCTGACTTGAAGTCCTGAGGGGCCTACCTCAGGGACCTACAAGGTCCTTTACACTGGTGGTAACCCGGAACCGAGTCCCACCACCTGGGTGCCTCCCTGGCCCCATCCTCACCTTCGGGAACTGAAAGGGCCCATCTGCGCCCTGCTATAAGCTCTGCTTGAGGCTCAGATGGTGTGATTCCATGTCCCTTCTTCCTCATCAGGAACCTGGGAAACTGCCTGTTGAGTGGCGGGTAGACAGGAGCCTCCCAAGAGATCAGAGCTGCTAGTTCTCACGTCATGCTCACCGGCTGGTGTGGTCCCTACAAGTGCGGTTGGTGTTCCCAGGAAAATAGCATCATGTTACTTACATTGGCTGATGTACTAGGAATAGTGTTGCTCTCGCAAAACAGGTCTTATTATTCCTGTTAGTATTCATCAGGTTATGTTTCAGAGCTTATGTATTTATTCAAGAAAACACTAAACGACCTGTCTGGGCCTGTTTTAGGAGGTGATGCAGGATTACCGCGATGAAATCAAGGATTTCTTTGCGTTAGACAAGCAGCTAGCGTCGGAACTCGAGTACGACATCAAGAAGTACAACGAGCAGCTAGCCCAGGAGCAGGAGCTGGCGAGACAAGCAGATGTGAGTGGGGCAGCCTACAAGGCCCGGGGCACGCCATGCAGGTAGCGTGTGACCCTCCTCTGCAGCCTGCCCTCTGCTGCCCGCTTTCCCAGTGCTTCTGGAAACCCACATACGGGCCAGGGTTGGTCAGAGCGAGACCTTTTGGGTTCTGCTTGGGGACTGCAGCGTGTTCCTTTGCCACGTGTGCCACTTGGATCTCTTGACCAGGGAGGCTTCCCTCCTTCCCTCCTGGCCAGGCCACGAGAACCTGTCTACAAAGTCGTCGTCATGATAGGTGGGGGGTGTGAATGCCCATAGAGCACGCTGGTCGTCGGGCTATTAACAATCTGAGATTGCAGTGATCATGGCTAACCAGACCGCGAGGCATCTGTTTGTGGCCCTGCTCCCCATGTGCCTGTTTGGGATAGAATGTCATTGGGGGTTTATTTCTAGGTGAGCTGCTCCCCACTTCCAGACACAGTGTGCTCACTTCTGAGAAATCCACGCACATCTGCCACATTAAAAAATGATGAAGGCAAACTGACTTAATCCTTTTTCTCTTTAATGCCACAACATCTGCCATAACTTTCTGAAGAGAAAGTTCTACTTGCCCAGGGATGATGTGCTTTTAAAATAAATTACTTATGGACTTGCTCAGGCCATGTAAAGGTTCTGTTAACGGAAAAAAAAAAAGCGTCAGTAGGTAATTGGTCTTTATTTCTCTCCCCTGACAGGTTGCTCCGAGTTTAGAAGTAAGGCCAGCTCTTGCTGGCCAGGAAGGCTCCCCTGCACCTGCTGTTGCAAGCCAGCCCTCCACTGAACCCAAGGCAATTGCCGGCCAAGCACCGCCTCTGTCTCCTGCCCCAGAGACGGGGCTGTTAAAGAGGTTCATCCCCAAAGGCAGGTACGGAGCTGCCCCTCACCAGTCTCCCACTGGGTGCTCTCACGGACGCCTCCTCCAGGCGCATCCGAGAGGCAGAGAGGGCGGTCACCCCAGCATTTCTGTCCCCCTCCCCCTGCATGTCTGGCACGTGTTCTTCTGCAGGCCCATGTCCCTGAGCACCATCGCCATCCTGAACTCTGTCAAGAAAGCTGTAGAGTCCAAAAGCAGGCACCACAGTCAGAGCACAGGAGTGTTGTCATTGTCATTAAGCCCTGAGAGACTGGACAAAGTGTGCCATCGTGGTAAGTCCCAAGTCCCAGTGGCCCCAGGGGGCTGATGGAAGTGCTGGGTTTGGTACCTCAGACACAGGGAGGAGACAGATTAAAGCACAGAACAAGCCTCCCTCTCACCCCTTTTAAAATGATTTGTTTTCTTATCTTTAAAACAAACAACTTTGGGGATTTGGGATTCTGGGTGGCAAAACAGTGCATACTTATGATAAGAGATTCAGAAAAGAGCGTGTGTTTGGCCTTACTTACACGATGGTGATTTTAGTGTGCATCTCTGGTTTGTGGTCGACTTCCCTACACATACTGACAAGAATAGTAAACATAGTCCCACGAACTTTTCTTTCCTAACTTTTCTCCCTGTGGCTTCATAGTGTCCTATCTTGTGAAAGCACCGGGACCTGTGTACTATTACCCTATCCTCAGAAACATAGGTGTTTTTCAGTCTTTTGAAGTGATGTCACAATGAAGTAATCTTTGGGATTGAATCCCAGCACGCAGAGGCCATGAAAATTTTTAAAGCCTTTGATAATGTCAGGCTGCCCTTTGTAATTCACTGTACATTATATGCTGGTGGGAGCCTGCGGTGCATCGGTGTCCGTTTTCCCACTTAGAAACATTAGTCTTATAATTTCCCATCTTCTTTGCCGAGCTTTATAGATCAAAACTGGTTCTGGTTTTAATTTCCTTTTCTTTGAATTCTAGTCAAAATGGACATCGTTTCTCGTGTTTATATTTTGGTATCTTTCTGAGTGATCTCATAAGGACACTTTATTTGGGATATTAACTTTATCACATGTCTTGCTAATTGTGTTGGGGGTTTTCTTGAACAGCTAAACTTCCCTGTTTTATCCTAGCAACTTCCTACAGCCTGGAGCAGGAGTCCAGTGGAGCTCTTGAGCACGTGACTAAACGAGCGATCAGCACTCCTGAGAGTAAGTACTCCTGGGAGACGCCAGCTCCTGCCGAGTCTCTGCCGCAGTCGTGTGTGGAGGTCCTACTGTAGAAAGAGGTCCTCTACTAGGGGAAGGCGCTCCCGGTGGCCCACAGCATGGCGGTGCCTTGCCACACGGTGTCTCCTGCAGCCTGAGCACTAGCTGAATGTCAGGAGCTCTCCTGAGTGCTTTTACCTGCAGGAACTTGGGTAAAAACACAGCCACCCTTGAGGCTCCCTGTGTGACAGTGACGCTGAGCACAGCTTCCCTGGGCAGTCTTCCTTGCCATTCGAGAGCCAACGCGTGTGCACTCCTGCCTGCCTCGGGCAGCCCTGCTTTGCAGCTGTCACCTGTCGACACTGGCAGGCACCACGTGTGTCATGGAGGCCAGCTCCAGAGCTTCTCATACCCACTGGGTGGTTTTTCTAATTTTCTGTTACTTCCTATTATTTCAAAGTCAAGATGAGTTCGAGGTGTAGAGGATTTTTCCCCATTACCTTGTTTTATAGCTTCTTACTGTGCACAGTCTGGAGTACAGCCCTGCCCGGCCTGTCTCCCTGTGCCTCCCCCTCCTCTGCACACCAGCCCCTGGTGGGGTTCTCGGGGCCATACCCCCTCCTGGCTGACAGGGGGCATTCACACGCCACGTCCTCACCTAGAACTTCCCCTTCCCTGGTGGCCACAGCTTCGCCCTCCCTGAAGCTCTTCCCTGACCCTTGAGGTGAGACGAGGTGCCTCCCTCCTGGCACTCCGACCTCCTCAGCTGTACTCGCCACACCTCCAGATACAGCGGACTGGCCTACGCGTGTGCAGATTGTTTACAGTGCAGCACCACGAATCTCTCTTCCTTGTGATCATGTCAATAACGTTTCTGTTCTCTGGCTCACTTTATGGTCGGAACAGCGTGTGGTACATGTAACCTACAGAGTGGGCAGTGGCCGGCTTCCTCCTGGCCAGCTGCCGTTGGTAGCTGCTGGCTATTAGTAGTTAACTTTGAGGGGAGTTAGAAGTTACATGCAGATTTTTGACTGGTGGGGGCTGGCCCCTCCACCCCCCACGGTGTTCAGGGCCAGCTGTACTTCATCTTGCTTGCAGTTAGTGTATAAGTTGTTCTGCTCTTCACCGTAGCCCCCAGGCCTGCCACAGTGCCTGGCACGCGGGAGGAGCGAAACCGATGTTGGCCAGTTAAGTGTAGGGACGAGTGGTGGGCTGGGGCCTGAGGGCCGGTCCCTTGACGGCACAGCCTTAGTGCCCATAGTGCTGCCCTTGCATGGCTGCAGGCTGAGAGCACATGAAATACTCTTTTTGGCAAAGGTGCAACCCAGGAGCAAGCTGTTGGTCTAGTTGTACGTTCAGTCAGAACAAATTTATTGAGCACCTAGTGTGTTCTGGTTACTTGCTGGGTAGTTCTGTGACCTGCGATGCTGTGATCTGTTAGTATTTACCGAGCTATAGGGAATTTCCTTAAGTCCTTCTTTTAAGGGAGATTAACGGATGAACAGAACTCCTACCCCACCTCTGTAGGTGACGCTGAATCGTGACTGCTTTTGTCATGAAAAGCAGTAATTTGGAGTTCCTGTGTACTGAACAGGTGTAATGTTATATATGTGAAAAACTCAGCCTCTTGGAAACAAATTTTCTGTATGTTCTTTGTTCCTGGTTCAGAGGAACCAAGTGCTTCTATTTTGGCGTTAGGAGCCATATGCTGCAGAAATGGGGAGAACGCATCTCATTTTAGCTTTGCTCATCCCCAGGAGACCCTGATTCCAGTCTTTGGTTGGTTTCCTAGCAGCCCGGGTTCCTCAGCACTGAAGCCTGCTGTGCTGCATAACACTGCTTGGATTTGTGTGCGGTAGCTCTTTGTACTGAAGACACGACCCTTGGGTGTCCCCAGGTCAACAGAGTGCTTTTTCTTTCTCTAGGCTCTTGAATGTAAAGTCTGTGGCCATCTTTCCTTAGTGTGAACCAGGAAGGAACGCCTGAAAAAGGGCCTCCCGGTAGCTCGGCTTCCTGGGAGAACGATCAGATTGTGTAGAAACACTCAGTTCTGCTGTGTCTGGTTTGTGCACACACATGTGGACAGCTGTTGGGGGGTGACTATCAGGAAGTGGTCTGAGCTCCACAGAGGCGGGAGGAAGACTGCCAGCCAGGCCCACGGCTCTGGCACACTGGTGGTAGTCAGCTATGAACACAGTGGCTTGGCTGATGGGAGTGAGTGATGCCCAGGGCTGCGTCGTCCCTGCGAACCCGTGCAGCGTTCAGCTGCTCCCTCTTAGTGCTGTCACTCGGGCACCAGAAACACTCCTGCCCTTGGTTCTAAGCGTTCACAGAGCACGCGGGACCTGAGAGTCGCTACATAGCTGCCTCTGCAAGGCTGGAGACCGATTACCTGGATGTGCCCAGGCTTCCAAACTGGAAAGAAAATGTGCACATTCGTAAGGGGAGCTAGGACTGCAGCCCAGGGAGGCCCCCAGGAGCGGAGTGAGCACATTGCGGTTCGAGGGGCAGCGCGGGGCAGGTACGGGTCTCCCTCAGCACAGCGCAGGTAGTTCACAGGCACTCCGCCGGCACTGCACCGGTGAACGTCAGAACAGACTAGAGAGAGTGCATAAGTACTGCTAAGAAGGTGCTGCTACGAAGGCTGCGGGGTGGGGTGGAAGCGTACATCCCGGGCCCTCTGACAGGGCAGCAGGCAGCCAGCTGCTGAGCCCGCGCTCTGCGCTGACATGGTGGTAGCTCCTGCAGAAAGGATGGGACACAGGGAGTTAGTCCTGGGAGACGTGTCACTGCCCAAGTCTCAGGACAGGCATGGCCGTCGGTGAGGGACGTGCCTGCACGGGTGGGAGCCAGGAGGAGCAGCGACAGTCGGACCTGTGGCAGTGGCCTGCAGCGTGTGCTCAAGCAGGCGGCTGGGGCCGCCTGGGGGCGGGGGGCGCTGGGGACCCTGAGCCGCCAGGACCCTATGCCTCCTGCATCTGTAAGCCCCGGTGACGGAGGGAGCACAGCTGCTAAGTCCCCGCAGCTGTAACCTTTACGCAGCCCCTCTGTGTCGAGCGCTGCGTTAAGGACCAAACAATGTCAGTCCCTACGAGTCCCCTGAGGCTGGCACACGTGAACCCATCTTGGAGATGAGGTTTCTGGAGTCGATCCCGCTGCTCGGAAGCCCCCAAGCCAGAGTTCAAGTCTGAGTCCCGTCTCTGCCTCCACTCTGCTCCAGGCCTCCTGGGGGCGAACCGGAAGAAGCGGAGGCCCTGGGGGGTGGGGGTGGGGCAGCCACGGAGCTAAGGCAGGGCGAGAGGGGGAGGGGCAACAGGAGGAGGAGCCAGGACATCCGCAGTTCCGACCAGGTGTGAAGTGGCCTCTCATGCCTCACGGTCTGGGCATCCCAGCGACAGGACAGACGTTCAGAAGGAACTTGCGGAGGAGCGCAAGTGAGGACTCGGGACAGGTGGGAGCTGGGCAGAGTAGGGGGTCACTAGCCTGCTGGAGATACCGAGAGCCAGGAGAGACGCGGGGGGGGGGGGGGGGGCGCGAGGCGTCCTGGGAGCCGGCGAGGGTCCTGGGAGAAGGGAGCCAGGCAGCCACGCGGGGGATTGAGGTCCAGGAGGGCAGGGTCCAACCTCGAGCCCCGTACAAAGGTCAAGTTGAGGTCTGAGAGGGCCTCTGGTCGGGATCTGCCGATGCGTGGTGATCGGGGCAAGTGACTGAGTAAACCGGACCCTCCGTGACTGGCCTTGCCCAGGGGACTGCTTACAGGCCTGTCCCCTGCTGGCTTTTCCTTTTCCTTGACAGTGTTTTCCCCGTATTTGCCCAGGGACCATCAATGACGTGACATTCGGAGCAGGAGTCAGCTACATAGGCACGCCGCAGACGCCCTCAGTCAAAGGCAAGTTCCCTTCCTGTCAAGATGCTAATTAGCCACCTTTTGAGTTCTGGGAAATCTGAATTTGTGTCTGACTCCCTTTCAGAGAAAATTGAGGCCCAGTGTCAAGGAAATGACATTTTATGTTTATCGCTTCCTGATAAACCGTAAGTTTACCAAGAGTTCCTTTGAGGTAAATGTTTCTGTCAGGGTTTTATCTTTAGTTCCAGAAGGATTGTGTCCTTCCTTTCCTTTCCCCAGGCCTCCCCAGCCTCAGCAGTGGAACGTGAAGTCCCCCAGAAATAAAGATAACCCAGCCCCCAGCAGGAGGTCACTCCGCAAGATCCCCCTGAAAACCGCCAACTGAGACTGCGTTCCGGGGCATCCGGGAGGCAAGAGTTCCGAGGACGCGTGGTCTCCCTCACCCCCAGGGAGAGGGAGGCATTGACCGCGAGGTAACAGGTTCTTCTTACGACCCCAGCACTCTAAGCGTGCACCTGTGTGGCTGGCCAAGCTTCTACATTTCTGTTCATGCAACGTGTGGGAAAAAGAAAAAAAATGTAAAATAATAGAGAAATGCCTTAGCTATTTAATATCCTAACTTTACTGCATTTGAAGGTAGTTGGGTTCATCCTGACAAACCATAGTCGGGTCTTTAAGGAAGGTAGCAGATCGGCTTGCTTTCGTATACATCAGGCCTCTGCTCTCTGGTCGGAATTCCCCCCAGTATTTAGCTTCCTGTACCTGATGATGGGGTTTTGATTGTAATTATTTTTTTATTCTTATTTATAAATCGGAAGTTTTTAAAGTGTACAGCTTTCTAAAATGGAATAATAAAGGTTAAGCATAAATACACCCTTCTGGTACTCAAAAGACTATTTCTATTTTTAGAACAGGGCTTTTACTGGTAGTCATTTTAATTTACATTAAGTGTTTAAGAATGATAAAACGCTCCCAGCCTCAAGAACTGTTAGAAATATATGTCTGTTGCTTTAAAAAAAAAAAAAATTTTTAAAACCCAACTTTCCTTTTAGGGGGAAAAACAAAATAACTGTAGTTAAGGTTCAGCCCATCTGTCCCTCCGCCTCTGGCCCCGGACAGGAGCCGTCTGCCCCCAGCAGCAGTACACGTCCTCCTCAGGGAAATGCGGGCCTGCTCCTGCCAGCCCACCTTCAGGGGCCATGTGCTGGTGCTGGACAGCCTGCTCCCACCACGGGGGATGGCTTTGGCGACCTGAACACACGTGCATGCGTGTTCTGTCCAAGGGTGGCCAGGAAAAGTCCAGTCAGTTCCCCGTTGAGTCCCAGTACTACAGAGCGAAGTACAGGGTCACTGCGTGGATGTCTAGCGGAAGTACGGCGGTGGGATCTGAGGGTGGACTGGCACTGCTCTATCCCGCAGTTCTCCGTATGTGAACGGTGACGCGCGTGGACCTGCTGTTGGCAGAGCGTCACGGAGCTGCTCTTGAGCATAGACCCGTATCTCCAGACAAGTGGGAGGTAACTGACGGCAGTCTCTCTCCACACCTGGGGTGGTGCCATTTTAGGCGCACTTGCCTAACAAAATGCTAGGAAAAAGGCAGACCCAACATGGAGCACATAAGGAAGAGAAGTAACGAGGCAAAGTTGATTTTTTTTTTAAAAGCTTTTATAAATGAGGTTTAACAAATACCAACTTATAGGTGTGTTAGTACAAGTCTGCAACGTCTATGTACAGCCACAGCCACACCAGAGGCCACAAGAGCCTTGTGGAGGCTTCGAGTCTTCAGTCACATTCACATCTTAGAAACACACGAATGTTCCTTTTCTGTCTACTTTTAGGCAACTACTTCCCAGACTCCGTACCCCCTTCTCTCCGTAGACCCTGTTCCCACGGCACTAGGATAGGAGGGGTTAGGTCGTAAGGGAGGCGGTAAGGCTGTCCTACCAGGATGGCAGCCAGGGTTGCTCCCCAACAACTAGAGAACAGGGACACTATCCCTTCCTACCAAGAGGGGTGAACACAGAGGGACAGTCTCAAGTGTAAGCAGTCAAGACACCACTGCAAAAGGACAGGAGTTCCATTAAGCAGTTATGAAGAGTTGCCCACTGCTGCCAAACACCCCGTGGCAGAGTATTCACAGAACTTAAAGAAGAAAAATCAACATAAGTCTCAAGTATTCAATTAAAAACAAAACAAAACAAAAACCTTGAAGTATAAAAAATAAAGACACTGGAAGTTGAATCCCAAGAGGACGACATCCTTCTACATAAAACCAATCCTTGAAGCACACAGTGGAGCCTGAGGCACGGAGAAGCTGCTGCTTCAGACCGCTGCACGTCATCAACATATCTGAGGCGAAGAACATCTGCTCTTGAAGAGCAAAGGCTTCTGAGGGAGGCTGCTGAGTCCCCCCAGTGAGCACAGTGAGCAGCAGTGTCTTGGGGAGGTAAGGACTTTCTTTAAAAATCAGAACATGGCCTTTGATTGAGGCGTTTTGCTTTCCTTGCCATCGGGCGCTCTGCCCTGCCTGCACTGCCTGACGCTTCCGGGGCCTGGCCTCGCCACCAGCACGGCATGGTTTATCGTGAGGTGAGAAGCAACCTGTGGTGCCTCCCGTGCTTGCTTCGTGGCAAAGAGAACCGGGGAATTCACTCTCTTAAAAAACATGGTTGTGGTTTTCAGCACTGCCTTTGGCCCCGGACAGTCTTCTGAGCTACACGAGTAAGAGGAAAATAGCGGTGGCTGCTTCGTCTCATGAGCCATCCACAACCACAGCTCTGTCCCGAGGATGCCGGGAGGACACAGGGAGGACACCGCCCTTGCTGGAGCGCCCGCCTTAGCCAACACCGTAAAGCTGACGCGCGCACGGCCGCTCTCAGGCCAGTAAGGGTGCAGCGCACGGTCCGGCCGGCCTTCAGAGTTAGCAGCCAGCACCGACAGCGTAGGGCGCGGGGCTCGGGGGCCTAGTGACATGGCTCCTAATGCGAGCACTTCTGGGCGCCCTCGGGGCACGGGCAGTTTGAGTGTTCTAAGAAGAGGCCGGTCAAAGCCAACCTGAAGCTCCTTCCGTTTCTTTCACAGAAATCCAAACAGATCTTGACATTATTCAACTGGAATTGTTTTAAAGGTTTTCTAAGTAACACTGGTCTGGTGTATAGACTAAGTTCTCCTGTGAAAAATGCTGAAGCTTATGTGGGAAAAAGGAATGTTCCAGTAAGCCTCAAGAGGATTTGGTGGGTTAAGATACTTTTTAATTACTGGTGTTTTCCAATTTAACACTAGTAGCTTGAAAATTACTACCTTACGTTGAAATTTTTTTAAAAAAATAGGTTATTAAACACTGTATGACAACATATTTACAGTTTAAATAGAAATTTCCTTTTCAATAACCAAAATACATCTTTAGCAAAAATTTAGAATGTAAAATTTTATAAAATTAACACCCATAGAAAAGCAGAACGTTATTTCAGTACCATTTCAGATTTCACCGAAGATGGTTTTCTGTAAATACTGAAACATTGCCTCACCCCACCCCGGACAAACAGGGTTCCTACAGGTGAGAAGATCCCTTCTTCCAACAAGCAATCTACCTTCCCAGTTGGGCTGCTTTTATAATATCCTGATGCAGAGAGATTTTCCAAGATGGATGCTAGAATACTGATCAACAAAACCTTCAAGGATCAGTGCAGTGCTGTGCGTGGGCCGCTGTAAAACAAGATCATCGCATCAAATGCCTCTGTTCTGGATTCACTGGGTCAAACTGCCATCAGAGGGTGTCGCAGGGGGTGGTGCTCCCAGCCCTGCCACGCCGGCGCCCCGTGGCTGTCGTCCCACATACGGACTCCCCCTGGCTGATGGAGGTGAGTGGCAAACTGGCTTCACAGGCCCGCGGTGCGCAGCCCAGCCTGTGAGGGAGAGCTTCCCAATCACCCCAACACGCAGGTAAGAGCGAGGCCAGAAACAGATGGGGAGTCAGCCTCAGGGAAATGCAGTTTTTTCCTTGTGATGACCGTGCCCATCTCGAGGAAAATTCTTTTATTCATGTGGCTTGTTAAAAAAGTAAGAAAGGAGTAGCGGTCAACTTTGGCCAAAACAAAAAGCTTTTGCGCAAGTGTCTAGCTCTGTCCGGGTGCACTTGGCTCCCGGGCCGCTCTTGCCAGGAGGTTCTGGTAGAGGTATTTGCATGTGCTCCCCCAGCCACACCGTCACAGTCAGATGACAAATGATGACTTGTGTCTGAAGTCGCCCTGCAATGGCAGCACAGGTTAGACACGGCCGCCCGCCCTCTGGCAGCCCAGGGCCCCGAGGGGGAGGGGAGAGGGAGTGTGGATGTCGGGCCTGAGCCGTTTCCCTAAAAAAAAAACTTAAAGCAAAATAGATCAAATGAAACCAACCATTCTTCAAGAGGGACACCTACGAGAACCTGCACACCGAACGCCAGGAGTGTGGACAAACTGTCCAAGGACAGCCGTCACCTGCTCTGCTGGAAAGACCTCGATCTCTAGGTTTCCTAAATGACGTCTGCTCTGTTGCCTCACTCCTCTCCTTACCTCCTCATCTGTCCTGATATAGTTCACGCCATCTGGCTTCCCTGGATTCTTGTAACTGAAAAAGGAGGAGAAAGGGCTTCAGTGACTATGAGTTCGCGGGACGCCCGTGTACACTGGGCTTCGTCACCCAGCACAGAGGACAGGCTCACCTTTCGCCATTCTGTTTATTATTGACGAAGTAACCCCGTCTGTATGCGCAGCAGATGCCCACCGTTATCAGGGCCAGGACGGCAAAAACCACCAGGATCCCGCCAACGATGCCGCCAATGTTCAGGTCATCTGGGGGAAGAGGGGTTGAGAGAGGGGAGGAACATGCCATCCGGTCTTACCACAGCCACCGATCCCACCAGGCCTCCCTCCTTCCTGCTCTTCCCTCCTCCCCGCTCCGCCCTCAAGCCCCCCCCCCCGTGCCCCCCCCACCCGGGGAGGCTGGAGTGACACCACTTCAGTCTTTCCAGCCCAGAACATACAGGACCCCGGATCCCTGCCCTCACTTGTAAAAAGTACTGGGACCACCACAGTGCAAATGCTGTTACACTTAATCCTGTATTAAAAGGGGCTTAGCCACGTATAGAAGGCTTATGGTCCTCTGGCTAATCCCTGAAAATATTATTAATGGAGGAAATGGTTCCATTTTATGAAGACCATTAGGAGCCAGGAATCTCCAAGAAAAAAATTCCTAATTTCCAGGGATTCCCTCTGCTGTGCGTTATCTGGGGGAAAAGAACTAGTTTCGCACAGGACTGAAAAGTAAAAATCTGAGGTGGGAACGTGACCTTTCACTACCAGCTGCCTGGCCTCCTATCTACATGCCCCGTGGAGGAAACCCCTTGATGCCCTCCTCCCATTTCCACATACTTGACAAAGGTACTCAGTCCCCATCAGTGTGGGGCACTGGGGCTGTTGCCTTCACGAGAGGATAATGCGGTGGAAAACAGGCAGCAATATATCCGCCTAAGCAAGAAACTTCTCTTACTACGGTGGTTTCGAATGTGAGTGTGCAATTAAACACTGAAACTCTGACTTTACACTGTCGGGGCCCAAGCACTCTCACTAGAGATTCGGTGGGTGTGCAGCAAAGCCCAAGAGTCTTCCTCCTGCCCTGGAGCAGTTTCCTGCATCTGACAGATGACAAGAATCCCCTGGAAACAGTTTAACATGCAAACGTTCCCAGACCGCCCCTGGGGACAGAGTCCAGCGCCTGGGGTGGGGCCTTGCAATCCAACACTTCTCACAATCTGGCAAGCTTGGAAAACACTGCTCTGGGGTCAGTTATGCGCAGGAAGGAGGAAGGGGCGCCCCAGGTGGTGATGATGGTGACATGCCCCATCCGCCCCATCCTGCCTTCAAACCTCCCCTGTAGAACCAGGACCCCAGGGACGGTGTCCTCACAGAACAGGGTAACTGGGTGTCAGCTGACCACAAAATGACGGTCAACTAAATTTCTGAAGACCTTACATAGGTTATGTCTTGATAAGTCTTATCAATTATCAAAAAATTGGAGTTTATTTAAGCAGGTGCCACATGCTGCGTGAGCCCAACATGGGGCTCACACTCCCCTGAGATCAAGGCCTGAGTCAAACCGTTAACTGACTGAGTCACTCAGGCACCCCAAAATGGAGTTTATTAAATTCAGTTAAAAGTGATATGAGTAACTATGTTCCCAACATCAGAAGACTCCAGAAAGTCTATTTTGAGGAGATAAACATATTGCAAGTACCCACTTATTAGTCATTTAGCTGTTACTCAGACTTTTCTCATCTGTCCTTTCAATGTACCCGAGTGGGTTTCGGGGACTCCAGTCATCTCCAGAAGAAAGCTGACCACTTGTCTAAACTGATGGTCTAATATTAAATTAAAAACGTTCTATCCACTTGACAGTCTGCAAATGAAATATTTTCACGAAGTAACTCACAGACTTCCATCTGCTGCTCCTCACATCTGGCCGAGCCTGCGTCATTGGAAGCGATGCAGTAATACTGCCCAGAGTCGTCCTTGTGAACAGCACTGAAAACCTGTTTCGGAAACGACAGTCATGAGTCCGAGCAACGGAGTGGACCCCCTGGGCTGAAGGGAAGAGCCCGACCAATGGGCTAAATCCAGAACGGAGCAAGAGGTCTGCTCAGTTGTCTGGGTTCCCGTTTGGCTTCCTAGTCACCATCCCCGCTCTCTCCCGATTCCTTTCCCAACAGTCTCACCCAGGAGCTCCTGAAGAGTGAAATCTGCTCAGGGTTTGGAGATCTCAAGGCCTGGCAACATCCAGGATGCAGGCTGAGCTTTGCGTTGCTTCAGGGAAAGGGGCTCTGGTAGAGGATTATCCCTCAGCAACGCCTGGGTGATACCAGTACAGAGGATGCCATCCAAACCAGCTCGCCACGAGTGCGGTTAGATACACCACGGATTGGGAGGCCTGGCTGCAGTGGAGCCCGGGGAGAGGCTGCGGAGGGCAGCCTGTCCTCCACACACAACCCATCTTACTTCACCTCTCCCCTCACCGGCTTCCCTCCACTGGGTTACTTTGAAGACCATTCTAGACACGTTTTCCCCATTAAATTCTCCAGCATGCATCTCTAAAACATAAGGACTTCTTCAGATGGAACCCAACTGATCGGTCTCTTGATTTCTCCAGGTGGTTATTCACATTAGGACCCTGACATCACCAACCCATTACATTGACTTCATACACCTCCACAGTCCCCTTTATTCTACAGGTTTCCTTTCCTCTATTTATTCCCTGAGCGCTTATTTGCTTATAAAAAGGAGGGGAGGTTCATTTTTCCCAGACTCTCCAACAGTATGGGGTTTTGGCTCCTGTCTTACAAAGTTCATTGTGTCTCTTAATCAGTGCTCTTTCCACACGAGGTACCCCTTCCCCAACAAAGATGTTTCTAGCCTCACCTCTGAGAAGAGATCTTACCAGAGTGCCTGTTTCAGAGTTTAAGAGAAAAGAGGAGTTTCGAAATCTGGGATTGGCTCTGGAATCTGTGGGCAGCGGCACATCATTGCGGTACCAGCTGTAGTGGGGCCGGGGGTAGCCCTCGCTCTCCTGGCAGTGCAGCGTGGCCGTCTTGCCCACAGGGACAGCCTTCGGGACTCTGCATACAGGAGATACTGGCTTCACTGTGGGAGGAATATGGGTTAGGGTTTCAAGTCAGCGATGCGGAAGGATTCTTCTCAAAGCCCACAATTAATCTGTTCCAAAACCAGGAGAGCCAGCCAGGCGATGCCCCACTGCCATCCCCATGTCACACCCACAGGCTCAGATCTGCCTCCGCATCTGCCCCCAGCTCACCCCCCACAGATAACCCCACAGCACGTTTCTGACGCCTCCACCCTCCTGAGGAGTGCCTTCTACAACTGGTGAGGGGAGTGGCTGGAGCTCCCCTTCCCTTCTCACCTTGCACCCCAGCTCAGGCAGTTTCAGCGCCCACAACCGCCCACTGCCTAAGTCCCGTGAGGCCCCGAGGGATGTAGCTCTAGAGGGAACGAGTAAGAGCTGATCTTTTATTTTAATTCTTATTTTTCCCCTTCCAATCTTTTTTATGGACAGACTCATGAGGCCTGAGAGGGGGGAGTGTGTTAACTTCATGTGAGTTCCTACCTTGTACAGTTAACTCAATGACAATCTCATCAATTTCTTTGCGGTCGTTTCGAGCAACCACCTCACAGCGATAAAGGGCTGAATCTGTCCGGGTCACGTTCCAGATCCTGAGGGAGGTCTTCCCCAATAGTTCTGCACGACCTGCCAAATCTCCTACAGAAAAGAGGATACAGACACAAAAACAGTGTTTAAAAACATCTTTGCCATCTGAAGAAGGCGGCTTCCGGGGCTAGTGCTGCTTCTTAATGCCTCAATGAGTAGACGGCACACCAGCTTCTGGGTCTGCTCCTGTCCAAGAGAGGGGAGCTGAGGGCACTGTGCCTGGCGTGTAAGAGGACTCGTTACATGGGTCTCTGTTGTTAAAGCAGGGACCTCATTTTCTTCTCAGCATTCCCAGCCAGGATTTCCCATTAAAAGAGAAAAAAAATCAAGCTACATTAAAAAACAACCAATATTCATAAATGGTGCTGGGATAACTGGATCTCCACATGCAAAAGAATGAGGCTGGACTCCTACTTCACACCACATACAACAAAGACCTTCCTACAAGAGCTAACATCTGGGGACGCCTGGGTGGCTCAGTCAGTTAAGCATCTGCCTTCCACTCAGGTCGTGATCCAGGGGCCCTGGGATCGAGTCCCGTGTCAGGGTCCCTGCTCAGCATGGAGTTTGCTTCTCCCTGTCACTCTGGCCCTCCCCTCTGCTCATGCTTTCTCTTACATGCTCTCTCTCAAATAAATAAATGGAATCTTTAAAAAAAGTTAACAGTATGACTCTTAGTTAAAAACATAGACATAAATCATCATGACCTTGAATGAGGCAATGATTTCTTAGAAATGGCACCAAAATCACAAACTTAAAAAAAAAAAAAAAAGGCGTGTTGGCTTTCACTGGACTTTCATAAAAAATTTTAAAAGTCTCATGCTTCAAAGGACGTGCAAGTTTGAAAAGACAATCCACTAAATGGGAGAAAGTATCTGCAGATCATGGACCCGACAAAGGACTAGTATCCAGAATATATAAAGAATTTGCAACTCAACAATAAATAGACAAATAACCTGTTTAAAAATAACAAAGATTGAGTAGACATTTCTCCAAAGAAAATAAAACAATGCCTGGGTGACTCAGGGTTTGAGCATCTGCCTTTGGCTCAGGTCGTGACCCCGGGGTCCCGGGATCAAGTCCCACATCAGGCTCTCTGCATGGAGCCTGCTTCTCCCTCTGCCTCTCTCTCTCTCTCTCTCTCTCTCTCTCTCTCTCTCTCTCTTTCTCTCTCCGTGTCTCTCATGAATAAATAAAATCTTTAAAAAAAGTGAATGAAATACCTACAATGAAATATTCTTCATCCATATAAAAAGGAATGAAGTACTAACACATGCTGTACAGTGGATGAACCTTGAAAATAACATGCTGAGTTAAAGAAGTCAGTCACAAAGGACAACTCGTTGCATGATTCCATCTATGAGGTGTCCAGAATAGGCAAATCCAGAGAGACCAAGTAGATCGGTGGTTGCCAGGAGGTGGAGATAAAGGGGAAGCGGAGTAACTGCTAAAGACTAGCAGTTTCTTTTGGGGTTGATGGAAATGTTTTGTAATTTGAAAGCAGTGACTATACTGCTCTGTTGCACATCTCTGTTGACTATACTAACAGCTACTGAAGTATACACTTAAAAATATGAACTTTATGGTATATGAATTACATCTCATTTAAAAAAATAAATTTTAATATTTTATGTATTTATTCATGAGAGACACAGAGAGAGAGAGAGAGAGAAGCAGGCTCCTGCAGGGAGCCCAACGTGGGACTTGATTGCGGGACCCCAGGATCATGCCGGGGGCCAAAGGCAGCGCTTAATGGCTGAGCCACCCAGGCTGCCCCTTAAAACTTTTAAAGTATAAAAAGATGGTAACTCTGGGATCCCTGGGTGGCGCAGCGGTTTGGCGCCTGCCTTTGGCCCAGGGCGTGATCCTGGAGACCCGGCATCGAGTCCCACGTCAGGTTCCCGGTGCATGGAGCCTGCTTCTCCCTCTGCCTGTGTCTCTGCCTCTCTCTGTGACTAACATAAATAAATAAAAATTTTAAAAAATCTTTAAAAAAAAAAAAGATGGTAACTCTTTCAAAGAAGCATGAAGAACCTAAAAAATGACAAATAAGGGAAGGAGGTAGAAAAAAAATGACACACAAAATAGAAAATAATTATTACTGAACCTGCTGACTGGTGGCAAGAACAAGAAGGATTTATTACCATAATATAATAAAAACAAAAATGCTTAAGATGAAAGATGAACATTTCCAAAGGCATTTTCTAATACGAAGGTTTGTTATCCAGTAGCCATTAGGGGAGGATTAGAATTTCTACCAGGTAACAGTAAATAAGAATCTATCAAAGATATGGTAGGTGTGTATATACATATATGTGTTATTGACAGTATTATGCAATCATAAAAAAAAGAATGAGATCTTGCCATCTGTGACAACATAGATGGGCCTAGAGAGTATATGCTCAGTGAATGAGATCAGACAAAGAAAGCAAGTGTCATGGGATTTCCCTTTTATGTGCAATCTAAAATACAAAACATAACAAAAAGAGATTAATAAATACAGAGAACAAACTGGTGGATGCCAGAGGGGACAGCGTGGGTAGAAGGGTGAAATAGGTGAAGAGGAATCAAGAGAAACAAACATGCAACTACAAAATAAGTCACAGATAAAAAGTACAATAGAGGAAATAAAGTCAATGATACTGTAATAATGCTGTATGGTGACTCCACATCTCACAGTGAGCACCAAGTGACGTGCGGATCTGTGTCATCACTGCGGGGTGTGCCTGAACCTAATGTAACACTGCATGTGACTCCTGCTTCAATGAGAAAGTTCACAAAAATCTATCAGGATGCTTTTGGCACAGTTGTGACTTGAGGCAAGAGAAGAGGTCCAGCAAGATTCAAATTTTCCTGCAGCCTTCATATTTTGTGTGTAAACACTTTCCCCATCCTTCTGGCTAAGAGTAAGGTATTGGATTCCCAGAAACAGGAAGTTCTTTAAGAAGATTCCCACCTAGTTTTCTCTGATGATCACAAGGGTACATACAGGCTTTATCAGCAGCAGCCTCAGTTGTCACAGAAAATGGACTTGTTTCCTGAGAAAAACATTTCCATCTCTCCAAAATTAAGAGGTGGACGAGATACTGGTGAGGAAAACACACGATTTTCAAAAGAGGCTTTTTTTTTTTTTTTTTGAGAGAGAGTGAGAAGACGTACATGTGAGAGAGCTCGAGCAGGAGGAGGAGTACAGGGAGAGGGAGAAGCAGACGCCCGCCGAGCAGGGAGCCCGACGTGGGGCTCAGTCCCAGGACCCCGGGATCATGACCTGAGCCGAAGGCAGACGCTTAATCCACTGAGCCCCCCAGGGGCCCCCTGAAAAATGATTTTAAGAGCCTGTAACTTCTGATGATGCTGGGGACATAAAGCAGTAAGACTGCGGGATCAGGCTGTTTCCACTACTTCTGCCCTCTCCTCTGAAGCTCCAGATATCACCCTCTCTGTGGACTCCAAGGCCACCCTAGGAGCTGTGGGGCCCCGGCGTCCTGGCAGAGGGAAGGCCAGGTCCCGCTGCCCGCCATCAATAGCGTCTCCCTCTCCCTCCGTGCCACACCTGCTCCTAGCAACCCCTCCCCATCTCTCTCGATGCTGCCTCGACCTCACCTCCCACCATCAGCAGCTCCCTTCTGGCTTCTGCAAAAAAATTCTGAATTCTCACTCTTGCTGAACTCCTGGGTTTTCCCCATCCCCAGTCTCCTCCACAAAGTAGCCACATCAGTCTTTCTAAAGCATAAATGAAATCATCTCCCTTCCCTCTAAAAAAATCTTTGCGAAAAAAAAAAAATCTTTGCGGACCCTCAAGATCCGGTCCATTCTTGCCGGGCATTCAGTGCTTCTTGCCTGCCCTGGTGGCATGCCCGCCTGGTGTGTGGAGTCCTCCCGTCTCCCCTCCTTAGTCCCAGCTGTCATGGAGAGCGTGGAGTTTCCCTAAGCCCAGCTGCCTGTTGCTTCCACATCCCTACACACAGCCTTCTTTCTGGCCCACGACCTTCCTCCACCCCACCCCTCAGCATCTGGCCTGGTTAACCGGCTTCCTAGCTCAGCCTAGATGTCACTCCCAGGAAGCCTTTCCCACCACCTGCCCTGCCCTACTTCATGGGATCAGAGACACTCTATGCTGACCTCTGTTCTAGCAAATGCTTTCTCAATGTGGGAAGCTTGGCACACAGTAGGTGCTCAGCAAACACCTGTCTCCATGCTGTTCCTCATGATCCTTCTGATTGACTCACGCAGCTGGTATCACAAATGTCATGGAGCACACGGTAAGAGGATGGCCTAGGAAAATGTTCACCGTGATACCTCAACAGGATGGGCTACAGACAGATTCAAACCACAGTTAAAGAGGTGATGCCTGTTGAAGCTGGATGACAGGGGCAGGGAGGGGCAGGGTACTACTCTCATTACTTGGCCATGTTGGACTTTTCCAGAAGTGAAACAAACTGAACCAGACCAAACAACAATCCTGGCTACAGATGCAGCACCACTCGGAGGACCGTCTTGAGCTACAGGTGTATGCCTGGCCCTTGTGGACAAAGGAGCGGATTAGAGGATCATACCCTGAATTCTGTTGTCAAAAAACACATATGTGGTTTGGTCATCTTGAATTTTCTTCCATTCAATCCTGGGGTCAGTCGTCTGTGAATCCGTAATGATACAGGATAGTTCCACACCTAATGAGAAAAAAAAAAGAACTCTCAGAGACTGTGAAACAATTTTATGATCACTTGTGTACCTGGACCCTGCAGCTATGGCTCATTTTAGGTAGTCTTGCATGTGGGTCAAAAAATCCATCTCCTTAAAAAAAAAAAAAAAAAAAAAAAATCCACCTCCAGGCTCCAAGTGACTTTAAGAAAAGATGAATTTTAGCCAGAAAAATAACAAAGACAACTAAGCAAGGACTTTTACTAATCAGAGCACACGCGTGCCCCTCACACACGCTTGTGTGTAAGCAAGCTGCTCTGTGCCTACAAAGCCAGGCAGGCGCTGGGTACTGGCGGGTGCAGAACCAGCACACTTCCCTGCTGGCCCGCGGAGGCACGCTGTGCCACACAGGGCACATGGCACACTGCGCGCAAGGCAAGGCCAAGGAACCAGCCACCCCCGAACATCTGTGTGGCCCTGTTCGGTGGCAGGCATGGGCGGAGTTGGCTGCGAGGCTGCCGGTGCCCGTTAGGTGGTGCCCGTTCCCCTGGGAGGCTCCCCTGCACTCACTTTCAAACTCCTGGACCACTGGGGTCCGGTTGCTGGACTTGAGATTCACGGCCCCGGTCAAGCAACCTGAAGGGAAAGAATAAGGTCACGTCAGAGACAAGGCAACTCGAAAACAGCAGAGAACCCTCCCCTCCTGCTACGTAGATGACAGCCACGAACCACAGAGATTTGGTGTTTTATAACAAAGCCAGGTCTCTTAGATACAGCAAGCTGACTGCTCTCTGTCGACCTGACCTCACCGGGATGAACCAACCAGAAGCCTTCTGAGAATGTAGTTCCAGAACATAAGCGCCCTGGAGCTTTAAAGACTCTTCCTCTAAGAATTTCCTTCTTGCTCAGTCGTTATTAATCCTGTCAACATCTTTCATCCAGACCCACGAGAGCCTTCTTGTCATTCCTGCCTCCTGCATCTCTGCTGCCCCGTAACCATCAGGAAGCTTTCACTAGGGGCACCCGCGTGGCTCAGGTGGTTAAGCGCTCAACTCTTGATTTCAGCTCAGGTCATGATCTGGGAGTCCTGGAATCGAGTCCCCTGTGGGGCTCCCCACTCAATGGGGAGTCAGCTGTGTCCCTCCCTCTGCTCCTCCCCACCTCATTCACACTCTCCCTCTAAAATAAATTCAAAAAAAAATTTTTAAGTTTTCACTAGTTTTTGGTAAAATGAGAAAAATAACAATTTTCATGAAGCTAAGTTGAAACAGGTATTGATGAAATCAGGATATGCTAATCGCATGGCAATCCCTCTTAAAACTAGCATCTGACTCCCCATGTCTTTCAACAAACATTAAAACCAGTTTATCGTGGTCTCAAGTATTCTTACCTTTTTTTTTTTTTTTACAGAAGATCAAGTAGGTACACCGACCCCCCTCCCCCCAAAAATGTCATGCTTCAGCTACCTGGCCTCTGGGAAAATATGCATTCCCCAAAGAAGGCTTCCTACACAATCCTCGTGAGGGTCTCTGGATCTCAGCTCACTATCCCAGCTAGAGCAACTGGAGGAGACGCGTACTCCACCTCCTTGTGTATTAGGTGGGGTGCGGGTCACAACTATCCGTTCCTTCCCCTTTTTAAATCTTACTCAGTTTGGTTACATGTGTACCTTCCAGGTATACATTTTGATCCTTTCTTTCTTATTTAGTAAGACCTCATTAATTATAGCAAAAGCCATAGAAATCTACTAAAAGGGAGGAAAAATCACAAGTATAATACATACACCTGAGTTGCTACTCATTTTTATAACACTGACTTCTACAAAAAGTTGTAGAACCAGGACAAGGAAAGATCATTTTATTTTGTTTTGATTAATTGTGGGCCACTCCTTTTGAGAATCAGAAACACATCCCATGTATGTGCAGCACCTTCAACTTCTTCAATCTGAAAGCTCCCAGAGACCCAGAGACGGTAAGGAGTAATAACCGATGCTTTGAAGATCCACCAAGGCCACACAGGTTCTAAGGAAATGACCACAGACCGCTCTTTCAGTGTGAATCACTAGAATTTCGATGATGAGACCATGAAACTCAGGTTCCCCAGGCCCATGACCAGGAACCAGCTTCCAACCCAGAGTCCACTGAAGGCGCCTTTGAGGTAACTCACGAGAGCTTCACGCAACTGGATAATAAACCACCAGAGAACGCCATCTTCTGACCCTTTTCTTTAATAGGCATGATGTTAAGAGAAATTAAGAATGCACTGGAGAGTTCTATCACCACAGAAACAGAGAGGAAGGGCAGATGAGCTCACTTATCAAAATGGTGGGAACACTAGAGTTGGTAACAAGTGCACTGGAGGACAAAGGTGAAGGCTGAAGTCACTCTAGTGTCTGCGACACTGTTGAATTTTCATGAAGGCCAACTGACACACATTCTTTACAACAAACCTCTGGTGTGAACTAAGCCAGTGTGCTTCCTATAACCTCAAAGAAGATAAGGCAACACATCTCCAGACAATGGAAATAATCCCCCTTCAATCCCTCTACTCTGCAGCAAAGAGGCGAAGGCTCTATATGCCTCAACGAAGGCTCGGCCAGACCCCCTCCGACCCAACTCCCTGGGTAAGTTGCACAGGCAGCTGCCCATGCCCATCCTGGGAGACAGGACGTCCCAACGAGATTGAACAACAGAGGACCACTCAAGCAAGTGGAGCTCTAGCCCAGGTGAGGACTCCCCACAGCAGGACCCAGGTCAGATGGGGTCCCATGCTGAGAGTCCTCCCTCAGAGTCCTCCTTCTATTCTTAAATAACTGTATTATTATTATTATTATTATTATTATTATTATACAAGTCTTAAACTTACAAATTTTTGCCGCCGCCTCATTTACCTACTGCCACTAGCCCAGATCCCATTTTAAAATACAGATGACCGTTGAACAGCATGGTTTGAGCTGCACAGGTCCACTTACAGGTGGATTAAGGCTGATGGCAAAGGCCACAGGGTATTTACTTCTAGCTGCCCACCCCCCTCCACAGCATAATCAACAGCCAGTGGTGCAGAAGTCACACTTGCTGCCCTCTGAGAACCCAGGGAGGGGAGGCCCATGGGGGCCGCAGCCCTGGGAGCCCTAGAACCAGACAGGGCTGCAGGTTGCTCATGTGCCAACAGGGTGGTCCAGTTGAGCGCCCAGGGCTTGTGGGTAGAGGCAGACCTGTAGCAGAAGAACACATCCAGAGGGTCCCCTGTGGGCCGGGCTCCAGGCTGCCCTGGGTCCCTCCTGGTCCAGCGCTGACCTGCCCCCGAAGCTGCTGATGGTTACAGCCAGCACTATGTGGCAGGTGGGTCAGCTGTCCTCCACCTCCAGGCTGCGTTGGAGACCACCAGGCCATAGAGTAGCACCACCCTGGGGCCAGACCCGCCGACAACACCCCCCCCCCCGCCCCCATCCTGGCCCCTCCTGGAGGATGTTTTAAAATAAATACCCATACAGTGCCGTAAATATACTCTCTTATTTTAACATTTTCTTTCCTCCAGCTTACTTTATAAGAATACAGCATATAGTATAGGTAGCATATAGAATACGAGGTTGTCAGGCAGCCCAGGTGGCTCAGAGGTTTAGCGCCTGCCTTCGGCCCAGGGAGTGATCCTGGAGACCCGGGATGGAGTCTCACATTGGGCTCCCTGCATGGAGCCTGCTTCTCCCTCTGCCTGTGTCTCTGCCTCTCTCTCTCTCTCTCTCTCTCTCTCTGTATCTCTCATTAATAAATAAATTTTTTAAAATATGAGGCTATCAACTATTTGTCAGAGCTGAGGCTTCCAGTCAACAGCAGGTTAAGTTTTGGGGGAGTCAAAAGTTATGGGATTTTCAACTGTGGGAGGGGGATGGGGAGTGGGGGCAGGCATTATTAGCCCCATGTTGTCCAGCACCTTGCGTAAAAGAAAGCGCCATGAGGACTAGCACAAGCCTAACTCTTAGAGGCATCACCAGAAGCAGCTCAGCTGGAGTACCATCCCAACGTAACCAGTTGGGAAATGGGGGCCGGAAGCCAGCCCCGAAGTGGTGGCTGCTAAAGTTTAATTGTGCACACACAACCCCCGTGCTACCAAAACTCACAACGAGACTACACTACTTAATAATGAACAAAGGGGTTTTAGGAAGGAGAAAAGGTGGGGGGGAATCTATGATAGCATCTATCACATGTTCTTGTTCCTATTTCGTATCGATCTTGGTTATCAGACTAAGCTTTTTAGGATAAGCCATTCATTCATCAATTTTTACATAGCATCTGTTATATACCTGATACCGGCCTAAACATTACAGATGATACATGAATAAAACAAGTAAAAATTCATGTTCTCATGGAGCTTACATTCTAGTATAAAAAAACAAGTATTATTCGGTTTACTCATCTTTACCTCTTCAACTCTAACACTGAATGGCTTTTAGTAGGTACCTGGAAAGTGTTTCCTGAATAAATCAAGGTACATTTTTTGAGTTCTGTACTGATTTCCTTGAGCTTTCCAAAAAATCACTTAATTGAATTCAGTTTTCTCACAGAGCTATAGTGTGGTCACTCTTTTCTTCATCCTGCCTAAGAATATATTATTACATCTTGGACTTGGAAGGGATCTAAGATATGTGCAGTTGTCTGTTTCTATTCAAAACCTCCTAACCAAATTTAAGACTCCCCTCTAGGACAGTTGTGGTATGTCCAAAGCATATTATGGTTTCAGTATGTGGTCATTAAAATTCAGAAAATCTGGGGTGCCCTCATGGCTCAGTCGGTTAAGCATCCAGCTCTTGATGTTGGCTCACATCATGATCTCAGGGTCTTGGGATCAAGCCCCATGTTGGGCTTGTGCTCACTGTGAAGTCTGCTTGTCCCTCTCCCTCTGCTCTACCCCATCTTTCTCTCAAAATCTTTTTAAAATTTTTCAGAAAATCTTTCACCCAATTTCCTCCATTGGTCCTATCGTACAGAATTATAGCACAATTATCAAAACTGGAAAAGTGACGGGTAGAAAAGACGTGTACGGTCCTATGTCGTTTTATTGCATGGGAAGATTCCTGTAATTACCACAATTAATATACAGAACTATTTAAAAAAAGGCACCTAGCTGTTCCATCATCACGAAGATCTCCTCACGTGACCCCTTACAGTCACATCTACACCCTCACCATCTGTTACCCCTACCAACCACTGATCTATCTCCACAAGTTTGTCACTTAGAGACATATAAATAATACATATAAATGGAAATACACCATAGGTGACCTTTTGAGATTGACTTTCATTCAGCATAATGCCCTTTGGATTCACCCAACTGAGGTGTGAGGACAGTTCATTTCTTCCCATTGCTGCGTAGTAGTGCTAGGCATGGACGTACCAGTTTAACCACTCACTCGTTAAGACAGCTGGGTTGTTGCCACTGTGGAGCTGTTCTGAATACCTCAGCAGTGGGGAGTGTCTGCTCTCCCGACCCAACTGAAGGTTAGTAGGTTGAGAAAATGAGAGTCAGGGTGACATAAAGATTTTCTCTTTACTGAATGTGGTATTTTCATCTCAACAAGACATCAAAGCTGAATGTGAGACAGGGTGCTCCTCCCCTTATACCCTTTCTTTTCTACATATAATATACAGGAGTGGTCCAGTTTTTCCACATTCTTATCATTACTATTTTTTATTTTATTCTGGTAAAATATACATAACACAAAATTCACCACTTTAACCACTTTTGTATAATTTGGTGGCATTAAGGATATTCCAGATGTTGTGCAACAACTGCCACTATCCATTTCCACAAGTTGCTCATCATCCTAACAGAAACTGTATACCAATTAAAGAGCGACTCCCCATTTCCTGCAAACCCCAGGTGCTGGCTCTATGAATTTGCCTATTCTAGGTGCCGCATGCAAGCGGAATCCTAGCGCCTATTTACTGCCTCTTGTTTACCCGTCCATCATTCATCAACAGATGGGGTGTTTCTACCTTTTGGCTACTGTGAATAATGCTGCTATGAACCACGGAGTACAGGCATCAGAGTCCTGGCTTTCAACTCTTTTGTGTACGTATTTAAGAGTTTAATTCCTGGACCATATGGTAATTCTATGTGTGACTGAGGAACTGCTAAACTTTACTGCTGCGGCTACACCATTTTATGACCCCATCAGCAATGGGTTCTAACTTCTCCACATCCTCACCAAAATTTCTAATTTTCCAGGTTTTGTTTTTTACTTTTAATAATAGCCATCCTGATGAGTGTGAAGTAGTATCTCATTTTGATTTGCATTTTTCTAAACTGGAAGATGTTGCCCATCTACTCATGTTCTTATTGGTCATTTGTAGATCCTCTTTGGAGAAATGTTTATTCAAATCCTTTGCCTTTTTTTTTAAGTAGGTTGTTTTTTCATTGTTGAGTTGTAGGGGTTCTTTATATATTCTGGATCTCAATCCTTTTATTTATATATATATGTGTGTGTGTGTGTGTGTGTGTGTGTGTGTGTGTTTTGCAAATATTTTCTCCCATTCTGTTTTACTCTTTTATAGTGTCCTTTGATTTACAGAAGTTTTTAAGATATTATTTATTCATGAGAGACACACAGAGGCAGAGACACAGGCAGAAGGAGAAGCAGGCTCCATGCAGGGAGCCCGACGTGGGACTCGATCCCAGGACCTGGGGTCATGCCCAGAGATAAGGGCAGACGCTCAACTGCTGAGCCACGCAGGTGCCCCAATTCACAAAAGTTTTTAATTTTGATGGAGTCCGATTAATTTTTTCTTTTGGTGCCTGTGCTTTTGGTGTCCTATCCACGGCATGCCAAATCCAATGTCATGAAGATTTTCCCCAATGTTTTCTTCAGAGAATTTTAGTTTTAGATCTTATATTTAATAGCCTTTCATCTATTTTAAGTTATTTTCAGTAAGGTAAGGGCCCAAATTCATTATTTAGAATGTGCATATTTAGTTTTCCCAGCCCTATGTTTTGAAAAGACTATTCTTCCCCATTCAACAGTCTTAGCACCCGTGCTGAAGATTAGTTCACCCCGCATGCGAGAGTTTATTTCAGGGCTCTCTATTCTGCTCCACTGGCTCACATGCCTCCACTAGGCCAGCACCGCACTGTTTTAATTACTGTAGCTTCATAGTATGTTTTGCAAACAGGAAATGTGAGTCTTCCAATTTTGTTCTTTTTCAAGATGACTTCAGCAATTTTGGGTCCCTTGAGATCCCATATAAATTTCAAGATGGTTTTTTATATTTCAGAAAAGAACAACTTTGGGATTTTGAAAGAGACTACATGGAAATGTAGATTCCTTTGGGTAGTGTTAACAATTTTGTTTTCTAATCCATAAACCCAGAATTTACTCCACTTATTTGTATCTTCTTTAATTTCAACAACGTTTTGCAGTTTTCAGGGTATGAGTCTTTCACTTCCTGGATTAAATTTATTCCTAAATATTTTCTTTTTGTTGCTATTATAAATAGCATTGTTTTCATAATTTCCTTTTCTGTATGTTCACTGTTAATGTGTAGAAATGAAAATTACTTTTTATATGTTGCAGGGTTTTTTTGTTTTGTCTGCCTTGTTATTAGCTCTAGGCTACTCCCTTTATCCTTTATCCCTTCCTTTTTTTTTCTTCTTTTGTTTTTGGAGTAATCTTTAAGGTTTCCTACAAATAAGATCACATTATGAATAGAGATAATTTTACTTCTTTCTTTCCAATATTGTTTTACTTCTTCTTTTCCAATATGGATACCTTCTACTTCTTTCTGTTGTCTAACCACTCTGGCTAGAAATTCCAAAATTATGTAGAATAGAAATGATGAATGTAGGTATCCTTGTCTTGTTCCTGATCTGAGGGGAAATCCAGTCTTTCACCATTACTTATGACATTAGCTATGGGTTTTTCATATATATATATATATATATATATATATATATATATATATAGTTTGCTATTTTTTTTTAACCATGGTGAGGATGTTTCTTCTACTCCTAACTTATTGTGCTTTTGTTATGAAGGGTGCTAAATCTTGTCAAATGCTTTTACCGCATCAGTTGAAATGATCATGTGGTTCTTTGATTTTATTCTATTAATCTGGTTACTACCTTAATTGATTTTCATATGTTGAATAATTCTTGCATTCTGGAAGCAAATTCCATTCACTCATGGTGTATAGTCCTTCAAATATGTTATGGAATTTAGTTTGCTAATACTTTTTGTAATATTTTTGAGTCACTATTAAGGAATACTGGTCTATGGTTTTCTTACAGTGTCTTTGTCAGGTGTTCATATCAGGGTAATGCTGGCTTTACAGAATGAATTAGAAGGAATCCTCTTCAATTTTTTGGAATAGTTTGACAAGATTGATGTTTTTCTTTAAATGTTTGTAGAATTCACCAGTGAAGTCATCTGGTCAGAGTTTTTCTTTGTTTTTGATTATGGATTCAATCTCCTTACTAGTCATAAATCTATTCAGATTTTCTAGTTCTTAATGATTAAGTTTTGGTATTGCTTGTTTCTGGCCACTTGTCAATTTGCTGTTGTACACCTGTTCACAGTATTCTTTCATAATCCTATTTCTGTAAAATCAGTTGTTACCCCCCCCCACTTTCTTTTCTGATTTTAGTAATTCAAACCTTATTTCTTTCTTAGTCAATCTAGTTAAACTTCATCAATTTTGTTTATCTTTTCAAAGAAGTATTTTATTTTCATTGATTTCTATTATTTTTCTATTTTTTATTCATTTCTGCTCTAATCTTTACAATTTCCTATCTTCTGCTGGTTTGGGGTTTATTCTTCTTTTTCCAGTTTCTTAGGGTATAACATTGCTATTGATTTTAGGCCTTTCTATGTTGAAATTTTATGTGCTTTAGGTCTTCATACTGCTTTCTCTGAATCCCATAAATTTTGGTATATTGTGTTTTCATTTGTCTCAAGGTATTTTCTAATTTACTTTGTAACATCTTTGCTCCATTGGTTACGAGTGTGTCCATTTCCATCTATCTGTGAATTTTCTAGTTTTAGTTATTTACTTCTAGTTTCATTCCATTGTGACTCGAAAAGATACTTTATATGGTTTAATTTTTTAAATTAAGACTTGTTTGGCTTAATATATAATCAATCCTAGAGAATGTTCTATGTGTACTTGTGAAAAATGTGTATTCTGCTGTTGCTGAGTATAGTATCCTGTATTTGTTAGGTCCAAGTGGTTCACTATATTGTTCAAGTCTTGTATTTCCTTATTGATCTTTTATCTTGTTTATCCATTATCAAAAGTGGGCACTAAAATCTCCAATTATTGTTGAACTATTTCTCCCTCCAATCCTACCAATGTTGGCTTCATATACTATGGGGCTCAAGTGTCTGATGCACACATTTGTAACTGTTATATATTATCTTACTATTACTGACATTCTTTGCCTCTTGTAACAGTTTTTTACTTACAGTCTATTTTGTCTTTCGGTTACTATTTGCACAGAATGTATTTTCTCACCCTTCCAGCCCAGTGTGTTTAGATCTAAAGGGAGTGTCTTATGGATAGCAAGCAGCTGAATCATTTATTTATCCTGTCAATCTCTGCCTTTGATGAAGAGTTTAATCCATTTATAATGTAATTAACTAATAATGAACTTGTATCCGCTATTTTGCTACTTGCTTTCTGTATGTATTATTTTTTGTTCCTCATTTCTTCCACTGCTGTTTTTTTTTAATTTATTTTTTATTTTTTATTTATGATAGGCACACAGTGAGAGAGAGAGGCAGAGACATAGGCAGAGGGAGAAGCAGGCTCCATGCACTGGGAGCCCGACATGGGATTCGATCCTGGGTCCCCAGGATCGCGCCCTGGGCCAAAGGCAGGCGCCAAACCGCTGCGCCACCCAGGGATCCCCCACTGCTGCTTTTTTTCAGTGTTTTGTTTTTGGGGAGTGACACATTTTGATTCCCTTCTCATTTTCTTCAGTGTAAACTCTATAGGTATAATCCTTGTGGTTAAGACTCCTAACTCTGGGAAATGAACTAGGGGTGGTGGAAGGGGAGGAGGGCGGGGGGTGGGGGTGAATGGGGGACGGGCACTGAGGGGGGCACTTGACGGGATGAGCACTGGGTGTTATTCTGTATGTTGGCAAATTGAACACCAATAAAAAATAAATTTATTATTAAAAATATATATATATATAATCCTTGTGGCTATCATGGGTTTATTATAACATCCTAAAATGAGAAGAAATTTGAACTGATACCAACTTAACTTCAGCTGTACGCAAAAATTCTATTCTGTCCTTCCCTTTATGTTATTGTTGACACAAATTACATCTTTACAGATGTATGTATGCCTTATCAATAACATAGATTTAAAATTATTTTTATGCATTGTCTTTTAGATTCTGTAGAAAATTAAAAGTGCAGTTACATACCAAAATTATAATAAGACTAGCTTTTATATTTGTGTAATTATCTCTACTGGAGATCTTTGTATCTTCATACAGATTTGAGTTAGTGTTTTTTTCATTTCAACTTGAAGGATTCCCTTCAATATTTTTATGTAGAACAGGTAATGAACTCCCTCGGGTTTTCTGAAACTGTCTTAATTTCTCCCTCATTTCTGAAGGTCAGTTTGGCAGATCTAAAAATTTCAGTTTACAGTGTTTCCGGTGCAGCAGTTTAGTGCCACCTGCAGCCCAGGGTGTGATCCTGGAGACCCTGGATCGAGTCCCACGTCAGGCTCTCTGTATGATGCCTGCTTCTCCCTCTGCCTGTGTCTCTGCCTCTCTCTCTCTCTCTGTCTCTATGAATAAATAAATAAAATCTTTTTTTTAATAAATAAAATCTTAAAAAAAATAGTGTTCTTCCTTCAACACCTTAAATATGCCATCTCACAGTCTTCTAGCTTCCAACATTTCTGGAAAGACATCAGCTGATAACTTTATTGATGATTCCTACTGATAATCACTTCTGTCTTGCTGCTTTCAAGGTTTTCTTTTGTCTCTGGCTTTTGACAGTTTGACTATCATGCATCTCAGGATGACTCCCCTCGGGTTTATCCTACTTGGAGTTCATGAAGCTTCTTAAATTTGTAGATTCATGACTTTCATCAAATGGGGGGGGGAGTTTTCAGCCATTATTTCTCAAAAAAAAAATCATTCTACCTCCTTTTCTCTCTCTTCTCCTGGGACTCCCATAAAGCACATGTTGGTCCACTTGACAGTGTCCCACAAGTCCATCAGGCTCTGTTATCAGCTGAATTGTATGTCCCGCCCCCTCTCCCTGACCAAGATTTATGTTTTGAAGTCCCAGCCCCCAGTACCTCAGAATATGAGTAGATGAGGAGACAGAGCCCTTAAAATGGTGATAAATTAAACCGATGCTATTAGGAGTCCTAATCCAATCTGACTCATGTCTTATGTAAGCAGGAAATTAGGACACATAGAATGACGGGCATGTAGAGGAAAGACTATGTGAAGACATGGCAAGAAGGTGGCCATGTACACACCAAGGAGAAGCCTCAAAAGGAACTAAATTTGCTGACACCTTGATCTTGGACTTCTACCTTCCAGAACTGTGAAAAAATAGATTTTGGTTGTTTAAACCACTCAATCTCTGGCATTTTGTTATGGCAGCCTAGCAAAATAATACCGGCTATGTTCACTTTTCATTCTCTTTTCTGCTCCTCAGACATGATTGATAATTTATATCGCCCTATCTTCTGGTTCACTGATTCTTCCTTTTGCCTGCTCAAATATGCTGTTTATCTTCTCCAGTGAAATTTTCATTTCAGTTATTACACTTTTCAACTCCAGAATTTATTTTTATTCCTTTTTACAATTTCTATCTCTCTGTTGTACTTTGATGCTCAAATAATGTTTTCCTGATTCCATGTTTTCCCCTAGCTCTTTGAGCATATTAAAGATAAATTATTTAATGTCTTTTAGACATTAAAATCTAATGTCTAGGTTTCTTTTCATTCACTTTGTTGAATGTTTATTTGTATGTTTTGCAGGTTTTTTTGAAAATTGGGCATTCAACTATTATAAAACTATTACTCAGGAAATCAGTTTCTCCTTCTCTAGGATTTCCTCTGTGTGTGTGTGTGTGTGTGTGTGTTCAATTATTGCTGAAAACTGTAGCACTCTGTTTTGAGAGTTCCAATTTTTTTTTCCTCAAACACTATTCCTTTTTGAGCCTGGTCACTGAGGTTTCTTTACCTTCAATGTTCTGACAGACATTTCCTGTTCTGATAAAGACTTCCTTGAATGCCAAGAGCTCTCTCTCTCTCTCTCTCTCTCTCTCTCACACACACACACACACACACACACACACACACACACAAAAGAGAACAGCCACCTTTCCCAAATCTTTGTAGACTGGCTCCATGCAGGGGCATTCCTTCTCCCCTTTCTTAGTTGGTTTTGCTCTGAGTACAGGGATCACCCTAAGATGGAATGCTGTTGCCCTGAAGGTCCTAATTTCATAGTCTTATCACAGCTTCTCTTCTAAGACAGCATATTGTGTATCTTTATCCAGAATCTCTTCCAGCAATTGTGGGTTTGTAGTCCCCTTGTAGCTTTTACAAGCAGTGTCTATTTCTTTTCCCACCAGCATTCCAGGTTATGTGAGACAAAGAAAAGCACCTCATGTCAGTCCTTCAGTTATCCTCAGAGAAATTAGAATAAATGTGCCAAAACATCTGCAAATCAGGTTTGCTTTCCTTCCAATTTAAGGGATGGGGGAAGAGGGATAGGGATGGGGAGAGACTGTCATGGGGGGAAAAGTAAAAATGTGATCAAACTTTCCTACCATTTTGAAGATTTTTTTTTTTTCTTGACTGGGCATTTATTTGGTTGCTATAAACCTTCAACTGTTTTCCAAAGCTCTTACAAAGTTGGTTTATTTTTTTCAATGTTTCCATGGGAGAACATGAACCTAGAGGTTCCTCTAGCCTAGGTTCTACCTCTTGTTGATGTCACTCCAAACTAGCATTATTGCTCTTTTTATTTTTTGTTATTTCAGCCATTCTTATTCATCGTTGTGCCTCCAATTCCCAACATCATACCTGAGATGCAAGAAGTTTTTGGAAATGTTATTGACTGTAAAGTGGAGGAGAGAGACACAAGTTCAATACAGTATGATAATTGACATGTCGGTAACCCAGAGAGTGTATGACACAGTTGGCTAAGGAGCCAGGACTCAAATCCCGCCTCACTGTCTTTGCTCATTTAGTATTTATTCTGACAATGTAGCTCTCACTATAAATTAGGAAACTGGCATTTTTGGATTCCATGATTTCCAAGGACTTAAATGCTTCACATAGAAATGACAATGTTTTTTCAACCAAAAGAACCAGTGACTCAATCCAGTATACAGGTAACCACTCAGTGTTGTGTTTGTAATTCCATTTTCAAAGCTCTTCTATATGCCAAAGCTATAAACTATCAAGTAATCTGGGCCCTAAAAAAAAAAAAAAAGTAATCTGGGCCCTATTTTTTTAATAAATTAATTTTTATTGGTGTTCAATTTACCAACATACAGAATAACACCCAGTGCTCATCCCGTCAAGTGTCCCCCTCAGTGCCCGTCACCCATTCACCCCCACCCCCGCCCTCCTCCCCCTCCACCACCCCTAGTTCATTTCCCAGAGTTAGAAGTCTTTATGTTCTGTCTCCCTTTCTGATATTTCCCACACATTTCTTCTCCCTTTCCTTATATTCCCTTTCACTATTATTCATATTCCCCAAATGAATGAGAACATACACTGTTTGTCCTTCTCCGATTCACTTACTTCACTCAGCATAATACCCTCCAGTTCCATCCACGTTGAAGCAAATGGTGGGTATTTGTCGTTTCTAATGGCTGAGTAATATTCCATTGTATACATAAACCACATCTTCTTTATCCATTCATCTTTCAATGGTGGGCCCTATTTTTAATACTCCTATTGACTTTCAGTGTGATTGTGTACCCTTCATTTTCCCCAACTGCAAAATATTAGAAACTTTTTATCCTTCTTTCACGAATAACTGAATACTAATTATAGTAAGTTGTCAATTAAGTTGTCACTTGAGTATTATCTTATTATTAGAAACTTTTTATCCTTCTTTCACTAATAACTGAATATTAATTATATTAAGTTGTCAAGTTGTCACTTGAATATTATTATCTTATTATTATCATTACTATATTTGCTATATAGAGGATGAATGCATTTCTTGTGGCCCAAGGAACAGTAAGTTTTAAATTGAATGGCTTGAGACTTGAGGCCCGAAATATATTAACCCTAAATACCATGAGTGGAATAATATAAATGAAAATCCCAAGAAAATTCAATCTAAGTTCTAAGGCAGGTGAAGGAGAGGTAGGCTACAAAAGAAAAGGGAAGGAAAGAAAGAAAGAGGGAGGGTGAGGGGAACTGAAAAAGAGAACATTAAAAGGTGGCAAGAAAAAGAATGAAAATATAAAAATGATAATTCATTCTATATCAAATCCAGAAATTCCAGATTTCTGAGCATCAAAATATGCTTGAATTCATAGCTGGCAAAGGCTCTTGGTCTTCTAGTCCAATGGTATTTAATCCCAGCTGGGTTAATGGAGGAATTCTGAGAATGTAGACACTGAGGTCCAGTCCTGGCGGGCTGCTTTGCAAGTGAGCAGAGATGACAGAGGAATTATAAAAAAATACAATATAACATTTCTGACTATATTAAGGAGAAGACTTGACTTTAAGCTGGTTGTTCTCAAGTTGACAGTAATTATGAAACTATACCAGCTCAGTGTCAAGCCAAAGCTAAAATCCAAGAGGGAAACCTCTTTTTCCCTTTTTTTCTGTAAACAACACCCAAAGGCTCTGGTTTTATTTTAATAAGCAAAAGGTACCGCTGCTTGGTTCACTGTGAGAGTCAATGTTTCCTGCCTGGAGGTACCTCATACCCTGCAGAACAGCCATGTCAACCCAGACATGAGGGCACGGAGGAGAGAATAAGGAGCTGTGAAAGGACACATGCGCTGATGGGAAGGCCACCTGAATATGGCTCAGCCTCACACTGTCTCCTGCTTTTTATCTCCTCTATGCTTTTAATGTTATTCTAGGAGCAGCAGTTGTCACTCCATCTTCCGCTGGGCTTACTTTTTTTGAAAAATATGAAATGAATTCTGTATTTCCAGAGCCATCAAGCTTTGAAGTGGCTTAGTATAATGGCATTATTCCTTATTCTTGAAACCAAGGACAGAGATATCACAGATCCAGAGGCGAGGAGGGTAGTGAAAATGATTCCACTTTATTCCTTGGATCACCCTCTAGAATACCAATGTCAGTGGTATCATTTCCAACTGATGAATGAAGAGGCCAACTGACTTGCCTCTGGTCTACAACTAACTGAGTTGGGTCCTCAGACTCCAACTTGAACACTCCTTCCATTATACTGTATTGTGTACGGTTCCTTCTTATCCCCGGGGAATCCATGAAAGAAATTAACATTTGGTTGGTTTCATCTGTATGTGTGCTTGACAAGAAATGTATCAAGAGAGAATTTAAAAAAAAAAAAAAGTTGGAGAATTCTTCGAACCACTTTTTTCCCAAATGCTAAATGGCTCTAAGATGGTCCAAAGGTAAAGCTTTGCTACAACACATGAGGGCCAGGTTATCCCCAGCGTAGTGATACTGACCACACATTATCAGAGGCACAGGGATAACCTTAAAGCCCAACAGTTACGTAGAATCGGCAAGACTTGAGGAAGAGGAGATACGACCAAAATTAAGAAAGGTCACACATGGGACAGATCTACTTCCAGACACATGTCCCACGCCATAAATAGTAGTTATCTGGGATCCCTGGGTGGCACAGCGGTTTGGCGCCTGCCTTTGGCTCAGGGCGCGATCCTGGAGACCCGGGATCGAATCCCATATCGGGCTCCCGGTGCATGGAGCCTGCTTCTCCCTCTGCCTATGTCTCTGCCTCTCTCTCTCTGTGTGACTATCATAAATAAATAAATTTTAAAAAATTTAAAAAAAATAGTAGTTATCTGGTGAAAGTTTTCTACGTAGGAAGACCTGACCAAGAAATTGTGACTGCTGTCCTAGATCTGCCACAGATTATCTGACCCATTTCCATCTACACGGTTCCCAGACCAACCCAGCTAAGGTCCCCCTTCCCCTCTATCTGTGTCCCCTGCCTAAACTACGTGAAGAAAGAGCCAGAGGAAGGAGGCACTGCCTGGAGAGAAGTAAGCAAGCTGGGAATCCTGCCTTGATAAAGAAGAAACACGGGCCCTTGCAGTCAGGAGGCTCCCTCAGCTCTCAGGAACAGATGCCAGAGACACGCATATCAATGAACCGGCAGGGCACTGCAGCACGGGCTCAGCAGAGAAACAAAGAGATGATGGCAGGGATGGAGCACACAGTGGCCATTCATCTACACATGAGTCACCACGTCTGACGTAAGCCTTCGCCTCACTTGGGTAGAGAGCCGGAGCACAGCAGAGTAGGGAGCCAGAGGGCCTTGGTGTCAACTTCTAAATTCCCGTATAATCTGGTTAAGCAAGTGGGCTCCAGAACCACAAGTACCCCACCCTCTGGCCACAGGTCTACAGGGAAGATACATGCTTTTCCTGAGAAGTCAAAGGTGGGCTGGGAAGGGATCCGGAGTATGAAATTCTCCCAAGGGGCCGACCAGCAGGGCGCAGAGGAGACCGCCAGCGGCGGCGCGGCTCTGTCGGCCCGCAGAGACCCGAGGCTAGGCTGCGGCTTGCGCTTCGGGTCACTAGTCGGCTAGAGGGGAACTGGACCTGTTGGGGTACTTCTCTGAGCAGCACGGCGGCCTGGCCTGCAGGATGGAGGCCTCAGGCAGAGCCTAGAAGAACAAAGCAGACGCTGTACTTCTTCCCACCAACGTTCTGATCACTAACAAAGCCGAAGGGAACCAGGAACTAAAGGGTAAGAACAGGGTGCTGCTGGGAATTCAACGAACTGTCCGTTCTTGTGGAAACCGTGGGCCGTCTGCCAGCACCCTCGGAGCACTCCGTGGGCCCCCGGCACTCCATCCGGGAGGGCGAGGGGGACTACGCTCACCTCCCGGTTAGGGGACCCGTCCGACAGGCTAGCCACACGGTAACAACCAGAGGCCGGGACTTCCGACTCCGAGTCCCACGTCCTGCTTTATTTCATAATCCTTCTTATATAAGAAGAAACATATTATTAAAATCTATCCAGGACTAAAAGAGCCTGCAACAAATACATGTAAAGAGGATCTGGAGCTAAAAGGGAAACATGACTCAGACCCTGAAGCCTAAACTTACATCCCATTGTTCTATTGAAACCCTTTCTCAGATGAGTTTGCAAGGGAAGTGGCCTGTTAAAAAAAGCCTGTGGAGTGATGTGCAGACGGCAGCGGCCTCTTCCACACAGCCCAGTCTTCCTCCTAGGGAAGATGTGACACTGAACGCAGGGGCAGCTAGGGGAGCCGCCAGATGGGGACGATAAGGCGGGGGAGGAAACGCTGGCGGGGGTTCACAATGGCCTTCCCAGGGCACGCAGGCTCTGCATATTAGTCTCTGGAACTACCGTGTTCTTTGTTTGCCCTTCCCTTTCCTAATCCGAAACAGTTTTAGCAGCTGTGGACCAGAACTGCAGTTTCTTATTTCAGTTTTGAGAGACTTTCTGGAAAAACTGCCAGAGTCTGGGGATCTGATGCCAGACAAGTTGCATGAGGATCTGCTCAGGATCCTGTTTGAAATGCTATTTCCTAACATACCTCCTCAGTCCCTACGGCACCCCCCCCCCCCCGAGATTCTTACTCCGTGGGCCGGGAAAACCCTGGATCTGTATTTTTTTTCCCATGCCTCCCCGTGACTCTCATGTGCGCCCCACTTAGGAAACCTGCAACCAAGTCATTCATTATGAATTTACCCAACTAGAAATCTAGACTTGTGTTCAAAGAAGCACAGCCCTTTGTTGGGTGTAAGGATGACGACTGCTTTCCTTTACTATTCTAAAGAATTGCTGCCTATAAAATGTTCCTAGATCTGCAAGCAAAAGAAACTAACAACAACATAGAGTATCATGATAAAAAATACATTTAGACCACAACAGCTGTTGAGGTAACGTTAGTCTCTGCCCACAAACTCCCTGATTCCGTAGAGGCTGGCTTATTTTGATTGATTCTTCAAACTGCCTGAGCACACTGGTGCAAGCATCCTGAGGAAGAGGAAGAGTCCAGGAAAAACGAATTCTAGAAGTGACCAGCCGATCCACAGCCAGGGTCTCAAACTACTTGTCTTTTCCTCTTATGGAAACAAAACCTATTTGAGCAGCAAAACAGGCTCACAGCTCATCATCGGGATACTGGGAGAGGAGGGAGTTCTTTCTAGCTTTCACAACGGCTATTATCATTTAACTGCAGAGAGAGCTAAAAGAGAAAAATCAATGGCTGTCTCAGCTCTCCACAAAAACTTAAATTAATTTGGGTTTATACTCATTATTATAAACCAAGAAGCAAAAGAAGTTCTTTTAGAAAATGCTTTCACTTTAAGTCAGATGTGTTGCTCACTAAAAACTTAGTTTATGTACGTCTGGCTCTCCAGAGAGTTATAATTAGACTTCTGGCATTCCGTCCAGTTTTTCCCCTGCCTAAAAGAAACTTTTCCTTGACTGAGACTAGAGCAGCGAGGGTGCACGTCAGCATGCATCACTGTGGGACCTCACTGGCCTACTGGGGTCAAGGCTAAATATAAAATGGCAACTCAGGCTTTCAGTGGAGAACATTTACATGTTTATCCTTTAAGATGGTTTGTGTGTGCTTGCTTTTAGCCGATCCAACTTAGAGAAGAAAACATTCCACAAAATAGCATCTTTTCAACAATGTCTCAGTTCCTTAACCAATTTTTAAAGGAATTTAAGACCAAGAGCAGAAGGAAGTACACATCAATCAATAATATTTTCCAGATCCACTCGCCCCTACACACAGCTAAGAATATATAGTAAAACCAAGCAAAAAAGGGTTGTGACAAGAACATAGGCAGCCAGCTGAAGCGCCGGTTAAAGCTGGCTAATTGTTACTTTGGAAACTAAATGTCTATACAAAGAGACCCTTAAAAAATAAGACTGACCCAAATATCATGGAATTCCAAATACATCTGGTTGTCATGATTCATTTCATAAAACAACTTGGAAGGTGTTTTTGGATGAGATTAACATTTAAATTTGTGTAATTTGAGTAAGCACCCTGCCCTCCATAATGTGGGTAGGCTGCATCCAATCAGTTGAAAGGCATTCACAGACCAAGAAGACCAGCTTCCCCAGGCAGAAGGGACTTTCTCCAGCAGACTGCCTTAGGAGTTCATCTGTGCCTCCAGCTCTCCTGCATCTCTAGCCTGCTGGTGCACTGTTAATCTTGAGCCTGCCAAACTCCTTAATCACATGAGCCAATTCCTCATAATAAAGCTCTTTATACATACAAAACATATATACATAAAATAAATAAATGCTATTCTATTCTATACACAAACACCCACCCTCAATGGTTCTGTTTGCTGGAGAACCTTGACTAATACACTGGGCTACGTTGCTTCTTGATTTGAATCTCAAATTTAAAAGAAAGATCTATGTGATTTCACTACACATATGCTCCATGAGGAACTCTTTCAGGGCAACCCTAAACGCAGTCAGAGCAGTATCATGTCGCATTCCCATGTTAAGGTAGCAGGACATGAGAGGAGATGCTACTGATCTGAGTATACTACTGGTTGTTTCTATTCTCTCCAAACCAAAGCATCAAAGATTTCCCAACCACGAGCCTGACTGACCAACTCAGATAATACCAGAGGGAATATCCATCTAGTAGTCACCTTAGATAAAGTGTTTGAAGAAATCATTACCTGGAAGGAATTTTCCCCACACCCCTTCTACGTCTAATAGGTTCATGATGCTTCAGTAGAAGGTTCAGGATTACCATGGGTAAGAAATTACGGTCATGTGAAGGAAGCTCTAGGAGAAGACCAAAAAGAAGGGGAGAGGGCTAGGTCTTATACGCCCTTTCAGCAATCCACCAGTAAAAACACGGATAAAATATCCTAACCCAGTGGTTGAGAAAAAATTGGAAAGGGAGGGAAAAAGAGGGTAAAGGTAGGAAGGGGAGCCACAGAGAAGGGAATAGGCAGAGGGAAGACGGAGGAAAAAGAGAGGAAGACAGGAAAGAATTACCAAGAATAATGGCACTGGTTCTATTAAAATAGTGCAATGATTTCTCGATGTTTTCAGTGGTTTAAGAAGAGTCTATGCAATGGAAACAAAACTGTAGAGCATCCCCCTTTACTCACCAGGAGCTTTGCTCTGCACGGAAATAAGGAAACGAAGTTATACAACTGCTTGGTGAAGAGGCAGTCACCATCTCTACATGAACGCCGCACACGGTCCCTTTTTCTAACTGTGGACCAGCCAAACCAACTGCAAAATATTCTTGGCTTTAAAGCTTAGATAAACACATAAAATTCTCTGTCTGTTGCAGTGAGACCCATCTTAGAGGTGCTGAGGCATGACAAATACGTGTAACTAAATAGGGAACATGTGTCAAGGCACATTCTTGTTCTGTAAAACACCTCATCTGGAAACAAATTATCCCCAACACTTGCCCTGGAAACAAGACCTTGGCATGATGCTACTCTCTGGGCGAGCCAGGTCCACAGCACAGTTTCCGATGGGTTACAGATTACGGATTCAGGCATCAGAGCACCGTGGAAAGTGCGTTCTCTCATGGGCCACAGAGAAATAATGCAAAGTTACATCTGCATTCCAGCCGCAGACACTGCGGGCGCCCCATCCTACGGGCAGGGCACCCTCTATGGCTCACTCCATCCTCGTATCCTCAGAGGTGCACGGAAACAGCCTCTGCAGTGAAGGTGAAAGGTGGTACAGGGTCTAGAATGTGAATGCGCGAGCTACCTCGGGGGCTCTAGGCCTGAACACCCAAGGTAATTTCACCTACCGAGAACCACTGTACAAAAACAAGGACTAGTTATTCATTTTTGTTTTTGTTTTATTCCACTAACATATTAACAAGAAGAAACATATTCAAGCTACAACACATGGGCTTTAGGTTTAACATGTTTTTAAAATAGTGTGAAATATTCCAATGAGGCTGAGCTGCTGGGGGAGTGGGAGAAGGGGTCTTCACAAAAAAGTTAAATCCTCCTATGTTCACATTAGTTTTAGTGCAATTCCATTTGAGGCAGAATAACAGAGTATAAACAACCAAGTAAGGAAATACAAGAGTAGGAAAAGCTTTTTCTCTTGATGACCACCGATTCACATGCATACTAAACAAATCATATAAAAAGCAACTTAATTTGTTTTTTTTTATCTCAGTGAAGAACAAAATATTCAGTCCATATACATTTTAAATGAACACCAGAATATATTCAATAAATACAACTAACACTAAAAAATATTTTAATTTTATATTAAGGCTAGTTGTAAAAAGGCTAAAATAGAGTAAAATCTAGAGTTCAGTGACACATGCATAGGCAGGACTAAATATATAAAGTTCAATGAATAAACGAACATACAATGAACATAATGGGAAAAGAGAAAAAGTGCAAAAGTGTTAAAAGAGGAAAGAAAATGGGATACAGCTAAGCTATGTCATTACAGTGCAGGAGAATTTTGAAATATTAATAGTGGCAGGCTTTGGACAGTCATCACTAACCAGTGACCTTCAATTTTCTTTTTTAAATTGGTTAACTATCATTCAATCATCTTCAACTGCTCTACAATGGATAGGAAAATTAGAGATGCCTATTTTGAGAGACAAAAATATTCTCTAGAAAGACATCAAAGACCTTTTAACATTTTAAAACAAAAAGAAAACAAAGCAATGGTCTTAACTTAATTTCCCTCCTGCTGATTTCAGCCTAACAAAACTTAATGACTCCAGCCCTGGCTAACCTATTTTTTTCATGCCAAAAGTGACTCTGAAAAATTGATTTTAATAGTCTGTGGTTTATTTTAGTAACAAAATACTCTAGAAAGATCCATGAAATAATTAATAAGTAACTTTATTTTTAAAAAGAGGTAAGGGGCTGGAGTTGACTGTAAAGGAACAGCATGACAGAGTTTTTAGGGTATGGTACTGTGATACAAGAACATGACTAAGCATTCATCAGACCATTTAGAACTGTACAGAGCACAAAGAACAAACTTTAATGAAAATTTTAAAAAATATATTATCTAGAATGTGTGGGCAACCAGGATGGAATGCAGACTGACAAAAGAAACTAAGAGTATTACCAATAACGTGACCATGCTTAAGAGGGTGAGGAAGAAAAGAGCTGACATAGGTAACTGCAAAATAGTGTTTTGACTACATATCATAAGGCCACCAATAGAAAAATTTTACACAAACGCTGCACTCTAGTTGAAAAATGTTTCTCACAGTAGTATGGGAACCTCTGGAAATATTTTATGTGTATAACAAGGTTGAACAAATATGAACTATAAATATGCCACAGACAATGAGAGCCAAATTTCTATCAAAGAAAGCAGTTATGAATATGCGAGAGGGAAATGCTGGAATTAATCCTGTAGTGCTCAATTAGACATGCCAATATAAACTAATGCTTATTTTAATATATACAGAAATAGAGAAATAAGCACAGAGATATGTGTATTTACAGGTTAGTATGAATACATATATCTCCTGGCCCTGTCTACACCAAGAGAACCTAAGTACTGACGTCTCAGTAAAAAAAAAAAAAAAAATTACCAGTACCCAGATCTTCGTTCCTAAATACCATCCTCCAGAAAAGAGAACTAGGGTTCCTTGGAAAAACGGCTGATGGTAGTACTAGGTCAGGGGAAATCCAAGAGAAGGCAGGAACACCTCATAGTACCAAAAGTGAGGAAGTACTCGAACAAACAACAAAGTATCAAATAATCAGAAGCTAAACTAAAAGAACATCCAGTAGCTAAAAGTAGAAGATTTGAGTAAAAATCTAGCACTAGATTATAATACAAAAAATAAATATCCATGAGTCCAAGATGACATAAATAAATAAGCAAATAAGAGATAATAAATTTTCTTTGTAAAAGAATGCCAATTAATTAATGTAGAAAGAATTAGGTAAATTTAAAAAACTGCCTTTAGACCAGAGTAATAATTGCTGCAGGCAAGATTCACTGATGATTGCCAAAATTAGGGAAAAACTTTGAGAACCAGAGTATTTGAAAAGTTCCATAGCATCTGACCCCCCCAAAATATTTATTTGTTATTGTGCTGGTTTTATTATATATCTGCGTGCGGAGGAGTATTTGATACTCTTCCATCTAAGACGTGAAACCTAATTTCCTTCCCTTTGAGTGTAGGCTGCTCTTATAAATAGTAGAGCTCAAAAAGATAAAAAATAGTAATTTTAGGGTGAAGAAACCTTGAAGATAGCACCTAAACCTAGAGATTTAGGTAACATCTGTAAGATGTCATGATGATATCATGTACCCTTTGATACATATGATGAGAAGGGTATTACACTTCTGTGGTATTCTCCTCCCCTCACTCACAAAATCTACAACCCAAATCTAATCATGAGAAAACACTGAACAAAGTCAAATAACATTCTACAAAATAACCGACTACTATTGTTTAAATATGTCCAGATCACGAATTATATCTAGCAGCAAACAGGAGATAGAATAAGAATTAATAAATTTGAAAGAAGGCAAAAAAGAGGAAAAGACAAAGAAATGAGATAAATAGAAAACAAACAGCAAGAGAATATATTTAAGCCTAACAAGATAAATAATTACACTAAATTAAGTGGTCTAAATATCCCAATTAGAAAGCAGAGGCTATCAGATTTAATTTTTTTAAAAAAAGCAAGACATCTTTAAATTGACACAAGTTACATTAGAAATGAAAGGATATGCTATGCTAACACTAGTCAAAAGACAAGTGGGGTGGTTATATTAATACAAGACAAAGTGGACTTCAGAGCAAAGACTATTACCAGAGATAAAAAAAAAGGTCATGCATAATGATAAAGAGGTCAATTCATCAAGAGGACGTAACAATCCTTAACAATCATGTACCTAATAACAAAGGTGCAAAATAGTGCACAAATCCAGTTGTTAAATTTCAACCCTTTTCTCTCAATAATTAATAGAATAAGCAGATAGGAAATCAGTAAGAATACAGACTTTAAAAAGCACTATCAACTTGACTAAGTTGATATTTATAGAACATTTCACTCAAAGACAACAAAATACACATTCTTCTCAAATGCACATGGAACGCTTACCAAAGTAAACCATATTCTGAGCAACAAAATAAATCACAGGAAAACTTAGAAGAATCAAGTAATATAAAGTCTGTTCTCTAACCACAATGAAATTAAATTAGAAATCAGTAACAGAAAGGTATCTGGAAAATGCCTAATATCTCGAAATTAAACACTAAATACTTTTCAATAACTCATAGATCAAAGAAGAAATCAAGAGGGAAATTAGAAAGTTTTTTGAACTGAACAAAAATGAAATCATGACATGTCAGAATTTGCGGCAGGCCACTAAGGCAGTAAGTAGAGTGCAGCTGACACTACTAATGGCCCACTTGGAAAAGAAGGTCTCAAATCAGTAACCTGGTCTTCTGCATCATGAAAGCAGGAAGAAAGGAGCAAATTGTATCCATTGTAAGCAGAAAAAGGAAATGATAAAGATCAAAACAGAGGTCATGAGGTAGAAAATAGAAAAATGGAGAAAAACCAGTAAAACCAAAAGGTGGTTTGTGCAAATATGAATAAAATTAATAAACTTCTACTTAGACTGCAGAAAAAAAAGAGAGGTCACTATCAGGCATTAGAGGGGACATCATTACAGCTGTACAGATATTTTTTAAATGAGGCAGGATTACAAGCAAGTTTATACTTACAAATTTAACAATTTAAAGAAAAATTCCTTGGAAGACACAAACTACCAAAGCTTACTCAAGAACAAATGTGTAATCTGCGTATCTTTATGCCTATTCAAAAAAAAAAAAAAAAGACACACACTCACAAACAAAAAAACTCCTCCAAGCCCAGACAGGTTCACTGGTGAATTCTACGAAACATTTAAAGAAAAACTAATACCAAATCTGAGCTCTTCCAGAAAAGTAGAGAAGGAAATATTTCCCAACTTATTTATTTTATGAGGCCAGCATTACCCTAATACCAAAACCATTACAAGAGAACTACAGACCAATATAGCTCTTGAAAACAGATGCAAAAATTCCAAGTAAAAGGGCGCCTGTGGCTCAGTCAGTTAAGAATCTGCCTGCAGCTCACGTCATACATGATCCCAGGGTCCTGGGACTGAGCCGGAGTCAGGCTCCCTGCACAGAAAGGAGTCTGCTTTGCCCTCTCCCTCTGCACCCCCTCCCTGCTTGTGCTCTCTCTCTCAAATAAATAAATAAAATCTTCAAAAACAAATTTCTAGGTAAAATCTTAGTAAATCAAATCCAAGAATATAAAAAAGGCCAACTAAGAAGAATGCAAGATTGGCTTCACATCTGAAAACCAATCAATGTAATTCATCGTAAAAAGCTAAAAATTATATATTTTCAATTAATATAGAAAAATCATTAACAAAATCCAACATCCGTTTGTGTTAAAAATATTTAGAATAGAAAGGAATTTCCGGAGAGAACAGAAAAAAATAGAAGAAAATTAACTAACCAAAAGCTAGTTCAATTAAACCAAAATTAATAATAGAGAGAATTTCCTAATCTTGATCAATAGCTAAAATTATAATTAATTATAATTAAATAGAAAGATTGAACATATTTCCCCTAAGAACTGGAGCAAGACAAGGATATCTGCTGTCACGTTTCTAGACAATACTGTACTGGAAGTTTTAAAGAGTACAGTCAGGTATGAAAAAGAAATATTCCAATACAGCCAGACTGGAAAAAGAAGAAATAAATCAGTCTTTATTTGCAGATGACATGATCATACGTCAGGAATCAGCAAACCACAATCCAAGTCTATATACAACCAGCTCCTTTTATCCCCCTGCTCCATTTTTTTTGTTGCTGTTGTTTGTTAGGGTAAATAAGATCTCACTGGAACACAGCCATGCCCATTCACTAACATACTGTCTATGCGTGTTTTCATTCTAAAATGGCAGAGTTGGGTAACTGTGACAGAGATCTTATGGAAGGAAAAGAATCACAAGAAAAGATGCTCAACATCATCAGCCACTAGTGAAATGCAAATTAAAACAATAAGATACTTGGGGCACTTGACTGGCTTAGTCAAGCGTGTGACTCTTGATCTCAGGTCCTGAGTTTCAGCCCCACACTGGGCGTAGAGATTACTTTTAAATAAATTAATTTTTTAAAAAAACTAGTAAGATACCACTGCACACCTACTAGAATATCTAAAATTATAAAGACTGATCATAACAAGTGTTGACAAGAATTTCAAAAACTGGATTTCCCATCTACTGCAGGTGGAAATGTAAAATGGTACCTCCACTTTGGAAACTGATTTAGCAGTTTCTTTCTTTTTTTTTTTTAAAGGGAGACAGAGAATCTCTCTCTCTCTTTTTTTTTTTTAAGATTTTATTTATTTATTCATGAGAGACACAGAGAGAGAGAGAGGCAGAGACATGGGCAGAGGGAGAAGCAGGCTCCATGCAGGGAGCCCGACATGGAATTCGATCCCGGGTCTCTAGGATCACGCCCTGGGCTGAAGGTGGCGTTAAACCACTGAGCCACCTGGGCTGCCCGATTTAGTAGTTTCTTAAAGATTGAAGCATACACCTGTCACTTGGTTTAGCCATTCTATTCCCAGATACCTACCAAAGAAAGTGAAATCGTATGATCATACAAATACTTGCACACAAATGTTTACAGCAATTTTATTTATAATAACTAAAAACTGGAAGCAACTGTTGCCCAAGAACAGTGACTAGATAAACCAACTGTGGTATTTCCATATAACGGAATACTAGTATTCACCAATAAAAGAGAATTAACTATTGATGCATATTTCTACATGGATGAATCTCAAAATAATTATGCTGAGTGAAAGAAGCCAGGCAAAAAGGGAATACATACGGTATGGTCCTAGGAAATCCGAAGTGGCATGCAATGATAGAGGCCAGATAAATGGGCTGCCTGGACAAGGGGCAGATGGAGTGGGATGGGGATGGAGGTGCAGAAGAGGATTACAAGGGGGCACTAGAAAACTTGTGGTAGTGCTGATTATGTTCAGATCTTGAGTGTGGCATCCTAACCTCCTCCTCCTGTGAGAAGGATAGTATGTAAGAATATAAACCAATATGGTTCCTTGAAGGTGATTCTTCACGCCTACTACATGTTTTCTATACCTGTGCTATATGCCCGCACTTGATCCCAACACATCTCATCATTTCACTCAACTACAGAGAGACACCAATGAAAACTGAAGCAATTTCATTTCTCACTTTGTGTGATCCTAAGGAGAAAAGATGGAGGTTCAGCAAAATCATAGTATTAAAAAGGATGGAACTCTTAATTTTTCTTTAATTTTTCCTCCCCAAACAACCCAGAATTAAGCTATTGGCCCTGGTTTTGAACCTTAAAATGAGACCATACGATGTATAAGAAAGAGAATGGGAAAGGGGAAATGGTGAAAATCACACATTAAAAAGAAAACTGAAGCTTAGAAAAACAGTGTTCTCGTTCCAGATAAATAATAAAACAGAAATATCCACATTCTTTTTAGGTAATTCCTATAAATGTAGGATTTTATTTTTAGCTTCTTTATTTAGATCCATAAATTAAGAGGATACCCACATACCAAATTTCAGAGTTATTATAGAAGCCCAACACGCTCACTGCACCCAAACAACCTAGTGATCTGGAGTCTAGCCTCTTCCTCCTACTACAACCTTCATAATCACATGAATTACATTTTTAGAACCAAGGAGGACAGTGGGTCTCTAAAAATAGAAAAAATAGCTTGTGTATGAAAACTACCCTTTCATACTGTAACGTTTTTATTACAAGCGAGCAAACTAGAATGAGCCATAAATTCAGAGTCAGAAAGGGAAGTGCAGGTTTCAGGTCACACTATAGTCATAATCTAAACAAGAATACTATATGTGTGTGTGTGTGCATTATGTGAATCACACACACTCACACAGATATGCCTGTGTGCTATTACACACACATGCACGTGCACGCGTGCACCCACACACACGCACACCCCTCTGCACACATTTTCAGGAGTATTTCCTACATGCCGTGTGCCAAGTTCCTTAAAACACTGGCCTCTCATTTTCCCAGCGATCTTGTGAGGAAGAGCCAGTGATTATCCGACCACAGGTGAGACGACTTGCAGGGAGGTCATGCAGCAACTAAGGTACACAGGGATTTTGTTAGTGAATAAACCTTTCCTACCATCTAACTTCCCGAAGCCCTCGACATAAAAGTTCTCCTTTATTTTCTCCATATACTCCCTACTTGGGAATATCAAAATCTCTATTATGCCCATCTTATTCCTTTCAAAATGTCCTGAAGACTTCTCACAGCCACTGGACACCTACTTTTCAGGGGAATGTCTTAGGATTGTCCATACATAGAAAACAGCAAAAGTATTGTTATTCAAATGAGTAATGTGAGTGAGAGGCTGCTCTTTTACATCAGTGGGGTTTTGTTTTGTTTTTGTTTTTTGTTGCTTGTTTTTCCTTGAAGGGAGCTGATCTTGGAAGAGAAACAGAAATTTTTGTTTGGATTTTTTTGAAATCAGACCTGCTCTGATGCCTTTGTCAACACTCTATATCCTTGACTATTCGGAGCCGTTAGGAATACTAAGGCCCTAACAGTCAACTGAAGAGACTTTTGGCTCTTGTGTCTACTATTATTTGTCTTCTTGAGTTCTTAAAACCTGTGATCAGCTATTATAAAAAGTTGCCTGTTTCTAATTGCATCAATTTGCACACGGTTAACGAGATGTGGTGTTCAGAATGCCTTCCTGATTCCTTCTGAGGAGCCACTGCCTCTATTTTCTCAGCTCCCTGGCCTCCTTGCATGAGCTCATCTGACCAGGAAATGCAGCTACTTTGTCTCCTCTCCACATTGGACCATCTAGGTCATGTGTCCTCACTCATCCCTGATGGGTCTCTCAGATATAGAGACTATTCCAGAAGACTCAATCGTTACTCTTACGGAATTCTTAGGTAGAATTGGTCCCTGTTAGTAGATTCTTGGTATCACTTTTGTTATCTTGAAAGCTGGTCCCTTCTCTGAAGCTCTTAATTTTTTGAAAATTTGATGCTACTTCAACTGAAAAACTGGTAGGACTATTAAAAAACCAGTTGAGGGGCACCTGAGTGGCTCAGCTGGTTGAGCATCCAATCTGCTGAACTGAACTGTCTGGGTCTGAGACTAGCTCCATCAACTACTAGGCTGCTGCTCTTGGTACCACTATGCCTCAGTTTTTTCATCTGTGAAATGTGGGTATCAGTGCCCACTTCATAAGGTAACTGAGATCATTAAATGAGCTACTGCATATAAATGACCTGTAATAATTTCTGGCACAGAGCAAGCACTCAATAAAAGTTGGAGTGAAGAAGGGAATGTGATCAGATTTGTTTTTAAGAAGATAAAAGGCAATACTGGTGTTGGACGAAACATTGTACCAAAAGAACACTGTATCATTATAAAGGCACAAAGAAGGCTACCGTACTTTCTAGAGTAGTTAGGCCGCTTTCTGATATTAAAGCAAGGTATTAATGGCAGAAATGGTTTAGCGAAACCCAAGAGAACTTTAAAATGGAGACAGGATTAAAATCTAGGTATCCTGATCCAGCCCAGGGTTCTCTCCACTAGGAAGTAGTATCCTTACCCAAGTCACGTCCTTGCTGCCTCTCTTTTAACAAATATTCTGGTTCCGCTTAGAGTTAAATGTTGTGCCCCTTGAAAATACTCTGTAGTTCCCAGAACACAGTTCTTAATATATATTAGAACTGGGATGAAAATCCACATTTTAATTTGTACTTACATGACAAGCACCACCTCACTGATGCCACATTAACGTGTATTGTGCAATGATAATGACAAGTTCATAAGCCAAGTGTCACTGTTAAACTGTTCCTGATGGTTTTGTTTGAAGGTGATAAAAAGAGAAGAAATTTCAGGGTTAACACCCTCATCCCATGTTAGGCGTTTATAACAAGGGTGATATCTCCTTGAACTCTGAGTAGCACCAAGCATAGCACCATGCATCTGGCTGAGCAGTATATTCTAAGAGGTAAAATATCTCTGTGTGACTTCAGAAAATTAATTTGAGGTCTGGTTCAACTCCTTCTTTTGCTTAACAAATATTTAAAACAAAGTATTTGATAAGGAAGTAGTACAACACAGCGGTTAAGAGTTCATACCGGAGAATGCCTGGGTTTGACTTCTGTCTCCAGCAGCTTGCCAGGTACTTGCAACTGGAGTCTTGTTCAACTTCTCTGACTGAACCAGGGTAAATACATGCTCCCCTCATAAGGTCGTACAAATTAAATAAGGTTGCGTATGTAAAGTACTCAGTACAGTACTTAACACAAAGAAGGCATTCAATTCATGTTAGCTGTTATTATGATTATATTCAAGAACCACTTTCTGAGGTGTTGGGGTTCCAAGGGCGTACAAACCAAGATTGCCCTCAAGGGGGTCACTATCAACTGAGAAACACAACTCAGATGCATAAATAAGTCGGGAATGCTAAAATGGTCCTAAAAGAAAGGGAGTCTAATTATGATTTTTTATTTTTTTTTTATTTTTTTTTAAATATTTTTTTTAATTTTTTTTTTTTTTATTTATTTATGATAGTCACACAGAATGAGAGAGAGAGAGGCAGAGACACAGGCAGAAGGAGAAGTAGACTCCATACACCGGGAGCCCGACGTGGGATTCGATCCCGGGTCTCCAGGATCGCGCCCTAGGCCAAAGACAGGCGCCAAACCGCTGCGCCACCCAGGGATCCCTAATTATGATTTTTTAATTCTTCTATCACCCATTCAATTTTTAGCTCCCCAAGGGATTTTCCTCACCATCTGGGCCATCAATTCAAATGGGTTTGAAAAGCACATACTTTTCCTACATCACACCTCCTCCTCAGCAAGAAAGCCATGTGGGTGGAAAGCACCAAAGAACACTGGGTGTTATGCAGAAAGCAATCACTCCTGAGAGGACACGAGGGCCCCACAGAATGAAGACTCACAGAAACTTGCCCAGATCAGAAAAAAAAAAAAAAAGTGATCAATTCACTGAAGATTCAGAAAGAAGTACTAGAAAAAGACAGAAAAGGGGATTCACCTCAAAGTTACATTACGTTACAAATGGGAGATTCATTCGTCTCATCTTCCACCTCATTCTCCACACAGAGAACAAGAGCCTGAGAGGGAAAAGGATTCAAACGCACTCACTATGTGTGCAGCCTCAAATCCCCTTCAAGTAGCAGGGAGCGGGTACGAAAAAGAAAAATCTAGGAAATGGAAACAATACTCAACAAAAAATGCTGGTAAAACCCTGAAACCTGTTCCTGGGATGGCCCTTTCCAGCCAGGTGCCCCTTTCATCTCCGGCCTAACGCCTCATCTCGCTGCCCCGTGCGGCACAGGTGCGCCGACACGGAGACTTCATGCAGACTCTGAATCCAAAGGCCGGTCTCCCCAATACGGTGCAACTACCCGTGGGGCAGACGCCGCGGGCGGAGCGCACCCCCCCCCCCCCCCCCCCCCCGGCCCTCGCAGCAGCAGGTGGGAGCTCGGAGCGCAGGCCCGGAATTCAGTTAGGAAGGGCAGCGGGCCATAAAATCCGGCTGAGCGGGGCGCCTGGGTGGCCCCATATGCCCTGGGCTCAGGTCACGATCTCCAGGGCCTGGGATTGAGCCCCATTTCGGGCTCCCTGCGTGGCAGGGACTCTGCTTCCTTCTCACTCTCCTATCAAATAAATAAAATCTTTAAAAAATAAAAATAAAAAAATCAGGCTGAGAAAACTGGAAAAGTGTTGCTTTTTGTCTACTTCACAGTTTAGTGTATTTTGACCATGCCCTTAGGATTAGCCAACAAAGGATTGCTCTCTGCCCCCTTAGCTACCTTGTTAGAGGCAACCCTACCACATGGGAAAAGTGGCTGACCTAACTGAATACAGAATGCACATCTGTCTACCTGGCCTACCTGCACAGAGGCGTTTCAGCCTCAGGGACGACTGGTTCTGACTTTAGATACACAAGAAAAAGCAGAATCTTGCCCAGGTAGAAATAGTTCACTGCTTCTCCTAACCCAATAAAGCTAATTTTGCAAATCTCACGTATCTCACGCAAACCTTCCAGTGTTTTCATCTGGTTTTGGTTATTGTGCTTTTCGAAAGAACTAGCTCCAGTTCATAAACAGATCTCTTTTAAAACAGATTTGAGTTAGCTTGGAATTGCTACAGTTTTCCTCTCTGAAGTTGGACTTCTGTGTCCACGCTCTCCTTAAAAAGCAGCGCATTTGCAGCTGAAGCTTGTGCATGTGCACCATGTTCTACGCGTGCACCGTGGGGATGCGTGCGGTAGAAGGAATGGCCAACTTGGCCTTCCCCACAACTACAGCATTCCTCCTGGAAGACAGGGCCTTAGGACAGTAAGTACAGCAGGCACTCAACAAATACCACCTAGACCCAGGGGACGGATCTGATCAAGACTTCGGAGAATGAAGTAGAAGACATTGAGGGAGAAGTTTCCTGTGTGTCCCAGGAGGTGTATGGCTTTGTCACAGACTGGAAATGATTAGGAAAAACTAACACAGTCATCACAACTGGGCAAGCACTAAATTCTCATAACTTAAAGCCTAGAGCCCTTAACAATGGTATGAACTCAGCATCTTTTTTCCCCCTAAAATGCCCTGAATTCTAGAAGAGAGTGAAGGGGCCTATACATAGATGTAGGACAAGGGGATGAAGGGGAAGTGTCTAGAGATGTGACTTAACAGTGAGTATTATGTTTCTATATTTTATATATTTTTAAATTTATTTTATTTTATTTATTCACGGGGGGGGGGGGGGGCAGAGATACAGGCACAGGGAGAAGCAGGCTCCATGCAAGGGAGCCTGACGTGGGACTTGATCTTGGGTCTCCAGGATCATGCCCTGGGCTGCAGGCGGTGCTAAACTGCTGAGCCACTGGGGCTGCCCTATATTTTATATTTTATTTTAAAATCAAGTGAATTTTACAGTATTTGCCACAATATGTCTATGTGTCTCAAATGACATATGTCCCCCCAGATCCTGAAGTAACACTGATGCTCCAGGAAGCTGTGGCATATCTAGCTCCAGTCTCCCAGAAGGAACTCCAAGGTGGAGCTTACCAAGTGTGGGACACACAGCACAGAAAGACCGCAAGGCAGAACTTGGTTTATCTGGTTAGTTCACCCAACCAGCTCGTAAAGTACAGAGAGACCAGTAAGTGGTAGTTCACGTAGGCCAGGTGTGGGGTGCGAGGTCAGACAACTCCTGAGCCCTGCGGGGCCCTCCAGGGGAGCAGCCAACGAGAGAACGCAGCAAGGCCCCTGTGCACCCGGGGAATAGACACAGTGAGGGAGGAAAGGGCAGGGTCTTATGCGTCCTGCCTAACTGGCTGCCGAAGAGTTTGCAGGCTGCGACTCAATGGACCACTGTCTCAGGTGGCTTACAAGTCTGGTGCCTCCGGCCCTTTTGAAAACGGGTTACTCTGCTTCTTCTTTTTATTTTTTATTTTTTTATAAATTTATTTTTTATTGGTGTTCAATTTGCCTTTGCTTCTTAGTGCATTTGAGGGCAGTGGCAAGGAGCTGAGCCTTGGTGCAGGAGCCTGGGCCTCACTCACTAAGAAGCTGAGATTAGAGCATCCACCACGTGAGGATCATTATCAGGTATCACTGCTTAGTTTTTATTTTAAGCGGGTCCAGATTCTCATGGTCTTCTCCCATAAAATATAGGGTTCATGTTTTATTTTTTAAATTTTTAGTTTTTATAACTGAGGTATACTTTACAGTATTACATTTGTTCCTGGTGTACAATACAATGGGTTCAAGAACTCTATACACTACTGAGTGCTCATCATGCTAAGTGTACTCTTACTCCGCTTTATCTATTCTTTTTTTTTTTTAAAGACTCTACCTATTTATTCATGAGAGACACAGAGTGAGGCAGAGACACAGGCAGAGGGAGAAGCAGGCTCCACGCAGGAAGCTCAACGTGGGACTCGATCCCAGGCCCCCGGATCATGCCCTGGGCCAAAGGCAGGTGCTCAACCACTAAGCCACCCAGGCGTCCCTCCTTTATCTATTCTATCTCACTTATCACCACACACACTTTCCCCATGGTAACCACCAGTTTACTCTTCATATTTAAGAGTCTGGTTTTTTCTCTTTCTTCTCTCTGTTCATTTGTTTCTAAAATACCACGTGAGCGAAACCATACTGCATTTGTCTGTCTCTGTCTGAAGTATCTCATTTAGCATATCCCCTGTGTCCATCCACATTGCTGCAAATAGTTAAGATCTCATTCCTTCCTGTGACCTGGTAATAGTCCACTGAAGATATATACCACATCTTCTTTATTAATTCATCTATCCACGGACACTTGGGCTCCTTCGGTATCTTGGCTATTATAATACTCCTACAATAATAAACACAGGGTGCATATGCAGTTTTGACCCGGTGTTTTTTTATTTTTATTTACTGGGTAAATACCCAGTAGTGGAACTACTGGATCATAGGCTAATTCTACTTCTAATTTTTCAAGGAAACTACGTACTGTTTTCCACAGTGGCTGCACTAATACACATTCCCGCCAACAGTACACAAGGGTTCCTATTTCTCCAAGCCTTAGCCAACACTTGCTACGTTTTCTCTTTGACGTTCGCCATTCTGACTGGTGTGGAGTGATAGATCATCACGGTTGTGAACTGCATTTCCCTGATGATGATTGATGTTAAACATCTATCTTCATGAGTCTGTTGACCTTCTATATGTCTTCACTTGAAAAGTGTCTATTTAGGTCCTATTCCCATTTTTTTTATATATTTTTAAAAAATTTTTTTTATTTATTTATGATAGTCACAGAGAGAGAGAGAGCGAGGCAGAGACACAGGCAGAGGGAGAAGCAGGCTCCATGCACCAGGAGCCCGATGTGGGATTCGATCCCGGGTCTCCAGGATCGCGCCCTGGGCCAAAGGCAGGCGCCAAACCGCTGTGCCACCCAGGGATCCCCTATTCCCATTTTTTAATTGGATTATTTGGTTTTTTGGTGTTCAGTTATATAAATTCTTTATTTTAGATATTGACCCCTTATTGGAAATACTATTTGCAAATATCTTCTCCTATTCAGTAAGCTGCCTTGTTTTGTTGATGGCTTCATTCCCCGTTCAAAAGTTTATTTTGTTTAGTCCCAATACTTTAATTTTGCTTTTGTTTCCTTTGCCTGAGGAGACATATATCTAGAAAGATGTTTCTACAGCTGATGTCAAAGAAATTACTGCCTATGTTATTTTCTAGGAGTTTCGTGGTTTAAGGTCTCATTTAGATCTTTAACCCATTTTGAGTTTATTGTTGTGTACGCTTCAAGCAAGTACTCCAGTTTCATTCTTTTGCATGTTGCTGCCCAGTTTTCCAGTGCCATTTGTGGAAGAGACTGTCTTTTCCCAAATGTATATTACGGCCTCTACTTTCAGATTAATTGACCATATATGCATGGGCAAATTTTTGGACTCTCGATTCTGTTCCATTGATTTATATGTCTATTTTTGTGTAATACCTTACTATTTGGATTACTACAGCTCTGTGGCAGGTCTTGAAGTCTGGAATTCTGATACTTCCAGCTTAGTTCTTCTTTCTCAAGATTACATTGGCTATTCAAGGTCTCTTGTGGTTTTATACAAATTTTAGGATTATTGTTCTACTTCTGTGAAAAAATGCTGTTGCTATTTGTTAGGGACTATATTCAATCCGTAGATTGGTTAGTATGGACATGTTAATAACACTGGTTCTTCCAGACCATGAGCCTGGGCTATCTTTCCACTTGTGTCATCTTCTATTTCTCTCATTGATGTTTTATAGTTTTCAAAGTACAGATCTTTCATCTTCTTAGGTTTATTCCTAATAATTTCATTATTTTTAGTGCAACTGTAAATGGGATTATTTTCACTTCTCTGTTACTTCACTATTAGTGTAAGGAAACACAACAGATTTCTATACGCTAAGTAGTATCCTGTGACTTTACTAAATTCACCTATCAGTTCCAATAGTTTTGGTATAGATTTTAGGGTTTTCTATACATAGCATCCTGTCATGTGCAAACAGTGAAAGTAATGTTTCTTCCTTAATCTGGATGCCTGTTCTCTCTTGTTTAAGTTTTTATATAAATTCTAGTTAGTTATGTTAGTGTCATGTTAGCCTTAGGTGTACAGTTTAGTGATTCAACACTTACCTATAACATACAGCTCATCACAAGTGCACTCCTTAATACCCATCACGAATTTATTCTAGCCCCCCACCCATCTCCCCTATGATAACCATTAGTTTGTTCACTATAGTAAAGAGTCTGTTTCTTGATTTGCCTCCCCCCCTCCATATTGTTTTGTTTCTTAAATTCAATATATGAGTCAAATCATCTGGTATTTATCTCTCTCTGGCTGACTTATTTTTCTTAACATTATATTCTCTAGCTCCATCCATGTCATTACAAACAGCATTCTTTTTATGTCTGAGTAATACTCCACTGTACAGATACCACCAATTCATTATCCATTCATCAGTCTTTCCATAATTTAGCTATTATAGATAATTCTGCGAAAAACATCAAGGTGCACGTACCCCTTCAAGATAGTATTTTGTATTCTTTGGGTAAATATGTAATAGTGCAATTGCTGAATTGGAAGGTAGCTCTATTTTGAACTTTTAAGGAACTTTCATACCGTTTTCCAAAGTGGCCGCACCAATTTGTATTCCCATCAACAGTGTAACAGAGTCCTCCACATCCTCAACAACATCTATTATTTCTTGTGTTGTTACTTTTAGCTATTCTGACAGTGTAAAGTGACACTGCATTGCAGTTTTGATTTGCATTTCCCCGATGATGAGTGATACTGAGCATCTTTTCATGTGTCTGTTGGCATCTGTACATCTTCTTTGGAAAAATGTCTGTTCATGTCTTCTGCCCACTTTTTAATTGGATTGTTTTTTGGGTGTTTACTTTTAGAACTGTTTATAGATTTTAGATACTAAACCTTTACAGATATATCATTTGCAAGTATCTTCTCCCATTCCATTGGTTATCTTTTAGTTTTGTTGTTTCCTTCATTGTACAGAAGCTTTTTATTTTGATGTAATCCTAATACTTTATTTTTGCATTTATGTCCCTTGCCTCAGGAGACATATCTAGTAAGTTGCTAAAGCTGATGTCAAAGAAGTTACTGTTATCCTCTAGAATTTTTATGGTTTCAGGTCTCACATTTAGGTCTGTCATCCATTTTGAAATTATCTTTGTGTATGGTATAAGCAAGTGGTCTAGTTTCATGCTTCTGCATGTTGCTGTCCAGTTTTCCCAACACCATTTGTTGAAGACACTTTTTTCCAACAGATACTCTTTCCTGCTTTGTCGAAGATCAATTGCCCATATACTTGTGGGTTCATGTCTGGGTTTTCTACTCTGTTCCATTGATAGGGAGGTCTATTTTTGTGCCAATACCATAGTCTTGATCACTGCCAATGTGTAATGTAACTTAAAGTCAGGAATTCTGATTCTTTGCTTTTCCTTTTCAAGATTGCTTTGGCTATTTGGGATCTCACATTTTCATACAAATTTTAGCACTGTTCATTCTAACTCTGTGAAAAATGCTGATAGTATGTCAATAGGGATTAAATGTGTAGATTACATTGGGTAACATAGACATTTAAACAATATTTATTCTTCCAAACCATGAGCATGGAATGTTTTCCCATTTCTTTGTGTCATCTTCGATTTATCAGTATTTTATAGCTTTCAGAGTTCAGATCTTTTACCTTTTTAGTTAGGTTTATTCCTAGTTATCTTACGGTTTTTGGTACAATTGTAAATGGGAAAGTTCCCTTTTTCTGTTGCTTCATTATTGGTATATAGAAATGCAACAAATTTCTGTACACTGATGTTGCATCCTGCAAATTTACTGAATCCATGTATGAATTCTATCAATTTTTTGGTGGAGTCGTTCTGGTTTTCTACATAGAGTATCATGTCATCTGCAAATAGTTTGAATTCTTCAATGTGGATGCCCTTATTTCTTTTTGTTGTCCGATTGCTGAGGCTAGGACTTCCTGTACTATGTTAAATAACAATGGTGAGAGTGGACATTTCTTTTTCTTGACTGTAGGGGAAAAGCTCTCAATTAATTTACCCTATTGATGATGATGCTAGTTGTGGGATTTTTGTACATATGTTGAGGTATGTTCCCTTAAAAAACTACTTTGTTGAGGGCTTTTTAATCATGAATGGATGTTGTACTTTGCCAATGCTTTTTCTGCATCAACTGAAAGGATCATATGGTTCTTAGTCTTTCATTTATTTGTTTTATTCTTTCATTTATTAATGTGGTGTATCATGCTGATGGATTTGTGAATACTGAACTGTACCTGCAGCCCCAAAATAAATCCCATTTGATCATAGTGAATGATTCTTTTAAGGTACTACTGGATTCAATTTGCTAGTATATTATTGAAGATTTTGCATCCATGTTCATCAGGGATACTGGCTTATAGTTTTCCTTTTTAGTGGACTCTTTATCTGGTTTTGGTATTCAGCCTCAGAGAATAAATTTGCAAGTTTTCCTTCCTTTTCTATTTTTTGGAATAGTATGAGAATAAGAGTTATCTTTTCTTTCAGTGAATTTGTCTGTACTTGGACTTTTGTTTGTTGGAAGATTTTTTTATTATGATTCAATTTCTTTGATGGTTTCCATTTGTTCAAGTTTTCTATTTCTTACTGTTTCAGTTTTGGTAGTTTCTTTTATTTATTTTTTTAAACATTGGTAGCAAGTATTTTTTTTTAATTTTTATTTTATTTATGATAGTCACACAGAGAGAGAGAGAGGCAGAGACACAGGCAGAGGGAGAAGCAGGCTCCATGCACCGGGAGCCCGACGTGGGATTCGATCCCGGGTCTCCAGGATCGCGCCCTGGGCCAAAGGCAGGCGCCAAACCGCTGCACCACCCAGGGATCCCAGTTTTGGTAGTTTATATGTTTCTAGGAATTTGTCCATTTCTTCCAGGTTGTCCAATTTACTGGCATATAGTTTTTCATAATCTCATAAATGTTTGTATATTTGTGGTGTTGGATTGTTATTTCTCTCCCTCTCTTTTTTTGATTTTTATTTATTTATTTGACAGAGCACAAGCAGGAGGAGTGGCCAAGCAGAGGGAGAGGGAGCAGCAGGCATCTACTGAGCAAGGAGCTGAAGCAGGGCTCGAACCCAGAACCTTGGGATCATGACCTGAGCTGAAGGCAGATACTTAACTGACTGAGCCACCCAGGTGCCCCTCTTCTCTCTTGTGATTTTAATTATTTGGTTCCTTTCTCTTTTCTTTCTGAAAAGTCTGGCAAGGGTTTTATCAATTAGTTTCTTCAAAGAACAAGCTCCTGGTTTTGTTGATCTGCTCTACTGGGTTTTTGATGTTTATCATTTCTTTCTGCTCTAATCTTTATTTTTCTCTTCTTCTGCTGGTTTTTGGCTTCATTTGTTCTTTTCCTAGATCCTTTAGGTATAAGGTTAGGTTGAGACTTTTCTTGCCTCCTAAGCTAGGCCTGTATTGCTATATACTTCTCCCTTAGGACTGTTTTTGCTTCATGGCAAAGGTTTTGGACTACTTTGTTTTCATTTTTATTTATTGCAACATATATTTTTATTTCTTCTTTGATTTCCTGGTTGACTCATTCATTCTTTAGTATATTCTTTAACCTCCATGTATTTGTGGTCTTTCCAAATTTTTTCTTGTGGTTGCCTTCAAGTTTCGTAGCATTGTGGTCAGAAAATATTCATGGTATGATCACAATCTTTTCCTACTTATTGAGGCCTAATTTGTGACCCAGTATGTGATCTATTCTGGAGAATGTCCCCTGTGCACTTGAAGAGAATGTGTATTCTGCTTCTTTAGGATGGAATGTTCTGAATGTGTGTTAATTCCATCTGGTCCAGTGTGTCATTCAAAGCCATTGTTTCCTAGTTGATTTTCTGCTTAGATGATCTGTACATTAACATAAGTGCAGTGTTAAAATCCCCTACTATTATTATCAGTGAGTTCCTTTATGTCTATTTTTTATTTTTTTTAAGATTTTATTTATTTGACAGAGAGAGAAAGAGCAAAAGAAAGAGAGCACACAAGCTGGGGAAGGGCAGAGGGAGAGGGAGAAGTAGGCTCCTGGCTGAGCAGGGAGCTAGACATGAGGCTCGATCCCAGGATCATGACCTGAGCCAAAAGAAGATGCTTAACTGAGCCCCCCAGACACCCCTCCTTTATGTTTGTTGTTTTATATTTTTGGGTGCTCACAGGTTTGGCACATAAATATTTACAACTTAGATCTTCTTGGTGGATTTGTCCCTTTTATTATGATAAAGTGCCTTTCTTCATCTCAATAGTCTTTGTTTTAAAGTCTAGTTTGTCCAGGGCACCTGGGTGGTTCAGTCAGTTGAGCAACTGTCTTTAGTTCAGGTCATGATTACAGGGTCCTGATCAAGATCAAGTGGTCAACATCAAGCCCCTTGTTGGGCTCCCTGATCAGTGGGAAGTCTGCTTCTCCCTCTACCCCACCCTCCACTTGTACACAAACTCTAATTAACACTAAAAAAAAAAAAAAAAAAAAAAAAGTCTAGTTTGTCTGATATTATTGCTACTCTGGCATTCTTTTGACATTCATTTGCATGAAAAATGTTTCTCTGTCTCTTCATGTTCAATCTGTTGGTGTCTCTAGGTCTAAAATGAATATTTTGTAGGTAGCATTTAGATGGGTCTTATTTTTTATACATTCTGATACCATATATATTTTGGTTGGAGCAGTTAGTCCATTTATATCCAGAGTAATTATTGATAAATATGTGTTTACTGCCATTTTACTACTTGTTTGTTGTTCCTGTTGACTTTCTCTGTTCCTTTATTTTTGTCACCTTTGGTCTTTCCTTTCCACTCAAAGAGTCCCCTTTAATATTTCTTGCAGGGCTGGTTTAGTGGTCACGAATTTCAGTTTTTGTTTGTCTGGAAAACTTTACCACTGAATGACAGCCTTGTTGGATACAGTACTCTTGCATACAGATTTTTCACATTCAGCACATTGAATATATCACACCACTCCTCTCTGGCTTGTCAAGTTTCTGAGAAAAATCCATTAGGTAGCCTAATGGATCTTTCTTGTAAGTTAACTTTTGTCTTGCTGCCTTTAAGATTTTTTTCTTTATCATTATACTTTGCAAATCTCTCTGTTTCTTAAGATTTTATTTATTTATTCATGAGAGAGGCAGAGACACAGGCAGAGGGAGAAGCAGGAGCCCAATGCAGGACTTGATCCCCAAACCCCAGGATCACGACCTAAGCCAAAGGCAGACGCTCAACTGCTGAGCCATCCACACATCCTGCAAATTTCAATCACAGTATGTCTTGGTGCTGGCCTGCTTCTGTTGATTTTGACAGGAGTTCTCTGTACCTACTAGACCTGAATACTGTTTTCTTCCCCAGATTAGGCAAGTCTTCAGCTATTATTTCCTTAAATAAACTTTCTGCCTCCTTTTCCCTCCCTTCTTCTTCTGAGAGTCCTATAATAGAAATGTAATTACATTTGACGGAGTCATTGACTTCTCTCGGTCTATTCTTGTTTTCCATAATTCTTTGCTCTTTCATTCACCTTCATTATTTTCCATTACTTTGTCTTCAGTAACACTTATTTAATCCTCTGCTGCTACTTCTGGCTTTGTGCTCATTGCAGCAAGCCTGTTTGCAATCTCAGTTACGGCATTTTTCATTTCTGATTTTTTTTAATCTCTTTTATATCTGTTTTAAGGGTCTCCCTGAAGTCTTCATTTTTTTCCCTCAAGCCTAGAGGGTATCCTTGTGATTGTTACTTTAAATTCTCCACTGACCATGTTACTTATACCTGTTTCACTTAGATCTCTATGACCTTACCTTGTTCTTTCATTTGGGATGAATCCCTCCAGGTTGATATTTTGTCTAAGCCCTTATCGTCTTCTCTGGGTTAGAAAAGCCTGTTCACTGCTCCTGAAAGTAATGGCTTTATGAAGAAGGGGTCATAGAACGTCCAGGCCTGGCTCTTCAGGGAAGGTCTCGGGTATGTGCTGCACGAGCTCTGCTGTTGTGCTGTGGCTGCTCTATCCTTCAGGACGGTCCTCTCCAGAGGCTCCCCTTGCCTGCACTGGGCATTGTTTGGTCCTAGGCCAGAATGTGCCCAGTTTGAACTAGGTGTGCTCTGGTCAGCTTGTTAAATGCGATCTGAGCCCTGCAGAACTCTGTGGCTGGGGGACACGGTGTGGGCGGGGGCTTCTGCTGGTCCTCTGGGGAAGGGGCCTGCTGTGCAGGGACGCAGGCCATCTTGACCAAGGCGGGCAGTCCTGCCAGAGCACAAGGGAGTAGCACTTGGTTTAAGCACGTTCCGTAGCCAGGGTCGGCACTGCACGGCTTACTGTAGGTGGCTCTGTATTTACGCTGGGGGGTGAGAGAGGGAAATGGTGCAGCTGGCTCCTTGTCCCTGGAGCGGCCTCTCCCTGAATGCTGCCTCTCAGGGGAGTGCTCCAAGAAGAGCGAATCATCTCCCCTGTGTGTGACGGAGGCATTTAAGATCACCATTCCCGGGGATCCCTGGGTGGCGCAGCGGTTTAGCGCCTGCCTTTGGCCCAGGGCGCGATCCTGGAGACCCGGGATCAAATCCCACATCAGGTTCCCGGCGCATGGAGCCTGCTTCTCCCTCTGCCTGTGTCTCTGCCTCTCTCTCTCTCTGTGACTATCATAAATAAATAAATTTAAAAAAAAAAAAAAAAAAAAAGATCACCATTCCCGCCTCCGGGCTGTTTGCCTGCCCTCTCTTCAGGAGCAGTGCAGTGCCCTCTGGGCTGCAACACAGCCAGGCCTGCTGACTTTTAAAATTCCAGTGTCTATACCCCAAAGGTTACAAGAACTCACGAAAATCAGCCCGTCTCATTTTCCCAGCCAATGGCTTTGGGAAAATGTTCTCCTTGTGAGTGTTCTCTTGTGTGCTCCCCGCCCTTTTTCTGTCTCTCACTTTTCAACCACGGCTCCCTCCCCTCATCTGTTTCTCCCCTAGACCACATCTCTGCACTTCCTACCATCCTTGTTGTGGCTTCTTCTCTCCCTTTAGTTGTGGAGTTTGTTCTGTTTTCAGGTTGATTTTTGGAGTATTTAGAATGTGTGATAGTTACCGGTGTTCAAGGGAAGAGACAAGCTTCGGGTTCTCCTGCTCTGCCACCATCTAAGCTCCTCCCTGGATGCCTTTTATTTATTTTTCTTGTCTGACTGCTGTGACTAAGACTTCTACCACGTTGCTGAATAGAAGTGGTGCGAGTGAACATCATTGCCTTGTTCCTGACATTAGAGGAAAAGCTCTGTTTTTCACCAATGAGTGTGATGTTTACTGTGCGTTTTTCAGGGTGCCGGCGTGGCTCAGTTGGTTAAGTGGCTGTCTTTGGCTTAGGTTATGATCCTGGAGTCCTGGGATCGAGCCCCATGTCAGAATCCCTGCTCAGCGGGGAGTCTGCTTCTCCCTCTCTGCTCCTCCACTCACTCATGTTCACCCTCTCTGTATCTCTCTCAAATAAATAAAATCTTTTTTAAAAAACTGTGGGTTTTTCATATATAGTTTTTATTGTGCTGAGGTTTGTTCCCTCTAAGAAGAATTTGCTGAGGTGGCAATATCAATCTTACCACTACCAAGAAATCATATACATAGAATAAGAAAATTAAGAATGGCTTTTTAAACTTAAAAAACCTGCAGATTGGGGCACCTAGGTGGCTCAGGCAGTTAAACATCTGCCTTTGACTCAGGTCAGGATCCCAATTAAGCCCCATATCTGAACCCCATACCTGGCTCCCTGCTCAGAGGGGAACCTGCTTCTCCCTCTCCTTCTGCAACTCCCCCTGCTTGTGTGCTCTCTCAAATATGTAATAGTATTTAAAAATAAAAAACAAAAAACCTAAAGATCACTCCTTAAAGCAACTTTTCATAATTTGGGGGGATAAGGTGACACCTTATAAAAAGAAATCAAGAAAACATTATGCTGAAGTAAACACTATTAGGTCAGATATATAGCAAATGTTATTTATTTTTTTAAAGATTTTATTTATCCATGCAAGACACACAGAGAGGCAGAGACACAGGCAGAGGGAGAAGCAGGCTCCCTGTAGGGAGCCCCATGCAGGACTCGATCCCGGGGACCCCAGGGTCACGCCCTGAGCCAAAGGCAGATGTTCAGCCACTGAGCTACCCAAATACCCATAGCAAATGTTATTTACAGTAAAATATTGTTTTAAATTGCTTCTAATACTTTATGATTTGGATTTCCCATTACTGATAATGCCTTTCTTCTCCACTAGAAAAAAATCTAGGTAACTCTACAACCAGAAGTCAGCCTGCTTCTGAAAACCAGCACAGGTTACGTTCCCATGAGATTGAAGGAGAGAGGTCTCTGCACAAGACATGCTGTCATTAAACGTTCAAAAGAGGTTTGTCAAAAGAAACACTGAGTTGTGACTGGTATTAACTTACTACATGGCCATACACTTAAAGAGTGGTTCTTCTTTCTCTTAGGAAGAAACGCAGTATATCAAATATTTTGAATATCAGGGTCTAAGATTAAAACCCAGGTTTCTGGTGTACCTGGATGGCTCAGTCTTGAAGTCAGTCCTTCTGTGTTCTGGGGACCCTGGGGCCAATTTGTAATCTCACCCCATTAATCTTCTCCCTCCCCCATTAGGAATTTAGTTGCAGGGAAAGCCAGGTGAAAAGATCCACCTGGATGATGATCATGTTTTTTGTGAGTGGGAGTAGGGGCTGCAAATGGCTGAAGCTCCACTGGGATCTTGCTGCTGTGGCAAGAAAAATTAACACTCACTCCTCTTTCTCCTCTTTCTCCTACCAAGAGCATCCTTCTGCTTCAGGATGGTCTTGGTAGCATCCTGAAGCAGAAGTTCCCATATTGTAGGTTGCCTAATCTCAGAACACAGACTAAAAAGGATCAGGGGAGGGGTTTGTGAGCCTGTGGAAGAAGAGGTTCTTGACTCACTTCATTCCAAATCAGTAGGGCACACCCTTGGCAGTCACTTCCCACCCCTAATGCCTAATAAGGTTGGCTCTGAACCCATCTGCCTAGGTCAAAAACAGTGCTTCCAGGAAGCATATTTAGGGATCTTAATATATTAGCTCCTAGAATAAAAGAATCCAGTATTAGACTTTCAGACACTCACTACCAACTATATATTTTAACAAAGGTATTACGTATGAAGGGAGCAGACTGCTGCCTATCACGTTTGTTCATTCATTCATTTATTCAATAGATACTAAATGTTACTGAGCACCTACCACATTCTATATTGGGTAATAGAGTGAACAATTCCTACTCTTAGAACCTTGCACTCTAACAATACACACATAACCAATACACAACATTCCAATTCTACATATATCATTAATGTAATTGCAATAAAGGCTTTAAAGAAAAGTACAGGGGACTGTGAAAGCCTCTAACAGGAGGTACTAATCCCAAGAATTAGAGAAAGCTTCCCTAAGGAAGTGACATTTAGCATTGAATCTGATGGGTAAGTAAATTCAACCCTGCAAAAAAGTGGCCAAAGAATATGTTACATGCACTGGGAAACATATGCAGTGTATCTGAGCAGCTGTGAGAAAGTAAGAGCCAAGGGAGCTAACTATAGTGAGCAAAGGGGCATAATACAAAAGGATATTTATAGTATGAACTCAATTTCTAAAATGTAGAGAAAAATGTTAAATTGTTGCAACACTACCCTGATAAGACTGTGAATAATTATTTTTATGTATAGTTTTTAAGCTTACCAAATTTGACCATAAATTCACACACACAAAAAAAAGTCAAAATCCCCAAATACAACATGGTAGTGACTCTCCCCTCCCCTTGCCTCATGCGACCTTTCCATCACTACACACACTTACTTACAGGATGCATCCTCCACCCCAGATCTAGTCTTTGACCCTCAATTCTACTACCAAAGCTTAACTCTAAGTACCACTTTTAAGTGCCCTCAGTTCTAGGTCAATCCATAGCAGCTAGTGTTAGTTCTTCTTCTACTGGAAGAAACATACCACTAAGAATACTGATACCCAGTGAGAAGAATGGTATCTGTAAGACTCTTATTAGCTAACCAAGCTAAACTATCAGCTTAAGATAGTTTATAATATACTCAGAGAAATGGAAAAACAGCAAGTAAATAAAACCAGGGCAGGTAATTACACTTAATATCTAACGGCTCTTATTCTATAGCTTGTCTTAGTCTGCAAACGCTAAATTTGGACTTCAAGCACTTTCATACTGTGAACTTATGCATGTTCAGAATATTATGTAACAACCCAATTGTATCGAAGTTCAAAGATTTCAATGGATTAAAAAAGCATCTTCAAAGCTCAGTGTCAGGTTTTTAACATTGCAGGGGTCTAGAATTTTCAAAAGATATACAGCTGTGCTGCACAGCTATCAGAGGAAAGATTCTGTTAATGAGACCATAAGAAACCCAAAGATGTCCTCAGCACAGGGCTTGAGAGCATTCCAGGATCCAGGGGTCCAGATGACTTACCCTAACTTTAAGGAAAAGTGTTTATTTACAAGCTCTCCTACCTGACAGTAAGTTTCTTTTCTGACAACTAAATTTATCCAATTTGTTCTTTCTTATCTGGTATTCCTTTTTTTATATCTTCCCCTCATGTCCCCAAGCCAAATCTCAATTTCTATATACTGAAAACCCACGATATGATGATAAAGTGAAACATCAGATATGGAATTAAACAACTAAACAAAATTTACTAAGTGCTACTATGTTTCCAAACGTATTGTTTATTAAAAACAATTTAGGGGGATCCCTGGGTGGCGCAGCGGTTTGGCGCCTGCCTTTGGCCCAGGGCGCGATCCTGGAGACCCGGGATCAAATCCCGCGTCGGGCTCCCGGTGCATGGAGCCTGCTTCTCCCTCTGCCTGTGTCTCTGCCTCTCTCTGTGTGTGTGTGTGTGTGTGTGTGACTATCATAAATAAAAATAAAAATAAAAATTTAAAAAAAAAACAATTTAACTTGGAAAGAATGTAAGATACAAAACAGTTCAGTATAAACAGAAGGTATCACAGTGGTTTCACTGTGACAAGGGGCACTAGATTCCAGGGATACATCTTTTAGAGATGCTCCACTAAAACAAAACTCACTACTTTTCAATATCCAACACATCATATCCAACTTAAACTTACCTGAGTGAAGAAAAAAAAAAAAACTTACCTGAGTGACTTATAATGCAAATTGAAACCAGTCATTTCAAATACTCTGAAGTGTTGCTCAAGTAGTTTTTACTGCAGTTGACATACGATATTTTACTAGTTTCAGGTGTACAAAATGGCAATTTGAAGACTATATACATTGCCAAACGCTCACCATGGTAACCATCTGTCACCATACAGAGTTGTTACAATACTACTGACCATATTCCCTACCCCGTACCTTTCATACCTGTGACTTATTTTGTAACTGGACATGTGTACCTCTCAATCGCCTTCATGTATCTGACACATCCCCTGACCCCCTTCACTCTGGCAATCAGCAGTTTGTTCTCTGTATTTCTGAGTCTGTTTCTCTTTTTGCTTGTTTATTTGTTTTAGAATCTACTCATAAGTGAAATCATACGGTATTTGTCTTTTTCTGACTCCATTTATTTAGCGGAATACCCCCTACATCTATCCAGGTTGTCACAAATGAAAGACCTCGCTCTTTTTTATGGCTGAGTAATATACATACATGACATCTTCTTTATACATTCATCTATGGATGGACATTTAAGCTATTTCCATATCTTGGCTACTCTAAATAATGCTGCAATAAACACAGGGGTGCATATATCTTTTCAAATTCATTTTTTTCATACTCATCAGTGAAATATCCACAGGGTAACTAATAGGTCATGTGCCATTTCTTTTCCTTTTTTTAAAAATAGGTTCCAGACCCAGTATGGAGTCCAGCGTGGGGCCTGAATTCATGACTCTCAGGTCAAGACCTGAGCTGAGAGGCACGTGATTGGCTCAGTGGTTGAGCGTCTGCCTTTGGCTAAGGTTGTGATCCCAGGGCCCCGGGATCAAGTCCCATGTCGGGCTCCCTGCATGGAGCCTGCTTCTCCCTCAGCCTGTGTCTCTGCCTGTGTCTCTCATGAATGAATAAATAAATAAAATCTTTAAAAAACAATAACTTAAAAAAAAATGACCTAAGCTGAGACAGAGTTGGACGCTTAACCGACTGAGCCACTGTTTTCCACAGTGGCTGTACCAGTTTACTTTCCCAGGGTTCCCCTTTCTCCACATCTTTGTCGACACTTTTATTTCCTGTGTTTACTTTAGCCATTCTGACGGATATGAGGTAATATCTTACTGTAGGGTTTTGTTTTTTTTTTTTAAGATTTCATTTATTTTGAGAGCGAGCATGCATACATACACACATTGGGGGAGGGGCAGAGGGACAGGGAGAAAGAGAATCTCAAGCCGACTTGCACTGAGCATGGAGCCCAATGTAGGGGCTCGATCCCATGACCCTGATATTACGACCTGAGCTGAAATCAAGAGTCAGGTGCTTAGCCAATTGAACCGCTCAGCACCACTCACTGTAGTTCTTATTTGATTTTTTTTTAAAGATTTTATTTATTTATTTAAGATAGGGTAAGAAAGAGTACAAGCCACAGGGGCAGAGGGAGAGGGAGAAGCGGGTTCCCCACTGAGCAGGGAGGCCAATATGGGGCTTGATCCCAGAACCTTGGGATCATGACCTGAGCCAGAAGCAGATATTTAACCAATGGAGTCCCCCAGATGCCCCATGTGGTTTTTATTTGCATTTCCCTGATGATGAGTGATGCTAAGATCTTCGTGTGTCTATTGGTCATCTGTGTCTTCCTTGGAGAAATGTCTATTCATTTCTTCTGCCTATTTTTAAATTGAATTATTTTTTCTTTGGATGTTGAGTTGTGTAAGTTCTTTATGTATTTTAGATACTAACCCTTTATCTTCTCCCATTCAGAGGTTGCTTTTTAATTTTGTTGTTTCTTTCACCATGCACATACTTTTTATTTCAATGTAGCCCCAAAAGTCTATTTTTGTCTTTATTTCCCTTGCCCCAGGAGACAGGCAGGAAACTACTGCTATAGTCAATGCCAGAGAAATCACTGTCTGTGCTCTCTTCTAGGAGTTTTATAGCTTCAGGTCTCACATTAGGTCTTTAATCCATTTTGAATTTATTTTTGTGTATGGTGTAAGAAAATAGTCCAGTTTTATTCTTCTGCATATAGTTAACCAGTTTTCCCAACACCATCTGTTGGAAAGATTCTTTTTCCTAATGCATGTTCTTTGCTCCTTGGTCAAAGATTAACTGACCATACATTTATGTGTTTATTTCTGGATTTTCTATTTTGTTCTCCTGATCTATTTTTGTGTTAGTACCATACTATTTTGCTTACTAGTCTGTAACTTGATGTCTGGAATTGTGACACCTCCAGTTTTTCTTTTTCCGATTGCTTTGGCTATCTGGGGTGTTTTGTGGTTCCACGCAAATTTTTGGGTTGTTTTAGTTCTGAGAAAAAAATGCTGTTGGTATTTTGATAAAGACTGCATTAAAGGTATGGATTCCTTTGGGTAACATTGGCATTTTAACAGTATTTGTTCTTCCAACCCATGAGCATGCAATGTCATTTCATTTCTTTGTGTAATCTTTCTTTCACCAATGTTTTATACTTTTCAGAGTATAGGTCTTTCAACTCTGGTTAAGTTTATTCCTAGGTATCTTAAGATTTTTGGTGCAATTGTAAATGTGATTAATTTCTCTTTCTGATGCTTCATTATTACTGTATAGAAATGCAACAGATTTCTGCATATTGATTTTGTATCCTGTGACTTTACTGAATTCATTTAATTCTAGTACTTCTTTGGTGGAGTCTTTCATGTTTTCTACATACATTATACATGTCATCTGCAAACAGTAAAAGTTCTACTTTTTCCTTACCAATTTGAATGCCTTTTATTTCTTTTTGTGTCTGATTGCTGTGGCGAGGACTTCCAGTACTATGTTGAATAAAAGTAGGAAGAGTGGACGTCCTTGTCTCATTGCAGGCTCTTTAGGGCTTTTTATATTTAGTGTCATGCCATTTGCAAATGGGGACAGTTTTACTTCTTCCTTACCAATTTGAATGCCTTTTATTTCTTTTTCTTGTTTAACTGCAGCTACTAGGACTTTTAGCACTATGCTGAATAAAAATAGTGCGGGTGGACATCCTTGTTTGCTCCTATCTTATAGGAAAAGCTTCTAGTTTTTCACCACAATGAATGTTAGCTGTGGGTCATATGTGGCCTTCATTAGGTTGAGATATGTTCCCTCTAAACCCACTCTTGAGAGTTTAGCATGAATGGATGTTGAATTGTGTCAAATGCTTTTTCAATGTATATTAAGATGATACAGTTTTTATCCTTCATTTGTTAAAGTGTTATGTCACAGTGAAGGAGATGCAGTTATTGAATCATGTTTGCATCCCTGGAATAAATCCAACTTGATCATGGTAGGTAGATTATCCTTTTAAAAAAAAAGATTTTATTTATTTATTCATGAGAGAGAGAGAGAGAGAGGCAGAGGGAGAAGCAGGCTCCATACAGGGAGCCCGATGCAGGACTTGATCCCAGGACCCCAGGATCACACCCTGGGCTGAAGGCAGGCACTAAACCGCTGAGCCACCCAGGGATCCCCGGTAGATGATCCTTTTAATGTACTGTTGAATTTGGTTTGCAAGTGTTTTGCTGAAAACCTTTGCATTTATGTTCATCGAGGATATTGGCCTGCAATTTCCCATTTTTGTATTGTCTTTGTCTGGTTTTGGTTTCAGGGTAATGCTGGCCTCATACAATGAATTTGGAAAGCTTTCTTCCCTTTTCTATTTTCTGTCATGTTTTTTAAAGGATAAGCATTAACTTTTATTTAAATGTTTAGAATTCACCTGTAAAGCCATCTGGTCCTGGACTTTTTTTTTTTTGTCAAGAGTTTTTAAATTACCAATTAAATTTCAGTACTATTAATTGGTCTATTCAGATTTTTGGTTTCTTCTTGGAAGATTGTTATGTTTCTATGAATTTATTTATTTCTTCTAGGTTGTCCAATTTGTTAGCTTATCATTTTTCATAGTGTTCTATTATCCTGGTTTTGTGGTGTTGGTTTTATTTTAAGATTTCTTTCTTTCTTTCTTTCTTTCTTTCTTTCTTTCTTTCTTTCTTTCTGACAGAGAGAGAGAGAGAGAGAGAGAGAGAGAGAGAGAGAGAGAGGCAGAGACACAGGAGGAGGGAGAAGCAGGCTCCATGCCAGGAGCCCGACGCAGGACTCGATCCCAGGACTGCAGGATAGCACCCTGGGCCAAAGGCAGGCGCTAAACCGCTGAGCCACCCAAGGATCCCCTGTGGTGTTGGTTTTAATTCTCCTCTTTCGTTTCTAATTTTTAGTCTTTTTTTTTTTTTTGGTAAGTCTGGCTAAAGGTTTATCAATTTTATCTTTCCAAAGAACAAACTCTTACTTGCATTGATCTTTTTTGTTTCTGTAGTCTCCATTTTCATCTATTTCCATTCTATTTCCTTCCTTCTGCTAACTTTGGGCTATTTCTTTTTTCTAGTTTCTTTAGGTATAAGGTTAGATTGAGATATTCCTTGTTTCTTGAGGTAGACTTCGATTATAAACTTCACTCTTAAAACTTCTTTTGCTATACCCCAATGATTTTAGAACACTGTCTTTCCATTTTCATGTCTCCAAGTATTTTTTTGAGTTCCTCTTTGATGTTTCTGTTGACTCAATGGTTGTTTTAGGAGCATGCTGTTTGGCCTCCATGTGTTTGTGGGCTTTCGAAAAAGAAAGTTCTTTTCTTGTACTGATTACTGGTTTCATAGTGTTGTGGATGTAAATGATGCTTAACATGATTTCTTCTTAAAACTTACTGAGACTCATTTTGTGGCCTAACATGTGATGTATCCTAAAGAATGTTCAATGCATACTTGAAAAGAATGTGCATTCTGCTGTTTGGGAATAGAACGTTCTGTATGTATCTGCTAAGTCCATCTGGTCTAATGTGTCATTCAAAGCCACGGTTTCCTCATTTTCTATCTTGACTACCTATCCATTGATATAAGTGGGGTGTTAAAGTCCTCTGCTATTACTATTGTATTACCATCAATTTCTCCCTTTATGTCTGTTAATATTTGCTTCTTATATTTAGGTGTTCCTATGCTGGATGCACAGGTACTTGAAACTATTATATCCTCTTGTCCCTTTATCATTATGCAAGGACATTTTTAGTCTTTTGTTACAGCATTTGTTTTAACGTCTATTTTGTCTGATAAAGTATCACCACTCCAGTCTCTACACACTTCCATGTGGATGAAGTATCTTTTTCCATTCCTTCACTTTCAGTCTGGTGTCTTTAGGTCTGAAATGAGCCTCCTGTAGGCAGCATATAGATGGGTCTTTTTTTTTTTTAATGTTCAGTCACCCTATGTCTTTTGATTGGTTCATTTATAACATTTACATTTAAAGTAATTATTGAGCGGCACCTGGGTGGCTCAGTCGATTAAGCGTCTGTCTTCAGCTTAGTCATAGCTCAGGGTCCTGGGATCAAGCCCCAAATCCAGCTCCCTGCTCAGAGGAGAGTCTGCCTCTCCCTGTCCCTCTACCACTTCCTCCACTCTCATGCTTGCTCTCTCACTCACACTCTCTCTCGAATAAATAAAATCTTAAAAAAAATAAAGTCATTGGGTGCCTGGGTGGCTCAGGTGGTTGAGCACCTACCTTCAGCTCAGGTCATGATCCCAGGGTGCTGGGATCAAGTCCCGCATCAGGGTCCCCAGAGGGAGCCTGCTTCTCCCTCCCTCTGCCTATGTCTCTGACCCTCTCTGTCTCTCATGGATAAATAAATTAAGTCTATAAAAAAAAATAAAGTCATTACTAATAAGCACACAGTTACTGTCATCTAGTTAACTGTTTTCTGGTTGTCGTATAGTTTTTCTCTGTTCTTTTTCTGTCTCATGATTGATGACTTATTTCGGTGTTATATTTGGATTCCTTCCTCATTTTTTTAATTATGTATTTTGTTACACGTTATATCTAATATACATATTTTAGTTTGTGGTTACCATGAGGCTCTTACATCATACCCTAAGTATATAGTGGTCTATATTAAGTTGATCACTTAAGTTTGAAAACACTGTATTTTTACTCCTTTTCCGTGTTTTAGAGATTATGAGGCACATTTTACATCATGAGAATCTCTTAACTAATATTTTAGATATAAGTGTTTTTATTACTCTTGTCTCTTAACCTTCATACTAGCTTTATAAAGGATTAAACTACTACCTTTTTTGTGTTTACTTTGACCAGTGAAACTTTTCCTTTCATAATTTTCACATTTCTAGTTATGGCCTTTTCTTTCACACTAAATGATTATCCCTTCAATATTACCTGTAAGGCTTGTAATGAACTCCTTTAACTTTTGTCTGGGGAAACTTTCTCTCTCCTTCAATTTTGAGCAATAATCTTGCCAAGCAGAATATTCTGGGTTGTAAGGTTTTTTTATTTCATTTTGTTCCCCTTTCAACACTTTGAATATATCATGCTACTCACTCTAGCCTACGAAGTTTTTGCTGAAAAATCAGCTGAAAGCATCATTGGGTTTCCCTTGTACATAAATAACAGCTTTTCACTTGTTGATTTTAAGATCCTTTATCTTTTTTTTTTTTTTTGAAGATTTTATTTACTTATTCAACAGAAAGGGAGAGATAGCACAAGCAGGTGGAGCAGCAGGCAGAGGGAGCAGAAGCAGGTTCCCCACTGAGCAAAGGGCTTAATGCAGGGCTTGATCCCAGGTTCTTGAGCCAAAGGCAGACACTTAACAAACTGAGCCATCCAGGAGCCCCTAAGATTCTTTAATTTTTGACATTTTAATTATTATGTGTCTTGGCATGGACCTCTCTGATTCATCTTGTTCAGATCACTCTGTGCTTCGTGGCACTCTGTGCTCTGTTTCCTTCCCCAGATTAGGTAAGTTTTCAGCTATTATTGCTTCAAATAAGTTTTCTGCCTCTTTCTCCTTCTTCTTTCTCAGAACCGTACAAGGTGGATGTCAGTGTGCTTGATGCTGTCCCAGAGGTCCCTTATCCTATCCTATTTTTTCCTTTTTTTCCTGTTCGGCTTGAGTGCTTTCCATTACCCTTGTCTTCCAGATCACTGATCCATTCTTCTGTACCCGCTAATCTGCTGTTGATTCCCTCTAATGTGTTTTTCACTTCAGTTACTATACTCTAAAACTCTTATTGGTTCTTCTATTTTTCTCTTTGTTGAAGTTCTCACTGAGTTCATCCACTGGTCTCTCAAGTCTGGTGAGTATCCTTATGATCATTACTTTGAAATCTTTATCAGATAGGTTGCTTATCTCCATTTCATTTAATTCCTTTTTTTTTTGTCATTTCATTTAATTCTTAAGTTTTTGCCTTGTTCTTCTGTTTGAAGCAAATTTCTCTGTTTCCCCATTTTGTTTGATTTTCTGTGTTTGTTTCTATGAATTAAAGAAAACAGCCATATCTCCCAGTTGTGAAGGAATAGCCTCAGGAAGGAACACCCCTGGTGTAGACTGTGAGTGCCTAGAAGCTTTGGCTGGCTAGCTGGAGCTGAAGCAGGATAGGCCAGTGGTCCTAGAGCACTCTGCATCAGGGCCACCCCGCAGGATGGCTAGTGTTGGAGTGGGTACAGGCTAGGGTACTCCATGCAGAGGGTCCTGGTGCAACAGCTGGAGCTGGGGCAGGCATAGGCCAGGGCTCTCTGCAGAGTGCCCTGTTGGGATAGCTGGACCTGAATGGTGCTCAAGCACTTATCAAGTATTTAAGAGCTAAGGAAAGCAGGAATTCTTTAGGATGTATGGTAAGAGCTTTGGAAGTGAAGTGGTGGGGTGGAAGTGAGTAGGTAATACATACTTGGTAAATGTAGATTTATCAATATTTCTTTTAGCATCAAAACTTTAAAGGTCACTGCTTTTGATATGGAATGAAACTCTAAATTAATTTAAGGGGGAAACCAAGGAATTGGGTTGGGAGTATATTAATAAAGTTGGGTTCTAGTCCCACCATAATCACTTAATATTTATATGATCTAAAGCTGTGACTGAACTTCATTAGGCCTCAGCTGTCTTATCTTGAATAAGCTCTTACATCAGTGGTTCTCAACTGGGAGAGATACTGCCACTCATAAAACATTTGGAAATTTCTGTAATCATTTTTGGCTGTCATAACTAGTGGCACTACTATGGGCATCAGAGGCCAGGGATGCTGCTAAACATCGTACAATACACAGGATGGCCACCATAACATAGGGGTCAAAATGTCAACAGTGCCAAGCTTAAGAAACCATGCCTTACAATACCTTTCAGCTCTAAAATTCTATAAGCCATATGTCTGTATGAGTTGAGAGGGGTAAATATTACCGTGGTGGGTAGAAAATTTAATACAAAATGATTAAATGAGTTGCTGATATCATCAGGTACATCAGTGACAAAAATCTGGATCTCCTGATAACCATCCAATTATTGAGCAGTTTTATTTGGTCTATAAGACTGTTCCCTCTTCCAGAGAATTCCAACATGAACAATCTTTAAAAGAAGAGGATATTTTAACTACCTTACCTATCTATGTCTGTAACAAGACAGATTTTAAACTTTGGCTCTCCAATGAATGAATGCCTCTAATTTTGAGAAGTAATTAACACTTTCAGACTCTCCAGATTTCAACTAATGCTTTGAAATGAGTAGAAATATGATCTATGAGAGAGAGCTGTGGGTCCAGAATTTAATGCCCATAAGGCCTTGGTTTAATACCCAACACACGGTTTGTTTTAGTGTTTTCTTGAAAACTATATTCTCCTTGGGTTTTGTTTTTTCTTTTAAGATTTTCTTTATTTACATGACAGAGAGAGAGTGCGCATGCACAAGCAGGGGGAGCAGGAGTGGAGGGAGAGGGAGAAGCAGGCTTCCCACTAAGCAGGGAGCCCGATGTGGGGCTCCATCTCAGGACTCTGGGATCACACTGAGCCAAAGGCAGATGCTTCACTGACTGGAGCCACCCAGGCACCTTGGGTCTTAAAACAGAGGTATTTTATTGAGTTACAGAATGTTTTTCCCTCATACACCCCTACTTTTTCCTCATATACCTCTCCAAAAAAATGCCCTTCATGTGAAGAGCAGGTAACATTACATGGCACACTGATCTCAGGACATGAAAATCCATCACTTCAGTTCATTAAGCATTTGGAAAAAAAAAGCAACACTAAAACAGTTGTGAGGAACAGCCTATGAAACATGGAGATCTATTTATTCACATGGCATTTTCTTATCCTGAACTCATCCATTCTTACTAGCTATTTATTTAATAAGATGTTTATTTTTAATATAAACTCACTGATTTATATTGGCAGCCCCTTTACTTAAAGATATGCTGAAATTCCCACTAGTGCTTCTTATTATTCAAAGTCTGCTAGTTCAGACATGAAAATTTCCCCAAATATGAGAGCTCTAACCTTTTCTACAAATATCACTGAACCACTTTTTAAATCCCACAATGTCAAAGAGAAATTTTTCTTCTTTACTCCTGAAACTTAAAACTAGGTTTTGTTTTTTGCATGTTTTTTTTTTTTTTAGAAGAATTCAGGACACCATCTGTACCTTAGTTGAAATGTCTTCCCTACATAGAAAAAAATAAATTTAAAAACTGGCTATGTTATCAAAATACACTATGAGGGAAGCTTTAATATAAAGAAAGTTCCTCTAATTAGGATTGTAACCTAATGTTTTAGAGAATTGGAGTTCTACTGAAACTCTGCAACCCAAAGGGAAAAAAGCAGAGTAAAGAATTATAATAGTTTACATCTGTATAGTATTTTATAATTTATAGTATTACTTATACCCACAAGTTCATTTGATCCATGTAACAATCCTATAGAATGAGTAGTATAATTGCCTCTCAACAGATTAAGAGATAACTTCAAAACTTGAAAGTATCAGAGATCAAAGTGGAAACCTGGTCTTCTGTCTCCAAAGTACTTTAAAATAAAGATTAAGAAACACACAAATTAGGCCATGGCTTCTCATCTGTCAAGGCTATTAATATATGTGAACAGAAATACTTGTCAGCCCCATCTAAAATAGTTACTGAAGTTCCCAAAACCCATAACTAAAGAACAGATGCCTCCTTATGCCACACTGTTCCCTCATCAATCAATATCTGTATACCTGTATCAATATAGCTATTTCAAGAATTACGCTAGGCATAAAACAAGTTTTCTACCCTCCAACTGCAAACTACGTAATGAGTCACACAAGTAGGAAAAATATACTGCCATTGATAATTTAAATGAGTAGGTCAATCTAACATCCAAAGATATAATTCAAGTTAGACTATAATTAGGGTAAACCAAATTTTGTGTAGCCTAAAGCATACAATTTTGAATCCCTCATTAGGAAAACAAATATAAAATTATGAATACAAAATTAGGTAATAGGTGAATCTTTATTAAAAATAAGAACAAAAATCACAAAAAGTTGCCAATTTTAAAAGTTGGCAACACAAATACCACAAAATCTAGACATAATATTTTCATTAACTCCTTGGTACTCTACAATCTTTCCTACATCTTAGGATTTTAGATCACCTCATCATATGCCAATGATTTTGGAGTACTGTCTATGAAAATAACAATGATAATTAAGCCTTTACTTCAGGGGCACCTGGGCAGCTCAGTCAGTTAAGCATCCAACTCCTGATGTTAGAGTTGTAGGACTAAGCCCCATGGTGGGCTCCACACTCATCGTGGAGTCAGCCGGAGATGCTCTTCCTCTGCCTCTCCCTCAGCCCCTCCCCAGCTTGCGCTCTCCAAAAATAATATTTTCTAAAAAAGACTTTCCTTCAGCATTAATGAAAAATTTAATATTAATACTTTAGGAAAGTTTATTTCCACCTCATAATTCTTTACTCATTATTGATAAAAATCATAGGAAAATCAAATATTCATTATTGGCAAATTATGCAGTGTTAATGTACCGTTGTCAAATTTAGAAAAATCTCTGAAGTTTCCTTCAGGGCATCTAGGTGGCTCAGCTGGTTGAGTGTCCAACTCTTGATTCCAGCTCAGGTCATGATCTCAGGGTTTTGAGATCGAGCCCCATGTAAGAATTCACATTGAGTGTGGAGCCTGCCTGGGATTCTCTCTCCCTCCCCACCTGCACCTCCCACTCATGCACACGCTCTCTGTTTAAAATAAACAAATACAATAAAGTTTCTTTCACATTTAAGCTGTAAGACTTCAAGATATTTCAAGTTTTCTTTTATAGTGACAAGTCTTCCTACTCTTTGACATGAGAAAACTCATTACCTGCTTTTCAACCACATACTCACTACAGTGGCATTAGAAAGGTTTAGAATTGGCATTCACAGTGGGCTTTACAACTTCGTATCACAATCCTAATAAGTCAAACAATGTGTTAGAATATTCCTAGAAACCATGCCTACACTGTGGTGGTTAGCAATAACAACTCTACATAACAGTAACTGTGGACACATACACAATCCCACTAAAGCCAGAACTGAACATGTCCTAACTCAACTTCCCATAGCTGGGAAAAATGCCTACAACCGTTATGATGCTACTCAACTTAAGAAGTATGACAGAGGGGAAGGCAGAGTAGAAGAAAACAGTCTTAAGTGATTATTGGCTAAGGCATCTAACTTATGCAAATTTGAGGACATATTGCTATTATGAAATTCAGTGCCTTGAAAGGGATCCCTAAGGGAGGATTCCAAAAGCCTAAGCTTGATAAACTTCACTTTACTGCCTCTCAGGGACACGTGGGTGGGTCAGTCAAGTGTCTGCCTTCAGCTCAGGTCATGATCCCAAGGTCTGGGGACTGAGCCCCACCTCAGGCTCCCTGCACAGTGGAGTCTGCTTCTCTACCCTCCCCCCATCCTCACGCACTCTCTCTCTCAAGTAAATAAATAAAAAATAAAAATAATAAAAATAAATTTGCCTCTCAACAATTAAAGATCAGATGAATTGCAGTAAAGTAGTAACAGAAGTAATAGTAGCAACAGTTATTAATAAAGTAAATCTCTACCAGTTATTGACCAACCCCCACCAAAACAAAAAATAAACCTAACAGTAAAAGCTTATTATTATGCCAGGCCCTCTGCAGAGTACTTACATGAATTACATTATTAACTTTAATTTTACTATATTAATTACTGTTATATTTGTTATCATTTAAATACTCTGATAGGACCTTTATATATAGTCACTGGTTTGCAAAACAATCCTACAAAGTTACACATTACCACTAATCTTTTATAGAACAAGAAATTAACTTTGGTAAGTCATACAGTAGGGTTGGGATCCAACTCTTAGTCTAGTTTATGCTCTTCCTAATAAATAGGAATTCAGAAGATCACTCCAGGTTAAAGATCTAAAAAAAAAAAAAAAAGACTTTACAGAGAAGTACACTAAGCTGGATACCAGGGAATGAGTAAGAAGAGTATGCTCTTTAGAGAAGAGTATGCTCTGTATTTGAGGGAAGATGGGCCATGATAATAAAATAGAAATGGAAAAAACAAGGGTTACTCAGAAGACAATTCTGATGAAACAATAATGATGAAACAATTCTACAGAGCCAAAGACCATGCCCCAAATCATGATTCCCAATAAAAAGAGAATTGAGTCTTATGATCAATTTTTCCTCAATTATATAGCCATAATCTTGCAATAGGAAAAAAGAAAGCAACATTTCTCTAGAATCCAGCTCTTCAATGGAAAGGGTGGATGTGGAAATGAAAGAATTGCCTCATCTCTGCCATTAGGAAACCAGAGTCTAGTGATTTCTCTCTTGAAGGGAAAGCCACGATTTGCGCTGAAAACTAAGGCTTTACAACCAAACAAATCACATTATCATTGGGCTATAGGTAAGTCATGAGGCTTAAAAACAGTCTCTAAATTCTAATTAAATTTTCTTCCCCAAGGTTTCATTAAAAGTAGCTTTAAAAAAATATGAGTTTAAAGGTACTGCTCACATATAAGAATAGAAGCAACCGAAGTTTTAACAGATTTTATTTACCCTACACGTAGAAAATGTACTTTACAAGAACACAGAAAGTAAAATCTGTGAGTTGAAAAGAGAACAAAACACAAAAACATACTCCTTCTAAAAAAAGTTACCCGACCCTGAACTCACTCTGAGGAATGGTTTGTTGTAATTTGCAAGCAGCATATGGGTTATTGGCCACAGGGTAATAGGAGGAGAAAATATTTGTTCTGGCTTCAATGAAGTCCAAATCCCTCATTCAATGCTATTAAATGTCTTTAGGACTCTTCTCTTATCACTAATGCCTAAATAAGAGAAAGAAAGAGTGAGCCAGAGAGGAAAAGAGAAAGAGAGAGAGAGAGAGAGACCTGATATACACAGACACCAGAGGTAGATGGAAGAGGAATTCCAGCAATAATTTCATCTCGACATTTCATTCTGTTTTTCATATGGCTTAACCCTGCACACCTCCTGGAGCTGTACTAACATGATGAAACACTGTGGAATAGAATTAAGCATTTCTAAAGTTACATGAATATTTTCATTTAAATCAAAGTCTTCATTCTCTGACTTACCTACAGAGTAATTTAAATTGGAACCGTATAGAAAATATGACCAGCTATTTGACACTAACGGTCATTATCCACAAATAGTCTAACAGAAAAGTTAGGCTATAACAGAATTAATGGAAAGAAGAAATAGCATAATAATAATATTTTTGTAACCCTCCTGAACTCTGCTGCAGTCAGCATCTATTTCAAAAAACATTCAAAGGATGTGTCCCCCATTAGGATCCTGAGACCTAGAGCTGGCTTCTCAACCCAAGGTGCATTAATAATCCTCTGGGAGCTGTGAACCCCCAAAAATAGTATATAAAAAAAATTTTTTATAGGGCAGTCCAGGTGGCTCAGTGGTTTAGAGCCGCCTTCAGCCCAAGGCATGATCCTGGAGGCTCGGGATCAAGTCCCACGTCAGGCTCCCTGCATGGAGCCTGCTTCTCCCTCTGCCTGTCTTTCTGCCTTTCTCTCTCTCTCTCTCTCTGTCTCTCGTGAATAAATAAATAAAATCTTTTAAAAAAATTTATATATGCAGATAGGAATACTGTTTGGAGGAAAGGGTCCATAGCTTTCATTAGTTCCTATAAAGTGTTCATAACATAAGCTACTTCACCAATGTACCCTAATGGCATGAAACAATTGCCTGGCAAATTAGAGACACTTAAAATATTTGTTTCTATTGAACCAGTGTTCTAGAGATTCACAACTAGGTTCTAAACCCGTTCTTTATTACCAGTGGGCTTATGGTCTGAATGAAACTTCATATCTGATACAAAGAAATCAAACTAAATTTAGAACACCAACCCAACAAAATAGCCCTCAATTTTTTTCTTTGGGGTAAACAAACTTAGAAACTCTTAAAACATTAGATGTAGTACAGCTATAGCAGAAAAAAAAAACACAAAAAAAAAACCCCAAAAAACCTGAGGCTCTGAAAGATTAATGTTCCCAACCACTTAGAGTTCAAACCAAGCTTACCTGGCTCTAATACACTTCTACACTTTCAGAAGAGAAAGAGATTTCTATAAACTAGGTTTTCAAAGCTTTCTAATGCACTTTTAATTAACAAATTAATTCAACTAATCAGTTAAAAATTCTCTTAAATTCCCATAAAATCACTTTGGATGTGAAACTTATATAGCTAAAGTGAGTCATCTAATATGGGGAATGAAGTGTGGATGTTCTGCTGGTGGTGTGAAAGGGATGGTGTTTAAATTACTTTCAAATGATTTGGACTAAAACCAATATTATCTCCCCAAGGTCCAAAAACGAATCACATGCAATGCTGGGAAATGAATCCAGAATGCCTAACACCCACGATGCTGTGCTCCCTCCTTCACCCAGAAAAGTATCTGAAAGGCTACAAACAATGGAGCCTTCCCAAGATGCAGTGGGTGGTTTTCTTCCTCACAGTACATGGTTTGAGCTTTTTAGAGAACCAGCATTTTATTCTGTAGGAATTTGGATCTCAGATTCAGATTCTAGCTATAAAGCTTAAGGTTACTTCTACATTTTGCCCCTGAATGTCTTTACCTTCACCTTCACCAGTTGCCTGTCTAGTGCAGAACAGCTGTAACTCTCCAAATTTTACGTTTCTGTATCTTGAATGATAGGTGGTTGCTTCTCAGAGAATCCAATCCAAGACAGAGATAATAGTTGTACAATTCAGTATATATTTAAAATAACACACCCCTCAGGATGCTTGGGTGGCTCAATCAGTTAAGCATCCCACTTTGGTTAGGCTCAGGTCATGATCTCATGGGTAGTGGGATCAAGCCCTGTACCAGGCTCCACACTCAGCAGAGAGTCTGCTTGAAGATTCTCTCCCTCTACACCTCCCCTCAACTTGCTCATGGACTCTCTCACTCTCTAAAATAAATGTCAAAAATAATAATAATAATAATAATAATAATAATAATAATAATACAACCCCATCTTCAAAGGAGTGATGCTTAGCAAGAATCATGCAATCTCTTCCTTCAAATATATCACAACCTGTATGGGGATATATGTGCTCTGAAAAAACATAGTCAATACTTTTATATTTGAAACTGAAAACAAAAGAATTACCTTCACCATATGGGTATTAAAGAAAGGTATGTGAGGGGCGCCTGGGTGGTGTCTAACTCTTGGTTTGGCTCAGGTCATGATCTCAGGGTCGTGAGATCAAGCCTGCATCAGGCTTCATGCTCAATGCAGAGTCTGCTTGAGACTGAGTCTCCCTCCACCCCTCCTGCTTGTGCACATGTTCTTTTACTCTCTAAAAAATAAGTAAATCGTTTAAGAAAATTAAAAAAAAAAGAAATATATGTGGCTCTTACAATAATTAGGGGAAATGGGTTAAATAAAAGCTGAGATTCCAGTTTCCAACAGTATAGTGGATTAGATACTCCAAAAGGCCTTTTCACTCCAACAAGGTCCTATGTAAACCATAGTTTTTAATACATCTCTGGGCTCCCAGAAAGTGAGGGAATCTTTAAAAGGGCAAATAAAATAGCTATGGGCTGAAACCAGAAAGATGGGTGGGGATGTGACTCTGAAAGCAAATGTTCACTTTTAATACTTCAGTAGAGAGACTGTGCCCTTGGGTCAGCAGGAAGGCAGAGAAGTTGAGCCTGAGATTTTCAAATAATCCCAGGGACCCTCCAAGTGGTTAAGCCATCCCAGGTGGTCACTGCGTGGTGGAAGCATGCTCTCTCACAAAAAGCATCTTCAAGTCAGATACTGCACCAATTACGATCAATCAAGTATCAGCTTATGAGTAAAATAGAACAAACCATCATAAGAATCGTAAGAAACAATATTAAATTTAGATCTCCAAGAACTTCAGACATTTGAGGTATCAGATAAAAAATATAAAACAGCTATGCATGAAATGTTTTTTAAAAAGGACTTTTAGGGGCAGCCCCAGTGGCGTAGCGGTTTAGCGCTGCCTGCAGCCGAGGGCCTGATCCTGGAGACCCTAGGATCGAGTCCCACGTCAGGCTCTCTGCATGGAGCCTGCTTCTCCCTCTGCCTGTGTCTCTGCCTCTGTGTGTGTGTGTGTCTCTATGAATAAATAAAATATTTAAAAAAATTAAAAAGGACTTTTAGGGGACACCTGGGTGGCTCAGTGGTTGAACGTTTGCCTTCGGCCCAAGGAGTCATCCTAGAGACCCAGGATCGAGTCCCACAGCAGGCTCCCTACATGGAGCCTGCTTCTCCCTCTTCCTGTGTCTCTGCCTCTCTCTCTGTGTCTCTCATGAATAAATAAATAAAATCTTAAAAAATAAATAAATAAAAAGGACTCTTAAAAAATGAACAAGCAAAAGAGATCAGATTATAAAAAGAACCCATTTCAGAAATGAGCAAATTAATTGGTTTAAAAAAATCTTTATGTACTGGTTAAATAACAGATTACACAGCTGAAAAAAGAGAAAGCTATAAAGCATATCATGAAGGGGAAAATATGAAATTATGACAGAAAGGTTAACAGTCTTAGAAGAGAGAATGACTGAATACATATTGAATCAGAGTCCCAGAAGGAAAGAATTAAGGAAACAGAAGGTAGACAGTATTTTAACAGATAATACATGAGAATTCTCAGGAAAAGACCTAAAGTCAAAAAAAAATAAAAAATAATAAAAAAATAAAAGACCTAAAGTCAGAGATACACAAAGTATAACAAATTAATAAGGAAAATAGCTAAAAAGAAATCCATCCTAGACACAGTGTAGTAACATTTCAGATTACCAAAGACAAAGAAAATATGTTTAAAGTAGCTGGAGAGAAAAGAGGCAACCTAGAAAAGGCTAAGGATATGACTAAGTGCGGACCTCACAACAGTAATAATGGAAACCAGAAAGCATCTGTGTTACATATTCCAGGCTCTAAGATAAAGTAACGGGTGCCTGGGTGGCTCAGGGTTGAGCTTCTGCCTTTGGCTCAGGTCGTGACCCCAGGGTCCCAGATGGAATCCCACACTGGGCTCCCCGCATGGAGCCTGCTTCTCCCTCTGCGTATATCTCTGCCTCTCTCTGTGTCTCTCATGAATAAATAAATTTTTAAAAATCTTAAAAAAAATAAGTCATAGAAACTGTCAACCAAAAATGATACCTCCAGCAAATCTATATTTCAAGGACAAAATAAATTGTTAGATATGCGTAAAAGTGAATTGAAGATCAAGACCCACCTGAAGGAAGTGACCTTGAACTTCCTAACTTCCTGGGATGGAGTCCCACGTCAGGCTCCTTGCATGGAGCAGCTTCTCCCTCTGCCTGCCTGCCTCTCTCTCTCTCTCTCTCTCTCTCTCTCTCGAATAAATAAATAAATAAAATCTTTAAAAAATAAAATAAAATATTTTATCCAAATGCTACTATGTTCACTATCAAAACTGTATGTTTCTTGGTCTGGAGAAGTATTCATCTTAGACTCCCCTGTTTTGCTCATGGAAAGCTTCACAGCCGTGAAAACAGAGACTGCCAAATAAATATGGATTGGCTGGTTAAGTTCCAGCACCCTGACAGAGATACTTTAGAGGAAAACCATGGCAAGGGGGAAAAAAAAAACAAACCACGCAGCTGTCTTATGATTTGCTGCATTCTTTGTAACCCTCCAGACAGCTGCACCTCATTCTAAAGACATTATATATTTTCCTTAGAGAAAGACATCAAATAAGGAAGTCCATGGGCAGGAAGAAGTGATAAGGGTGCATGTGCTGACAGCTCACTTCAGGAAACATCTTTCAGAGTCTATTTTCCAAGGAAGTCAATTTGACCTGGTGTTCCTCTCACCCAAGACAAAGAAAACAGTCCTCCAGAAGTTGCCCAGCTGGCACAAAGGAGGTGTTCAATAAATGCCGGCTGACTCTGAACAGGCGGACCAGAGCAAGTATTCGGATCATTTTGTTTGTTCAAAAAAAGGGGGAGAGAGGCAAATTTTCTCATCAGCTCTCTTTCAGTTTCCCAGTTAACCATTTGCTGAGGATGCCACAGCTGGCTCCCCAACCCAAAAGCCAGTGACAGCCATCTCCCAAATGCGTCACAAAGAATGCATGATCAAACAACTGAATCCAGTTGGCCCCTCTTTCATCCACTGTGGCTGACTTTAACCAAGGCGCACAAGCAACATGCTATTACATTGAACTAAACAAAGTTTTTCCATCTTAAAAGAAAATCTTGAGGTGCCAGGGTGGCTCAGTCCATTAAGTGTCTGCCTTCGGCTGGGGTCATGATCCCAGGGTCCTGGGATTGAGCCCTATGCCAGGCTCCCCGCTCAGCAGGCAGTCTGCTTCTCCCTCTCACTCTGCCCATCCCATGCCATGCTCTCGCTCTCTCCTCTCTCTCAAATAAATAAAATCTTTTTTTAAAAAAATAAAACCTTGACTAGTGCCAAATTTAAAATTCTACTATTTTATCTATTAGAGGCCAACACAAAATGCAATTTTTTTCATTATATAAAAAAAAAAAAATCTTCATTAAAGAAAACTTGGAAAAGGGACAGAAGAATCAGCCAGAAAAAGAGAAGAGTAGAAAACAATCAGCCATGAGAATCACCACTCAAAAACAGCACTTATCAACATTTTGGTTCATTATATTCCAGAGGTTTTTTTTTTTCCCCTAAGCACAGGATTAGTTTTGCAAGTTTTGCAAGACTGTGATCATATGTATATGCTAGCCCTATCTGCAGCTCGCAACACTTAAGTTTACGATAAGCATTTCCCCACTTTTTTTTCCCTTAACCTTGTATAAGTGCATAGATGGTAAAGATTTTTAATTAAACCAAGAAATACCATTTGTTTTCTTTCATAGAAACCACTATAGTAAAAACAGATTTTCCAAAAGTTCCTGCAGCCACTAGAGCTAAGATACATAAAAAAATGCCTAGACACAGAGGAAGTTTTTAAGATAACTGACTTGCAAGTGACAAAAAGAATATTTACCATCGTCGTATCTGGAAAGATACAAAAGAAATTAAATTCAGCCTCTGTTCCCAGTGAATTTTTGATATCATTGAGAGGATAACACATATTTACACCCAGTCACTGAAACCCAATACAATTCAGCATACAACTGCCCTGGCTCTTCTGGAACTGGGGATACCTTATTCCTTTCTGTACCCTTGGCACAAACAATAGTGCCTGGCATATTATAGATACTCAAACAACTGCTGTACTAAACTGAACTACAAACTAAGAGCTGTGCTTATATGGAAATAGGAGGGGTCACTGCGAGCTAGGTCAGGTTAGGCGGTAGCGGCATGAATACAGCAGAATGTTGGCAATAATTTACAGAGAGAAAGTTGAACCACAGAACCTTTGGGATTCTGTGAAAGTGAAAGATAACATAAGAAAAACTGTTTATGGGCAGCCTTCATTTATTAAACAGTTTGAGGTTTCTACGCAATCAGCACTGAAACCCCTGCTGGACACACACTAACTACTCACAGGGAAAACTAATGCATACCATATAATAGACACCACCTAAAAACAAAGAAAACACACCAACACAAAATACTACAGCATTCCCTTATATCAGAAACAAAGGCTAATTCTCGAGGAGCTTTCTGTTTGTCATGACAAGTGGCAAAGAGGCAGTAAATGAAGGCCTTAGATCTCCATATACAGTCCCACAGCGGATACTGTCCTTGCTAAACTAGGTGTAAAAGAATGTGCTTACCAAAACTTTCTCTCAGGATCTCTTTATACCCCAGTGAAACTATTTGCATATATGGTTAGCACTCAGAGGGCAGAGAAAGAAGAAATCTGTGAAATCTGTATTCAACCCTAACAGCGTCACACTCAAACCACCTGATTCCAAACATAACTTAAAAAGGAGAATCCAACTTCATGACTAGAGTCTCATTCAACAGACTCTATACATCCTAACTTTATTCACATAGTTTCTTTTCTTTTACCGCACTTGTGCTTTGAAAAAAATCCAAAGAATTTGTGGAGAAGGAATCTGCTAATACCACATCTCTAACAGCTGCTAGTATATCCAGATATACTAAATCCATAGCTCCTTCCATTACATTATATGTGCTTAATTACAAATCTGGTTTCTTTCAAAGAAACTGTTCTGAGCCTCCCCTACTGGGCTTCCTTAAGACCAAGCTACAGAGACCTTAGGGGCTGGGGGTAGAATAATTTTGTCTGGATGTAATACTGCAATTACTTATGATTAAGGATCTCTAATAGCTATCCATTCAATCTCCGCAGCCTGAAGCACTCAGGAAGAAATGTCTATCAACAAGTCATTGGGGAATGAACAGCTGATTTGAGGCACTGCAGGCTGCAGGGCAGGTGTTCTTTGTTTTTCTGAACACGAACACACACACACACACACACACACACACACACGCCTGATAGTAATTATATCTGCCACATAACTTAAAAGGAATTAAAACAATATAAAATAAGTCATTCTAAAAAATGTTTTAGGATCGTTTTCAAAAATCTTCCGGGAAATTTCAATTTCCAGATTTTGCTAAACTTCAGCACACAAGTTGTCTTATCCCAAGAATATAAACTGTTACGGTTTTAATTCTAAATGAAGCCCTTCTCTCTAGGACATCAAAAGATTTGGAAACCAAAAAGGAATTACTACATAATCATTCAAAAAAAGACACATTGTGTAACATCTGTAAGACTGAATTGCACCTGTCACCAACATAACAAAAGAATATTTTATATGCAAACCACACAGCTCTGAACATTTAATAATTTGTTAGCCTAATAATTTGGAGCCTAAGAAGAAATCCACTGTCAAATGCACTAATACAAGCAACCAGAAATTAGATTAACGCAAATAGTTCAAGATTTCTAAATTTAAAATGCATGGGCTTATCACCCTGAGCAAGTTACGGAAACTCTCCATTCTTCTGTTTCTTCATCCACAAAGTGCGCAAAATAATAGTAGCAACCCCTGAGTTGTTATCAACATGAAATGAATATATATTAAATTGTTATAACAGAGCCCGGCAAAGGCTAATAAAGAATGTAATAAATCAGGAAGAAATGTATTTAAATGACAATGCTGAAGAAAGCAGTAATTGTAGTAATTGAAAAGAATTACAAAAACAAGAGAGACACAACTGTCCTGACCCATGGAAGAAAAAAGTTTTCAAGGTATTACAGTATGTTTAAAGTACACACAAAATGGGATCCCTGGGTGGCGCAGCGGTTTGGCGCCTGCCTTTGGCCCAGGGCGCGATCCTGGAGACCCGGGATCGAGTCCCACATCGGGCTCCCGGTGCATGGAGCCTGCTTCTCTCTCTGCCTGTGTCTCTGCCTCTCTCTCTCTCTCTCTCTCTGTGACTATCATAAATAAATAAAAATAAAAAAAAAGTACACACAAAATAACAGAAAAAGTGCTCCCTACTAAAAAAAAAGATAGCTGCATCCCCTCAGAATGATTGTCATCAGTCCTACTTTGCAAAATTTTATTCTTCCTCCTGTGCTCTCTGCAGGTAAATCCCAGCCGTTAATATCAAGAAAGCCACAAAACCTGCACTTCCAGGAAAGCAAACTAGAGTTAAGGGTATGTGAGGTCCTTAGCATCTTCTAATTTTATTAACAAGCCACCAAGCTGAAATTCATTCCTAAATAGAATTGCCAAATGCGTCTGCAATAAAAACTGCAAACTTTCCTGTGAACAGAACTTTTCAACAATAGGGAGTTGTTCCAGTCTGTGAATAGGACAGTGTCAGTGTGACCAACAAAGCCGGGAGCTGGACATTCCTGACACCCTTGTCCCCTGGCTAGCCTTTGATCATTTCTCTCCCTCAACCACATGTTTCTGGAAATCACTTTCAGGCAAAGTAGATGGACAACATCTATACCCTGAAACCTACCCCTCATCATAAAGCCTGTTTCCATGGCTCCTCAGACTCTCACTTTTTATCTATCACGGATAGGAACATTCCACAAGAATGAACATCAAACACAGGAGTGCTTTGTTTTCCTAGTCTGTCCACCCCCACTCCCAAACAGTCACTTCGTGCTTTAATTTGTATATTCTGGAAAACATCATGGGATGACAAGGGCAACTAAGCCAAACACTAACATGACCTCGGAGCTGAAAAGAGCTCGTGTGGCCACCTGTGGATGTCCACTCAGGGAGCAAGGGGTGCTTTAGGCAAAGGTGAGTCTTCACCACTTGCAGTCTTGGAAAGGGGACCTGACTTAGGTCTCAGTTCTCTTACCTGGAAGTGGGTTAATAACCCCGCACACAGTTGGGTCAGCACCAAGGGAGCTCAGGACTTCCAAGCACCTAGAGGACAGTCCTGTTCACTAAACACCATCTCCAGTCCTCTGCCCAACGGTCCTGGACAACAAACCCCAGGGCCTTACCAACCGGTGGGGGGACACAAACCGCCCAACGTTACTGTTGTGACCTGATCGAACCGGCCCAGATGCTCTTTCCAGGTGCGGGTCTGCCGGGTCTCCTAGGCCTGGCTGTTGACACATAGGACACCTGCCTGACACCCAGGCCGTTTTATTTCCCCCGAAGTAAAGCTGGGTTTGCCCGATTCAGTTCCTTTGTTTACAGCAGGAGAGAAATTAACAATCACATCTCCTAAGGCTGCGACCAACCGGGTGAGCCGCCCGCACCTCAGGAGGCTGCTCACCCACCGGGAGGGACACCCAGGCCTCTGGGTCGTGCCCCCCCGCACCTCGGGAGGCCGCTCACCCATGGGGAGGACACCCGGGCTTGGAGGTCCTGCTCCCTGCACCTCGGGAGGCTCCTCACCCACCCGGAGGACGCGGGGCCTGGGGGTCGTGACCCCCTGCACCTCAGGAGGCCCTTCACCTATGGGGAGGATGCCCAGGCCTCAGAGTCGTGCCCCTGCACCTCCGGAGGCCGCTCACCTACCGGGAGGACACCTGGGCTTCGGGGTCGTGCCCCCTGCACCTCGGGAGGCCCCTCACCCATGGGGAGGACACCCAGGCCTCGGGGTCGTGCCCCCGACACCTCGGGAGGCCCCTCACTGACCACTGCTGACCCAGGCGCCCGTCTGCAGAGTCTTCTAGCAAGTTCGGACCTCACGCCTCCGCTCCCGAGGTCTGTCGGTGCAGAGAGCGGTGCCCTCCACTCGGCGGGCCCCCGGTGCCCCGGCCACAGATCCCCGGCACAGACCCGCTGACCCCTGCCCTGCACCGACCCGGTCCCCCTACAGCACCGACCCGCTAACCCTGCACCGACCCGGTGCCCCCGCCCCCGCACCGACCCGCTGCCCTCCCCCCTGCACCGACCCGCTGACCCCCCCCCGCACCGACCCGCTGACCGCCCCCGCACCGACCCGCTGCCCTCCCCCCTGCACCGACCCGCTGACCCCCCCCCGCACCGATCCGCTGCCCTCCCCCCCGCACCGACCCGCTGCCCTCCCCCCTGCACCGACCCGCTGACCCCCCCCCCCCCCCGCACCGACCCGCTGACCGCTCCCCGCACCGACCCGCTGCCCTCCCCCGTGCACCGACCCGCTGACCCCCCCCCACCGACCCGCTGACCGCCCCCCGCACCGACCCGCTGCCCTCCCCCCCATACCGACCCGCTGCCCTCCCCCTGCACCGACCCGCTGACCACCCCCCCCCGCACCGACCCGCTGACCGCTCCCCGCACCGACCCGCTGCCCTCCCCCCTGCACCGACCCGCTGACCCCCCCCGCACCGACCCGCTGACCGCCCCCCGCACCGACCCGCTGCCCTCCCCCCCGCACCGACCCGCTGACCACCCCCCCGCACCGACCCGCTGCCCCGGCCGCTGCCCCCCGCCCCCCGCCGCCCCTCCGGCCGAGCCCCCGCCCTGCCCGCGCCGGGACCGCTGTCCCGCCTGGCCCCCCGGGGCAGAACTCGCGCACTCACCCCTGAGCAGCAGCAGGAGGACGAGGCCGGGCAGCCGCGCGCAGAGCCAACCCGCCGGCCGCCGCCTGAGCGCCATGTCGCGGGAGCTGAGGGGCCACGGGCTCGCCGCGCAGCTGGGCTCCCCGCGCGCATGCGCCCTGCCTGCCCGGGCCCCGGCGACCCGCCCCCGGTCTCCATAGCGACCACGGCCCGGCGCAGCCGTCGCCAAGGTGACAAAGGAAGCTGAACTCTGGTTGCTATGGATGCGGGGATGCTCTGGACCGGCGCCAAGCGGTCCCATTCAAAGAGCTGGACGCGAGGAGGTAAAGAAGCTCCTTCAAGACTGCGGCGGGCGCATTTCCAGAGCTGGAAGACGAAGCCGGCACCACAGCTCAAGAAGGGAGCCCGGGTAAAACCTGGAAATGAAGAGTCTCCTCACAAACAGGGATACCATCTAACTCCTTGTCTTTGAAGCGGTATTGCCTGCACGTCGTTTGAGGACCTGATTCCAAATGGGATGGGAGGAAAAAGCGCTATTTAAAAACATAAGCTAAAAAATAAAAATAAATAAAAAAATAAAAACATAAGCTACAAATTGAACTCCAATAAAAATTTCTTTTAAAAAATAAGACATAAGCTATTTAAATCTGTTTAAAACATAAGCCAGACATATAATATCTAGTATATAAAATGATGTCTTTCTAAAATAAACATAATCCATAGTTTCTATGGTAGATCAAAAACAGGATGAAATGTATCCATAGTTCATTCTGAAGAAAAGCAGGATATCTTTGCTCTGATTTCTGAATATTGGAAAATGGTAAGGCTACAGTAGAAAATGGAGCAGAATCTTATGAAGACAAGCAGACATGATGAAGGATAAAATGTACTGAAAATTGGACCTAAGGATGTAAGAAGTTCTGTGTGCCCCTTAATACTGTGAAAGATTCTTGAAATAGCTTGTATTATACCTAACGTAGAAAATACACCCCTAATGCTCCAGGAAACAACAAGGTAAAAACAGAATTTTGAGTACAGTTGTCAGTAAAATATACCAGAGTTTCCAACAACTAATATTTTTTTAAACTTTAAGGACTTCATTTTTCATCCATCACTCTATATTTTTTAGTATTTAGTATTTTTAGGCTTTACAAAGTAGAACAGTGCATCTGTGTGTATAATTTACATAGCTACCAAATTATGAATGCCAAGAAACGTGAAATAGATTGAGGTTGTTAAAATAAAAAAAAGATTGAGGTTGTTGCCAGGGATATGCTTCAACTGCCATCACTTTATGATCTACTTTATAAATCTTTATAATTGCTCAAAACTTTGCAAGTGTGAATTAATTACATTCTCAAAATCTCATAAAGACAGAATAAAAATTTTAAAACAACTCAACAACTTATTATTATTTTATTTGCCTTTCCTTTCTTAACCCTTCTTTCTGTTCCAGTTCACCATATTCCAGTCACAAGTAAAAGTATGTGAAAATTATATTATAGCAGGAGTCTTTCTCCCTTCATCAAACACAATAAACAGGAATTAAAAAGAGGAAAATTCTTCTTAGGCCCACTGACTTTTTTCCTTTTGCTTTCTCTTTTCTCTGTCATTCTCTTTAGTTCCTGGGTATACAACCAGGTTTATTTGCCTAAATGAAAGAATGATTTTGGTTACCTGAGAAATATGAGGTGTCCAACTGTGGACAGTTTTCAGAAACTAGTGCCTCTTTTCTCCTACTGGATTTCTTGTGTTTGCATTGTGACATGGTTCTATCTGTTAAATTGTCTTCTCTGTTAGGGAATCTTTTTTTTTTAAGATTATTTATTTACTTACTTACTTATTCATGAGAGACACAGAGAGGCAGAGACACAGGCAGAGGGAGAAGCAGGCTCCATGCAGGAGCCGGACGCAGGACTCGATCCCAGGTCCCCAGGATCACACCTTGGGCTGAAGGCGGCACTAAACCGCTGAGCCACCCCGGCTGCCCTAGGGAATCTTTTCAAACTCAGAACAAGGCCACAGAGAATGGCTCTGTGAATATTCTATATGGAACAGAGGTTCCTATGAGAGCGGATGCAGGTGCTTCATTGTAAAACATTGATTTTCCTCCACAGATGGAGTCTGCATGTCATGGCCAGTGGTTGAGACACAATCCTGGAATGGAGCCTCACTGGTGATGATGCACCAGGACGTGGTAGGATGCATTTGGCTGTCAAATGATCTGCTTCTCCATATGATTTAATTGTTCCCAGGGGAGCTCTGGCCCTGTTTGGAAGGGAATTAGAGTTGTGGAAGCATCCAATGAGTGGAGGTGTGGAATCTATGCTTCTATCACCACATTTTCGAACCAAATGTGCTTATTTCTAATATGTGACTTACTAAGGAGAGATACATTTCTTAAAAGACCTCAGGGAACCAAATGTGTGTGTGCTAAACTTGAGCGAAAGCATTTACAAGACGGTTCAATACTAATGTAAAGTGTAAATCAAGTAGCAAAGAGTAGCGTTTTCCTGTGAGCATCACCCCTGAACAGACTGGAGAGGTCCCGGAAGCAGCAATTACAGGAGGGGAAATGTAAGCTCTGGAGACTGATGGACAGTGATTCAAATTCTAGGTTTTTGTAACCTTGGGAAAGTTATTTAATTTCTCTGAGCTTTGGCTTCCTTGTCTGTAAAATAGGGACAATACCCACCTCAAGAGGTCATTGTGAAAATTATGTGAAATAAAGGTCTAGAACATGCTAAGTGCTCAATAGATGTACCCCCTTTGTCATCTGTACCCCTTTCCTTTCCTACTAGTTTGGCTCAGATTGGGCCAAATGACTACGATATTCCCAAAGAGTCTTCATAAAGAAAAGAACGGTCAGCCTGTAGATGGGTCACAGAGAATGAGAAGCAGAGAGGAAGTTTTACATCAATGTGTGTTTGTTCTCTCGGTGGATTATATTCTTAAAAAGCGACATGACTCTGGCTTCTGTTCCTTCAGTGTGCCATTATACACCTGAATAACCACCCAAAGTCAACCTTCACAGCAAGAGAGAAGTGAGATCTATTGACTGTGGGGAATCTCTGACCCTTGAGTTCTTCCGTGAAAGCATGCCTCTTCAGGGCTTATCAAAGATTCTGCTGCTCCATCTCACCTCCATTCAAGTTTCCTCTTCCTTGAAATATTTCCAACTCTGTTCACTCACATTTTCTCCCAACTATCAAACCCTGCTCCTTCTCTTCTAAGTATTTCTTCAATTTCATTTAAATAGGAGGATGTAAAAAAAAATAAAAATAAATAAATAAATAAATAGGAGGATGTCCACCCCTCTCCCTATCTAAGGGAAGTAGGGAACAAACCCGCCATCCCCTCTAACTAGATGTGCTGCTCATGCTGTATAAAGAAGGGAAGTTGTATGGTTCAATTTATTTGCGTGGTCGTCTCCTTTGTAGTGGTTCAGTTAAGGAAGGTCATATTAATGCCAAAGTTTGGGCTTAAAGTGTTTTCTTAGAGAGAGACTTTTATAAGAAGCTGCTTAGCAGCCCTTTCGAATTTACCCAAAGGAGGCTGGGTGTGCTAGAGTGCATTAGTGCGTGTTTGTGTGTGGTGTGTATTTAAGTAAGCGGATCATGCATGCCTTGGGTGGAAGAAGGAGTCACTCACCTGTGCTAGGGGAGGAGTTAGAGCGTCCCACCACCAGCAGCCAGGGTCTTTTACTCACCAGGACACCTGAAAGCGCAACACAACAACCAGCACTGAAAGGACGATGTCGTGGCCGCAGTGGAAGCCTGACCCAGGGCTTGCTGTTCCTAGGCTGAGGGCCCTGAGGCCCAAGTTCCCCTGTTAGGGCGCCTGCCGCATTTCCTTCTTGGAGGAAGCAGAGAAGCAGGGCTTGCCTGGATGCTCCCGCCAGACACCAGGGAAAAGGGAAACAGCTCACGAGCAACACTCCCCAGACCACCTTCAGGAAGGACACCTGTGATGAGATGGAATAAACCAGCTCTTTCCTCCACTTGACCCGATGAATATTTCCACTGGCCTGGGGCAAAGATGGGAAACCTTCCTCATTCACGCTTCAGGACCGGGGATGTGCTATCAGAAGGACCCAGAACCAGGCTGAGGAGCAGACTCAGGAGCAGGGGTGGGACGGCTGCTAGTAGTGGGCAGACTGCGTGTCTGCAGCTCTGCAGCCCAAGCTGTGTGCCTCCAGGATGCTCCAACTACTTTGTTTACAGATTGGGGATATTTTTATCCCAACCTCTAATTAGAGGTAATTTTCTCTTCATACAAATTGTGCCATCGAGTGTTTACTTCCTGGCAGCACCAAAGAGAAGCCAGGGCCTCTGCTATCTCCATCTTATGCGCAGGGAATCTTACGCTTCCATCGGAGTCCCTTCCAGGGTCAATTCCCTACTGCAGTTTGGGGAAGAGGCAAGTTCTTCCTGATGGCCTTGGGCCCAGGGGCTTGGCCTCGTAACTTGTACTGTTCGGGGGGTGCCTGGGGGGCTCAGCGGTTGAGCACCTGCCTTTGGCTCTGGACATGATCCGGGGCTGGGGATCGAGTCCCGCATCGGGCTCCCTGCACAGAGCCTGCTTCTCCCCCTGCCTGTGTCTCTGCCTCTCTCTCTCTCTCTCTCTCTCTCTCTGTGTGTGTGTGTGTGTGTGTGTGTCTCATGAATAAATAAATGAAATTTTTTTTAAAAAAATTTGTACTGCTTGTTTCTTTCAGGGATGGAAAGATATTTTTGTGGCTGTCATTGTAGACTTTCTGGGACATTGTGGATATCCTGTTCTAGGACTGGAAATAGTGGGCATTTGATTCTATTTCTCAGATCTCTAATGTGATGAGGATTCTACTACAAGGTTCGCCCGCCGCCAGAGATTATTCAATACCATGCCTCTTAAGCAAGTGGATAAGGGCTCTAGAGAAGACTCTCTGAAGTTTCTCTTTAATCCCATGGAATTGTATTCCTACAAAATTTAGGATTGGGAGGAGTAGATGTGTTTGGTCCCCTGTGATGATACCAGGTCTTCAAAAAACTCAATAGCACAGCAGAGATTTATTGCAGGTGGGAGGCTACTCTAGCCCTACAAAGGACAGAGTGTCATCTCCTGAGAATATCTACACTCTGAGCCTTTAACACTCTGAGGTCTGGTCTATTCCTGTCATTCTTTCCAGGCAGGATTTTGTTTTCTGGCCAAGCTTTGTTCCCCAGAATTGCACTGCCTATTGTAGCCCAGGCCCAGCGTTAGCAGCTGCCCATGACAGACCCTGGAAGGAGTGGGAAGCTCTGCTAAGCATTAATACCCTCCTTGTGTACCTCCTACAGCAGTGACCACCCTTCTGCCACTGGCTTAGAGTAAGCTGCATCTGTTTTTATTCAGAATTTGAAAATGATCTGTAGGCACCTGCCTATGTCTTCTGACTCTAGACCTTTCCTTCCAGAACTGTGAGTAGTACAGGACCTAGAACATTGGTAAGTGCTCAAAAATATACGAAGGTTGATGAGACTCCTGCATCCTACCAAACCAACACCAGCTCATGTTGCTCTGCTTAAAATTATTAAATGGCTCCATATTATCTTCAGAAATCAATTAAAGTCCCTTCTATAATTAAAAAAGTCATGACTGAAAGAAGTCCTTTGGTCATGAGCAACATGACAACATCTCATATTACACCCTCATCTATGTCCTTGAATTCAGTGACACTGAGTCATTTGAACTTCTTATGACTTGCCATGCTCTCTTGAGCCCCTGGAGTCACCCATGTGGTCCCTTTGGCCTGCATCGCCTCCCCCCAGCCCACTCAGTCTTCTAGCTGTATCATGTCTGAGGAACCACTCCAAGTATCCTATCTTCATGGGAGAACTTCTTAACCTCATTGCTTCCTCCAAGATAATTGAGGTGGCCCTGCTCTGTCCTTCCACAGTACACTAGGCATGCAGATATTTTACACTTCATCACACAGTGTTCTAGCACCATAATTTCACTCTAGTTTTGTTCAGACTTCTAGAGTTTAACAGTTTTCAACCTTCCTTCTTTTCTAACATACAACTTGGAGACTATAATTTCACCCTAAAAAATAAAATTAGTAATAATAATAATTTCACTCTAAATACTGCATTAGCCACATCTCACAAAGTATGCTATATATTATCCTCATTGTCACCAGGTTCCAAGTGTTTTCTAACTTCCTATATGATTTCTACTTCACCATTCACCATTTAAAAATCTACTTTTTGGGGGCACCCAGGTGTCTTAGTCGGTTAAGTGCCTGCTTTCAGCTCAGGTCATGATCCCAGGATCAAGCCCCACATCAGGCTCCCTGCTCAATGGAGGGCCTGCTTCTTCCTCTCCCTCTGCTTCTCTCACTGCTTCTGCTCTCTCTCTCTCTCTCCAATAAATTAATAAAATCTTAAAAAAAGAAGTCTCCTTTTTAAATTTCCCAATATCTGGGGACTGGGGGCCATTACTGACTTCTAGTTTTATTGCACTGTGGCCAGAGAACAAGGTCTATGTGAAATTAGTGCTTCATATTCTTTGAGACTGATTTTACAGATTAGTGAGGGCTAGTTGTTTTATTTTATTTTTTAAAATTTTTTAAGGATTTATTTTTGTTTATTTATGATAGAGAGAGAGAGAGGCAGAGACACAGGCAGAGGGAGAAGCAGGCTCCATGCAAGGAGCCCGACGTGGGACTTGATCCTGGGACTCCAGGATCATGCCCTGGGCCAAAGGCAGGCACGAAACCGCTAAGCCACCCAGGGATCCCCGGGCTAGTTGTTTTAAATGTTTCCCACATGCTGAAAAAAAAATGTATTCTCTAATGATTAGGTATAGAGTTTTAAGGATACATCCAATTAAAATTTATTGTGCCATTCAAAAGAGTATCTTTGCCTTTTAGCATTTTTTAACTTAAATTTTTATTTATTTATGATACTCACACAGAGAGAGAGAGAGGCAGAGACATAGGCAGAGACAGAAGCAGAGACAGAAGCAGGCTCCATGCACTGGGAGCCTGATGTGGGATTCGATCCCAGGTCTCCAGGATCACGCCCTGGGCCAAAGGCAGGCGCCAAACCGCTGCGCCACCCAGGGATCCCTATCTTTGCCTTTTTAAAAAAATTAGCTAACAATTTCTGGGAAAGAAATTGGGATAGAAAAAAATTTCAAAAAAATTAAAAAAAAAGAAATTGGGATAGAAATTTTTCTGGGATAGAAAATTTCTATCACACTATGATTATGGATTTCTCATCATTTCATTATAATTCTGTCAAAAAGCTTTTTATTCTTAACTACATGGTCTATAGGCTCAGGAGTATTATATCATTCTCATGACACCATGAAGCACACGTGTGGCTTTTGCCCTCTCTGTGCCTCTTCTCCTCTCCCTCTCCTTCTAGCTCAATCAAAAAATGCTACCCTTGCTTGTCCCTCAGATCAGCTCCTCCATTCTCAAGCTCCCTAGAGCCTTAGCTACTTTCCCAAATAGTCCTAGTAAACATTCTCTTCCAAACAAACACAGCCTTTTCCATGAATAAAATAATGGCAAACACAACATTCTCCATTGAATCATGGGATAGTTATGCTTTCCGCATCATATTCTTCAATTGGAGGACCAGGAGCTCAATGCAGAAGATTTGTTCTCAGGGCTCACTACATAGTGGTTGCTTAATAAACATGTTAGAATGTTAAGAAAAACACACTTATATAGGTGTCACAATGGCATATGTTACAGAATCTCTTATAAAGATTTTCAGAATAGAAGAATATCCTTGTGCTTGGGCACCTGGCTGGCTCAGTCAGGGAGCACATGACTCTTTTTTTTTTTTAATTTTTATTTATTTATGATAGTCACACAGAGAGAGAGAGAGAGAGAGAGAGAGAGAGAGAGAGAGAGAGGCAGAGACACAGGCAGAGGGAGAAGCAGTCTCCATGCACCGGGAGCCTGACGTGGGATTCGATCCCGGGTCTCCAGGATCGCACCCCGGGCCAAAGGCAGGCGCCAAACCCCTGCGCCACCCAGGGATCCCAGCACATGACTCTTAATCTCAGGACCCTGAGTTCAAGTCCCAAGTTGAGTGTAGAGATGAAAGAAAAAAAGAAAAAGAAATAAATAGAAAGAAAAGAAAAAGAAGGAATGAAAGGAAGGCAGGCAGGCAAGCAAAGAAAGGAGAGGAAAAGGAAAGAAAAGAAAAGAATGTTCTTGTGCTTGAAATGATTGAAGAAATCTTCCTGGAGATGTAGAAATAACTGTACAACTTTGATAATCACCTTCCATCGTTTAATTATTCATCTAGAACATTATATTGTGTTTGTGCCTGCTATGAGTTAGGGACCAGAGAAAATGTAGGCATAGTTTCTTTCTCCATTGAGCCCACACTTTCATGGGAGAGACAGGAGCAAAAATAATTATGCCTTAAGGGTCTAGTAACCCACAGAAATGAGCTAATGTGGATATCTACTGCTTTACTGCATCATGCAAGGAAATTCTGAATAAAGTGTAACAGAAAAATTAAAATGCATATTGAGCTTCAAGTAAAGACGGAATTCTCAAGTGATAGAAGCAAGGAAGGAATTTAAAGCCAAAAAAGTAAATTTGCAAACCAGAGCCATGGTAATGCGAACAGGAGCAGGAGGGAGCCTCAGAACTGGGGTAGCAGTTCAACACCCATGTGCGTGAGGGGACACATCCTAGGACTCATTGGAAGTAGGGCTTCAGAACTGACATCTTGCTCCCTCAAAGGAAGATGGCTAGGGAGAAAATTATCCATTAGTTTCTGCCCTAAATTCTGGGGAAGAAAGAAAACAGTTTCGTGTGAGAAATTCAAATTTCCAAGCCAGTGTCACATTCTGGTGTGGGATGTGAACTAAATTTTATCCCATTAGGTGCCCAAGGCCAAAAATTAATACAAAATCTTTTCCTTTTCCTTTCTTTCTTTCTTTTTTTTTTTTTTTTTTACCTTAGTCATGGAAGAAACCTTTGGGCCAACCAATAGAAGCTATGTACAACTCTTCTTAGCATGTCCTGAGAACATAAAGCATGTCCCCCACAGAATAAAACAATCCCTGATGAAAACTTTAATGGTAAGTTTACAAGCCCCAGGAGGAAATAACATGCCATAGGTAGAGTTGACACATATAACAAGTTGGAGAATCAGCACCTCCAAACCTTGAGACAATGAAATAATCCAAAAGAGATAATAAAGTAAGTAGGCTTACAAAATTTAGAGAGATAAAAGGACTAGGAAACACAGAGAAATAAAAGGATACTGGAAAAGAATAAGCAGATGAGAAAAAGAACCACATAGAATTTCTAAAAAATGAAACATTTAAGGAAGAAAAACAACTTACGTGGATGAATTAATAGTTGACTGAAAAAAAAATCAGTGAAACAAAAGATTCATCTTAGGAAATTACCCAGGATGAGGCACACAGAGGTAAAGACATGAAAACATGGAAAAAAAATGTTAAGAGATGTGCAAAGCAGAATGAAAGTTGTGTAGGAATGAAGGGATAACAAGGAAAAGGTAGTCATTGAAGAGGTAATGTCTCAGAATGTTTTCGAATTGATGAAGGTCATAAATCCCTAGTTTGAAGAATCAATCCCAAACACAACATCGCAGGATAAAGATCTCATTTTGCTTTGTCACCCTTAGCAGCATATGACAGAGTGAAATATCAGAACCCCAAACTAAAAGCAAAATCTCACTGCTAGTTATGTAAATAGCCTACCTTTTCACCTATGAAAAGGTAGGCTATTTACAAGGAAACAATAAGAGGGATGGTAGAGGCTGGAACAAAATGGAATCATTGCTTCAATGTGCAAAGGGAAATGAGAAGTCAGTCCAGGATTCAATACCAGCTCAATTATAAAGCTGAGCAAATCCTCAATCACAAAGCACTCATTTAGGGCTCACAGTATACAGTGCTCTGTCCTGGCCACTGTCAGAAATTCATCTTTTTCCTATTCCTTTCTTTCCTTTCCCTCCGCAATCCCATTCCTTCTCTTCTCTTTTCTCTCTTTTTCTTTTTTCTCTTTTCCTTATTTATTTATTTGTTTATTTTTTTGTCACCCACAGAGCAAATCAGCCACCATCTTCCAAACAGGCTGGACTGGGAGGAAGGACACCCAGACTTGGCTATTGATGAGTCCTTGGTTAATTCCTTTCTGTTCATAGGGTTTATTTTCCCAATTTTTTTTCCACAAGAATTATGTATCTTCTGCCCCTCACAGGTTTTCTGTGATTATTTAAATGAAACAGCAGACACAAAAGCATTTTGGAAGCGGGAAAAGCAAATGGCACACAGGCAGAGGATTAGTATTGTCTTCAAGAAGGTAAGGGAAGTTTTCCAGCTACTTTGTTCTCCTCTTCTCCTCTTGGCTGGCTGGATAACGCATGTCGGAGCCTCTCCTGCAGCCAGCGTAGATGGCCGGCACCACCAGTGCCTGAGATGCCAGGCTGAGTGAAGCTTCATCCCTGAAATAAGAAAGCCTGCCTGGTTCCTTATGCAGGGGCTGGAAAGTATTAACTGTGGCAAGGAGGATTAGCCATATGTCACTTAATTCCTGTTAATCAGGATTGAGAGGAGCTTGTGGTTGTAAATTACAGATGAGCCAGCCACCCTCCGCCATCCAGAGGCCCTGCTGGGCTGGTGCTGGACGGGCACAGTGGGCACAGCGCAGCAGTGCTCTCAGGCCCCAGCTGAGCCATTCCCGCCATCCCTCACTTCCTTTGCCTTCAGAGTCTCTCCCTCTTGTTCTCTTTCTCCTCAATTCTTAGATTTGATTCTCTTTCCTCTCATTTATTGTTATTCCTACTCTTCCACTTAGAAGTTAATGTTCCTTGTTTATATTTCCTTTGCTCCTGTTTTCTGTTTCTCTTTTGTCTTCTTTTTAAAAAATTCAGCGGGGGGGGGGGGGGGGGGGGGAGGGGCAGCCCTGGTGGCTCAGCACTTTAGCGCCGCCTTCGGCCCAGGGCCTGATCCTGGAGACCCGGAATCGAGTCCTGCGTCGGGCTCCCTGCCTGGAGCCTGCTTCTCTCTCTGCCCGTGTCCCTGCCTCTCTCTCTCTGTGTCTCTCATGAATAAATAAATAAAATCTTTTTTTAAAAAATCCAGCTGAGTAAATTTGGATTTTTAAATTGTTTTATTACATGATTCACAAACCAGGAAGCATCCCATCTAGCAAGTAGAGAGATGCTCCAAGGAGTTGTACAAAATGGAAGTTTTCATAGGAAGGAGGATAGGGCAAGAGGTTTTTAGCAAAAGAAAAGAAAGGTTTGTTCCAGGCTGGGACATCTTTTTTGTGAAGAAGGGAATGGCAGGGTTTTTTATTATGCAGATTATCTCACGAGTGCTGATCAGGAAATTTCAGTAGACTGTCAAAAGGTCACAGTCTTGGGAGACGTTGAAACTGTAATTAAGTTTTGGTTTGCTGTTGTGAGGGCAAATGGCTCTATTTTGGGTCTGTTACTTTCTTAATAATTGCCCTCTTTTGATCAGATTCTCAGCCTGAGAGGTGTGATAAAAAATTAAGGTACTAGCACCACTCTCAGCTACTGTTATCATGGCTTTTCACTGATCCTCTGTGATATTCACAGGTCATGATGTTTTTGCTTAATCCCTGTGATACTCTCAGATCAGAACTCCAGGCTCACAATCCTTAAGTTAGTCATGATTTTCACTTCTCCTCCAACGTTCCAGTCTTGGGAAGATCATCTGCTTGGTAGTTAGCAGCTGTGAGCAAGCATTTAAAGCTTTTTGAGAAGATGCAGCACACCAGGGAGATTATAGGCAGGATAATTCCCAATGTTTGGAGTGTACTTTGAAGCCATTGTCCCAAAACACAAAGCAATCAAAATCAAATAAGTTAAAGCAACCAAACAACCCCCCCAAAAATAAATAATTAATTTAAAAAAAAAATGAGCACACACAAAAAAATCAAGTAAGTCAAAGAAACATCTTGTTAAAAGAGTTACCTCTTCAAGCCAAATGGTTTGCTCCATGATCAGAATTATATAACTGAGTTTCAACCTCCTCGGAAGTGTTGATGGAGGTGCAGCAGGTGCCACAGCACAGGTTCCAACCTGCTCAGCTGAAAGAAAAATCATGTAGTTTTGGAATATAGATGAGGTTGGGTGGAGTGAAGACCAGAGCCGACAACCAAAAAAGAATTCTTGAGATGTCTTTGGTGCAAAATGGTGGTTTTATTAAAGCACAGGGACAGGACCCAAGGGCAGAAAGAGCTGCTGCACCAGGGTTGTGAGAGATGGCTGAGTATATACTTGGGAGTTGGGGCGGGGCGGGGGGGGGTAAGGAAAAGAGAGGTTTCAAAAGGATTTTCATATGTTAGAGAAGACTCACAGGACACTGGAGGCCTTGTCACTGTCAAGTTAAGGTTGTTTTTTCTTTTGGCAGGGCATCAACATCAGACAGTTGGAAACTTCCTGGAGGAATGTCAAACATATCCCACCCAGGAGTGGGAAGGATGGGGTAGGGGCAGGGGTGTTGCAGGGTGTCAGCTTGTGCTTTGTCCTCAGCTGGCCTTCTGCTCTCTCATCATAATCAGAGACAACTTTGGCCAGAGAATCTAAGGAATTTTGTTGGGCCACTATTGTGTCAGCAGCAGATTCTCCAATTATTTTAAGAATTAAGGAGAAGTTCCTGATCAAAGCCACATTTACATTTATCCCTAGCCAGGGAAGGAGGGACCTTCCCAAAGGAGTGAATCCTGAATCATGAAAGCCTCTTGGCAGGTCTTCTCTAATTTGACAATGTAAATTAAGAGGACTTTATCAATGTGATGTCTTTTATCTTGTGATAAGTTAGGAACATGTTTAGATTTTTCTCCTAGCCTGAAACAAAAGGTTGTTCTAAATTCTGGACTTTATATCTCCTAGAAAAGGCCTGGGAGATAGAGATGAGGGTGTTAAAATTCCACACCAATGTCAGAGTAAAGGAAAGGAAAAGAAGAAGAAAGGGTTTCAGGCTTAAAGTACGAAGTCTTGATTTATTATCTTGAGTGAAAACAGTTTACTTCAATGTCAACTATTTCTCTTCCCCGTCAATGTGATTGGAGATCTCCAGTGTCTGCACAGAATCAGCTCTTAGGTAGAGCCTTCTTTAGCTCTGAGATGTGTACCCAAGGCTTAATACTTTCTAGTTCTGCATCAATGACAGCAGTCAGGGGCACTTGGTAAGTTTCCTTCCTATGGGGTCTGTGGGGGCTATCTTCCTTGATAACATTTCCAGAAAACATAGTCACGAGGTTCTAGATCAATAAGATCCTTTGACTTGGGATCTGGGAAGCCTTCTTTACCCTGCTGATGACAGACTTAAACATCAGACTTTAGAGTCACACAGTAGCTGGTGTGAGACAAGTGATTAGCAGAAGATTGTGTGCCAACACATGTTAGTTTGCCAGTGACTATCTCATGCGGAGAGAGTTTATGATTCACAGAGCGGGTACCGCACGTAGTTAGTAAGACCAAAGTCAATACCTTGGGCCAAGAAAGTCTAGTAGTTTCCACAGGTTTAAAAACTTCAAGTGTGAGGACTCTATAATTTCTCTCTACTTTCCATGATGGTTGAGAGTGATAGGTGATGAGGGAGCAGAAGGCCAGCTGAGAACAAAGCACAAGCTGACACCCTGCAACACCCCTGCCCCACCCCCGCCCCACCCCTCCCACTCCTGGGTGGGTTATGTGTGACACTCCTCCAGGAAGTTCCCAACTGTCTGATGTTGAAGCCCTGCCAGAAGGAAAAACAACCTTAACTTGACAGTAACAAGGACTCCAGTGTCCTGTGAGTCTTCTCTAACATATGAAAATCCTTTTGAAACCTCTCTTTTCCTTACCCCCCCCCCCAACTCCCAAGTATATACTCAGCCATCTCTCACAACCCTGGTGCAGCAGCTCTTTCTGCCCTTGGGTCCTGTCCCTGTGCTTTAATAAAACCACCATTTTGCACCAGACGTCTTAATAATTCTTTCTTGGTTGTCGGCTCCGACCTCACCCAACCAAACCTCACTTATTCCAAAACTACATCAATAGAGACAGTGATAATTACAAAAAGTTCACAAGGCTTTCATTAAGGCTTGTATGATTTACCCAGTGAAGTGGGTGCATTGATCCCTGGAGACCAGGGAAGGTATACTCCAAGTGGGAAACAACATTTTCTGACAGTTTCTTTGTCATTGTGGGAGCATCAGCCTTGTGGCAGGGGAAGGCTTCAACCCACAAGGAAAACACACACACACACACACACACACACACGCAAAATAACAAGAACATATCGATAGCCTATACTAAGTGGCAGTTGAATGAAATCTCATTGAACATTGTAGGTGTTCAAAGGATCCAGAGGGAGGTCTGAGGCCTCTAGGGACAAAAAATATTTTTTCCAGGATGTCGACCTGACAGGTCAGACTGCAGGTGGACTGTTTTTGCAATTTTATGGAAGTATCTTCACCAATGTCAATTCATAATTTCAGTCATCTTAAATGCAAAGGTGAATGAACCAGTGCAAAAACCGAACAGCTGGGGACGGGACCCCTGGGTGGCTCAGTAGTTGAGCATCTGCCTTCAGCTCAGGGAGTGATCCCGAATCCCGGGATCCTGCATTGGGCTCCCCGCAGGGAGCCTGCTTCTCCCTCTGCCTGTGTCTCTGCCTCTCTCTGTGTCTCTCATAAATAAATAAATAAAAATTTTAAAACAACAACAACAAAAGAACAATTAGATTTGACAGGGAGCAAGAAGAACCAAGCAGTTATCTTGGGTTTACCATAGCTCCAACTATTTGTTTAACTTACACCTATAATTTTTTAAATATTTTATTTCTTTGTTTATTTATTTGGGAGAGAGTGGGAGAGTGAGTGGAGGGATGAGCAGAGGGAGAAGGACAAGCAAACTCTACACTGAGTGGGGAGCCTGACATGGGGCTCCATCTCATGACCTTGAGATCATGACCTGAGCTGATATCAAGAGTTGGATGCTTAACTGATTGAGCCACTCAGGTGCCCCAAACAGCTATTTTTTTTAAGATTTTATTTTATTTTTATTTTATCGTTTAAGATTTTATTTAAGCCAAAACCCCAAGAGTTGTAAGCTCCCTGCCCCCAGCCAGTGAGGCACCCCAATTTACAACTATTGCTTACTCACTAATTTCTCTGATTCAGGAATGCTAAAAGGCCATGCTAAAAGGCTTCAAGGTGGCAAAAGTCTGGCAATGAGGGGCCATTTTTTGGAGAAGCAGAATGGACTTCATCCACATATGCCACGATCTTTTTCCCCCTACTCCCTTTGTGCAACATTAAAAAAAAAAGACTTTATTTATTTTTTTATTTGAGAGACACTGAGGTAGAGAGGGAGAGAAACAGCAAGGGGAGGGAGAGGGAGAAACAGATTTCCCACTGGGCAGAGAACCCCAGTGTAGGGCTGAAACCATGACCTCAGCTGAAGACAGATGCTTAACTGACTGAGCCATCCAGGTCCCCCTACTTTGTGCCACATTTTATTTGGAGAGATCTGTATGTTCTGAACCTGTCTTGGATCAAAGGATGACAGGATAGTGAAAGGAGCCCTGGGACACTGAGATGGGTCAGATGGAAACCGTAAGAACCATAGAACTGTTCACTGTGCCTTGGTTTCCCCTTTATAGATTCTGTTACACTGTCTTCATATGAAAGGTAGCTGAAGCATATCCCTAACACTCAAGCTTTGTCCTTTTAGTGTGAGCCTCAGTTTTGACGACAGCAATTTCAGTAGGTAAGAGAATAGCAGTGAGACAATTTACTAGTTGCTCATTTTTGATTGGGGTCCCAGAGGACATAAAACAACATTTTAAGATAGTAACTAGAATTATAAGTGATAACATTGTAGCAGAACATATCAGATTTCTAGGAGTTTAATTTGTAGAACACTTATATACCTATACAAAAAATAACATAAAGAAGGCTTAGTATGGGGCACCTGGGTGGCTCAGCCAGTTAAGTGTCTGTGTTTAGGGCAGCCTGGGTGGCTCAGTGGTTTAGCACCAGCTTCAGCCCAGAGTGTGATCCTGGAGTCCCAGGATCGAGTCCCATATCAGGCTCCCAGCATGGAGCCTGCTTCTCCCTCTGCCTGTGTCTCTGCCTCTCTCTCTCTCTCTCTCTCTCTCTCTCTCTGTGTGTGTGTGACTATCATAAATAAATAAAAATTAAAAAAATATATTAAAAAAAAGAAAAGTTGGTAGAAAAAAAGAGAGAGAGGGATCCCTGGGTGGCGCAGTGGTTTAGCGCCTGCCTTTGGCCCAGGGCACGATTCTGGAGACCCCGGATCGAGTCCCACGTCGGGCTCCCAGTGCATGGAGCCTGCTTCTCCCTCTGCCTGTGTCTCTGCCTCTCTCTCTCTCTCTCTTTCTCTCTCTGTGTGTGACTATCATAAAATAAATAAAAATTAAAAAAAAAGAAAAAGGGAGAGAGAGAGAACTATATACATGGTTTTAAAGCACTTGGTTACAGAGAATCACAGATTTTTATGAAATTTAACATATCATTATCTATAAACAAAACTTCTTTTAATAGTAAAATGATTGTTTTCCTAAGTAATGCTCTAAGACTTGATAAAGACACCAAACACAGGAAGTTATTTTGATAAAACAAAGAATCTTTGTTTTCCAGGCAGATCACTTAAATAAGGTAAAGAAACTTTCACAATCTTTTATCAAAAGCAGACCAATGGGGAGGCTGGGTGGCTCAGTCTGTTACACTTGTCTGCCTTCTGCTCAGATCATGATCCCAGCGTCCTGGGATCAAGCCCCACCTAGAGCTCCCTGCTCAGCCAGGAGCCTGCTTCTCCCTCTGCCCCCTGCTCATGTGCTCTCTCTCTCTCTCTCTCAAATAAATAGATAAAATCTTAAAAAAAAAAAAAAAAGCAGACCAAAACCCCAAAGAAAAAATCAAATTCTAATTTTGCATGAGCTTACCTTTTTTTCAATTAAATTACATTTGAGGGCAACCCGGGTGGCTCAGTGGTTTAGTGCCACCTTCAGCCCGGGGCATGATCCTGGAGACCTGGGATCGAGTCCCACGTCGGACTCCCTGCATGGAACCTGCTTCTCCCTCTGCCTGTGTCTCTGCTTTTCTTTGTCTCTGTGTCTTTCATGAAAAAATAAATAAAATCTTTTTTAAAAATTACATTTGATGTGGAGAACAAAGGCAAAAGAAAAAATTAAACTCCTCTATACTTACAGCCCATTGCCACATACCCAAGACAGGCACAGTGACCTTCCTCCAGGAACTCAACGACTTCAATGTTAATACTTTGCTAAAGGCAAATGACAACCTCAGTTTGGCATAATCCCAAACTATCTCCAGGATCCAGTAAAAACCCCTTTGGAAACTTCCTTTATCTCTACCCCCCAAGATACATGTTGGCAATCATCCTCTAAGCATATGGCCGACCCATATACATCTGAAGGGTCTCACAATTAAGGTTTTACTAGACAGTAGTAAATGACCTTTTCCTAAAAACAGGAGCCCCTCAAGGTCCAAGAAACCTTGCTTCCAAATTCCTTAGAGACTTAATGCTATCCCTAACCCCCACCCCACTTGAAAGTGTATATATAATCAGCCACTCCTCATAACCCCAGTGCAGCTCTTTCTGCCTACAGGTCCTATCCCTATGCTTTAATAAAATCACCATTTTTTAAAAAATCACCATTTTTTAGACTATAGACAGCTCAAGAATTCTTTCTTGATCATTTGCTCCTGGACCCCGATATTTCACATCACATTAAATTTTTTTTCTAATTCTAGTATAAGTAACATACCGTGCTCTATTAGTTTTAGGTGTACAATATAGATTCAACCATCTATACATGACTCTGTGTTCATCATTGTGTCCTTAATCCCCTTCACCTGCCTCCACTATGACACCAGCTTACTTTTGATACTAAAACTCATTCCCATGTTAGTTCAGAGTACCCATAAGATTCCTTTCACAAATTTTCTACAACTTTCTCTTTCCTTAAAAAAATGTACCTCCATTCCTCAAACCTTCTCTCTCTCTCTCTCTTTTAGATTTTATTTATTTTTTGAGAGAGAGAGTGAGAGGACGAGCAGTGGGCAGGAAGTCCACTGCTGGGCTCCATCCCAGGACCCTGGCATCATGACCTGAGCTGAAGGCATATGCTTAACCCTCTGAGCCACCCAGGGGCCCCTCCTACTTTCTTATACCAAAACACATTTTACCTCTTTTGCATGCAGAGATGTTTCCCTTATCATTTCTAGGATTAATTATATATGTTAATTAGAACTCTCCACCCTTAGAAACCTTAATTTCTAGTAAAACCTCAGAAGTAAACAATTGTAAACTGTGTTAGCATTGGCTGAATAGACTTATAAATACTTTTCATAATTTCTAGGAGCATATGTTTTCTCATAGTAAATTTCTCAGCATGGCACAAAATATGTTTATTAATAGGCCCAAATTTTCTTCAGTTCCTCTGTAATAGGAAGGCAAAGTAAATTAACTTATGTTCAGTAATTAATGTTTCAATATTTTATCTTATTTGGAGATTATCTAAATGTTCGACAAATTTCTGTCATGTAATAAAACTTAGCAAAACTCTAGTTTCAAGTTACTAGAGATTTAGGAAGCTAATTTTAAGCACACAAACCAGAAAATATAATTGTTAGTGAAAATTTATCTATAAATTCCTATTCTACTTACATCTAAGTCATTTGCTTCCAACAGTTACGTTCAGATTACCCATGAAAATTTCACGAGACATTAGATAAAATGAACTATCATTCTCAGTTATTTTTTGCTGGCAACTTTGCAACAGAGATAACATGAATTCAAGTAGTAAACTTAGGTAGAATAAAGGCTGTTTATCTACATTACATCCAATGTTGAGAACTCTAAAGACACGTCTGTTTTAATTAAATCAAAAGCTTAAACTAGCTTTTAGTTGCCAAAGATTATCTCAGGTCATCTGAATTTTAAAAATATTTGTGTTATTTTTAAAAAATATTTTATTTATTTATTTGGGGGAGAGAGAGAGAGAGAAAGAGAGAGAGCTGGAGAAGGAGCAGAAGGAGGGGGACAAGCAGATTCTATGTAGAGCCTGACCCAGGGCTGATCTCACATCCCTGAAATCCTGACCGCAGCTGAAACCAAGGGTTGGATGCTTAACCAACGGAGCCACTCAGACATTCCAACACTTGGCTTATTTTATATCTTTCAGAGAGTTTTAGAATGGTCCATCCTTAGAAGTAGTTGCCTTCAAATCAGCTAAATAGAGCTCTTTTACAAATTAATTTTAGCAATACCATCTGGAGATCGAAAAATATCTCATATTTACTATGTGCACGTGTGCGTGTGCACACACACACAAAGATACAAAGATCTTATAGTTTTGTTTTGTTTAGTTTTTTTACTAATTTTTGTGGAGAGGATATTTTAGGCCCAATTTCCAAATACTTCCTTCTCTCTCCTTTTATCCTTTTGATAAGAAACTGCTCCCTAAAGTTTGCAGTTCAAAAAATGGCTCTTTGGTCCTAGAGAAGATGGGGATAAACATTCATATCACAAAAACACAGATTAAATTCAGAACAAGGGGCCGCCCCGGTGGCTCAGCGGTTTAGCGCCGCCTGCAGCCCAGGGCGTGATCCTGGATCGAGTCCCACGTCAGGCTCTTTGCGTGGAGCCTGCTTCTCTCTCTGCCTGTGTCTCTGCCTCTCTCTCTCTCTCTGTGTCTCTATGAATAAATAAATAAAATCTTTAAAAAAATATATAATAAAACCCAGTTGGAAACCTTTAAAAAAAATAAAATAAAATAAATTCAGAACAATTCTGTCTCCAATGTCTTGATCTTTTCAAGTATTTTGAGAGGAATAGGTGAGGTTTAGGGGATTGGCAAAATGGGCAGGGCAGGTGAACTTTGAACTACTAGAGCAACACCTTTGGCCTGGCAGAGATTTATAAGACAAAAGCAGCTATTTCCCATTCCTCAAAGAATTGGGTTGTAGCTTTTCTTTTGGGTGCCTTTTATCCCTCTAATTTTTCATTAGCCTTTTGCAATGAATTATTCAATGAAGTTATGTTGGAATTTTGAAAGCTTTTGAAGGTGTCTGCATACTAATTAAAATAGGTATCCCATTCTGTTTGTTTGATTTGAAAGCCCTTGCTTTTAAGTGCACTTTTTAAATGATCTTAACTATTTGGAATGTCCCCCATAATGGCCTTTGGAATTCCAGGTTCTTTTTAGTAAAATTTTGCCATCTTGCTAGATAATCTTCAACTTACGGAAATACAGTTCTTAATACATAAAGTAAGTACGTGTGCCAGAAGAGGGCATACTCAACTCTCTGGAAATAAAAGATCCCTCTCTTTTAGCTAGGCCTTTCATTTCCCCCGGAGTCACACGGATCATCTGAGGAATGGGGAGGGGACTGACCCTGCAGGCCCCAAAGAATGGGGACTGCGGGATGGTTCTAAACAAATGCAGAACTGCAGCTGTTGCCAGCGATCCCTAAAGTGGAATCTGGGGAAGATGCCAAACACATGGGAATTGCAAACCAAAGCATCAGAATTCCCATTGTGGAATCCAGGACAGAGCTAAGGTCCGGGGTTTCCCTCCCCAGTTTGCAAGGCTCGGGGCTTGGCTCCAGGCGGAACTGTCTGCCCCCGCAAGCTGACCTTCCCTGTAACGGAAAGACCATCAGATTGGGAGTTCCCTGCAAAGAAAACAGAGCTTAGAACGAACAGAGATTTACCCGTGGCCCTTGGAAAGAAGAGAAAAACCATGAACTCAAAAGGGTTTCTGGGCTGCTTGCCTATTTATCTTGTTTCCGAATAGCATCAGAAGTTTACTGCACATCCCACCACCATCAAATCTGTCTTAAAAATTCAACTAAGTTTGGGGATCTCATTGGCTTTATTAAGCAATTGATGAGTGGGGCGGCCGCCCTGTACAAACAGCTCTTTTTGAATATTTGTGGAAAGGACCTTGGGGCCCGGGGGTCCCCAGCGAAGGGGGGGGACGGATTGTTTCGGGCCTGGACGTCTTTCTGGAGAAGGAAGGTCTTTATGGAGCAGATGTCCTCGGCCGTGCTGATGGGGGCTGTGCGGAGGGATGTTAGGGTCACATTCCCGGGAGAGGTGGCCCCGGGGTCTCGGGTGCCTTGGGGCGCACAGGACAACATTTTGGGTTTGAGCTTTCGTTTTTTAGCAGGCTGTACCTTTCCCAGTCCTTACTTCGGCCTCCCCCCACCCTTTACACACCCACCCTCGCGCACACAGGTGCGCACACACCTAGTTTCTGTCCCCTGCACCCGCAAACCCCCCCCCCCGGGCGCCGGGGGCCTGCGCGGGGGCCCTCCGAGGGCCGAGGCAACCCTCCTCCTGAGCCCGGGGCGCCCGCCCGACGCTCCGCTGACCTCAAAGACCCCCAAATCACAGGCTCCTGGTCCGCATGTAATTTTTGTTCCCAAGGCCGAGGAGACGTGCAGTCCTGCAGCCGGCCTCAGGGAAGCGCCGCGGGCCTCCTGCCCGGCTCCCCCGCCGCTGAGGGACGCTGGGCCCCGCCGCCGCTCCGCGCCCGCTGCCCGCGCCTCCACCCCGGGGCGCACCCCCCAGAGCCCGCACGGCCCTGCGCGGGGAGGCGGGGCGCGGGGTGCGAGCGGGGTGACCGGGGCGCGGGGTGCGAGCGGGGCGGCGGGAGGGGCGCCTGGGGAGCGCGGGGGGGGGCTGCAGGGGAGCGCGGGGGCGCTGCAGGGGAACGCGGGGGGCTGCAGGGGAGCGCGGGGGGCTGCAGGGGAGCGCGGGGGGGCTGCAGGGGAGCGCGGGGGGCTGCAGGGGAGCGCGGGGGCGCTGCAGGGGAACGCGGGGGGCTGCAGGGGAGCGGGGGGGCTGCAGGGGAGCGCGGGGGGGCTGCAGGGGAGCGCGGGGGGGGCTGCAGGGGAGCGCGGGGTGGCTGCAGGGGAGCGCGGGGGGGCTGCAGGGGAGCGCGGGGGGGGGGCTGCAGGGGAGCGCAGGGTGGCTGCAGGGGAGCGCGGGGGGGCTGCAGGGGAGCGCGGGGGGGCTGCCCCGCCGCTCACACGAAGGCCTGCCAACCGCGGCTGCGAGCTCCGCGGGGACCGCGTCGGATCCGTGCGGTTCCCGTGCGCGCTGCGTCCCGGCCGAGAGCAGAGAGGGCGCGGCGCCCCTTCTGCGGACGCGCCCCAGACCTCGGCCCCCGCAGCAGGTGCCCCGGGCTGCTCGCGGGCACAGACAGCAGGGGGTGGGGGGAGGACAGACGGCCGCGGGGGGAGGGAGGACAGACGGCCGCCGGGATGGGGAGGATTGATGGCCGCGGGGGGGGGAGTGTGGAGGACAGACGGCCGCCGCGGTGGGGAGGACTGCCGGCCTTGGGGGGGGACAGACGGCCACCAGGTGCGGAGGACAGACGGCCGCCGCGATGGGGAGGACTGACGGCCGCCGGGGTGGGGAGGACTGACGGCTGCCGCGGTGGGGAGGCCTGACGGCCTCCGGGGGGACGACAGACGGCCGCGGGGGGACAGCGCCGAGCACATCCGCCCGCCCGCGTTCCCGCCCCAGGGGCCGCGCAGCCCTGCCCTGGCCCCGGGCTCCGGGTGCCCCGCCGCCGCCCGCCCGCGCGACGCTCCGGCACCCCCTGGTGGCCGCCTGGTGCTACTGCGACTCGCCGCCCGCGAGGCCGGGCCCGCAGCGGTCGCTCCGCCTCCCGGCGCTCGGGCTTTGGCGTCGGAAGCACCTGCGGACTCGCAGAGCGGCGAACCCAACACACCGGAGCGTTCACCCCGAAAACCGCAGGGGAGGGGCGCCTGGGGGGCTCAGGGCGGGACCCCGGGGTCCCGAGATCGAGTCCCGCCTCGGGCCCCTGCAGGAGCCTGCTTCCCCCTCTGCCTGTGTCCCCGCCTCTCTCTCTGTGTCCCTCATGGATAAATAAATAAAATCTTAAAAAAATAATAATAAAAAAGACCACAGGTCAGTGTATTGGCGGCAGGGCAGCAAGAAGAAAGGACCCGAGTTACAGGAATTCCAGGTCCTTCAAATGGGGCTGGGCGGGGGCCAGAATGAGAACCGAGCCAGCCGCTTAGGGGATCCTCCTCCCTTCCTTCAAAAAATCTACATGTTCCTCTAAGAAATGCCAGAGAGGGACTGGAGGAGCGGGGATCCCCAGCCCGGGCTTGCTTGCCTGCAGCCAGAGCCCCTCGGAGGCGGGGACAGAGGAGTCAGGGAGAGGACGGAATCATGGCCAGGGGACAGACCTGCAGAAGGAGCCTGGAAGCTCAATCCAGAAGTCTCTCTCTCTCTCTCTACCACCCCTGACCTTGATGGAGCTGCTTTGCCTCCAAGTCCTCCTTCCGCTGCGGCCGGTCCCAGGTCCCAGGCTCGCTGGGCCTGCTCCTCCCTCTCTGAGGCCTGCCGCTCCCCCTGCTTGTGCACGCGCTCTCTGTCAAATAAATAAATAAAATCTTAAAAAAAGAATTGCCTAGTTTCTCTGGGCTTTGCTTTAAACTTAAGAATTATCCCTCATTAGAAGCCCTTGACCTATGTTTAAGCCGCATCTACCATAGCTTCATCTTACAAGCTTTAGTCAAATTGATAAATTCTCCTTCACCCAGACAGATACCGCCGGCTCTTAAGCTTTGCTAATACCAATAGTTTTGCTTGGAATGCCTTCCCCACCCCATCTGTGCTCCTAAATCCTATCCATTCCCAAGATACGCCCAAATTCCACTCCTTCCGTGGAGCTTTCCGGATGTTCTCAACAGGAAATTTCCCCTCACCCTTTAAATTCTCCCTGGGGCTCCGCGGGTCCTTCTCTTGGGGGCTTCATAGTATATACTGGAAGTTTGTAGCTTTATTCATATCCCTTATCTGTTGGGGATGCTACAATGAATTCATCGTCACGTAGCATGCTCAACTCTGTGCGTTGGCCATATTGGGTGTTGAACAGACTCCTCGCTGAATGAAATGGAATTTCTTTCTTTTTTTGTATCTCGACCTAGGTATGATTTCTCCCACTGTCCATGAATACCCGCTCCCACCCCGTTGGAATGCCCGGCCCCCATAGTGCTTGTAGACACCTCCTGGTGTCCTTCCTGTCATGGTACCTAACACACTGGAGCAACTTCCCTTTCACCTGCCTCTCTCACCCTCTAGACCCTAAGCTCCCTGAGGAGAGGCTGCATCTATTGGGTCACCCTTGCCTGTACCTTATGTGTAAATAGTAGGAAGTCAATAACTGTTTGAAGAGTGGGTAGATAGACGAATGTATGTATGAGTAGATGCATGGAAGAAGGGAGGAGAGAAAGAGTTAAGCATGACCTTTAGATTTCCTTTAAGCTCTAATATTTTATAATTTCAGAGCTTTGGGCTCTTTTTTGAGGGCAAGTAGTCCAAGCTATTTGAGAAACAATGCAGCGGCCACAGTAGGGTCAGTGGTGAGTTTCCTTTGAATGGACTCTGTTTTTGTGGGAGAGCTGGCCTCCCCATTCTACGGAGAATTTTATGTTCCCTGGGCTCAGCCTGGCCCAGAACTTGGCAAGATCTCTGGGGCGTTCATTTTTGTCACCCAGCCCGGGTAGGAGGGTGGACGGGTAGGAGGGGAACCATTTTGGGAAAAAGTGTTGGGGAGTGTTTGTGTGTGTGATGAGTCAGGGCCATGGAGCTAGGAGCCCTAATCTCTGCTCTGCTCTCTGTGGGGGTAGTTCTCACCAGTTGCAGGGGGGTGGAGGACCACCAACTGTCTTTGGAAAGTTTTCTTAGTCATAGTTTATACCAAGTCAGCTGGAGCTTTATGTAACTGGGCCTTCATTCCACAGACAACAGGGTATGATGGGGTCAGAATGGCTGCTACCCCTCCCACGGTGGCACTCAGCCCCTACAGCCCCTCCTAACGGCCAGCCAGGTGACGTGCCTACCCCGAGGAAGCAGCACTTGGAGGGATGAAGGCCACAGCATACATTCCCACTGGAAAAAAGTTTGGGTTATCTTCATTAATTCCATGGGAATGCCTCGATGCCTCCTGGGGGTGCCTTCCATTCTCTCCTGTTGGCTCCACGGCAGATCCGGGCGGTGAGAATGAAGTACTCATTCAGTACTCATTCTCTCATTCTGGAGAATGAGAATAGGACTCCAGTGTGTGCGTGAGCTGAGCAATGGGCACCGGCTTCCGTTCCAGGCTGTGCCCCCTCTCCGGGGCTGCCGGCAGAGCGGCTCTACCTCCGCTCTCCTGGGGCATCATTCTCCAGACAGACAGAGACCCAGACTTGCACCTGCTGCCCCGGACGCTGGAGCCAACATGAGTTCTGCAGGGGACAGCTCCAGAGAAGGCCTGAAATGACTGGGTGGGTGCACCCCTGTAATGGAGAGAGATCCACGAGGAGAGCAGGAACCAGGACAGGGGAGAGGTTGGCCGCTGGGGATTTGCCTCGCCCATGACGCCCGGCCACTGCGTCTCCTGGGAAGAAAGAGCAAAGCCCAGGGGGCCGGGGAGAGCTGTGGGGCCTTCCGCTCAGCTTCTTCGAGGTAGACTGAGGAAATGCCCAGGCTTGCTCTTCTTTGCCATTTACTGGCTGGAAGGAAAGGGATCTTCTTTCTGTGCCTTGGGTCCAAGGAGCTGGGACTGTAAGCTTCGACGGGGTAAGACGGGAATTGTTTTTGTTGGGGGTCAGGTGCTAAGGAACAGTGTCACTCGGGGGTCAGACCCTGCTAATCCCCAGAACAAGAAGGGATGAGGCATTTGAGAAGTCAAGCTGGAGAATGAGGATGGGTTTCCTGACAGAAGGGAGGGCCGCCATGGCCCAGGGGTCTGGAAAGGGAGAAAGTTCTAGAAAGACTTATAAAATCAGGTTCTTAGTCAATGAGCCTATTCTGGACAACAAGCGTGAGACTTTAGCAGGTGGTTTGTGGGAGCCTCCAGTCCATCCTTACGGCTCTGGCTCTTCCTCAGTACAGCGGGGGCCAGGGGCCTGCTTGAGGCCAGATGGAGAAGCCAGAAGGAAAGGCCTCCAGCAGGGACGCAGAGGGAGAGAGCTCGGGTTGGGGTGCAAGAGGGAGATGGTGAGAAAGCTGGGGGTCCCCAGGCTGGTTTCATCTTGAGAGAGAGCATGGGGAAGGGTGCTCCCTCCTTGCTGAGCAGGGATCCCTATGTGGGGCTCAGTCCCAGGACCCTGGGATCATGACCTGAGCCAAAGGCAAACACTTAACCGACTGAGCCACCCAGGCACCCCCCCAGGCTGGTTTCATACTGATCCCCGGATTTCGGAGCCATGCCTGCACCGTGCAGGGCTGTGGGGCGGCTGGGCACGAGCGGTGTTAGTGGCGAAGAAGGAACAAGAAGGCCCGAGTGTCCCCCTGTGCTCAGGTGCTTAGAGGCAGGGAGGGGCCTCGCAGCCGCTCCCTGGGCCCCACTGAACTAAGAGTCCAGGCGGGAGAGAGGCTGGGCTTGGGCCTGCGCCAGGAAAGGAGGGCAGGGGCAAGAGAGGGAGAGGAGAAGGGGGCAAGGGCAGGAGCCCCCACACGCCACTGGGCCCCGGCCTGCCCTGCACGCCACAGGGTCCTGGGTGGGCCCCAGGGGCCCTGCACACCACCCGGCCCCAAGGGCCCTGCAGGCATTTCACGCAAAGTACAAGGGCTTTTTGCCTACTGGCATAGCTGCAGTGATGGCTTCATGAATTCCCTTTTCTTTTTTTACAATGGTCCTTAGGCGGGATTCATTATCTTGAAATGGTCGGCAACCACAGGACATATCAATCGATTCACCTTTTTCTTGTGATGTCATTACCGGGTGCCAGGCGGACCCCTGCATACCACCGGGCCCCAAGAGCCCAGCACACCACCGGGCGCCAGGCAGCCCCCGCACACCACCGGGCACCAGGCAGGCTGGGGCTGAGGCGACTCTGACTGAGATCCTCACTCCGGCCGCTGCCTCCTGTTTCCGAGCCTGTGGTCTGAGCAGGGTGGGATCTACTCCTTGCTTCAGGTGCTGAGCCCCAAATGCCCCGAGGTCGCGGCCCTGTGGGCAGTGCTGGGACGTCACCCAGTAGTAGATCACTTAGGGCCTGGGCAAGCGCCTGGGAGCCCGGAGCAGGGGCCTTGCACTTCCTGTGGCCACGTCCTTGGCTTGAGCTTGGCCATGCGATTGACGTCGGAGGCCGTCCCTCCTCCAGCTGCAGCGGTCTCTGCCCTCCCCGGGGCCTCAGGGAGTCAGCGCGAGGCTCTGACGGCATCGCTGGGTCCCTCTCTGCGCCCCTTGAAGAGGAGGGGAGAAGCCAGAGCGGAGAGGATGCACCGCGCCCATCAGAACCACGTTACCAGCCTTTGGACTCTACCAAAGGTGCCTGGAGTCTACCTCCGAGGAGCTGCATGACCCCGAGCGAGTCGCTTTCTGTCCCCGTGTTTCCTTTTCTATAAGCGGAGGCTGGTGGTGGGACCTACCTTGTGGGTGTGTTATGAGGATTGAATGAAATATTCTGTGGAAAGTCGCCTTTATTCTGTGGCTGACCCCACAGTAGGCTCTCAGCAAGTGTCCACTCCCGCGTTTCCGGACGAGCAAGCCTCGCCTGTCCAGTCCTACCCGCCCCGGACAGGGCACTTGGGCGAAGCCGGGCCTCCTCCTTCCGGTACCAGGCACAGCCCGTGCTCAGCCCCGTTTTCATGCATATAAATGTCCTCCCACCTCCCATACAGCTACTCACACTCCCCCACGTCAAGGCCCAGCTAAGGTGCCGCCTCCTTCCCAAAGCCTTCCTTGCGGATTCTAACCCACACAGAGCTCTTCCTCCCCTGACTTCTTGTGCTTCCAGCCAGTGCCTTGAAATGCACCATTTAAGTCTCGGAATTCTAGAACTGGAAGGCTGAGGGAGACCTTGCAAGTGACCCGGGCCAGGGCTCCTCCTCGGGAGCAGTAACGACGCGTGGCCTTCCCTCGGCCGCTCTGTCGGGTGGTCCCCGCCATGGGCAGCACCGGTTACCCACCTCCGCCAGGCCCGAGCGCGGCCTCGGGTTCCTGCTCTACCCAGCGCTTCGGGCGAACCCCACAGAAGTGCCACAGCCATCGGGGCCAGAATAATCTTTGTGGCTCAGGTCGCCCGAGCTTCTCGAGGTGCAGGCATCTGCTTCGGGCCCAAGGCACTGGGACTCGCCTCTGCTCTACCCTTCCAAGCTTTCGAATCGTCCTTGCTGGTCTCTGCCTCTTTGTGGAGATCCCAATTAGATTTGTGACGTTCGTGAGGGTAGGGATGACGTCCTCGGCGGCGCCACTACCTTTCTCAGCGCTGAGCATGGGGCAGGACTCAGCGCACGCTTAGGAGCCTTGGTGGCGCCTTGTGGCAGGCTGATGGCACAGGGGTCTGTCTTCCCTGCCAGACTGCGACTGATCTGGGGGCTCGGGGCTGTCCTCCTTTGTAACGATGACCTGCATGAGCCCACGCTCCCCAAACATTTGTGGACCGGGATGAAGAGGCTGGGCAGGCAGGGACAGCTGGCTCCTCCAGCAGCTGGACCCGGGCCCGACACCGGGAGCTACAGTGCCTTTGGGGGGACAAGCTAGACGAAGCGCCCCTGCTCTGGGCTGCCGTGGTCCCTCGGAAGAGCACGCGGCTCCCCATGGAGCCCACAAGTGGCCGGGGGGCCTTTCAGCTGCGCAGTCTCAGGAGGAAGGGGTAGGCCTCAGGCCGCCCATCAGGATGGGGTCCTAGTAGGGGTGACAGCACCTGCGTGTCCACCGCGAGCGAGGGTCAGTATGCACGGCCGTGCGGGCAGGTAGGCAGTGGGGCCCGTGCCTGTGCGGAGTGACACTCGGAGCACATGTGCAATCCTGCACTGCGATGCTAGCCCGCGGCTGCGTGGACGTGATCACATCAACATAGACGCGATGGTCAAGGGACCGTGGGCCTCAAGATCCCTGGAGACTGCAGTCGGCTGGCTGCCCCGCTCCCTTCGCGGAGCAGAGGGGGAGACGGCCGCTGTGGGACGTCTTCCCCCAGGGCCGATGGCCCCTCCGGGCAGGCACAGTTCAGGCGCTCGGAGAGCTCCCTCGCCTCTCCCTCTTCGGGGCTGGAGGAGCGAGCTCCCACGAGGAGTGCACCTCGCAGCCCTGTCCTGCCATCGCAGGCACAAGCCGGCCCCGGCGGCCGGAGGACTGTGCGCTGGGGCCACGGTGTCTCGGGCCAGAGGTGGCAGTGGGCACCCTGGGCTGCAATGAAGCCCAGTGAGGAGCTCGCCCCTTACTCCCCGTTGACGGGGCCGCCAAAGGCCTTCCTGATACCGTGTCAACGCTTTGGAGGGGAGGGTGGCCGGGCAAAGAGAGGAACACAGGGTTCAGGGCCACTCCCAGGACAGGGGCCCAGGACCGTGCCGTGGCCACACGTTCATGTGAGCGTGACCCCCTGGGTCAGTGTGAAGCCGGTGCGGGGCCAGGTGTCCTCACGGGTTTGCATACGGCCGGGGCGGGGGTAGCGACGTGTCCACCCCATCAGAGTTCAGGCCGGAAGTGTGGAGCGTCCAGGGACTCGCACCTGCTCGTGTGCGGCACACGGGCCAGAACAGGATCCTCTGTGCACCTGTGCACCTGCGCGCTCCCGTGCGCGTCAATCCCTGCGCTTCCAGGGGGTCCCCGCCCCTTGTCTCAAGCCAAACCTCACGTAGGCACCCACGGCATCACGGCCCCCAAACTCCTCTATATTTGAAAAAGACAAGGGGAAAAAAAGGGCCAAGAGACAAGAGGTGATAAAAATAGCTGAAAATAAGCTCTTCAGATCAGAAAGCTCCCATTTTTAGTGACTCACCAGTCCTCCAGACTGAGTGCACACACCCCCCCCCCACAAAACACAAACACCCCATGCTGCCAAGTCATGCACAGGCCCTCACGCAGATGCCCTCGGTCTCCTACTCGCCCGCTCTGTCCCCCCCCACCCCGGAGATTCTGTGGGCCTCTGAGGCACGATCCACTCCCCAGGCCCCTGCAAACTCGCATTCACATCCTGCCTCCGACTTCTTGGGATTTCCTGGGCCCCAGCCTTGCAGTGGGACTCCTGGGGGGCGGGGGGGGGGCAGGGGTCTTGCTGCTTTCTTCAGCAGGCTGTGACCCCGGGGGGCGACGGCTCCACACGGGGATCTGGGGGAGAGAGGACATGGCTCCAGACGCCACGCAAGATTTATGACGGTGTTTTGCTAATCGCGTTAGTGGCTCTGCGGGAGGATGGAGTGTGCTTGGGCCCCAAAGAGGCCAGGCCAGCCCGGCTTCTGGAGAGGAGAGACTCCAGGGGGCCCTGGTGGTCCCTGTTCCCTGCTCTGGCCACCCAGGGCTGTCTGTCCCCTGCCATAGTCCGCGTTCCCTGCGGGACCAGCCCTTCCCCTCTAGGCTCCTCTAGGCGGGAGACCGAGGCCAGGTGGGCAGCTGGTCTTGAGAACCCACATTTTGCTCACTTTCTTCCTCTTCCTCCCTCCTTTCCTCTTCCTTTGACTCTCTTCTTCCCTTTCCATCCTTCCCTCCATCCTCTGTCTGCCTTCAGCCCTGTGTGTGAAGCCCAAATCTGTTTGATTCTAAGGATCTACATCCCTCAGGCTGCCCCGCCCCATGCCCCAGGGGCATGGCCCACTGATGAGTCTTTGGGGTGCCCCCTTCCCAGGGCGACCATGTCCCTGAGCCTTTTCAGAAACTGGCAGCCTGCGAGGTGAACGGGGCAGCCAGAGAAGATCTACCTGCAAATTCAAAGCCAGCCGGACAGGGGCTGCTGGGCAGCCTTCCTGCTCGGCTGTATGTCTGTGATCATCGTGAACCCTTCGGAAGGTGGGTGTTAGGCTGCCAAGCCCGTTTTGCTTGGGGTGCCCTCCTCTGGGGCAACTCCAGGGGCCCTTTCCTTCCTCCTCAGCCTTCTGGGCCCTGGCTGGGCTAGGTCCTGGACCTCGGCCGTGGCTGGGGGCGTGGGGGGCCGCCTGACAGGGAATCCTGTCCCCACTGCCTGACTCTGAGTTTGGGGGGTTCATGTCTCTGGGCCTTCATTTCTTTGATTGTCAAAGGTAATAATACGAACAATACCCACGTCACAGGGTCCTTTGTGTCAATGGTGCTTAGAGCGGTGGAAGCAGGCACATGGCCAGGTCTCCCTAAAAGTATTAGTACGTGCCCCAGGTCAGCTGGCTTAGCCTTTGCATGCTCACGGTCCCCCCAGAAGCACTGGGATGAGAAAGCCCATCCCTTCCCTAGGGGACTTTCTGGGGCAACAGAGAAGACGGGAGTGGAGGCAGGTCCCGAGGCGGTACCCTCCCTCCTCCTGTCTCCCCACGTTGGGGACGTGTGTCCACCCCATGTCCAGTTCCCTCCCGCCTGTGAGGCCTCCCTGCAGCTCTGGCCGAGCCCTGAGCTGGGCATGGACAGAGAGGAGGCTATTTTTAGGACCAGACAGAGGCAGCAGCTGTACAACCCCCTCTCAGAGCTCGGCTCTCCAAAGGAGGGTCCAGCCGGGTGGGGCTGGGGGGGAGCCCGAGGAAGGGGAGAAGAGCTGGCCTGGGGGGCTGAGAAGCCCGTGCCCTCCTCCCACCTCCCCCCTCAGAAAGCCACGCTCTCCTCTGGGGTGGGGAGCTCTCTCCCCGCCCCTCCCCTCCCCTCTTAATCCTCAGTGGGCTTAGCAGCTGAGCTGTAGAAGGTGCAAAGTGGGACAAGAAGGACATTCAGACCAAAGATCAAGCCGCTGAGGAACTGGAGCCTGTGCCCTGAGGCCGGGTCTACGCCGATCCTTGCAGATTTAGAATTATTCTCCTTTTACAATGGAGAGCTCACACTCCTGAGGGCCAGGGTCTGAGACAAGGCCCTGCTTGCCAGAGCTCTCCCTTTCTGACTGGAGAACTAAGCTTTCCGGAAGGTTCTGGGGCCGTCGCGGAACACAGCGCAGTCTGCGTCAGGACATCTAAGTTTGGAGAGACTGCCTTGACTTCCCCAAGGTGATCAGCCCTTAACAGGAGACGACAAAGGTCCTGAACCTCAGCCTCAAATCGTAGAACAATTGTTGCTCCTCCTCCATCAGGGCTTCTCCTTGTCGCTGGAGACAGAGCAGCGCTGGATATGGGGAGAGAAGCACTGGGCCGACTAATAAACGAATCAGATTTGTGTCTGTGGCAGGCCCCGGCCCAGGCTGGCATCTCAGACGGGGACAGCTAGACCAGAGCCTTACCCTCGAGGACGCGTCCTCGTCCACCAGGGGAGCGCGGCCCAGCCCTGGGTCCAGATGCTGCTGAGACGCCCGGCCCCCCAGGCCCAGCATCTGATTCCCGGGAGCCGGGTTCCTGATGCTTCCAGGCACTGAGCTCAGCCTCTCTTTATAAATCGATTGAAGCTGTGAACTTCTCTCCAGAAAAATATCCAGCGCACAGACACTCAAAATGTCGCCTATAGTTTGAGGGACTTACGAGCCCAGGAAGCCGATGCCCTGAGCTTGGGCGGCCGTGCAGCCCCGTTCCAGCAGGGTGGGTGGCGGCAGGCTGCTGCTTGGCCCGGCCGGCTAACTTCCCCAAGAATTTCTAAATTCTACCAAACCGCAGAAATATCCATTTGAAAATCCTAAATGATCACCTTGGCATGGCTGCCAGTGAGCTCTGTGGCCCTGGCCAGGTCTCTTCCTTTCTTTGGGGTGTCTTTTGTCTTGTTTGTGAAGCGACAAAGGCCTGGGGGACACTGAGGTAGGCCTGAGGTTCCTTCAGGCCCTGACGTGCCCCGAATCTTTGTCACCGTGTCACACAGGTGCGTCCTTCACGGAGGGGAAAAGGCAGCAAGTGTTCAGGACCTGGGCCCTGGCGGGACCGTGGGGTGCGGCTCTGGGCTGTGCTCCACCCCTCCTGGGGCTCAGGCCCTCCTCCGCCTGCATCCCTAGCCTCTCCCTGCAGCTCCCGTAGGATGGAGGCAATGGGTGATGGAAGCCCAGGCTCCTCCTCCGCAAGGTCACAGCCTTGTGAAGCACAGCTCGGCTCGGAGGGGAAGTGGGGGCTCCCTGGGCAGCTGGGCCCCCTGCCCCGGGTGACCCTGCCAGGGCTCTCTGCTCCTTGGACCTTGCTGCTCAGAGGCGGCCCCCCCATTCTCCGGCTGGGGCACCTGCCTGGAGGGGGAGGGCAGAGCCGAGCTGAGGAGAGCATGTCCGCTCGGTCGCCTCGGGCTGAGGGTCCGTGCCCTTCCCTGGGCAGGGGGGGGGGCGGGGGGCGTCCTAATGCCGCCCTGGCCTCTAAGCTTCGGCCCAGCCGTGGCTTCCCCGCAGACCCAGACTCCAGGCGCCAAGTGACCAGGTCTGCTGGCTCCAAGTCCTTGCCTGGGATCCGTGCCACCTTTTCCTTCTTCTCCGGGGCCTGCTGCGCACCTTCGGGCTGGAATTTAAATGCTATTAGTATTAGCTGTGACTGATCTCTGGTTGGGGCGGAGGGAGATGGAGGCCGGAGCAGCTGCAAGGTCGCCCAGCCTCAGGAGCCAGCACCAGGAACGCTCCGCGTCCTGTGTCCTGGCCTCCTGTGTCCTGTGTCCTGTCGCAGGGAGCGAGACCCTCTAGGATCCCCCGGAAGGGAGCGCAGGGAGGCGCTTGACGCAGCTCCGGGGACCGCTCCTCTCCAGGTGGCGCTGGTTTCTGCTCGCTCACTCACCCATGCCTCACACCGGCACGCGTGCACGCCCAGTACACCAGGCCTGTGCTCACAGACACCGTGAACCTGTTTGTCCGGCGTTCCTCTAACCACAAAAGCATATGCAGACCCTGCTCACATCTCCACGCAAACGCATCCTTCTCTTCCCGCACAAGCGTTTGCCGTCAGTACACGTGCTGACGTGTAAAGCCTTGCGTTATCTTGAGCTGGTGCACATACCCGTTCTTAACTCAGCCTTTTAAACAGGCAGTGTGTGCACACCGCCAGCGACGGGACTGTGCACGCGCCCGGCTCCTCCGCCCCAGGCCCACCTGGCAGGTGGCAGTTTGCTCCAACATACAGTTGCTGCACTCTCCTTCCTTCACCCTGGGTCATGGGCCGAAACTCCTTCCCCTAACAGCGTGTCTTCCTTTGGAGCTGAGCGTGTGAAGGAGAGTCACGGAGGGGAAGGATTATGACGGATGGACTCAGGAGCCTGGGCTCTTAATCAGCTATTTTGCTCCTTCATCTTTCTATAACCTCCCACGCCTTGGGAGGCTTTCAACAGGTACATACTCAAATCCAGCCTCAGTTTCCTCATCCATAAAACAGATTAAAATCCCATCTGCTTTATCTCCACGATGGCCACGTGATGGGCTTCCAACCTGATGCGGAAGAAAGCGGCCTGAAAGCCCAACGTGCATGATCCGTGGGCTATTAGGGCAACAGCTTGGCGAGGGGAGCCCAAGAGCTGGCAAGGGTCGGGGCAGCACGTTCCTGGCGTGAGCTGGTCCCGATGGCCCCTAGCCCAGGGCTCAAGGAATCCGAGCAGAAATTCCGCTGCTGCTCCTGCCCTTCTTCCTTCTTCAGCCCCGCTCTCACTCCCATCTGTCCCGGGACACGCGGGCCGAGGCTCCCTGGCACTGGGCCGGGCATCGCCCTGGGCATGGGGGCACAGGGGGGCCTGGCTGCCCACTTCCCCCTGGGGCTTCCCTCTGCTCCTGGCCCGGAGGGAGCCCCCAGGTGCGGGGACCAGGCCAGGGCTGAGGGTGGGGTGGGTGCCCTAGGTGTGCCGCAGCCCCCCACCGCACCTTGACGTCTGACACGGGCCTTGGTGCCTAGCCCAGGGGAAGCCCGGACGCTCCAGGGCCGCCCGGGCTGGGGCGGCCCCGGAGGAGGGGGGCCGGGGCAGCCCGGGGAGGAGGCCAGGGCCCGGGAGCGGCCGCCCCGGGGGAGCGCGGAGGTGAAGGGCCCTCCTGCAGGCCTGGTCCCTTAGCCCGGAGCGCCTGACCCCGGGGACACCTGGCTCTCAGGGTGGGGGAGAAGGGGCAGGGCCGGGCGCCAGGAACCTGGGCTCCTCCCCGCTGGCCCAACGGCTGGGAAGTGAACGAAGTGAACGAGGATGGGGGGGAGGCGGGGATGGCGCCTGGGGAAGGCGCATCCCGCGCAGGGGTGACGCTGAGGGACCCTCTCCCCCTCCCCCCAGCTCTGCAGCAGCCCCGGCTTCCAGCGGCCCCGGGGCCCTCCCGGAGAGGTGGGGTGGGGCGGGGCGGGGCGGGCGGCACGCTGGAGCTCGGAGCCGCCCGCCCCCCTGCACCCGCCGCACCCCTTCCCTCCTGGAGCGCCAAGGGGTGAAGTCACTGGGCCTGCGGTTCCCGGCCAACCGCACCCGCCGGCGGGGGGCGGGGGTGGGGCTTCCCGGCTTCCGGGGCCCTACAGGTGGTCCCTGGCTCTGCAGACTTCCACGTGTGCCATTGGTTGTCAGGGGTCCCGGCAGCCCTCCTCCATCCCGCCCCGCACCCTGCCCCGCACCTGCCCTGCACCAACCCCGTCCCCCGCCAGGCACCCTGCCCTGCCCCTTGCCCTGCCCCCCCACCCCCGCCCCCTGCTCCGCACCCCTGCCCCACGTCCTGCCCAGCACCCCAGGCCCCCGCCCCGCCTGGCACCTGCCCCCATTTAGCTCCTGCCCCGCCCCCTGCCCCCGCGTCCCGCCCCGCACCCCGCCCTGCACCCTGCATCCCCCCCCCCGCCCCGCCCCCGCCCCTGCCCTCCCCTGCCCTCCTGGCCCCCTCCCCTCACCAGCGCGGCTGCGCCCCATTCTTCTGGGCTCTGCGGAGGGAGGTCGGCTGTGGTCCCCCAGCCCACGGGGAGCCCCCCGCCCCCGCCCCCGTCCCCGCCCCCGTCCCGGGGGCCGTGTCCCCTCCCCCACCCAAACCCTACTGCGTGCTTGTGTCGCCTGCTTGCGAAGCATATGCTTGGCTGGTGGCTGCGTGTCTGCTGTTTACCGTCTCTTCCTACTGAACTTCTGTCTCTGCTCAGCCCATCTGGCTCCCGGTACCTGTCTTTCACTCCAGCGAGTGGTGCCTCCCGCCCCCCACCCCGCCCGGGCTGAACCCCGCTCCCCTCCTCCTCCCTCCCCGTCCTCTCTGGGCCCCGGGATGGGGGGTGGGGGGTGGGGGGAGCCCCTGACCCGGCCTGGGGAGAAGTGCGGGCCTCCAGGCTGCAGCGTGACCCGGGGTCCTGGGGTGTCCTGGGGGTGCCTGCAGCCGGTGGAAGCAAGGAGCACAGCGTGGGGTGCCCTTTGCCTGGGAAGGTGGCAGTCTGTGGAAACCCCCCTCTCCCTGGGCCCTCCTGAGCTTCCTTCCCACCAGCCCTCACTCTTGGGGTGGAGACCCCAACTCCCAAGTCAGAGTCTTGGAGATACTGCCCTCTGTGCACAGCAGCCGTGGAAAGTGACCCCTGAGCAGTAGCGGGGAGACTGAGGCCAGGGGAGCCCCAAGGTTCCTCCGACCCAGAACCCCAGAGCTCTTGGGGCTCCTTCCTGCAGAGAAGGGCTGAGGCAGGCTGGTGCTTGGGCAAAAGTGGAACATGGCGGGAGCAGGAAGCTGCAGGATGCTCACAGTGGGGACCCCCCCTTGGCTGGGAGTACCCTGCTGGGGATCATCCTGCCCCAGCAGAGGCAGACTCCTGGCACTGGGCTCCAGGCTGCTCCGCCTCCCCCCTCCCACAGCTTGCACACCCATGCTCAGCCTTGCACACTGTGCTGTGGCTCACACTTACCCCTCCAATGCAGCCCGCTTCCTTCCGGGCGTGATAGGGCAGCCCATGGCTTCCTGGGACTCACAGGGGTGGAGGAGACCGAGGAGGACAGAGGGAAGGCCACAGGGCCCCCACCGGGGCAGGGCAGCCGTGCATCTGCCTCCCTGGACCTGCACTGCTGCTCCAGGCTCAGGCTGGCTGCCCAGGAGGCTGCCCTGGGCCTGGAGTCAACAAGGACCCACGTGCTTGGGGACCATCGGTTGCTGCTCCCTGGAAGCATCTGCTTCCCACGGAAACCCACAGGGTTTGGCTGTCAGGCCTCGCTGCGTGCCCACTCCTCTGGCTCTGCTCTTGGTCTCGGTTGTTCCATCTGCCTGCGCCACCGGCTCCTGGCTCCACTCTCTCGGCCTCCTTATTCCTCTCCCAGAGCCTCCTCCTGTGCCTTGTTTCTCCTTAACCTTTCCCTCCCTAACCTGTCTGACCACATGAGTGCCACGGTCCCCGAGGTCTTCTCCCCCTTTGTCCTTCTCCCCCTTTGTCCTTATCCACCATTCCTCTGGTTTCTCTGCCGTTTCCCTCATATTCATATCCTCTCTCTCTCTCTCTCATGCATATTCAGTGACTCCTTGCGAATCCACCTAGATGATTCTACGGGCTGGAAGCCTAGATCTGCTACAGGAACAAGACTTCTGAGGCTGTAACTCTAGGTCCCCGAGTCTGACCCCAGTGGGGATTAAGTGCCTAGAAAATGTTGGTAAACCAGTTTCTCTCCCCACAAGCAGGGCTCCCCCTCGGCTCCTCTGATTGGGGACGGGGCAGTGGAAAGACGTGGGGACGCCAGACAGACAGGCCAGAGCGACCCAGTCGGGACATGTGGAGGGGGCACCGAGCGTCGGAGGCAGGAGTCTCCCCTTCAAAGGACTGGCCGGGTTCAGTCTTGGAAATAAACTTAGGATCTAAGGTGTCTGATCCTTTGGTGAGTTGACAATCCTTTTACATCCGCCCTGTGATCCCCTTACAACTCTCTTGGGAGGCTCGTAAGCACAGAAGCTGCGGTGCCCAGACTCGCCCCGGCCTGCGGGGCGCAGAGCGAGAAGCAGAACCAGCACGTGGAGAGCAGTGGGGGGCAGGACCCCAGCCCCCCGGGAGAAGACAGGGAGGACGGCCGAGCCTGGCGGGTGGCAGGTGAGCCAGTGGCCGTGGCCTGGCCTCTGCGGGTGCCCGTTAGATCTCCGAGGACCCACGGCCGCCAGCGGTAGGCGGGGGTCGCAGCACTGTGCCCTCCTGCCCTCCCCTGGGGCCTGTTGTTTTCCCTTCTCCCTTCTCTGCTACTCATCATCTGGCCTCAGGGGTCCTCCCCCGCCTGTTCATCAAGCTCCATCCCACCCTCAGTCGCCGGTCGTTCCCCTGTACCTCTGGGGTCCAGCCCATCGCTCTGCCCCATGTCCCCTCCGTATTTCCCACTTTACTTCTCTTGGCTTCCCAAGGGCCTCCTCTTAGCCCGCCTCCCTGGTCTCCGTGTCTCTTGCTGGCACAACAGCCAAGTGCATCCTCAAGGTGGCTGGAAAGTGGCTGGGAGGCGGGTCCATGCAGGACAGGCCTGGAGCTGGCCTGTCGCATCCCTTGCAGCCCCGAACTCTGGTCTGTGCTCCTGGAGTGTGCCGGGCAGCTGTCCCCCCCCCCCCCGGGCACCCTCAGCCGCACCCACCCCTGCCCAGGCCGACCTGTGGCAGCTTGTCCCCCACTGTGGGAGCCTCAGCGGCTCTGGAGTCCGCAGACCTCCTGTCCTGCAGGAAACGCTCCGGGCACCCTCTCTGCCGCCTACACACACCTCGCCCGTTGGCCCTAGAGAACCGTCCAGCCCGAGACGCCTGCCTTCTGTCTCCCCGGCTTGGCTGCCTCTCCTTCCTTACCCAGGTGCTTTCCTGTCTTCAGAGAAGACTCCTGCGCCAATGGCTTACTTTTTTCTTAGTGTTTCTTTTTTAATTCTGTGCAGGAAAAAAAAAAAAAACCCAAACCAGAAACATCACCAAACCCAAACTAACAAGCCCTCCAAAGCCCGCTGTGTGTTTCCAGCTGTCCCCCGAGGACATAGCATGGGTCAGGCCGTGAGACCAGTGGGGCCGAGTGGGCACCAGCGGAGCCCTCGCCTCTCGTCCATCTGTTCCCACACCACCGCTGCATCCTGTGTCTTGTGTCTGAGCCGTGGGCTATCAGGCAGCGCGGGAGACCCAGTGAGAACTGGGTGCTGGGACTCGCAGGAGGCTGGGGATCCAGGCGGGAAGCAGGGTCTCTGCCTGACGTCATGGAGAAGACCACGCGGAAGCATCTCGGGCCAAAAGCGCTCAGTCCTGTCCGAGTGGGATCGCCTGGGTCCAGCTGTGGGGTCCTGAGCCCCTCACGACGTCTCTCTGAGCCTCAGGTCCCTATCTGGAAGGAAGGAGCAACAATAATCCCATCTCACGGCGTTGTTGAGAAGATTAAATGAGAAAATATGGGTGAAGCACCTTGTAAATTATGAAGAGCCCTAGAGAAGCTATTATTCACGGAGCAGATGTTGAGGCGTCCGGGACGAAAGGAGAGTGAGGCAGCAAGTAGCACTTGCCCTCTAAGAGGCTTAGCGAGGGCATTCAGGGAAAGCTCTGAAAGCAGGGACACCCGCAGCCAAGGGACCCCATGGGGAGGAGCCGCCTCCATCCAGCGTCCCCCCCCCCCCCCCCCCGAGTCCGCATGGGGCCTCCTCATTGGCTCCAACACACAAGGGCCGCATCCCAGCCCCTGGACCTCACCTTCGCGGGGCCAACAAGTGGAAACCAGGTGAGCGCACGCAGGTAGGAAGGTCGGCCCGGCAGGAGAGGGGACAGACGCCTGGAGCACCCCGATTTCCCCTCTGGGTCAGAAGCACGAGGCAGATCGCGGCTCCCGGTGGGGGGGGGGGTGGTAACAGTGACCGTGGGCAGAGGAGGCAGTAAGGGGCGTTGAGAAATCCTCTGTCGTCCGGCTGCGCGGGCAGCAGGCTCCCTTTGTGCTCCTGCCTGGGTTGCAGCCTCGGAGTCGCAGGTTCCTCCTGGACGAGAGCCTCGCCGCTTGGGAGGCATTTCACGCTGCGCGCTGTGGACACAGCCACCTCATACGTGTTAATGACCGAGTGGTTGTTAAAGAGCAGGAGCAAAGACAGCGGGGAAGAGAGGTGGGCTGTTCTTACGTGAGCCACGCGTGGGGGCCCGGGCATCCCAGCGTTTGTCCCCATTGGTCCGACTTGCTGCCTGAAAAGGCCTCCTAACAGCAGCACACCCACTGCCTCGTGCTCCTCGCCGGCTGGCGGCGGGCGGGTGAGGACCTGCGAGGGCGCGGGTGGATGGGCTTGGGGTTGGGGAGGGCCACGTGGAGGACTTCCCACAGCTGCACAAGCCGTGCAGAATATTCCAGGGGGCCAGTTGGGCCCGTGCTTGCCAGCGGGAAGTCAGCCCAGAAAGGCCCGTGCGGTGCTCAGGATCGTCCAGCCCGTTGGGGCAGAGCTGAGAGCAGAGCGGAGGCCTCTGGCCACCCCCTTGCTCCTCCCAGGGCTGCAAGCTACCCCCTACGGATTGATTCCAAGCTCCCCAGGCAGAGCAAGCTTAGGGTGTCCTGCTGGCAGCGAGGGGGAGGCCCCATGCAGGCAAGAGCTCATCCTGAGGGTGCTCGCTCCCCCCCTTCCTCCGTGGTGCCAGCAGGGCCTGCAGATGGGAGAGCTTCCCCGGGAAGCCGAGCTGAGGGAGGAAGGTCTGGAGGGGGCGCCGCCTGTGCCGAGGTGGGCTGGAGGACAGGACTCGGTCCCCTGGCCTCCCTGGTGACTCCCCCTTTGCACTCAGACCCCGTCTGCTCCTCTGCCAGCGGCTGGAGGACGCTGGGGTGAGAGCTGCGCTCTGGCTTCTGGCCTTTGCCTCTGGCTCCTGGTCTTCTCCGTGGTTGGGTTTGGGAGGGTCGGGAGAATGGGAAAAGAGGAATAAAAACGGCTGGAGGGGGATCCCTGGGTGGCGCAGCGGTTTGGCGCCTGCCTTTGGCCCAGGGCGCGATCCTGGAGACCCGGGATCGAATCCCACATCGGGCTCTCGGTGCATGGAGCCTGCTTCTCCCTCTGCCTGTGTCTCTGCCTCTCTCTCTCTCTCTCTCTCTCTCTCTCTGTAACTATCATAAATAAACAAAAAAATTTAAAAAAAATGCTGGAGGGTGAAAGGTGTTCATCTCCCGTGGGGGTGAGGGAGCCCCGAGGAGGAAGCGGCCGCGTGGACTCCCCGCTTTGAGGCTGACCTGGGCGCCGGGAGCATGAGCTAGAGCAGCAGCTAGCGCCCTCGAGGTCACAGGATGCAACATGAAGCAGACAGATTTTGGGGCCAGTTACATGGGGGTTGAAGTCCTGCTTGCCCTGGGGTCAAATGACCTGATCTTCATAGGTCAGCTTCTCCCTCCATATATGGGGTGATACCAATGTCCCCCCATAAAGAGTTGTCGTGGAGATTAAATGCACACACGCACCAGAGTTCCTGCGACACAGCCGGCACTTTTAAATGCCAATTCCCTTCCTTTCCATAATCCCAGTGGGGCCCAGCCAACTCCCAGTGCACTCTGGGAACACAGAGGGCCACCCAGCCTCCTCGGGACGCCCCATCTCCCTGCAGTGGGGGGCCCAGCGAGCCCCATCGAGGGTCCTCTTCCAAGGGGAGCCCTTGGGAGTCACACCCAGCAGTCGAGGCCGGGTCACAGATGCGATCCCTCTGCTTTTGTGTACACGCTTCAAAAACAATGGTGCAAGATGATCACCAGAGAGGATCCCGGGACCCAGGAGAAATCCAGCTGCTCTAGAAGCAGGTGCTGCAGAACGTAGAGTGGCGGGGGCACGTTGGGCCTTGAGTGCGCTGAACCCCAAAGCCCCGCTCTGAGCACGGCAGAGCTGCCCGCAGAGGCCGTGGGAGCTGTAGGCGGACAGACGCAAGCTAGGGTCTCAGCTTTCCTGCTTTCTGGCTGCATGACGTGGTCAAGTGGTTTGATCAAGCCTCAGTTTTCCCATCTGTAAAAAAGAGAACGTCTCACTCAGAAAGTTGTTTCACAGATCACGTCCAGGTGGGCATACCATGTAATCCTCTCCCCAAAGATGGTAACGGGGACAGACTTTTAGATGATGATAAGTCACAACCACCCACCCCCAGACCAGTGGATTGGCGAGGCCTCGCACTGCTCCACAAACTCTCACCTCGTCAGTCCCTTGGCCTCATTTAAAGGAGACCCCATCTGCCTGCCTCTGCCCGTCGGTCTGACCCTCCACAGTGATGGCATCTCCTCAACGGCTCTGGCGGAGGTGACCAGGCCCCCCGGCCGCGGGCCTACCTGACCGCCGCGGGCCTGCTTCCCAGGATGAGTGCTTGGGCAAGCAACCAGAGCTTCCACGCAGGAGGCACACAGCTCCCTGCGAGGGGAACCAGCACTTTTGTGTTCTGGGGCCCGATCCCCCCACAGTGGGGGTGTCTGCTGGGTGCCGGCCGGACCCTCCCCAGCCTCAGCCTCCCGCGGAGCCCGCTCCATTCAGGACATATGTCCAGCCCTTTGCCCTTTGTGCCCCTTGCCCACTCACAGCGGACCCTTTCAAACCTCAATTAGCCACTTAGGGAGAAGAAAGAGCAAGTGCAAGCTGGAGAAATCTGTCCAGACCATGATGAATACTTTCCCAAGCCTGCTGTTGCCATGACAGCCAGCTGGGAACACCGTTTCCAGGGCCTGAGGCGCTCAGACTTGTAGGGGGGTTGCTGCCCTGCTGGGCTGCTGCCCACTCACCCCCGGCCCCCCCCTCCCGGCTCCCTTAGCAACAGCCATCGTCATTGCTGGAGCAACCAACACTGCAGCTTTGGCACCACCGGCCAGGACCAGGGTCCAAGGGAGTGTGTGGGGGGATGGGGGGGTGGGGTGGGGGGGTGGGAGGTGTGGGGAGGGAAGGTGGGGAGGGTGTGTGTGTGAGAGAGAGAGAGAGAGAGAGGGAGAGGGAGGGAGGGGGAGGGAGAGAGGAGAAAGGGAGAGATGGAGGGGGGAGAGGGAGGGAGAGGGAAGGGGAGGGAGGGGAAGAGGGAGAGGGAGGGAGGGAGGGAGGGGGAGGGGGAGAGGAGGAGGGAGGGAGGGAGGGGGAGGGAAGGAGTTGGGAAAGGCCAGCTTGGCCGCCCCAGCTCCAAGGATGCTGAACTTGGGGTCAAAGGGACCTTCACAAGCTGCTGACCCCCCTGAACTCCTGAGAACAGGTTCATGTGTTGGGCGCATGCGGATTCTTTTGAGAAGGGCTCTATAGTTTTTATCAGATTCTCAAAGACCAGTAGGGTCCCCAGTAGGTAAGGACCTTAATTTCAGAGCCTTAGCTTCTGAGCCTCGGGGTTATTGCCGATGGAGGCTGTCAGGCTGGGGGGGTGGGGAGACCTGCCTGAAAAGGGACCGAAAATGGCGGCGTGGGGGCCGCCTGGGGACTTGCTTGCCGCTGGGACTTGCCCTTTGCCCCACCTGACCTCTGGGATTGGGGACCCCAGCATGTCCCCGTAAGGCGTGCTGAGTGTCCTGTGCTGCTCACTGGGCTCTGTCCCTGTCCCGCGGCGCTGCTCTGGGGACCAGCATGCCGAGCCGAGCGTCGCCGTGTGTCACACCCAGAGCTCAGCCTCCCACCTAAGCCCACGCGTGCCGGGACGACGGCTGTCTCACCGCCACCACCTACGAGAGGAGGATAGTGACGCGATGAGAAAACTGCAGGGACGCCCCGGGGGTTCACAGCCACAGGTCGCAGGAACACGGGGCGGCTTCACAGAGGGGGAGCCGGGCCCGACCCACGCGCCTCCTTGGCTCTGCCCCCACGGCCGCCGGGTGACCGAGCTGATGGCCCCATGCGTGGGGGAAGCGTGGGGGTTGAGAGCTGGGTGCTGTGTTTGGAGGGCGCTCGGCACAGTGTCCGTCCCCAAGTACAACGGGGTGAGGGTGGGACCCGGCCGTGCCCCCCCCTGAACCGGGGCCCCCGGCGCTTCCCCCAAGGCCAGGGCTGCGGCAGGTCCCAGACAAGCACAAGCTCTCCACGCAGTTGCCAGTCCCTGGGGGAGGGTGGCTCGTATCCACCAGTGGGCCTCAGTTTCCCCACCTCTGAAGAACAGGGATAATAATGCAGCAAATTTTCTCAGAGGGTGGCGGGTGACAACCACGGTAGGGGACACGAAGATGAGGGGACACAAGATCTGGGAAGGTTCTCGTCCTCGTAGCCGGTCTACGGACATGCCCTCAGGCCTCGCTCGGGCCAGGCACGCCCTGGGGGGACCGATGGCGCCGTGTCCCTGGGCGCCATGTGCCTGGCTCCTCAGCCCCAGTGGGGACGCTCAGGGATCGCAGGGGGCTGGAGAGGGAGCCACGGCCAGGGTGTGGGGCGAGCCCCGGGACACCCTCCAGGGCCGTGTGACACTGTGGGGTGAGGAGGGGTCATTAGTGGGAAGGGGACGAAGCCGTGAGTCGCCGGCGAGGAGAGCAGCCAGGTGTCCTCCGGCCCCTAGTGGGGCTTCAAGTCCTCTGGGGCCCACGGGAGCGGTTTGCGGTCCCTCTCTCGGCCCCAAGGCTCCCGGTGCTGACAGCGGATGTGGGGGGACAGTGCGGTGTCCTCGTCCTTCAGTCACTCGGCTGCTGGGGTCCCTTGGCGGGGGGTGGGGGGGTGAGGGTCACCCCCGCGGCCCAGTCAGCAGCCGGAGATGGAGGTGACTCACGTGTGGAGGAGAGGCGGGGTGTCATCGCTGACTCAGGGCCGGCTCCTGCCCCTGTCGTCTCACCTGCCACCGCAGCTGGAGGCGGACACCCCGACAGGTGAGTGACTCACAGGCCACTGGCAAGTGCAGGCTCCGTGGGCCGGGCTCCCGCCCTGAGCCCAAGACGGTTTGATTTTCCAGGGGGCCTGTGACCAGGGAGGGGGCTTTGCGGATGAGTGGGGGCAGGAGGCAGACAGGGGGCTCCCACAGGCTCGGCAGGGGTGTGCCCCAGGGGGGCGAGCAGGGACCCGGGGGCGCTGGTGGGGGCTGCGGGGTCACGGCTTGGATCTGGGGGCACCGAGTAGGGCCGCGGGGTCATGGCCGGGATCTGGGGATGCCAAGCAGGGCTGTGGGGTCATAGCCAGGATCCAGGGGCACTGAGTGGGGCTGCGGGGTCATGGCCAGGATCTGGGGGTGCTGGTGGGGGCTGCGGGGTCAGGGCTGTGGGGTCAGGGCTGCGGGGTCAGGGCTGCGGGGTCATGGCCAGGATCCGGGGGCACTGGTGGGGGCTGTGGGGTCAAGGCCAGGATCCGGGGATGCTGGTGGGGGCTGTGGGGTCACGGCTGGGATCCGGGAGCATGGGGTCAGGGCTGTGGGGTCACGGCTGGGATCTGGGAGCGCTGAGCGGGGCCGCAGGGTCACAGCCGGGATCCAGGGGCACCGAGCAGGGCCGCGGGGTCACAGCTGGGATCCGGGGACACTGGTGGGGGCTGCGGGGTCAGGGCTGCGGGGTCAGGGCCAGGATCCAGGGGCACCAAGTGGGGCTGCATGGTCAGGGCTGGGATCCAGGGGCACTGGTGGGGGCTGTGGGGTCACAGCTGGGATCTGGGAGTGCCAAGGGGAGCCGCGGGGTCACAGCCGGGATCCGGGGGCGCTGGTGGGGGCTGCGGGGTCATGGCTGGACCCGCGGCCGCGTGGAGCAGGAGCTCGGGGCAACTACTTCAGCCTCACGGGTGCCAGGCCCCCCAACTCTACGAAGAGGGTAGAAGCGCCAATCCCCGGGTCTGAGGGCCTGGGGCCTTCCTGAGAAGCAGGCGGGAGCCAGCCCCCCCCACCCCCGGAGCCGGTGCAGAGCCTGCACCTTGGACCCAGAATCGCTGCCTTCTTGGTCCCCCTCCCCTATCCCAAAGGAAGGGCGGCCGACCGACATGTGACTGTCACGGTGCAACAGTAAGAGCGGTGACAGGAAGATGCAAGTCGCCAAAAAATACAGTTAATATCTAATAAACGAGACCGTCTGGCTGCTGGCGACCGCCATCGGGTAGGCACCGGGGCGGCCACCTGCAGGTGCCCGTGGGCTTCGGAAGCCACCTGGCTGCCGCGGCTCTGTTGGCATCCGAGTGTCAGGAAGGAGCAGCCAGGGAGCGCCGCCCCAGGAGAGCTGCTTCGGGGCTAAGAAGAGGCTTCCGTGGTCTCCGCTGTCTCCATGCGTCCTTGTGCCCGGCGTGGGCGACCGTGCGGCCCGGCGGCTTCATCCCATGCCCCATCTCTGGCCGCGGCAACGTCAGCCTTGGCAGAAGGCCTAACTCTTTTTTGACGTCTCTTTATCCCAAAGGACAAGACTAGTAAGAAGGAGGATTAGGGGCGCCTGGCGGCTCCGGGGCGGAGCACCTGCCTTCGGCCCAGGGCGTGACCCCGGGGTCCCGGGATCGAGTCACACGTCGGGCTCCCTGCGTGGAGCCTGCTGCTCCCTCTGCCTGTGTCTCTGCCTCTCTCTCTCTCTCTGTGTCTCATGAATAAATAAATAAAATCTTTAAAAAAAAAAAAAAGGGTTAGATTTTGCGTAACCGCCGGAATGCAGAGAGGGGAGGTTGACAGGAGATGCAACTGGCCGAGATGAGGGATGTCATTTCTCAAACCCCAGGACACCCTAGCCAGGGACTCCGGTGTGCTCCAGGCAGGTCCCCGGTGCCCCAGAGACTCGCAAGGGTCCGTGGCTGACGGTGGCCGACCGCGGGCGTCAGGATTCCGGCAGGGCTCACTGTGAGCCGTTCTCTGTCCCTTCTGTGTGTTTTCGTTTCTTGGGTTCCCTCCTGCCCGGATGCCACCCCTGACTGCCTGGCCGTCTGGGGACTCTTGCCATGAGCCCGTCTGTTCGGCAGGTGCAGATGATTTACACGGAGCTTTCCTTTCATCGCTCAGTGTTTATTGTGAAATGGGAAGCGCGAAGGTTATTTTTCAGCGGTGCCCCTTGGCAGCCAGGGCTTCGGGCCTGTCTGAACTCGGGATGCGGACTGCAGAGCCCTGTTGGCCAGGAGAAGTCCACGGTGGAGAAGACTTAACCATCCTAAGTAACCAATAGCATCACCAATGGAGACCATTAGAAATAAAATCCCAGGGGCACCTTGCTGGCTCATTGGCTCAGCATCCAACTCTTGATATCGGCTCCGAGTCGTGAGTTCGAGTCCCGTGTTGGGCTCCACGCTGGGTGTGGAGCCTGGTGCGAAGAAGGAAAGACAAGAAAGATGGAAAGAGGGAGGCATGCCGTTCGTTCTACGGCGGGAGGGGCCTCGTGGCCCGTGACGCAGCCTTCCCCACAACACGGAGTCGGGCTTCTCTCCCCTAAGTCCCGCTCCTCACACGTGCTTCAGCCTCCAGCAGCTGCGGAGCAGGAAACCACTGTCTCCTGTGAAGCTCCCTCCCCACTTCACAGTCGTGGGCCGCGGGCTCTTGCCACCTCATGCACGGACAAGGGCATCAGCAGATGGACTGAGCCGCTAATGTGACGGGAGCGGCCAAGGAGGGAGAGAATGTTAGAGCCAGGTTGGCCTCTTCTGGGGAGGAGGCGAGTTCCTAGAGGAGGGGAAACCAGCTGCTCCTGCCCCGTTGCCAGGAGGTGGGGGGTGTGTTAGGCTTTAAGGACAGTGCCGACCCCCTCCCTCAACACACAGGAGCAGAAGGACGGGGAGGGAGGACCCGAGCTGGGCCCAGGCTGCTGGCTCGTGTTCGGTTCCTCCCTCCTCCGCCGAGGCTCACGCACACTCGGAGGCCTGGCCTGGCCTGAAAACACCGGGGAGAAACTTGCGGGGAGGCCGGGATGCTTTGGGCATCAACCTCGAGTCGGGAATGCCAGGTCAGGGCTCCAAACAAAGTCACTGCAGCCCCTTGAGTCTCCTGGTTTCGTTCTTTGGGCTCTTCTGCTTTGTCGCCTTCATTTCTCCAACACCGGAGGTGGCTCGTGATTTTCCCAGTGACTGCTGTCATTTTTACACGCGTGGACTTGTCATCGTCACTACTCCCACATCGGATCTCGAGGGTGCTCCCTCCCTGCCCTCCACCCCCACGGTGCCTCCTCCTCTGCAGGTGTCGCTCCTCCCAGTGCTTGGTGTAGCTGCTCTGTCCCCATCGGGCACACGTTCTTCTCCCCAAGCTGGAGCGGAGTGCAGGGACGCCCACTGGTGCCCAGAGCAGGGCACACATCTTGCAGCGACCAGACACCTGCTGGACGTGTGAGCAGTTCTGTACTCATCCAACAAACTCCTACCGTGTACCTGCTACATGTCAGGCACTGTGCCAGACGCCGGGGGTGCACGGTCACCCAAAGGAGGATCTCTGATCTCAGAGCAGTGTCTGGATGAACGAGGAAGGAGTCAGATAGACCGATGGCTTTCCTACGGCACAGTGGACCTACATTGGCCCATGACGGACGTCTGCAGAAGGAGTTTTAAAGACAAAGTGGAGGGGATCCCTGGGTGGCGCAGTGGTTTGGCGCCTGTCTTTGGCCCGGGGCGCAATCCTGGAGACCCGGGATCGAATCCCACATCGGGCTCCCGGTGTATGGAGCCTGCTTCTCCCTCTGCCTGGGTCTCTGCCTCTCTCTCTCTCTCTGTACTGTCATAAATATATATATACATGTATATATATATATATATATATAAAGACAAAGTGGAGGGACAGCCAAGCAAACTTGGGGGGCAGGAAGCTCTCAGACAGGGTGGTGCCTGCCTGGAGCCCTGGAGGATGAATAGGGGTGAACTGGGCAAATAGAGCCGAGGGCAAGGGCAGGAGGGACAGCTACTCCTGCTCCCGCCCGGGAAGATGCAAAGTAGATCACTGGGCAAGTGTCCAGTTGCCTTGAATTCGCTGAAAACCTCTTCAGCCAGTAGATGGCTGGGCTGTAGTCAGCAGTCTTCTCACCAGGGCCAGGGTGTTACGGTGGAGCGAGCCTTCCAACAAGCAACGTAAAAGGATACGGGCGTGACCTCGGGGTTGCTGTGAGCTAGCTACTGCTTGGCAAATCACGGAGCCTTACTTGTGAAAGGTGAGAGAATTGGACAAGATAACCTCTAGCCTCCTCCAGCTCTGGAACTATCTCCCTCTAAAACACGCAGGAAACCACCCAAACAAACCAAAGGCTCCTAACACTAAGACCCCATCCTAGGGAGTCAGACTGGAGTCACTGGAGATGGTGGTGAGAGAAACGGTGCCTTCCCGGTGGGTAGATTGGACCCGAGAGGAGAAGAGGGGCTCAGCCCCCTTTGTTGGGTCAGGATCCTCGTTGCTTATGAGCAAGAGGACGTCGGGGCCAAAACCCGCAATTGATTGAGATGCCAGTGGGAGCTCTTCCTGTCACGATGTTTCACTCCAGCGCCTTCATTGCTATTATTATACCAAGTGATTTATTCCAAAAGCATAAACCAAGCAGCAAAAGAGTAACTGGCTCCCTAGGGAGCGCTCCGTCCTCTTCCTCTCCTCCTGCAAGCCATCCCGACGCTCGAAGGGGCTGCTTCATTCATCGTAAGCCGGCTCCGGGTGGGAAGGGCTGCAGGGGCGGCCAGGGCCGGGACTTGGCGTCCCCTTGGAGTCTACCCAGAATGCTTGGCCCTCGCAGCCCTGGCCTAGCCGCGCTCTCCACAAATTCCTACTTCTATGTATTTGACGCCTGGCAATGGTTCTCTCTCACTTTGCGGTGTAGTTTCTGCCTCTGAAACGAGGAGGGAAGTCCTTGGCTGCTTTCCTTTCCGAGCCCTGGGCAGTGCGAAGGCCTGGGTTCTGGCCCCGTGGTTGGGTAGATCAAACCACGCCTCTCTCCTCTGTCCTCGTTCCTATGTGAAAACAGTAAACACAGCAGAAGTCACTGCCTTCCTCTCCCACGGGGCCATCATGGGGAACTCCTGCTAACATGACTCCCCAGACCCTGAGCTAGCAAGGGAAGCGCTCTCATGGAAGGCCTAAGGACCACGTGCTGTGTCTTTGCAAACTAAAATCCTGGAATTTTTTAAAGTCCTCCCAATAACTCATTTCGCTTGACTTCTCATGACTGAAATGGAAATTGGCTAAGGTCGAGTGGAGCCCCGAGTCATGTGCGGGGTGGGGTGGGAAGAGCATGTTACCATGGCTTCTCTGGGAGATCGCATGCTCCTCGGAAACCAGGAGGACATTTTGCTTGTACAATTGCATCATTTGTCACTCAGCATATGATGTCTTATATTTTAGTGGTCAAAAATATATATATACCGCCCATCTGCACTTTAAGCCTTTCGAGGGAAAGAGTAGAGTAATACACAGTAGGTTTTCAATAAATAATTGATTTTGTAATTGTTGATGATTATAACCCTAGCTTCGGGATGGATTTATAAGTCTATTCAAGAATCAGAATCTCGAACTACTGGAACATCAGAGGTCTTAAAGTCCCAGGCCAGCTTCCTTACAGACTTGCATGGCATAAATTATATTATTATGTCTTTAAAATCCTTAAAGGGGGCAGCCCTGGATGGCTCAGTGATTTGGCGCCGCCTTCAGCCCAGGGCGTGATCCTGGAGACCCGGGATTGAGTCCCATGTCGGGCTCCCTACAGGGAGCCTGCTTCTCCTTCTGTCTGTGTGTGTGTGTGTGTGTGTGTGTGTGTGTGTCTCTCTCTGTGTCTCTCATGAATAAATAGATAAAATCTTAAAAAATAAAATAAAATGAAATCCTTAAAGATGTGGATAGGAATGGAAGATTTACATCTTTCATCATTTGATTCTCATTTTACATCCTGCCCATAGTCACGTGGTTAGTAGGGGCAGAGCCTGGATTAGAGCACCACCTGATTCAAGGCTCATTTTCTTTCTACTACGTCGTGGTTCTTCTTGGTGAAAGGACGAAGGCGGCCATGGCCTGACAGTTCTGTGAGTTCTGTTCTGGAAGCAGAGACTGAGGCTACAGAGGAAATGGGAACTAAGTGTTCATGGTGACCCAGCAAGTGAGAGGCTGAGTCTGGCATGGAACCGTCGTCCGCTGATGGCCAGCAGGCGTGGTCACACGTGCCAAGCAGCCTACCAGCCTTACCCCCAGCGTTACCAAGCTCAAACGTGCTGAGAGGAAAATGTACAAACAAGGAAACACTCTGCAGATGTTCTAACAGCAAGGGACAGACAGGCTCTCGGGGTTCTAGGACAGGGACTGGCATACCCAGGCTCCTATTGCTGCTGTGTCTCCTTCCACCAGGGGAGGAACGACAGCCATGGCTGTGACCTTGTTAGCCATTAAGGCCTACTGGATGTCCTCTTTGGGGAACATGTGATGGATGTATGCATAGGGGCGGGAAGAAGTGGGATTAGAGGGTGTTTTCTCTTCTTCTCCAAAAGGAACAACTCCCTGCAAAGCAACGAAAGGCCAATGAGCTTTTTTTTTTTTTAAGATTTTATTTATTTATTCATGAGAGGCACAGAGAGAGAGAGAGAGAGAGGCAGAGACACAGGCAGAGGGAGAAGCAGGCTCCATGCAGGGAGCCCGACATGGGACTCGATCCGGGGATTCCAGGATCACGACCTGAGCCAAAGGCAGACACTCAACTGCTGAGCCACCCAGGCATCCCCGCAGTGAGCTTTGGAGAGGGCTTCCTTACCACCAAGAAGCCAGTCCTGGATTTTGATGCTATGTCATTTAGCACAGTTCCTTTCCCACCAACTGTCTGATATGACACCATGGAGCTAAATAGCAGAGCTGCTGAAATAACAGTCAAGGGAGAGGGAAATTAAGACACATCAGCAAAGGAGAGATTTTTTACGCAAGGAAGCAAAAAAGACACTAACCAATGAAACAGAGACGAGGTGTCTGAGCCAGGTGGCAGGGGGCAGAGAAATCCTTTGTGCGGTAACTAAGACTAAGATGACAGGGATGGCAGAGAAGCCGGGGACAACAGCCGGCCTTGACGTGCAGCTTCTCACAAACATTCACTTATTTGATCACCTTCCCAGCTTAGGCGAAGAGGCCAATGGTAACCTTTATTTGACTTTAGTGGGCTAAGCATATGGCTTGAGAACTTGGAAATTCTGATTCTTAACTTCGACAAGAGAAGGCTAGACCAGAGGAGGAGAGAAAAGGCCAGAGGGAGGGCAGATTTGCCAATCTGATGCCTATCATTTCGCGGGGGGAAGAGTGGTGAGTTCTCAAAGTAAGGGCAGACAGAGATGCCTCTCGTACCCAGACACAGCGCTTTCAGGCCAGACTGTACTGCTTGCGCCAATGCTGATGTATTTGATCCAAGGACGTAGCAGTGGGTTTTCTAGATGGTGGAGGACAATACAGAGCAGAGACCCGGCATGCGGGTTTGAATGGAGAGCAGTTGGTTTAGGATCCTGCCATGCTTTCAGCCCTACTGAATGCTGTCCCTTTGCAACAGGAGCATCTATCGCTGGCGGGGAGCAGTGAGTCTGCCCTCCCTGTCACCTGCCTCATGTCTAAAAGGGACATGGAGGATCTGGGCACAACTATTACGATAAGGCAGTGTCTCCCAGCTCAGCTTGTGATTTGTCCAGGAGCATGAATAAATACGCACAAGTTTTCCTCTAACACGATTTTCTCTCTTCCTTGGACAGATACCTGTGCAGGTCCCCTCCCAGCCTCTCCAAGTCCCCAACCGGTAGAGCCTTTTCAAAAGAAAGTGTTTGTTCTCTGCCATATTTTCTTCTGTCTCCCCCAGCCCCCATTCTTTCCACCCACCTCTGCCAAGTGGAAAAATCTTCATTAATTCCAAGATGGTTGATCCCATTGCCACTGTTAATGGGGGTTTTCTGGGAGCCTGCATTCTGCTGGACATGATCTATTCTTTTTTTTTAAAAAAGAGAAAAGTATCTTTTTTCTTTTTTTAAGATTTTATTCATTTATTCATGAGGCACAGAGAGAATGAGAGACAGAGAGAGAGAGAGAGAGAGAGAGAGAGAGAGAGGCAGAGAGAGGGGCAGAGAGAGGAGCAGGCTCCACGCAGGGAGCCCGACGTGGAACTCGATCCCGGGTCTCCAGGAGCAGGCCCTGGGCTGAAGGCGGCGCTAAACCACTGCGCCACCCAGGCTGCCCGGGCCATGATCTATTCTTTATTTTTTCGGGGGCATCAGAGAAGTCCAAAACTCTACTACAGGTAATTGAGAAAGTTGACTTGCCAGTTACCAGTGATGTAACCTTACGAACTTCAAGACTCACCATTTTATTTATTTTTTTTAATTTTTTTTTTATTTTTATTTTATGATAGTCACACAGAGAGAGAGAGAGGCAGAGACACAGGCAGAGGGAGAAGCAGGCTCCATGCACCGGGAGCCCGACGTGGGATTCGATCCCGGGTCTCCAGGATCGCGCCCTGGGCCAAAGGCAGGCGCCAAACCGCTGCGCCACCCAGGGATCCCAAGACTCACCATTTTAGAATCAAATTCTTCTCAAGCTGGACGAGACCTCCAGAATTATAAAATGTTAGAGAACAATGAGATCTTAAAGATTTTTACCAAACTCTTTCTTTGATAGAAGAGAAGCATGCAGGGATCCCTGGGTGGCTCAGCAGTTTGGAGCCTGCCTTTGGCCCAGGGCGCGATCCTGGAGACCAGGGATCGAGTCCTGCGTCGGGCTCCCTGCATGGAGCCTGCTTCTCCCTCTGCCTGTGTCTCTGCCTCTCTCTCTCTCTCTCTCTGTGACTATCATAAATAAATAAATAAATAATAATAATAAAAGAAGAGGAACCTGCAGTCCAGAGATGTTAAAGGACTTGTTCTTTAAGTCACCTCGTCCTCAATGTTCTTCCCTCTACTCCAACTCACCTTTAGTTCATCCTGCCCTCACATTGAGGTACAGTTGCTTTTAAGCCATCCTCTTCCTAAACATCCTATCAGGGAAAATGTCTTTAAGCTTGGTATCTAGAAGATGATCCAAACGTCTCTCAATCTTTTAAGACAGGACGTGCTACCTAACTAATATCAGCAAACTCCTACCTAATTTTCACTTGTCTTGCTGCCATTTTTCCTAAACTCTTTCAGTGAATAGAGGAAAGGGATCCTACTCTTACGTACCTTCTTGTAGGTGTAAAATAGGCGAGTTTGCCCTTCCTATGGCCTCGTCTTCCCTTCTCTGGTCTAGCCTTCTCTTGTTGAAGTTAATGTAACAGAACTTCTGTGATCGTAAGCCACACGCTTAGCCCCCTAAAGTCAAATAAAGGTTAGTCCATTGGAGAACTGACTCTTTGCCTAATGACACAAAAGTAATATCTTTAAAAGCTTTCTCTTTTATTTCACGCCAAAGTTAAAGTTGATTTATAGGTTGGATCCAGCCTGGGCTTCTGGCACCCAAGCATGTCAGAGAGGAAAACTGGGACAGAGAGAGCAAGATAAGGGACCCTCATAGGTGGGGGCTGTGGAATAAAAATGCAGTGGGCAGGTTTCCCCAGTTTTGTACAGTGTAGTTCTCAATATGTGCCCATAAGTATCTTGCAAAACTTTTGAGAAACTGCCAAGAAGCCAAGCTAAAAATACCCGTGGAACAGCGCGATCAAGGAGAAGAGCAGGGATGGGTGTGAGCTCTCCATGGAAGGCGTGAGACTTAGAGCACTGGGCGACTGTAGCACACGTCTCAGGCTCTTGCTCTGGGACTGAACCATGAGTCAGTTTGATAAGGCTGGGGAGGATGATACATCTGGTTTTAGATTGTGCTATATTTTTGAATCAGTCCAGTATGATAGTGAAGACTGTGTGTTCAATGAGCTCTAGAATTAAATGTATAAGAACACAACCACTTTGGGAGAAGTTTGCAAGAATTTCTGAAACCTTCTGATCGCTCTCCACTGCCCTCTGTTACAATTATAACTTGACTTTAATGCCTTCCGCATTCTTTGTCCACCCCAGTTTCAGGATCCTGCTTCTTCTAACAGTTAATCATGTGTCCCTGACAAATATTTTCTCTAGTCTGCTTTTTCCAGTTATGAACCTTTTGTTCTTAAGGATTGGGAACATTTTACCGTCGGCACATTCCCTCCCTCTCCTCAGGACTTCCATCGCAATTTAGGAATACTCAGGCTCTCACTCTCTCTCCCCGCACAAAGGCCCCACTTCTGTTAATCTCTCTGCCCAAGATGTTTCCAGATTTCATAAGCCTCCCTTCAAGTGCCTCTTAACTTAAGGGACAGAGGATGAGATAGAAGAGGAATGGTGGATAGGGGGACAGATTTACTTTTTTTCTGAGGTTACACCCAGAATCCTATTCTCCGAGTTGTTGAAAACCATGCAGAATCACGTGCTTGTTCACATTGTAAAATAACAATTATTATTTGAGACAAAGAATAGTCTTGGAGAAATCAGTAGTCTAAAGACAGATGACCTAACATGGGCAACCATCCACAGGGCACAAAGAACAAGGTTTTAAAAAGTAACACAAAACATTAAGCATTTATATCATGCGCAGATCAAGGTAAGTGTGTTTGTCACCTGAGACAATTTGGTTAATCTGTCCCTGGCTGTTCCCCCATGAGAGAAACTTTCCCTCCCTTGTACACTAAATGGGTTTCTAAGTCTATTCTTTTTATTTATTTTTTATTTTTTATTTTTTAAAGTCTATTCTTTTTAGAGGACAGAGAATAGATCCATGTGACCTTCTGATTATAGAATCTTCCTGCTGATTTGTGAGAGACGTTGATTTGATGCTGATTCGTAATTTATGAGAGATGGATTGAGCTAGAGGTCACGAAGTGACTCAAGAGAACTGAGTAAGTACTATTGATGAACTTTTGGGCAGTTTTTCAAAAATGTGAAACATCTGTTTTCATTTGTTCCGCTTTGACCCATTTCTACAACTTTTACTTTTTGTGTATATAGTTTATATAATCGTCACTTAATAAGTTAGCCCTCAAGTTTACTTTGGGGGTAGGTAGGCTTTGCTTTATCTAGGAGCTCTGAAGTGCTTCACATCTTATGGACAAACGGTAAGTTCGTTGTTGGCTGGACTCCAGGGAAGTTGAAGCGACTCTACTTTTCTTGGAGCCAAGGACCCCTTGTGCCCCAGTATCCCATTCCCATCAGAGGTGAGAACAGGAGAGCCCCTGAATCAGGAGCCCTGGGTTTAATGGCATCTGTTGCCTTCAATAGCAGAACTGCCCCTAGTTTGCAGTCCATAATACCCCAGTGGGAGAGTGGCCTTCAGCCGCCACCTTCAGTGTCATTGACATTAGTCATGGGTCCTAATCTCTGAGAGAAAAAAGAATTGCCTCTGGATCCCGTATTCTCTTGGCCCTCTTCTCTGTGTTGATCAGACCTGGTGAAGCTCCCCTCTGACCGCTGCGCCTCATTCAATTCTGGGGTTGATATTTTCTACAAGTTCAGGAGATGTCTGTGCCTGTAGCTATCTGAATTCCTTCCACTGATCCCTTAACCCCATTTCCCTCTCAGCCAAGTTACCCCTGTGCTCTGCCCATGGCAGGAACTACAAACTCCGGGGTCCTTTGTTCTCTGCAGCACCCATCTGGGTCAATTGGGTGGTTTGTCTCTTCCTCTGGAATTCTTGTCTGAAGCAGCAGAAGACCCTTTCGGAGGTAGTGAAGACCCACTTACTAAGAAAATGAAGGCCAGGAGAGAGAGGTTTTTATTTGTTTTATGCATAGTAGGTGTTTAATAATTATCTGTTGCATGAATGAGCATGACTGACGATGAATATGGTGGAGAGGACAAAAGGCGGAGAATAAGAGCTCTTTGACACAAAGCAGATACAGAGAAGGCAGTGAGCAGATGAAGGAGGACATGGCCTGCTCCCACCAAGGAACCCAAGCCTTTTCCTGATTTTTTTTTAAGATTTTATTTGTTTATTCATGAGAGACACGCACAGAGAGAGAGAGGCAGAGACACAGGCAGAGGGAGAAGCAGGATCCATGCAGGGAGCCCGACGTGGGACTTGATCCGGGTCTCCAGGGTCAGGCCCTGGGCTGAAGGCGGCGCTAAACTGCTGAGCCACCCGGGCTACCCCTTTCCTGATGTTTTGTTCTTTGGAAAATTCCTATAAGTACCAGAGTGACTTGTCCATGAGCTGGATTGAGGGCAGAGCCCAACAAAGTCCCAGCTTAAAGTCACTGTGCAAAAGCAACCACAGTGGGAAAACGAGATACTAAGAAGAGCACCAGAATCGGAGGCACTGAAAGCCACGTGAACCTGCCTGTCTAACCTGTGCGTTTGCAGAGCACGACTGGCAAGCTGCGGGGTCCAGGGCTCAGGGAAGGTAGTGAACTAGGCAGGGAGGTGCCAAGGACGGGGAGAGGGAAGAGGGAATGTGATGCGTGGGAGTGTAATCACCACACCATCCTTGACCAGGAGGTTATACTTCATGGCTTCTTCTTGGCTGACGAGGATAGTTTAATTAGGGTGTTCATTTCGGCCACTGAGAAACGCTTCTTTGACTACCTTCTCTGAGACTCATGTTTCGTTTCTCCTGAAAACTAAAAAAATCACAACATCGAAAGACCCCAAGCCCCAAGATACCAAATACCCAGAGCTGGACTGTGGGCTGAGTCCTTCTATAAACTTTCTCATTTAATCTTTTCAGCCCTTCTGTGAAAGAGGTCTTATTTTTTTCCTTTTTTTTTGGGGGGGGGAGACATCTCAGAGAGTGTACAACTTATCCAACTTATCCTATATTCATTTTTTAAAAGATTTTATTTATTTATTCATGAGAGACACACAGAGAGTTAGAGGCACAGGCAGAGGGAGAAGCAGGCTCCATGCAGGGAGCCTGATACAGGACTTGATCCGGAGCCCCGGGGTCACGCCCTGAGCTGAAGGCAGACAGTCAACCACTGAGCCACACAGGTGTCCCCTATATATGTTTTTTTTTTTTTTTTTTTTAGAAAAAAGCAGATATAGGATTTGGATTAGGACCAGTTGACTCCAACCCAAGTGCTTATCCTACTATAACATAGGTGCCTGGTTCCACCCTCTCCAGAAGCAGACAAATAGCGCACGTCCCAGGAAGGAGGTGATATCCATAGGAAACACGTAGAGGTCCACGTATGTTGGGACTGACATGATTAGAGTCCAAGGTCATGGAATTGGTTGCAATTGCGGGTAGAAACAATATTAAAAGTTAATATTCATTGAGCATGTTTACCATGGACCACACATTCCTTCCAATAGGACCAACGAAGATGGTACTATTCTTTATCTCCAGTTTACAAACAAAGAATCTAAGAGACAGGGACGTTAAGTAACTCTTTTTTTTTTTAAATAATAAATTTATTTTTTATTGGTGTTCAATTTGCCAACATACAGAATAACACCCAGTGGACGTTAAGTAACTCTTAAAGCATATGCAGCGATGGAACCGGAGTTTGAACCCAGATAGCGCTCTTAACCTTTATGCAGGGTCGCGTATAACGTTAGAGGGAAGATTTCCCGAATTCACCTGCAGTCTTGGTGTACCTCTGACAGTTTTAAAAGATGGCTGCAAATTCTGTGTCCCTATCCCTTGAATAAGAGCAGGTGTGTGACTGCTTTGATCAACAGATTCTGGGGGAGGTGACGCTGGATGACTTCCAAGGGCAGGTCATAAAGAGCAACGTGGCTCCTGCCTTGTGCACCAGCCCTGTGGAACCTCGGGGCTACCATGTTTTGAGAAAATCCGAACCAAATGGGGAGGTCATGTGGAGGTGCTCAGTCAGAGTCCGCAGCTCCAGCTAAGCTGTCTGCCAAGAGCAAGTATTGCCTGCCAGAAAGCAAGTAACCTCTTGGATGTCCAGCCAAGTTGAGCCATCAAATGACTGCAGCTTCTGTTGACATCTGAATGCAGCAGGATGAGAGACCTCAAGTGAAAACCACCCAGCTGACCCCTGCCTTCCCTCCTTCCCCGACCCACGGAGCTATAAAAGAAAATTTATAAAAGAAAATTGTTTTCAGCCGCTGAGCTGTGAGTACCATAACGTCATGGAGCAATAGAAACCAGAGCAGCAGCTCCGTCTTCCTGGCGGGTCTTTCTTCACGCGGTCCGTCCTACAGTGTGTCACTCGTGGATGGTCCCAAGTTAAAAACAACCCCCCCCAAAAAAAAAAACTGCTAGGGGTTTCGCTGTGTGCCAGACACATTCACGTGCTAGTTCCCTTCATCTCTATGGGCTCTCCGAGGAAGGTATTACTCATCCTGTTTTAAGGATATGGTAACAGAATCCTAAAGAAGACAAATCGCTCTCCACCCAATATCAAACTCAGAGCACCTTCCACTCTGTCAGAGTTTCGGCTGAACTGTGAACTCACGGCACAGCCAGAAGCAATAGCAGCGGCCACGCTCCCCTACACCATTGGTTGAACACCTGCCGTGTCCTAGCCCCGTACTGGGCTCTTAATAAGTTCTTGGACATTTAATCCTTTCATCAGCCCTATTTACTAATCATTATCATCCCATTATACAGGAAAGGGAACTGAGGCTTATAGAAGTTAAGTAACTGGCCCCAGTCATGTAGGTGGTAAGATGTGGGCCATGACTTAATCTTAGGTGGACCTGGGCCCACCTGTGTCCTTAACCCACATCCTATGGGGGGTGCACGTAGGGCTGGAAGGGTTTGACCTTTTTATTTTGGCCTATTGTTTTTACTGCTGAATACAAACACAAACAGAGCAACGTACAGAAAAAACGTACAGCCCAATAAATTATCAAAAACTGAAAAGCTCAAATCAAATATTGAACACCCAAAGTCAAGAGAACAGAACACTGCCAGTACTCCAGCAGCAAATCCCAATCACCGCCCCTCCCACTGCCCTAAAGGTAATCATGAGCGTTTCTCTTACAAAAACAACCTAAGTCAGGTAGTTTAGCTCATTTGTAAATTTTATGGAAGTGGAATCATACAGCATGTTTTTTTTTGTGTGTTTACTTTCTTTTATTAATCACTGTCTCTGGGATTCATCTATGTTGTTTCGTGTAACTGCAGTTTGTTAATTTTCATCAGTAAATAATATTCCATTATATGAATATAACACAGTTTGTTCATTCCATTGGTGATGGACCTTCGGCTTGTTTTTAGTCTCTATTAAAAATTAGGCTGCTGCTGTGACATTCCAATACGTGTGTTTTGGAGGACACGGGCGCACATTTCTGTTGGGTTTATGTCTAGCAGGAAGGCTGCTAAGTCATAGGGGATGCATATGTTCAGTTTTAGCAGGTACCGCCAAGCAAATTTCCATAGTGGCTGCACCAGTTTGAACAACTGCCAGCAGCATACGAGAATTCCTCTTGCTCTATATCCTGGTGAAAATTTCATATTATCACTCCTTTTAATGTTAGCTAGTCTTGGGACGCCTGGGGGGCTCAGCGGTTGAGTGTCTGCCTTCGGCCCAGGATGTGACCCTGGGGTCCTGGGATTGAGTCCCGCATCGGGCTCCCTGCACGGAGCCTGCTTCTCCCTCTGCCTGTGTCTCTGCCTCTCTCTGTGTGACTCTCATGAATAAATAAATAAATCTTAAAAAAAATTTTTTTTAGCTAGTCTGATGGGTGTGTTAGTGGTATCTCTTTGTGGTTTTAATCTGCCTTTCTTTGATCACTACTTAAGCTGAGATATGTTCATTGTACAATGATTATTTGGATATTCTCTTCTGTGAATTGCCTGTTCAGGTTTCTTGTCCACTTTGCTTTCGGGGTGTCTGCATTTTAAAATATTCTTTAAATGTTCTCTAAAATAAGATTTTCTTAGAATATATATATGTGTGTATATATGAATATAAATATGGATACATAAGGGATTAGGGACTCAGATTAGTGATTCAGATTAGGGATTTCTCTCCTTGGAGGGGAAAACATGCAGATTCTCCTCTTTTGGGCACTGTGCTAGGAGAAGCAAATGCATGTTGGAGACAAAATGGCTCTAATCCAAGTTAAGATTTGAACCCGTGTATGATATAGTCCATGCAGAGCAACCAGAGCGAGGCATAGCCCTGTGCTACAGATCTCTGGAAGCGCGAGATGAGTGAGTCTCTCAGGTGTCAGGGTTACGTAAAGGGAAGGACCTGGAGGCCAGGACGCCAGGAGGGAGCCTGCTGTAGCTGTGGGGCAGTGGGGTTGAGGCAGCGGAGTTGGCTTTGGTGGCTTCTCCTGGGAACGAAGGAGCTGCCAGACAGAGGGGTGGAAGGTGAACATCTTCCTGCTGGAGCTCGGGTTTAGGGAAATGCTGTGATCTCTGCTCTCGGGATTTGCATCTCAATTCACCCTTTGGCAAGTCTTCTGTTTGCATAATGTGATCAGCCAGCCAGACTTGCCACGTCCTGGCAGAGATCCTGGCACTTACTTGGGGCCCTGAAGGCTGTAGAGGCCGGTAGAGAAGCTCTCCCCCAGGAGATCTGAGGCCAGAGATCTCTGCATGATTCTCTTGTCAGATAATGCCATTTCCATAGGTGACAAGGCCCCAGCTGTCCTTCCGTCACACGGTCAGCGTTCCCTACACCACGCTGTCCCTTGAGGGATGAAGCCAGGTGGTTCTGAGCAGCTCGACCTTGATTTTATTATTCACCAGAGTAAAGAGCATCAGCACAAACCACCAATCTCAGAAATCAGATTCACACCCCCACCCCCGCGGCCCCAGGAGGATAACACCAGTCCTCTGCTGTCAGTCCCCTGACGGAGAGTAATGCCCTGGTGGGCAGTTTTTCCTCTCCTCCCTCATCTTCCTTACATGTGGGATCATCAGGGCCAGACCTGGAAGGGAGAGAAGAGGCCCGCTTCGTTATTCATCGGTGTCTCCCAAGGTGGCAGGGATGCGATCATCTCTGCTCTTGGCACTTCACTCTGGGCCAGAGGCTTGGGCAGGGTGGTGAGGAGTTGTCCAGACCTGGGCCCAGAGGCCAGGAGGCAGTTGCTCAAGGGTATGCCTGAGCAAGGAGAGAGAGCCTGGTGGGGAGCAGGGAGCCTTGGGATGGTGCCTTATATGGTAACGCTGTGAAACACGACGGACCCTCACTTCTCAATGACAGCACTGACCCCGTAGCATTACCAAAGGGAAACCAGCAAGTCCAAGCCAGACCCTGCTTCAGGGTCTCAGTTGATGGGCCACGTGGCGGTTGATGTCCAGGTAAAACTTCCTGATGAAGAATCTTTATAAATGCCCCTCTCGGGACTGCCCTGGGCTCACAGGAGGAAAGGGAGCATGGCTTGGAATGTGGAACAGGGGAAGGGAAACCAGAATTCCAGCCCGTGGGTGGGCTGAATGCAAGCAATGATCTGTTTCCTTTGATGAAAAGAAAACCCCAGGCTGAGTCCAGGGTGATGGAACATGGCCACCCGCGGACCTCCTGCCTCCCCTTCATGTCCCAGACATTGCCCCCACCCTGCCCTGCGGCCTCCTCTCTCTGCTCACTGGACCCCGGATGGGCAGCACCAGCCCTCCCAGGACCCACCGCCTCTGCCTCCTGCTACACTCCCTGTGGTGAGTGCTTGGCCTTCCGTGGTCAGGCCCACCCCCTACCTTCCCAGCAGGGGTGAAGTGTACCGAGCCCTTTCTTCTTCTCTGATCTTTATCCCAGTGGATGGCTTTGTTCCTTCCTCTCTAACTCTTTGGTTAGAATTGCTGCCCCGGTGTCCTCTCCACGGCCTAAAGTCAGGATCCTCTTTCCGTCCCATCTGAGCGGTGGCCAGTCCCTAATGAGGACTTCCCTTGAAGTCTCCTCCCACGCTGAAGAGTGGCTTGACCTGTGACTGACAGGAAACCTCAGAAGTGACAGCATGACTTCCAAGATGAGGTCACAAAAGATACTGGCGTGCACCTTGCTCTCTCTTGGACTGCTCTCGCCTGGGGAAGTCAGCTACCAGGTCATGAGGACACCTGAGCAGCCCCATGGAGTCGTGCACTAGGGATGAGCACCTGCCAGAAACCAGACTAACCTTCTAGCCATGCAAGTGGGCCACCCTGGAGGCGGATGACCTGGCCCCAGGTGAGTCTTCAGATGACTGCAGCCTGGGCTGATACCTGACTCCCTGAGCCCGCGACACCTACACAAGCGGCCATTCTACAAACTTTTACTGTTTGAAACTTTTACTGTTTTAAGCCACTAAGTGTCAGAGTCACTTGCTACACAGTAGTAGACAACTAATATAATCTATATAATCTGTTTCTCTAGGAATGGGTTTCTTTCATTGTGTCCCTGCCAGCCATGTTTTTTTTTTTTTTATAGAGAGAGAGCAAGCGAGTATATGTGTGCAAGTCGGGGGGTGGGGGGGGCAGGGGCAGAGGGGGCGGGAGAGAGAGAGAGACGATTAAGCAGGCTCTGCACCCAGTGTGGAGCTCAATGTGGGGCTTGATCTCATGACCCTGAGATCGTGACCTAAGCCAAAATCAAGTGTCACTTACTTAACCGACTGAGCCACCCAAGTGCCCCCCGATGATGTCTTTCAACATATCCATGCCTACTGATGTATAAGAGTCCCTTTATCTTACCAAACTAAAGAAATGTTCCTCTCACTTATTTTGAATACTAGCATAGGGCCTAGTACATAGTATGTCTCAGTATTAAAACATACGGAGCAAATGTCAGTGGAATCAGCGGAATTAGTTAAATCAATGGATTTCAAGTTTCTATGTCAAATAAGGGAGAGCAGTGTTAAAGTTAAAGTGGGGCGGCTGGGTGGCTCAGCTTAAGCGTCTGACTCTTGATCCCAGCTCGGGTCATGGTCTCAGGCTCGTGGGATGGCTCCCCGTGTCAGGGCGTCTGCTTCTCTCCTTCTCCCTCTGCCCCATACTCCACTCATGCTCTCTCTCTGTCTCGCTCTAGAATAAATAGGTAAATTTTAATCTAAAAAAAGTTGAAGCAAAATAAAACTCATTTTGGTACATCTTTTTGTGATTTATAAGGGAGGGGAAGTCAGGTAGGAAAGATCTCACTTTATTGCTAGATCGGTATTAAAGATAACCGCCGTCACGGAATTCTCAGTACTTGATGGTGGTAGGGGGTCAGGCATGTAAGTGACGTCAGAGGATGGCCAAATAGTGCCACGGAGAAGGGGGGGGTTTTAAGTGACTCATCCTATGTGACTGCACCTGAATCAGACCGTCGAGGGTTATCGTAGTATTTACGGAGTTGATGCTGCGAGCATCCCAGCCACACGCCCTCTCCTCTCACCTAGCCGTACTCTCTGGCTCCCGCCATGGCAAAGAAGAAATTATAAGAAAGAGGAAGCAAAGCCAGGCTCTAGCTCACGGCAAAGCCTCAACTTACGTAACTGCATTTAAAATTTGCAGCCACCTTGTGAGATAAAAGCCACTTTCATCCCTGTCTTACGGACGTGAACCAGGGCCCCATCTATTCGGCAACTTGCCCGAGTCCACCAACCAGGTAAGTAACGAGGCCGTTCTTCAAACTCAAGTCTGTCTAATTCAAGCCTTCACAGGACAGTTTTTCACAGAATCTAAGATCTGGAGGGAGATTTTGAAATCGTGTAAATGAACTTCACCAACATGCGTGAGGACATAGAGACTCCAAGAGGTTGGGGGACGGACCAAAATAGCTCGGCTATTAATGCCGCAACCCAGACTGATGTTGGATTTCTGGTTTGTTTCTCATTTCTTTGTTTTCACGCCACCACCGAGGACACTAAGACGGACTTCGCTCCTGCAAGACCAAGTCAAAGCTTAGGAGGAATCCGACGATTGTTTGACGGAGTTTCAATCCACTTACTTAAAGGTGTGCCATTTCTTAGACCTAACTACGGCGCGGTGGCGAATGGGGTGCAGACGGCGCTCTGACCGCCCGCCGCCCCTCGTGCCACCGGGCGCTTGGACTCAAGCCGAGAAAGGTGCACACCCGAGGCTTCACGTGGAGCCCCGCCCTCGCCCGTGGGTGCTGGCGCCGGGTGGCCCGGCCGGTGGCCTCGGCCGTAACAGGAGACCCTTGCGGTGGATCAAGGCAAATCTGTGCTCTTCTCCGATAATGGCACCAGTTTAATTATAATCGAGAAGTGTAAACTCCAGTTTGCTTACATCTCCAGTATGTTTCATTTCAAATGTGACTTTCCAGCTCCTTCTCTCTCTTTTTTTCCCTCTTCATGCCATAAAATATTTGCATATTTGAATGTCAAATTTTCCAAGTGCTGGAAGCAACAGGCTCTGGTATGTTCTTGAGTTATTTTGTATAGCAGCATCTGTCTTGTTTCAGCAGCCACTAGAGCTGAGAAGTGACCCAGGAGCAACCTGGCAGGAAGAGAGGATGTGGGATCCGAGGGGGGTTCCTTGTGATGCGGAGCTCAAGGGAGCCTGGGGGGAGGGTCCTTTGGTCTCAAACAGCTTCATAACAGATGTTTTTCTCCCAGTTTATTTTTATTTTATTTTATTTCTTTTTTAGAAAGGCAGATTACCAAATGAAGCAAATACTGAATGACGACTACAGAATGTATCTTTGGAACTTGCTAGACTAATTACTGAAGCTCCAAAATCACTTCAAAAGCAACACATTTTGTTTTGCAATATACATTCTTGTTGCCAATTTTTTCTTTTCTTTTTTTTTTTTTTATAATTTCAATCAGAATCCACCTCGAACTGGATAGCTGATTATGTGGCACAAGTGGAGTTTGGAGAGAACACCGTCTTTGGGCGAGTGCAGTTCAAGGAATGTCCTCCCTTCCTCTGCGTGTCTAATGATGTCAGGGAAGTTTCCAGACAGCATATTCTCAGAGCTTGAAACAGCTCCGTCCTGAGATGATGCCTTCTGTTAAGTGATCATGATGATAGCTGCCTGCTGTGCTCCATGCTTACTCCCCTACACCTGCAGATGCGGAAACTGAGGCTCAGAGGGCACGTGCCAGACAACGGCAGGGACCAGACCTGGAGGGAGATTGTTGTGTTCATTGTGTGCCTTGCACTAATCACCAATGAAGGGACTACGGCCGCGACATCTACCCATCCGATACTCCGGTGCTTGAGTGCTCCCTGAGTGTCCAGGGAGTTTGCGGGTAATTTCCAGACAATGTGGGCTTCCAGTTTACGTTTCATCAATGAAACGGGATTGTGGCTTATGCACAGGAGTGTGGCTGCCTTGAAACCTTGAGAACGCATCTGCCAGAAGCATTTATTCATTTAACAGAAGGGTATTAAGACTTAACTACGTGGCCATCACTGGGGAAATGATTGTGAGCAAGTAGAGCAAGGCCTTACCTTTACGTGGGGGTGGCAGCAACCACTTTGGAAATTCAGAACAATGCACTGAGCGCTGTGAGTAGGTCCCGATTTTCTGGTTGGGAGATCCTCTTGTGGTCTCACCAGAGATATTCTTTCACCCTAGTCAAGGATGCTCTCAGAGTCCAGATGGGGGATCTAGTTCATGGAGGCATAGGTTGCTGTTTTATCCATCCATCCATCCATCCATCCATCCACCCATCCACCCACCCATCCATCCAACCACCCATCCATCCATCCAACCATCCAACCATCCATCCAACCATCCATCCATCCATCCAACCATCCATCCATCCATCCATCCAACCATCCAACCATCCATCCATCCAACCACCCATCCATCCAACCATCCATCCATCCATCCATCCATCCATCCATCCATCCAACCATCCATCCATCCAACCACCCATCCATCCAACCATCCATCCATCCATCCATCCATCCATCCATCCATCCAACCATCCATCCATCCATCCATCCATCCATCCATCCATCCAACCATCCATCCATCCAACCATCCATCCATCCAATTATTCATGTAATTCTTGTTTACTTAGTACCTAGCATGTGCCAGGGACAGTGATAGAGCAGGTAACATTCCTCCTCTCATGGAGACTAGAAGGGGCAGCATGAAATACGCACAAATATACACATATAAATATACACTCAGGACTTGCAAATGCGAGGTGTCAGGGGGCCTCTGTAAAGGATGCTTGGACCAGGGAGTCACTCTGGGCCACGGGGCCATTGAAAGCAGGAGTGGCAGCAAGGTCGCACCTACATGTGTCTTCCACAGTGAATGCCTACAGGCCCAGACCGTCCAAAGTGATTGCCCCTTCCTCAGTCATGTAGTTGCTCTGTGGCTGATGGTCCCTGAGGAGGTGCTTCCAGGTGTGGCGGGGGTGACAGGTGCTCGGAAAGGAGGGAACAGGGTGCATGAAGACACCAAGAAAGGCAGCTTCAGAACAAATGAGGAGGTCCTGAAAGGCAGGGAGGGCAGGTATGCCTTGGGCTTGGAGCGGGCCTTGTGGGCCACCTTCAGGCTCAGTGCAGTGGGAAGCCTGTGAAGTCTTCAAGCAAGATCTTTATTTTTATGTTTCTATTTGAGACAGAGAGAGAGAGAGAGAGAGAACATGGGAGATGGAGGGGAAGAAGGAGAGAGCAAGCATGTTAAGCAGACTCCACATCCAGCAAGGAGCCCAATGTGGGGCTCAGGCTCACAGCCCTGAGATCATGAGTCGGGTGCATAGCTCACTGAGCCACTAGGTGCCCCAAAGTATTTTAAAAAATTTTTTAAAAAGATTTTATTTATTTAAGAGAGAGACAAAGAGTGCATGGGGGGCAGGGTGAGGAGCAGAGGGAGAGGCAGACTCCCCACTGAACTGGGAGCCCCACTCGGGGCTCCACCCCAGGACCCGAGATCACCACCTGGGCCGAAGTCAGATGCCTAACCCGGCTGAGCCACCCAGGCGCCCCATGTGGATTTGTATTTTTAAAAGTGACCTCCACCCTTTGCTCCCCAGCACCACCTTCACCCCCAGTCTCTCCAAGATCCAAGCCTTTATTTCCTCGTCTGTAAAACAGGGGTGAACACCTCATATTTCAAGACTTTCTAAAAAAGGATTAGACAAAAAGGCTCCTACGAATACCTCTTGTTGTGCCCTCCCTGCATAGTGACGAGGCTAGCCAAGCTTCGTAGGCCATTTGCTATGGATTTGTTTCCACTGCGGTGCTGTCTACGTGGACCCTGGGCTGCCTGTGGCTCGGGCGCCTGAGGGTCTGCGCGTCACAGATGCAGGAAGCTGAGGCGCAGAGGGGCCCGGGTCCCCGGCTTCCCTGTGAATGATGCTGCTCAGCGGCCGCGCACGGAAGGCCATCTGCAGGTTGTCAGCAGGGGCGGCCCCTCTCATTTGGAGTAAGACTTGTCCTGACGCAGTGACTCAAAGAGGCTTCCAAGAATGGACTGGAGAGGCCTGGTCCTCTGCTGGCCCTAATGTCAGTGTCCCGTTAGCTGATGTGTTGGAGGAAGGACTGTGGGAAACGTCTCATTTCCAGCCGTCGGCAACATCCATGTGTGTACGGACGTTCCATCCCTCTCCCTTGGCAGGAAACCACCCAATGTTGCCAAAAGCTCCTTTAACTTGGAAAAACTATGGAAAACGCAGCTTTAAAAGAGCTGACAGCTCTGCTATATTTTGGGCTCCGTTGGAAAGAGTGCTGGTGGTTAGGGACCCTCTGCCTCTGGCCGACAGCTCTGCAGGTACCGTCTGTCCTGAAAGGTGTTTCCTCCGGCTTCAGGCTGGGCTGAGACAGTGAAGGTGGAGCTCCTGGGGGTGGCGACATCTGGGCCGTGTCTCGGGTCCTCGGTGCCTGCGGCGTGGCGCCCGCAGGAGTGGCGGTGACACTTTCCTCATCAGCCTGGGCCACCCCGAGCCTGGCACGCTGGCACCCCTTGTCTGGCGGTGCTGTCGGCGAGCGAAGGCACACAGGCCCCAGGGATGAGCAAGCCGCCGAGTGGGACCGCAGCACCGCTGCCCCGCGTGACCCCGAGTGCACTGCCCAGGCTCGAGGGCCCCCAGTGTTGTGCAAAGACCCAGAGAAGACGCCGATTTAAGGTACACAACGTGAGGATCTGACGTGCATGCTGTTACATGTCAATCACAGCTCGATAAAGCTGGAGAAAAGAGAAAACTTCCTTAAAAAAAGGTGTCTGGGGCAGCCCGGGTGGCTCAGCAGTTTAGCGCTGCCTTAAGCCCAGGGTGTGACCCCGGGGTCCTGGGATCGATCCCAGGTCCCTACATGGAGACTGCTTCTCCCTCTGCCTGTGTCTCTGCCTCTCTCTCTGTGTCTCTCATGAATAGATAAATAAAATCTTAAAAAAAAAAAAGATGTCTGGACAGTAGCATTTTAGAAAGGCTTAAAATGCTCCGGAAGTCAGACATATCATGATTCCTCAAAAGTAAGGTCCCGACCCAGGCTACTGAGCCCTGATCTCGGCCCTGAGCTCTCCCGAGGAAGGGACAAAGGGACTCTCTGGGGACGGGGCTCCGGGTCCTGCGGGACATAGGTCCAGGGACAGGGCACCTGCCCGGCTGCTGTGCCTCAATTAGATGTGTGTCCGCCCAGCGGTCGGCATGATGGCACTAGCTTGTCGAGCACAGCAAGGAAGTAGGAGCATGCCAGGGCCCCGTCCCGGGCAAGCCAGCTGGTCACCCCGGGAGGATTCGAGCGAGGCCTACGCAGGTCTCCAGCCAGGAGAGCAGCCCTGGGCCGGCGCCCTCCCTGACAGGCACGTTATTTCTAGAAGAGGAGTAACGAAGCTGAGCCTGGGAATCCGGGTATCCCGGCGGCGACCCTGGCATCTTCCTCTCGGCGAAGCGGTGTCCAGGCCTGGACAGCCAGCCCGGACAGTCCCCGGCTCTCTCCTCCCCTGTGTGGCTGCTGCTCCGGGGACACGGCGCCCCGGGTCCGTGGCTCAAGGCCTGGCGCCAGCTGCTCCCCAGGTCAGATCACGGGCTGGGGATGCCGAGCCAGCCGGGCGGTGGACGCCCATCCCTGTCCCGGCCGAGGGGGCAGGACCGTCCCCCCGGGCACACTGACTGCAGCTGCCAAGGGGAGGGCTGAGGGAGTGGGGCCGCAGGCAGGGCTTGGCTGAAGGGCCGCCGAGCCCAGCCCGCGGTGGCCGTCCACGCGGTCCTCTTGAGGCTGACGGACGTGTCATCAGCCTCGCAAACGGAGCTGCCGAGGGGCAAGTGGGTTGCTCAGGACGCGGGGTGCGAGGGGCAGCGCTGTTCACCCGCAGGCCGGCTCGGGGTCCCCCAGCTCTGAGGCAATGCAGCGCCTTCTGTCGGGGAGGCCTGCAGGGGTGCTGAGGCGCTGCCGCCCGCGTCACTGGGTCCCCTCGGGGCTCCCTGGGCCCTGCGGCCAGTGCCGCGGTGGCTTCTCTGCTCCCGGTGTGTGAATGATCCGGGAAATCTGTGACTACCCTTCTGGGTACTCTGAGGGCAGCCACACGTCTCTCCTACTTGCGGGGTCGCTGTTCAGGTCCACGGGGACCATGCTTGGGGTGCTGGGCGGTGACCCTGACCCCTGCCTGGTCATCCGGCCTCACGCCCACCGCAGCCGGCCCCGGGCCCTTGGCACCGTCTCAGTCCTGCTCTTTTAAAGCTTGTATCATAAGCTCCCACTATGTGTCAGGCACTTTGGGTTTGGGACTATTACTCCTGAAGCCCCTATTTTTTCATTAAAAAAAAAATCATTTCAACTAGGAAACCACTTTCCTTTCAACGGGGAGACAGAGTAGAAGCCCCTTCCTAACCCGGCGCAAGAGCCTTGCACGCCCGCGGGTGACAGGAGGGCAATGGGGGACATGGCAGGTCCTTCCCTGAAGGCAGTCCCGGCGGGAACCAGGGATTGGGGCAGCGGCACCATGTCTACACTGCAGGGCAGCCCCCCTCCCGCTGTGTCCACCGACATCGACATGGGGAGGTGTGGGCGGGAGCATCTCCTGCTTTGTTCCTGAACCTTTTCCCTATGCCCAGCATCTGTTCTGTGTTGGAGGTTCTGCGCCCTGGGGAGGGGTGGGGGGGTGCGGATGGGGCTCAGCGCCACTGGAGGGGGTGGGGGGGCTCTGCACCAGTCCGCAGGCTCAAGCCCCCGAGGGGGCACCTGCATCAACTGTCCGTGGCGGGTGCGGGGAGGAGTGGAGGCAGAGGGGAGCAGCCGGTCGGAAGCCCCTGGGCCCTGTGCCCTCCTCACCCTGTTCTCACTCACACTCCTTGGTTCATTGGTTCCTTCAGCAATGGCTTTGTGTCCCTACTACGTGCTCTGGGTGCTCTCAGGGCTGTAGGTAGAGTGGAAGACACTTCACAGAGCTTATGTGTTAGTGGGGAACCCAGAGGGGGCCAGTAAGGAAACTGCCAAGGAGAGAAGAGGGGAAAGGTGAGGGGGTGGAGAGGTGGGGTGGGGGGGTCTGGGAGAGAGAGGGAGGGGAAGGAGATGGGGAGGGGGGAGGGGAGGGAGGGAAGGGGAAGAGGTGGGGTGGGTGGGTCTGGGAGAGGCAGGGAGGGGGGGAGAGGGGAGGGGGGAAGGGGAGGATGGAGTGGGGGGGAGAGGGAGGAGGACAGACTCCATCTGCAGTGATTGGGGCGGTTTCCTGAGATGCATGGGTTATTTCTCACAGCCCCCTGACAGGTGGGGAAGCAAGGCCCTGGAGCCCAGGGGAGAGAGCTGGGAGAGAAGGAAATGAGCCTGAGGGGAAGGGAGTGGGGCTGGAGCAGGGCGGGGGGGATCCCAGAAGGCTGCAGGGACAAAAGTAAGGGCCCTTCCTGCTGTGCGGGGGCAGCGAGGGCCTCGAGGAACGCCCCCCCCCCCCCGCTGTGCAGGCTGGCCACCCCGCTCCTCATATGGGCGTTTCCTGCACAGTGGGCGCTGGCAGGAGGGCACCCACCCGGGAGAGGGGCTTCAAGGGCCCAGGCTCTGGGGGCCGGCACCACGCCGTGTCTGCAGGCGCCGTGGCTGGGACAAGGCGGGGCCTAGGGGCACCGGGGGCACCAGGAGGGGGAGCTCCCCGGACAAGCTGCCCACCTGTGGGGCGGGCCAGGCCCTGGGCCTGACCATGTAGGGCAGCTTGTCGCGGTCATGCCTGAGCCCCTTACGGGTCACCAAGGGCCGGGGCTTGCTTTGTGCACCCACTGTCTCCCTGCCTGCTCTTTCCTGAGTGACCCCCGTCCGGGCTTCACCTGGGGCAGCAGGGGTGCATCCACGTGCTCCTGCTGGGACTCGGCCTCTTAACGACTGCGGGGCAGGGGCCCAGTGGGCCGGCGTGGGCCACTGGTCCAGCCCCCAGGGGTGTCCCATGCCGACGATGCTGGGTGTCACCCGCCGGCCACTCTGTGGGCGGAGGCGCGGCTCCCTTCCTCCACACCTAAGGATGCCTATTGCAGGTGGATTCGGGAGGTGCAGACGGGGTGTCCCGCAGAGCAGGTGCAGGCTTGTCCCCAGGACGAAGGGCAGGCAGGCTTCCAGCTCGCCACGGAGGACGTGAGTTCTCTTGCTTTCTCTTCCTTTTCTTTAGTAGGTTCCACCCGCAGCACGAGGCTCGGAGACCTGACCTGAGATTAAGAGCTGGGGCTTTGACTGGCTGAGCCATGCTGGCGCCCCGAGTCTGCGTCCATGCTGAGAGCTCACTCCTGGAACCAGCTGCCCGCCGTGCGGCCGTCACCGTGCCCCTTTGGGGTGTCCTGTGGGAACAGGCCCTGCAAGCACCGTAGGGACTGCCCTGTGGCAGCTGCTCTCGCACCCGCAGTCCCTGTCTTGTCCCCGTCTCACGCCGACACCCGAAGGGCCCTGCCAGGCTTCCTTGTCCTCTTGCAAGTCTGGGGCTCCCCCCACGACGGCGGGAGTCTTCTGACTTGGTGGGAAGCCCCTTGGACAGATGCCTGCCGCCCTGGACTCGCTCGGCAGACCTGAAACCGCCGCTCCCCAGCAGTCCTGCCTCTGCCGGGGCCCTTTGTCATCTTTGGGGAAGCTGTGCCCCATCTCGCTGTCTGTGTCCCATTCCTTCTCAAGGTCAGGGGTCCCTTTCTAAAAAACGGCAGTGGCGCCTGCGGCTTCCACGACTCACCAGGCCGCAGCCACCAAGCGCATGAGGGCCCAAGAGCCGCTGCTGCCCGCCGTCCCCGCCTTGCCCGCCCGGGCCCGTCCCCTGCTCTGGACATGGACGTCGTTCTCGTGCTGACTGCGTTCTTACAGCACTTGACGGTGTCAAGACACGTCCAGGTTCATCCTGTCAAATATGCGAGGGAGCGTAACCCTCGCCACAGAGCAGCACATTAGTTAGTTTTATCAGGCGTTGATTTTGTGTTAGTTTTCCCCGGGCCGTACAGACACGTGGTCGAAGCTCGCCCTGGATGGCGTCGGAGGCTGTGTTTGGCTGAAGCGGCATTTCCACTGACGAGCACTCAGGAAAACACTTGCTTGCTGCGTGTGGGAGCACTCAGTTAAGCACTTGCTTGCTGCAGGCAGGAGGGCCTCTCCATCGGTTGAAGGCCTCAGTGGAACAAAAGCCTGGCTCTCTCTCGAGCCAAACGAGACAGACTTTGGCCTTGAGCTGCCATGTGGGCTCTTCCCGGGGCTCCGGCCATCGGCCTGCAGATTTAGGGTCACAGGAACAGGTTCCTCAAGCTAGATCTCCTGGTCTCTCGATACGCACACCCCGTTGACTTCGTTTCTCTGGAGAACCCTGATTCATGCAGGCGTGTGTTATCCCCATCCTACAGGTGAGTACATCGAGGTTCAGAAACGTCTGGTTCACAGCGAGGTAGGAAGATGTGAATCCAGCTCTCAGGCTCTCTTCAAGTGTCTGCTACAGTCGTCCCTTTTTGGCTATGAAATTTTCTTTTCTTTCTTTTTTCTTTTTTAAGATTTTATTTATTTATTCATGAGAGACACAGAAAGAGAGAGGCAGAGACCCAGAGAGAGGGAGAAGCAGGCTCCACGCAAGAGCCCAACGTGGACTCGATCCTGGGTCTCCAGGGTCACGCCCTGGGCTGAAGGCGGCGCTAAACCGCTGAGCCTCCCGGGCTGCCCTGGCTATGAAATTTTCAATGATTTTTCATTTCTTGAGTCATCGCATCTAAATCCCTTCTCCTTGGTATTCGGGTCCTTCACAGGGGCGCCTGGGTGACACAGTCGGTTGAGCCTCTGACTGTCGATTTCGGCTCTGGCCGTGATCTTGGGGTCGTGGGACTGAGCCCCTCGTCAGGCTCTGGGCTCGGCCAGGGGCCTGCCTGGGATTCTCTTTCTTGCTCTCCCTCCGGCCCTCCCTCCACCTTGCTCTCTCTCTCTCTCTCTCTTTTAAAAAAAAGCGGGGGGCTCTTCGTGAAACCACTGTCTTGTCTCCTTTCCAGTCGGGGCCTTTCCCTGAGCTGCTCAGGCCCCCGTGGGGAGGAAGTTCCTGGGAAGCGGCCGGGTTCATAGCCCTGAGCTGAAAAGAAACATCATTCGGTGGGTTGAAGAAATAACTGGAAGTTAAAAACATACATGTGCTTTGCAAATATGACGAAAATCAGGCAGCTCTCACACTCACTAGGGGCTTAATGTGCGACCCACCGAAGTGCCCTTGTGACTGAAGGGAAGGGCAGGTGGCGGTGCCCAGCGCTGCGCTGCCGACCCGGGCGGCCTAGCCACCCCTGGCTCTTTAGGTTTAAACCAGTTCCCACGAAGTGGAATGGGCAGCGCAGCTCCCCCGTTGCAGGACACCCATCCTAAGGCTCGAAGGTCGTGCGTGCCCAGGTGGCTGCCGGATCGAACACCCCAGAGCAGGAAGTCCCGCCCCAGGAGGGAGAAGCCTGGTCCCAAGTATCCATCCCAGTGAGCGCTTCGCCTCGGTCGGTTGTGGGGGGGGGGGGACGGACACCGGGTGGAGGAGGCTCCTGGGGCCGAGAGCTCCGGACCCTCCGGCACGAGGACAGGGAGCGGGCCTCGTGGTTCAGCCTCAGGGATGCAGAGGCCCATGGGCAGAGGGGGTCGGTCCTCGCTGGGTTGGGGCAGAGAGACACCCCGGCCCAGAGGACACACCCACGGGAGTTGCCTGGGGTTCCAGGGCCGGGGGGGGGGGGTGCTGCGCTTCCAGCTGCCGGGGGCTTCCCTAACCGTGCTGGATGTGGATGTGCGTGGCAAAACCCCACAGAGCAGACAGAAACACCCGGCAGTAGGACGTTCGACTGCGGTCTGTGTCGCCGTTTACAGTATTTACTGGCGTGTGTACCGCTCTCGTGCAAATAAGGCGCGGCAGAACTCAATTCGAAGGAAAACGGGACATTTATCGATGCGATATTCCTTTTAGTGAACAGAAATCTCAAATCCTGAGGATGCTTGGGAAGTCTGTCCACAAGCGAGGTTATTCCCACCTGTAGAAAAAGATACGGTTAAAAAAAAAAAAGATACGGTTTATTGGGAGAAGAAAATTTGCCTTATTTTCATGATTCCTCATTTTGCTTTCCTCCTCTTGTGTTTCAAGAACTCCCCTGGAGTAATTTCAACCTCACGTTGACTGAGCTAAGGCAAAAAGGCCGTCGTTCACCGCGTGGGGCTTGCTCGGGGGGCAGAGGAGCTTCCCAGGGGTGGGGGGCTGCTCCCGCTCAGAGAACAGGGTGCACCTAGGCGGGTGCCCTGCGGCCTGGGCTGCTCCTGTGCACAGACAGTATCTCCGAGCTGTGACCTGGGGCCAAAATCCCGAGACAAAAATCTTTGTCTCCCACACTTGCCCCCCACCCCCCTGTCCTTTTCCCTGAACCCCTTCCCCTCGATTATTGGTCTGCTGCTGCGGTAAGGTGACGGCGTCCTCGTACTGGCGTTTCACCCCTCCCAGTTGGCATAGTCGTGATAACGTCACGTTTTCAACAAAAAGCTTCTGGAGACCGTGTGGGGACTACAGGCAGGGGGGAGGGGGCGGAGGGGTTGCCGTGGGTCACAGGTTGCAGCAGGGAGTGTTCGTCCTCCGACAGGTGCTGCCCTGGGTGAGCTGCAGGATGGCAGGCAGCCAGGGCCTCGGCTCCAGGAGTGCCCTCAGGTCACGGACGAGTCAGCGGGCTCCGAGGCTCTGCTCCCCAGGGTGCCGTGGGGCGGGGAGGGGCCGCTGGCGCCCAGGGTGAGGGCACGCGTGGCTGTGCTCCCAGGACCAAAGCCCAGGCAGGGCAGCTCTGCGGGCCCGTGTGCAAGTGGGCCTGGGCCCCGGAGGCCGGCGGGTGCTGGCCCAGAGCTGGGAGCTGGGAGGATCGGGCCGCGCGAGGGGGGCTGCGGGGACTGCGCCCTGTCTCTCGGCGGCTCCCAGGCCCGCAGGTGGCACCAGGCCACTGCGCGGGGGCAGGCCTGACGGATGGGGGGGGTGCTGCTCAGCGGGGAGAGCCAGGTGGGAGGCGGCAGGGGCAGGGGTGGGGGGCAGTCCTAGTGCACCCGGACCCTGACCACCTCCGTGGGGTCCTCTGTTCACCCTGACCCCCCCTCCCTGGGTCCTCAGTGCACCCTGACCCCAACTCCCCCGCCCCGGGGTTCCTCAGTGCACCCTGACCCTGAGTCCCCCCCCGGGGGTCCTCAGTGCACCCTGACCCCGACTCCCCCCAGGGGTCCTCAGCGCACTGGAGACAGCAGGATGTGCCGTGCGCCGTGCAGGGAGCGGTGAGAGCTGGGGCCGGGGTGAGTCATTGATTGGCCAGGCACCCGGGGGGTGGGGGGCCCAGCCTGGTCTGCAGGGACCCCGTGAACACGTAGGGGGCTTCCGCCCAGGAACGCCGGGCCGTGGTTACTCTTGTGAGTTCCGGGGCAGCCTCGCCCCACAGGGGACAGCCTGGGCCCGACTCGGTGCCCAGCGTGGGCCAGGCTGACTGCACCTGCTGACTGGGCTTGGCGGATCCTTAGCCTGCCGTGTCCCAGGAACACGAGCGATGTGGAGTTCCTGTGCCTCGTGGCCCCGGGGGGACCGTGATGCCGTGGCAGCCAGTGTGTGAGCCGGCTCCTCGGGGACCCCAGCGCTGTGCGGGGGGAGGACGGAGGGTCAGGGCTGAGGGAGGAGGGCTCTCCGAGGGTCCCGGTCAAGGGGCGATGTGCCACCGAAGGGCAAGAAGGAACCCATGACACAGCCATTTGGGGGCGGGGGTGGAGGCTGCCGGGCAGAGCGGTGAGGGCACAAGGGCTGTGTGTGCGGCCCGCCGGCTGGGAGGAGCAGGGAGCCAGGCCGGCAGTGCGCGCGGCTGTGGTGGTGGCAGGTGGCGGGAGCTGCACCCGCGGGGGACGAGTGCAGGGAGATGGGCATGCGTCCCCACACGCTGCCTGGAGGCGTCTGGCGGCCAGTGTGCCAGTCAGGCCCTGCGGGGCATCAGAGCCCACAGGATGCTCGTACATGGGAGCACCCGAACTGTGAGGACGCGGCTTGTGGTTCTGGGGACTGAGCCGGGGCACAGCCAGCAGCTGGAGGCCCAGCGGAGCCCACGGGTGAGTGCGGGCTCAGGGCCCGGAGGTGCCAGGCCCCAAAGACCTGGTGTAGTAGCTGAACTCCAAAGGCAGGACCACACTGTGACCCAGCTCCCGGCACCCCGGCAGGAGGAGGCCCCCTCACTCGCGGGAGACTCAGCTCCTGGGTTCCACGCAGGACCTCAACTGATTAGATGAGGCCCACCCGCGCCAGGGAGCCCGATCTGCTTCACTGAGTCTACGGAGCCACACGTGGATCTCATTCACAGACGCCCTCACAGACACGCACAATACCCGGGCGTGCGGTGGACACGTGGCACGAACTGTCATGACTGCGTCGGGACCCGGGACGGCTGAGCTTGCTGGGTAAGCCACGGGATGGGGAAGGTAGGACGTGACAGTCCCGAGGCATGAAAGCTGCCCCTGTCCCACGTCATGAGGATTGGGTTTGGGGTGGGCTACAAGATGGGAAAAGGAACGCCGGTAACCAGCGCCTTACAGCTCTTGGCAGCCGCACAGCCCTGGCCCACCCCACGGACTGTTACCCCAGCCCACCCCGTGGCCTAGGAGCCCCGGCCCACCCCTGACCCACCCCATGGCCTAGGAGCCCCAGGCCACCCCCACCCCACAGCCTAGGGGCCCTGCGACTGGGGAATGCTGCAGTGAGAGAAGGGGCTTAGGAAAGGTCAGAGGCCTGCCAAGGTCACGCATGTGGCCACGGTGTAGCTGGGCTGGGGGTGACTCTGCGCTCCCCGGCTGCTGGGGTCCAGGCGGGAGGCGCTGGCCGGCCGCAGAGGATGCAGGAGGCGGTAGAGGGCACGGGGACGGCACGGGGCTCTGCAGGCAGGAGAGGATCTTCAAGGGCGCAGCAGGCTGCGGCGCTCCATGATGTAGCAGACCTGTCACTCACCAGGAGAGCCGGCCGGGCCCCAGAGCCTGCTGGTAGTGGCAGCTGGGGTCAGGGTGACTCAGAGGGAGCAGAAACCAGGCCTGGCGGGGAGACAGCCAGACGGTGGGGTGACGAGCAGCCAAACGTGTCACTAAATCCTCGGAGGAGGAGGCCAGGGTCACGCAGGATGGGGTGCGAGCAGCTGCGTGTGTGCAGTGCTTTCCCGGAGGCCCCAGGGGGCTGCGGCCTGGACCGGCTTTCCTACACGGTGGCTTGGACAAAGGGAACGTGGGGGGGGGGGGTCCTGCCCCTGGGTCTTCAGTCTTGCTGCAGGGACAGGTCGTGCGAGCTGAGGTCCCTGTGGCCTCCCCCAGCATTCCCAGTGGCTGAGTGTCTTCATGCGGGGACCCCTGGGCTGGGCGCTGTGGCCGCCACCCAGGACCCCCGGTGCGTGCTCGCCCAAGGGGAGAAGCCTGCATGGGGTGTTGCTGCGGGGGGGCGGGAAGGGGACAGCAGCAGCGACCCCGTGCCCCAAAGGGACGAGCCAGCGGTGCTGCAGGCTGGGCTGCGGTGCCCAGGAAGCGGGTTCTCTGCGGGCGCCAGGAGAGCCGTGCGAGTGCAGCGGGCTCGGGGGCACGGGGACAGGCAGGCTCGCAGGCCCTCACCCGGCTGCCCCCACCCCCCGCCACGAAGCAGGGTCCTGCGGAGAGGGAACACAAGAAAATGTGCAAAACTGGAACATAACGGCCCTTTTTTCCTCCCCAGGGATTCCTGTGAGGCAGCCCTGTGTGTGTGGGGGGGGGGGGCTTGGGGGCCAGGCTGCCCGCAGTGGGGACAGGCTCCGGCCTGCTGCGTGCGCTCCGTGCGCCCGAGCCCCCCGGGCCTGGCTGCGCTGAGGGGCCAGCGTGGGCCACCATCTCGTCCCCACTAGCTGTGCCCCTCAGGGTCGCAGCCTCCGCCCCTGGGGACCCTATGCCTGCGTGCGCGTGCCCTCATGCCCAGGCCCGAGTCCCTGTGCCCACGGCTTGAGCCCAGTCCCCGCGGTGCCAGCCAGGCTCCACCTCCCACAGCACCGCCCAGCCCGGAACTGGGGTGTGACCGAGCTGGACCCGACGGGAAGCTTTTGACGGAGAGTCACGCACGACGGTGTCCAGGTGCTTCTTCTCCCCGGAGCCCGGTCGCTATGAGACTCCTGCCCCCACAGACGGGGACGCCATGGCCCGGACTCAGGGAAGGCCTAGGCCAGGCCAGCGGGTCTGGTGCAGCCCTCGGCCCTGAACATTGGGGCAGGGGGGGGGTCATTGCCAGGCGGACGGCTGACGCCACTGGGCCAGGCCCCGGGCCTGCGACCTGCCGCGTGTCCTGCTTCGCTGTGGTCCCTACAGGGCGCGGGGACAATGTCAGTATCTCTGGGTTTCTGTTGACCCGGGGCGTCTCCTTCCTCCCTCCCCTGCCCCGAAAGCCACAGGAGAGGCACAGTCCTCCCCAGAACAGGCTGGGGTGGGGACCGGTCACGGGTGGGCCCCCGGGGCTTCCTGGGGAGCAGGGGTGCGCCCGTGGGCCCAGGTCCCACGGCTCCCGAGACACCCCGTCCCCGCAGAGGTGCCAGCTGCCATTGCCTCCCGATGGAACCTCTCCGGTCCCCTCCCAGCCCTCACCCGGGGCGCAGAGACGCGACTGCCGGGCTCCTCCGAGGGAGAGGCAAGCCCCCCAGGAGAGGAGGAAGGGCGGGTGGGCGGGGGGCAGCCGGAGCCAGGACGTGCCCACCCGGCCTGGCCGGTGCCCCCGCAGGCTCTCAAACGCGTATCTTTTCAAATCTACTGTTGGGTTTTTAAAATGTTTTCCTTCCAATAAAGACCCAGAAGCGGAACGGCTGGACCGCATAGTGGCTCTGGTTTTGAGTTTTTGAGGGACCTGCCCGCTGTGGAGGCAAAGGAACCACAGGGGGGAGGAGTAACACCACCCGTTAAACCGGATTCTAGGATTCTACGGAAGAGACACCAGGCCCTTTCCCCAAGTGGGCGGAGAAGATCCTCCTAATAGGGAACCAATGGGGGGGAAACACCTTAAATGTGTTGTTGGCTTTTAACCCGTGGAGAAATCGGAGAAATCGTTCTTCTCCAACCGGCTTCTTTCAACTAAAGGCAGCAAACGCTTCTTCCTATGATAGAGACGCGCGCCTGCCGTCAGCTGGGGGAAGCGTAGGCCTCTCCGGGGCCTTTCCCATGAGAAAGTCCCTCAAAGGGCACCGCGGCGTTGAGAGGCCCCCAGGCATGCCGTCCCCTCCTGGACGCGGGGCAGCGGGGGTTCGGGCCTGCCCTGTGCGCCCGAGGACGGGGGTGGGGTGGGGGGGGTGGGGGGGTGGGGGGGGCGACACCGTCCCTGTGAGGATGCACCTGCGGCAGGGCCAGGTGAGCCTGTGGTGGCCTGGGCTGGGGAAGTGGGGTTGGTGGGCCAGGCCGCGGTGCCCTGTGTTCCTGGAGGGAACTCAGCACCCGCTCCCCGTCCAGGGGTCCCCGCCCGCCTGCCTCGGGCGCCTGCTGCGGGCCAGGCCACCCTGGCTCTGCGGGCAAGCAGGTGCATGACCCAGGCTTCCCCCAGGGTGTTTGCGGCCATATTCCCTGGTAGAGGTGGACCTGTGCCCTTGGAGGCGAGTGAGCTCCACCGTGGATGACCGGCGTCCGCGCGGATGGCCCGACAGCGCTCCCCGCCCGCCCGCCGCACCCTGCCCCTGGAGCCGGGGCTTGTCCCCGTTGGGTCAGGGTGGTGTCGGGTCAGCCGGCTTCCCGGGATCGGGTCGCCTGCTTGGCCTATATCCTTCCTCCCGGGCGTGTGTCTCGCCTCTGCAGGGCGGGGAGGTCGCGGCAGCCTGGAGCTCCCCTTACCTCCGAGCTGCTCCCGGCTGCAGACAACGGGAGCTGGGGCCGCGGCCCCCAGTCACTCCTCCCGGCGCCACTGACCTGCGTGGACCCTGCTGAGGGTGAGGCATCCCGCGGCCTGCAGAGTCCTCCTTCCAGCCTGGGGGGGGGGGGCAAGTATGTTCCCCGCGGGCGCCTCCCGGCCCCTCCGGTGTGGAGTTGGGAGTCCTGGTGCAGGGAGCGCAGAGCAGGCCTCCAGCCCCCCTTTGGCGACACCGTGGGCCCCCATCGCGTCCTGTGGTCCCTTCCAGGCCGCCCACGCCGTCGGGGCAGCTCCTGGGCCTTGCGCACCCGTTGGCTCCCCTCCCGGCACAGTAGCAGCGGCGGGAGAGGAAAGACGCTCTGGAAAGAACCCAAAGTGCCCATTAGACGACTGTTATTTTATTTTATTTTTTTTAGACGACTGTTATTATGTTGGTGGCTGTTGCAATGATAGAAGTCTGAGGTCTTAATAAAATCCACCATTTTCCAATTAGCTGTTGCTTAATTAGCGGCATGAATATTCAGAACCCTCGTGCCCTCCTGCGTCTCGCGGCCCCAGGCGTCTCCCACCCGGGCCTGCCCACCCGCTGCAGTCTCCAGTCGGGGGGAGGCGCTGGGAGGCCCACGGAGCTAAGGCCTCCTCCCGGCTCCTCGGGGCCAGACAGCCGCCGCCATCGGAGCTCCCCAAGCGGAAAGATGCCCTCCTTGCCACCGAGCCTCCAGCCTCCCAGGCCAGTGACTTCTGGAAAAGGCCCACCCTGAGCACTAGGGTGCGTGGGCCCTTGGGCGCGGACTATTAGAGCACTTCTGGGGCTGGTCGCCTCGCCCCTGCCTCCCCCTCCCTCCGCCGCTCTTCTTAATTCCTTCCTTTTCCCTTTCTTTCTTTCTTTTAAAAAATTTTAAATTATTTAAAAAAATATTTTATTTATTTATTCATGAGACACACAGAGAGAGAGGCAGAGACCCAGGCAGAGGGAGAAGCAGGCTCCATGCAGGGAGCCAGACGTGGGACTCGATCCCAGGACCCCGGGGTCACGACCTGAGCCAAAGGCAGATGCTCAACCGCTGAGCCCCCGGGGTGTCCCGCTTTCTCTTTTTTAATTAGCAACAGAAACTCCCCCCCAAGGCGTCTTCCCTGGATGCAGATGCACAGCACACAGACCAGGTCCATGCAGCACCGGGCGGTGACTGAGCCCTTGAGGACGCACAGAGTCTGCTCCTGCGCTTCCCCTGCATCGGATCACTTCCGGGACACTTCCTGGAGACCCAGGGAGCACCAGGTACGCAAGAGTGATTTTATTCCTTTTTTTTTTACCCCCAGGAAAGGAAATGGAAGGCCAGGGAGAAAAGTACTTTGCTCAACACCCAACAGCCGGGGAGCAGAGGAGGGAGGCAGCCCGGCTGCCGGTCTCCACCCCCAGCGCTTCTCAGGCCCCGAGCCTGGGGTCCCACGTGGAGTGCACGCTCCAAGGCCCCCCCTTGCAGGGGCGGCGGGAAGGGTCTCCGGGGCTGCGCTGCAGTGCATGTGCTTCCCCCCAGCCGTGGGGAGGGCAGAGGAAAAGGTCCACCCTGTGCCCTCAGGCTCCCCCCAGCTGCCCCCCAAGGATGGAGGATGCTCCCTGGCTTGGAGGTGCTTCCGGGGGCTGCCCGGGGCGGTGGGGGGACACAGGAGCGTTCCGGGGCGCCCGGCTGACCGTCCACACGCGTCTCATGGGGCACCTTTGCCATAGCTTGTGCTGAAGAGCGGTTTCGCTGCGTGATCGTGGTCTTCCTTGGACGCCGGTCGCTGCACCTGCTCCCCCAGCCCTGGGATGACGTCGGGGCGACGTGGGGCGACATGGGGCGATTCCTCGCAGATCACTGTCTCCCTGCCCCCAGGGGTGAGCTGGCCCCATGGCACCCGACAGGCATTGGCAGCTGGCTGAGCTCTGCCCGCCGCCCCCTGCACCCCTGCACCCCTGCCCCTGCCCCCTTGCCCCCGCCCCCTGACCCCTGCCCTCTGCCCTCCTGCACCCTGCCCCTCTGCCCCCCTGCACCCCTGCCCCCCTGCCCTCTGTCCCCTGCCCCTCTGCACCCTGCCCCCTGCCCCTCTGCACCCTGCCCCCTGCCCCTCTGCCCCCTGCCCCCCTACACCCCTGCCCCCTGCCCCTCTACACCCTGCCCCCTGCCCCTCTGCCTCCTGCACCCCTGCCCCCTGCACCCCTGCCCCTCTGCCACCCTGCACCCCTCCCCCCTGCACCCCTGCACCCCTTCACCTCTGCCCCCCGTCCCTCTGCCCCCTGCCCCCACCTTCTGCCCCCATGCCCCCTTCACCCCTGCCCACTGCTCCTCTGCACCCCTGCCCCCTTGCCCCTCTGTCCCCCAGCTCCCTGCACCCCGCCCTCTGCCCCCTGCCCCCCTGCACTCATGCCCTTCTGCCCCCTGCACCCTTGCCCTCTGCCCCCTGCACCCCTGCCCCCTGCCCCCTGCAGGCTGTGGCAGCTGCTTGGTGATTGTCAGGCCCTTAGGCCCAGGAGCCTGGCGGAGATGTGCCTGCTGGAAGCTGGGGGCAAGCTGGGGACCTCGGCGGCGCCCTGAGAGGCTGGGGCTGAGCCCTGTGTGGAGGGCACCAGCCCAGGCTGCTGCAGCCAGTCCCTGCCCCAGGCTGGCACATCTCCTCTGGGGCCGGAGGCTGCCCTAAGCGCAGGTGCAAGTGGGACGAGCCACAGCCACAGCCCTGCTCCCGTACTCTGAGGGCCTTTCCTCGACTGCACACCCGGGAGGCTGCACTGACTCACGGAGCCACGCGCGGGGCTGTGGGGGGGGGGCTGCAGAAGGGCCCCCCATGGCCTCAGGCGGGGATCTGGGCCCTGCCTGTGGGCACGCGGGGAACACGGCTGGCTTCCTTGGTGCGGGGGGGCCGTGACCCCCGGGGCGCCTGCAGCTCTATGTGGGTGGGAGCCGGGAACTTCTTATTTAGTGTCTATTCCAAGAATTTCACATGTTCTCGTAGCAGCCTTGGCACCTGGTTCAGTAGGAGCTGTTTAGCCAAGATTTTTATTTTCTGTGATTGAAACCAACTGTCTGAATGGTGGGTTTCACGTCCCCAGAGAAGCAGGACGTGGATGAGCTGGTAAGTCCCTCTGGGCACTGTGCCTGGGTCACGTCCGCAAGCCGGGGTGCCGAGCGTCCCCACTTCCTCCCAGCCCCCCGGCTGCAGGACCCCGGCCGCCCAGGAGGACACTGCCGACCTCAGCAGGACATCACAGGCCAGGCGCTGAGAAACGCAGCGGACGTACCAGGCTGGGGGTGCAGATTGTCCTCAGGCCAGGTGGGCTGAGGGGTCAAAGGCTGACCCCGCTCGTCGGCTGGCCTTGGGACCTCCCGCTTCATCTGCACCTTGGAATGTCACCCCCTTTCTCCACGCACTGGTTATTGGTGTTTATTTTTGACTTGCATGTGATGAAGATGAATCAGAGCTGTCTCTACCAGCTGCAGATGGTCCTAACTGGGGCATCAGGGTTTTGGGTCTCCATGTCCTCTTTGGGGGGACTCTTTTCTCCCTCACGACCAGCGGGACTGACTGGCCACATCCGCTCCTACCCTGTTCCCAGGACCTGCTGTCTGGGCACGGGAGATCCTTTGCTCCTGTCCCAAAGCTCGGTCCCCCTCTCCCCTGGTCCTCTGCACCTCTGAGAACATCTGTGCTGCTGAGAGCATTTTGTCTTCATAAAACAAGAGTTAAAAATAAAAATCAGTAACCACCAGGTCATCAAGGGAGGATTACTTCAGCTTTGGTAAATGCTAATGAGATCTGGGCAGGTGGTTCAGGAGGGATTAGTGCCCTAGAAGGCTTCCAGGGGGCTGGCCGGGGGAGGGTGTCGCTGTGCCCTTGGTCTCAGGAGGCCTGTGCCCCGGCATCCAGGCTGTCCTGACCCCGGGCACATCGCTGAGGGCTCCGTGGCGCTCGGCTCTGCTGGCAGAATGTGAGCCCAGTACCGCTCTCCTGGGAGCAGAGCAGTCCCTTGGGTCGGGGCCTGGGAGTCTCTGGGCTTGGCAGTTGTTTGGGGGGCCGGCTCCCAAAGGTGCCCCCATGAGAATGTGCTCCAGTCGGCTCCAGGAACCTCCTTGGAGCCTGGTTATCTGGGGATGAGTGAGACACAGCTGGCTCCCCTGGGCGTGTCGCAGGGAGCTGGAGGGGGGGCGGTGCCTGGGCTCACCCCGAGTCCTACCCCGGAGCTCCCACGAGCCCTCCAGGCCCTTCCCCTAGGGGTGCCCTCCCGGGCCAGGCTGCTCCCCCATGGGAGCCAGCCAAGCGCACTCTCGCTCCTTCGAGGCTCCTTCTCAGCGCTTCTAGGCCCCGCCTTTTCCTCTGCCCTCCTGGGTTTCTCCTCAGCACCTGTCACCTCTCACTGTGTCACACGCCGCCGGTGACCTCAACTAGCTGGAGGAGACACCATGGTGGGGTGGCAAACGAGCCAGTGGGTGTGGGGGGCACAAGAGATTCATGAGGGTTCAAGCGGGTTTCTGGGGTGACGAGCTATCCCGTGTCCTGGCCGTGGTGGTCAGCTCAGGAAGCCACGCGTACGTGACCCATTGCAGCATCCGGTACCAGGGAAAAAGAGTCCGTCTTGCTCCCTAAGACTCTTAAGATAAGTAAAGGCATCTCTAGAAAGGGAAGGGATGGCACTTATCCGGCAGCCCAAGTTCCAGGATGATGCATTACGAGCATGAGCCCTGCACTAGGACAAGTGTCTCCACTGCAGAACCCGCTCCCCTGCCCCAGTCCAACCCCCCCGGCCCCACGCGTAGCAGTGGGAGCTGGAGTGCGTCTCCCCCGTGTACACAGCAGACCCGATGCCGGGGCGTCTACGGGGACCTTGAAGGGATGGCAGGTTTCTAACACGGAGCGACACCGCCCTGGCAGGCCACTGGCTGCAACGACAAGGGAAGACGCCACGCACAGAATTGTCTTGTGCATCTGTCTCCTGGCCTCAGACCCAGTCATGGATTTCCTGCTGGTGATAGATCTGAGCTCTTTTGGGGCCTCCTCTCGCCCGTCCTGCCGAAGTCGCGTGCCCTCGGCCTCCTGCCGGCCTCACCTCTCCCTGGAGGCTGCTGGCTGCACCCACTGCGGGGCCCTTGCCCGAGGGCAGGACGGAGCAGCGGCTGTGGCAGGTGCCACCCTGCCACCCACTGGAGATGGTTTCTGTGATGATGCCAGACATCCCGCAGCAGGGCTCCCCCCCAGGTGTGAAGTGCCCTTTTGGGACACGCAGCTGTTCCCAGGGTGGAGCGCTCTGCGCTCCCTAAGGTGCTGGGAGGGCTCCTTGTCTCCACTTGGCCTCTTCCTCTGTGCGGTTGGTCCACGGCGGTGCCTGGGACCTGCCGGTGGAGGCCGCTGTGCTAGGCCAGGGACGGCGGCGACCGCGACAGCCCCAGCCCTGACCTCAGGGGCCTTGGCCTAGCCCATTTTCCTCCAACCGGGTCAGAAGCCTGGGCGCGGTCCCAGGGGATGATCGTGCATCCCCCACCTGGCTGTCCCCTCAGCCCGGGAATTGCGCTCGGTCCTGCTCAGAATGCCTCCTCCTTCCGGGGCCTTGGCCTCCTGCTCCGTCCCCGACAGGCTGTCCCTCTAGGTGCTGCTGAGCCGGGGGCTTTGCGGGAGTGCCTCCAGTTGGACTTGGATTCCTTGGGGATAAAGGTCCAGCTCTGTCCTGCCGGAGGCACCGGCCCTTCTGCACCCTGGGAACAGCCGTGCATCTTGCCCTCACAGAGCCGTTGGCTCGCACACTCCTCCTCAGTCCCCCAGGATTGGGGTCACATCGCGGGGAAATCTGCCCCCCTCCACAGCCCCCGAGGCCGAATTAACCTTTTTGCCCACCTACACTTGCCACGCTCTATTCCCAACTGGGGCCACCAGTTCTCACACCACAGTCTTGGGTCAGCTTGGTTGTCTCGGCGTCCCCTGCGCTGGCAGGACACCTGGCACCAGGGAGACAGCGTGACTAGTTTGTTCAACGGCACTGGTTATGATTTTCCAGATACCGTCCTTTCCAGGGGCTGTGAGTGTGTGCGTGTGCATGGGTGTGTGCTTGTGCATGGGTGTGTTTGTGTGTGCATGTGTACGTGCGTGTGCATGCATGGGTGTGTGTGCGTGCATGTGTGGGTGTGAGTGCATGTGTATGTGTGTGGGTGTTGTGTATGCATGCATGTGTGTGCATGTGTGGGTGTGTGCGTGCATGTGTGTGCATGTGCATGCATGTGTGCACACACATATGCATGTGTACGTGCGTATGTGGGTGCGTGCATGCATGTGTGGGTGCGTGTGATGCATGTGTGTGCTTGTGCATGCACGTGTGTGGGTATGCATGCATGTGCTCATGTGCATGCGTGCGTGCTTGTGTGTGCGTGGGGAGGTGGGTGTGCATGCCTGCGTGTGTGCATGCGTGCGTGCACATGCATGTGTGTGTGTGCGTGTGCGTGGGGGTGGGTGCTGGAGCTGCAATGTAGGAGGGAGGGAGGGAGAGGGCTCAGGGGGCACCGACCTGGTCACCACCCCTTCCTGGAGCCGCCGCCCCCCTCCCCGCTGCGGCCTCTGGCTGCAGGCTCAGCCTTCCCACGGGAGGCCCTGGCGTCAGTGTGCGTCTCCTCCTGCTTTTCCACCTCACGTCACAACTCGGGCGTGGGGAGGCCAGGGCCCCTTGCCGACTCCTGTCCCCCGAGGGGTGGTCACTGTGATCACGGAGGCTCCCCCTCAGGGTGCAGGCCGGCGGTGCAGCAGGCCCCTCAGGCTTCTGTCCAGGGCGCTCGGTGACGCTGGCGGGCGGGGTGGCGGCCGGTCCCCCCCTCGCATTTCCCTCCGCCCAGCCGCGGGCTTTCAGTCTCTGCTGGACTTCCTGCCCGAGGGGCCAAAGTCAAGGCTAGACTTTGGCCCGGAAGTCTGTGAATTCTTCTGAATCCGAGAGTTCAAAAAACGGGAGGGCTCTTGCTTCTCCTTCCCTTGTGTCCCTTCCTCACCTCCAAATCTGCCCGAATTGCCCCATGGGAGTCAGGGGTGGGATGGGGAGCAGCTGTTCCTGTGGCTGTTTCATGTTTTGAGAAATTAATTTTTGATTTGTTGTATGTTCCCCGCCTCGCTCCTCTCGCTCCTCTCCAAGGAAGTATCCAAGTCTTGCTCAGGCAGATCATATCGCCAACAGAGAAGTTGCTCACAGACCAATTTCCTTCTTAGCTTTTGTTTCCTGGAAGCCTGGGCTCCTGGGTGTTCTGTCGGGGATCGGAAGGGGTGGACAGAGCGTATCGGAGGGGAGATTCTCTCGGAGGGAGAGGCTGGTGGACCTTCGGTCTGTGAGCAGGGGACGTGCTCCCAACCTTCCTGTAAACGGGGCCTTTGCACTTGCTGTTTGCGCTCAGCCTAGAATGTTCTTCAGCCCACATACTCACACGACTTGCTTCTTTACTTCATGTAGGTCTCTGCTGCAGCGTTATCTTCCCAGGGTGACCCTCTCTGACCGAACCTACCAGGAACGACAACCTTCAGCGGTTTCTTTCACTTCACCTGCTTTATGTCTCTTCGTAGCATTAGGATTAATCACCTGGCATATATGTGTGCACCGTGTGTTTCTTTTCCCGCCCTGGAATGTAAGAGCTCCAGTCTGTCTCCGTCACTCCCGTCGCCCAGGATCGAGGTCAGTTCATGGCACCTACGGTGTTTGATTCCATGTGTCGGTTTGGCTGGGCCGTAGTACCCAGATATCTAGTTAAACACAAATCGGGATGTTGCTATAAAGATATTTTTTTTTTAGATACGATCAACAGTAGATTTTTAAGTAAAGCAGATTACTCTCCGTAAACTATGTAGGCCTCATCCTGTCAGTCGAAGGCTTCCTCTTTTTAGGAAAAAAAGAATGAGGTCACCCCAAAAAGAGAGTCCTGCCAGCAGACTGCCTTTGGACTCGAGTTGTAACATCAGCTCTTCCCTAGGTCTGCAACTTGCTGGCCTGCCAACTTGCTGGATTTTGGGTTTTTGGTTCCAATCTATCTACCTATTGTCTATCTATCTATCTATCTATCTATCTATCTATCTATCTATCTATCTATCATCTCTCATCTATCTATCATCTATCATCTATCTATCATCTATCATCTATCAGTCTTTGTATCCATCTACCCATCTACATGTATTGCTGTCGTTGTGTATCTCTCTCTACATCCTATTGATATTTTTAATCTGGAGAACCCTAATATGCTACCCAATAAGTATTGTTGAATGGATGACTAACTGAGGTGTAGGACCTCAGGAGGGAATGGCTTTATTGTATTTCTAAGAGATTATATTCTAGACACTGAGATTCCGAGGAAGGTCCCTATAGTTGTAGAGCCACACAGCTTTAAGGAATCACTGCATGTGGGCTTTGAAGGCATCGGAGGTGACTTAATAGACTTGGGGACTAGAGACACTTCCTCCATATGTGGTCCTTTCTTAGATTCTTTTTTTTTTGAAGATTTTTATTTAATCTATTCATGAGAGACAGAAAGAGAGAAAGAGGCAGAGACACAGGCAGAGGGAGAAGCAGGCTCCCTGCTCCCCCTGATGTGGGACTCGATCCCAGGATCCTGGGGTCACGACCTGAATGGAAGGCAGACGTTCAACTGTCGAGCCACCCGGGTGCCCCTCTTTCTTATATTCTTGAATGAGGTTGAAGTAGAGATCAAGAAAGGGATTTGGGGTAATAATAGTGACATAGCCAATTTACTTAGATTTAAAGAAAATTAAGTACTAGGGCATTTCTTGAATATCCACATGTATGGGTTAAGGGCTCTTAATTATTTTTTAAAGATTTTATTTATTTATTTGAAAGAGAGAGAGAGAGAGAGCACACAAGCAGGGGCTAAAGGTGGAGGGAGAGGGAGAAGCAGACGTCCCACGGAGCAGGGAGCCAATGTAGGGCTCCATCCCAGGACCCTCAGATCATGACCTGAGCTGAAGGCAGATGCTTAACTGACTGAGCCACCCCGACATCCTGGGTTAAGGTTTATTATCTTTCCAAGTTTCAATATTTTGTTCTCCAGGTTATGATGCCTCCCCCTTTCCCACCAGCGGTCACAACGTTTGACAGGTGGCTCCTCTGCTAAGAAGCATTATTCCTCCACTGATTTAACTGTCAAATATTTCTTGAGTACCTACTGCGTCCTCGGAACTGTGTTAATGCTACGGGTATACGTGAATTCTCTCTGCGGCATGACATATCACCTTCAAACTTAGTGGTTTCAAACAATCATACTCGCTTATTATCTCTCACAGTATATGTGGATCAGGGATTCAGGGGTGGCAAGGCCAGGTGGTCCTGGCCTGGTCTCTCTCATGAGATGTAATCAGGTGGCAGCCTGGGCTGTCATCAGCTGAAGACCTGCCTGGGGCTGGAAGACTGCTTCCAAGGTGGCCTGCTCACATGGCGGCCAAGACGGCTCTCCATGGTGGGAGTGCTCAAGCGTCCCCCCACATGGGTGCTCCGCGGGCTGCTTAAGGGTCCTTGTGGCATGGCAAGGACTTCCCCCAAGTGAGCAATTCACGAGACAAAGGCAGAAGCCACAATGCCTCTATTTATTTATCTAGAGTACCCGATGGGGTGGGGGGCGGAGGGAGAGGGAGACAGACTCTTAAGCAGACTCCTTGCTCAGCACAGAGCCCAATGTGGGGCTAATCTCACAACCCTGAGACTGTGGTGTGGACACCTAACTGACTGAGCCACCCAGGCGCCCCACCACTACTGTCATGATCCAGCACTGCAAGGTGCACACCATCACGGCCACAGAGTTCTCTTGGAAACACTGGTCAGCTCTCAGGAAGGGGACTGTCTGAAAGGAGACCGGGAGCGCGGGGGCCATTTCATAGACTGTCTACGTAAGGATACAAAGATGAGTACGATGAGCAAACTCCCTGCAGTGCACGTGTCTCGTGAATAAATTGGCGTGGGCTGAGCTTAGCATATGACTGTATTATCTCCAGGTTACCAGTTCTCCTGCCTAGGGAGCCCTCTTATCTCCAGTATCATCGTCACCATCACCTTCCTGCTCTTCATGGTACCAGCATTTATAACTATGAAGCACGATAAGCGTAGGGACGTTCTACCCTATGTCTGGACGTCGTCTGTGCCCTGGTGATACTGTGGGTGAGTATGTGCGATGGCCTTTATGCTGCATAGAGACTCCTGGAGAAGAGGATAGGCCTGCAGGAGCAAAGCAGAGATCGCAGGTATAGGGTGTGGCCTCTGAACATCTGAACAGGGCAGATACATAGTGACATCTTCCCTGATAGCTCCATCAGGCTCATCTCGGTGGCACATTCCTGTGGTTCTTTGTTGCCTCATCGGTTGTAATGTGTTCATTTGTACTCCTCGCCTACCTGACTCCATATTCCTTTATGTTGGGGACTAAGTCTTTTCCCTCTGGGGTATCTCTCTCCCCTTCTCAGCCAGTGTCCCGGGGAGGACCTGCGCTACACCCTTAAATGACGGATTTGACCGTCTTCAGTAGGTGGTCATCGACCGGGGTCTTTCACTGTTGTATCCCCAAGGCCTGTCATGGAAACTCTTTCAGAAATAAAGTTCTGTGAAGGTAGGAACTCTGTCTGTCTTGTTCACTTTGCCTCAAACAGCACTTGCCAAGTAAAGGCTTAACAGACATTTATTAAATGAAGGAGTGAGTGCTGGCGCTAAGTGGTGCTAAATCAGTACCTGGATGAGTTAACAAGTCTCAAATTGCCGTAGCTCCAGCCTTTCTCCATATTTAGGCCTAGCAAATCATTAAAACCACCTTTCATTTCTTCTGGGCCTTATTTTTGCCTTCTAGACCTTTCCCCAAAGAGGGTAAGAAAGAGCGCTAATTGGTAGCCAAGACTCGTGGGCTCCAAACTCTGGCTTTGGACGCTGTTATCTTGGAACCTAGACACAAAAAATTATCCTCCTCTGACTTTACCTGTAAGAAGGGGTGCTGAGTCCAAGGCTGATCCCTGATGGAGCTGCAGATCCAGGGAGAGCAGGTGTGGTGCCTCCGGCTCTAGTGGGATCTCACAGCCGACTGAGAGAGAAGAAGGGTGAGTGTGCATCATTAGCCTATGATTAATATATAATAATATAGTAATCACCAGGCAGAGCTATGTTAATACAACACTAGGCTGGAAATAATACCCACAGGAAACACCGTTTGAAGCCTCCCACGGCATCAGTAATTTGGCTCCTTGTCATGTTAGCTCAGGTGAGAGCAAGAGGACCCTGAAGACACTGGGGAGTCCTTCCGGTTCCTAACAGATGTATGCAGCCAAGAGCTGACTGACCCAGAGACCCGGCTTGCCTGGGGCATTGCTACCAGGGGAAGCCTCAGGATTTCTCTGCTTCCTCCTACCCTCCCTCATTTCATGCATGGAAATGAGAATGGGTCATTTCCATGTTTTCATGGAAAGGAGATGGGTCTCCATGGGCCAAGGGCAAGGATGGCTTGGGGTCAAGGTGCTACAGGTGTGGTCTCCTTTCCTCAGGATGGTGAAGCCCTAGGACCATCTTTCTCGCCCACCCATGAACTGTCCTGACCTGTGGATTCCTGGCAGGAGCCTTAAGAAAAAATGCTCTGCTTTCATTTTGAGGTCCTCTCTCTTCCGTGGCCAAGAGGGTATAGACCTAGAGAGAAAAGAAGAACACCTGCCTTCAGTCTTGGCCAAAGGGGACCTCTATGTGTGTAGACTGCTCCCCAGGGGCTGTTGTAGGGTTTGCAGCATGCACTTCTGGGAGCATGCCTCGGCTTAGGTTTAGCTTGCCCTCCACACGTACATCTCTCCCTGCGGGAGCACTATAGGGTTGGGATGCAGTTGACAGAGGCGTGGCACTGTGGGTGGAGGCCAGCCAGCTCCAGCTCCCTGGCCAAGCATCACGTTCCGTCTTCACATGCCTTCTGCACAGTAATAGGACGATACCTCACGTTCCAGGAGGTGTAAGTTTCTAGAGGTAGGAGGTAGAGTGGCTTGACCTCTCCGCATGACTCCCAAACTCACCGAGCCTTGCCTTTCCAGTTTTCAGCAGTTGCTTATGAAAATGACTCAAGTGAGAAGGAACAGTCTTTGGAGTAGGGCCAAGGCTGTGGTTGCCGCAGCAGAAGCAACACGGCCAAGGTTGAAGGCGTGAGTGGGTGGTGCTGCTTGGAGGACACAGGATGCGAAAGGTTAACAAGGGTTTGGGTGTGAGGGACCGCCCCGGCCCGACAGCTGATCTGGGCAGACCTGCCCGCCCATACCCCTCCTCCCCACCCTAGCCCCGTCACCTCCATCTCGCTTACTTCCTTGGAGCCAGAGTCCCACCTTCTTGGCTTAAACTTCCATCTCTAGAAGTTTCTCACCATGTGAGGAACAATCCTATTGCAAAAAGCGATCCTTTCTTCAATAATCTGGCTCGACACTCCGCGTATAACCGAGAGCCAACCTGACTGTGGCTCACTCGGTGCCAGCCTAGTGGGCAAGAAGCTACCCTTTGTCTTGTCTCCTTAGAGAAAGAGTGGGGGCACCCCGCCGGGGGCCCGGGGCGGGCGGGGGGGGGTGTGTGAGGCTCACTTCTCAGGTGTCCAACGTCTCGAGCCAGGCATATTCCCTGGGACTTGTTGCTGTCACTTTCTCTTCTTGGCCAGAGGAGATGCTCCCCAGGCCCGCTCTGCTCTGAGCCAATCACCACCTGTTCCATTAGGGCAAGAAAAGGCAGGGCTGGGGCGGCGGGGCGTCCAGAGGAGCAGACTCAGGCCAGCTTGGGAAAGCCGCCTGCAGAACTCCCCGGAGCAGCTCTGTCCCTCGAGGCCTGCTGTGGGGGGTAGGACTCCAGATTCCTGGCTGAGAGGGGAGAAAATGTAGCAACAGGCTTAGAGGCTCAGCTTAAGGCAGGTGGTACATGGCGGCCCCCGGGGCCCAGAGTCACCAGGCATCAGGTCACCGGGGCATCAGGTCATCGTGGCCAGAGGGGCAGGACCAGGCCACCTGCGGGCTCTTCTGTGCGAGGAAGGCCCACCCTGGCCAGCTCCGCCTTTCCCCTTTCTGGGCCAAGGGCTGGCTCGGGTGATACGGGTGATACGTTCCCTGTCAGCTGCCGCTGCGTCCCTGACACGAACCTTTTCTCGTCCCTTCCTGGCTTCCGGCTGGAAGAGCTCTGACCCCGGCTGGGGAGGAGGCGGCCTCCTGGGAAGAGGCTGAGACCCTGCGGTGTGGGAAGCTCTCCGCCACAGCCCGCCCCGCACGCCCTCCACCTGCTGTGCCTTTGGTGACCCCCAGGTGCAGCCACACGGTTTGGAATTCACCGAGACTAAATCGACAGCTCTGCTTGGGGCCAACAATGAAAAACGCATCCTACAGCTCTATGTCGCTTAATACGCTTGCTGTTAATCCCTGGGCACCTGCCAGCATGACCAAGTGTTTGCTATGACCACGTTACTGTCTGGGTGGGAAGCTGCTTCGCCCAAACTCTGGCTCAACCGATGGGGGAGAAGGCAGCTTGATTCGGAGGCACCTGCTATCTTCCCCTGACTCACCCTCTAGGATCCCGTAGCGCACGTGCCATCTTATGGCTCCTGCAGCTCGCGCTTCTCCAAGGTCTCTATCAGGCTGCTGTCCCTGCTTCAGTTGCCCCATGAGTATTGGCCACTGTCGGTTTATAACCATATCCTTGCCTGCAAGAAAGGGCCTGGGAGGTTGTGCTCCCCCAGCCCCCCCCCCAACCGTGGGATCTGATCAGACCAATGCCCATCACACAGGGCAACCCACCTTCTTCAAGATGGGACAGCTCCGCGGTGCCGGGAGTTCATGCTTCAGAACCTCAGGGGAGGGCAGGTGGAAGCTCAGCTTTAGCTAAAACCCCATCCTTCCTTCCCTGGCTTCTTCTCCCACCCATCATGCTTGCCTCACTTCTCTTAAGTTTGTTCTGAGAGCTCTCCATCAATAAGTCCCTGGCACAAGAATCCCCCTCTCAGATTCTGCATCTAGGGAACCCGACGATAGGCATTTTCTCCAGTAAAGGGTGTGTGTATGGGGGGACACTGAGGACAGAGGAAGAAAAGGAGAGAGATGGGGAAGAGAGAAAGAAGGAGAGGGGGAAAGAGAGAGGGAGGGAGAGGAGGGAAGGAGAGACTGAATCAGATTAATTCAATCTAGTGTCCATGAACCACACGGGAAGGGCCAGGAGAGGGGTTAGCATAGAACAGAGGCATTGAGGGAGAAGGTCCAGGAAGACCTCAGGGAGGGGACACCTGTCCTGTGTCTTGAAGGTTGAATGACAACAAATGCAAAGGAAAGGAGGAGCGCCGGAAGTAAAGGACAGAAATGGAGCCTCACAGTGTAGGCAACTTGCCTGAGTTCATTCAGTGGTGACACCGGAGCCAGGGTCCAACCCCATCTGTCTGCCTCCAGAGGCCTCCTTCCTTCCACGGGGCCTTTCTCCCTGTAGCTTGGCTGACTGGGTGGATCCAAATGCTTGTGCTCTCCATGCCCTTCCTGTCCCGCCACGTCAGGGCCTCGCTCACCTGGGCCTTGCGTGTCTCTGTGGGCATAAATGATTTGTACTCGTTAAATATCTGTTGTACTGAACTGACAGCAAAACTGCTCTTAATCCGACCTCACCTTGTCTGTCAAGACTGAGTGAAGGGAAAAGTCTCCAATCTAGAGATTTCAAGCAGAAAGAGATTTAATACAGAAACTTAGGGTCTTATGCATTTGTCAGAAGGATGAAGCAGATTCGGTGTGGAGATGAGTAGAAGGACTCCACAGCGATGCAGAATTAGGAATGCTGCAGCTCGGAGGTGCCCGTGGGCCTGAGCGCATGGAGGTTGAAGCTGCCATTGGCCCCAGAGAAACCTCTGGAGATCTGGGAGATGGGAGATGGGGGAATGGACAGCAGAATCCAGGGATTAAGCAGTCAGGTGAAGAGGCTACTTGGAAAATGAAGACTGAACACTGAAAACCCCTGCAAGACTATTATGACCTTGATAACCATCAACAGCCACACAAAGATCACCTCCATCTCCTGTCTTTCTTCCAAATCTTGTGCAAGCGCATGTAATGGATGGGATCTAATTCACATGGTGGGGGACAGAGCCATCCACAGCCTTCTTTTCTGTATCAGATGACCCTCTGTTGGCCCATAAGTGACAGGTAAGTGGCAAGAAATGCTCCTCAGTCCAAGCAGTTCTAGGTAGTGGGGTGTGGAGGCACAGGGGGCGTAATCGATGGTCCTCAGGCCCTTAAGGGAGGAGGGGTTGGAAAAGCTCCGTGTGAGTGAGAAATGGCAATAGATTACGTGGAGAAGTTTCAAACCGTGCACTTGTAGAACACGAATTCAGAGACTTCCTCGTTACGTGGGAAGGTTCAGATTCTAGTGCTGGAGCCAAGGCTCGGGTGTCGGTGCACAGGCATGCACAGCACTGAAAATGTTCTCCTCAGACCTTAGACGCATCATCATCTGTCGCGATCCCATTAACTCACTTTATTTTGGGGAAGGCTGAGGCTGGGGGGTCCCAAGAAAGAATTTTCCCACTGTCACGTAGGAAAACGAGTAGACAAAATTGGAGACAAAACCAAAATTGGGCTTTCTCCATAGGCTAAAAGCTATCTTAGCCATTTTTTAAAGATTTACTTATGTATTTGAGAGAGAGAGAGAGAGCATGAGTGGGAGGGGCAGAGGGAAGAGAGTCTGAAGCAGACTCTGTGCTGAGTGTGGAGTCCAACGTGGGGCTGGATCTCACAATTCTGAGATCACGACCTGAGCCGAAACCAAGGGTTGGGCACTTAAGTGGCTGCGCCACCCACGCGCTCCTGTCTTAGCCACTTCCAAGGCCTTCTCCTTGAATACAGGAGGTTAGGGTCGCCTACACGTCCTTCCAAGGATCAGATTATGCCCAGGCTCTGGGGCTTCAACCTTCATACGCAGTCCCACATGAGGAGCTGTGAGGACAAGGGTAAAACAGTGCTCCTTCCTGTAAGTGGCTTCAGTAAGATGTCCAACCATTTCCACTTACGACGGCCTTTCTTCTTCTTCATGCCAATTGGTGGACATTATAGGAAGGGAGATTTTGACTCTATGTTGACTTTTAAAGCTGTTCAGCCAGAGAACTGGCTGCTTGATGAGGGTCCTCCACTCCCCCATGGTGTCCCAGTGAACAAGTTCAGTAGGATAGACAGCCACTTGTTGAGCAAGTCATTAAGGAGATTTAGGCATTGAGAGAATCAAGAGGCAGTGGCCTCAAAATCTCCAAGGGCTTTTCTACTTCTGATGTTCTGTGTTTCTGTGGTTTGACCTAGATGTGGATGTGCCATGAGGCCAGTGGAGAGTAGATAAGCTTGGCCTCAAGGGCAGGGGGCTGTATGCTCGGAGGCCTTGGGCATGTGCTCAGGCTGTTTTGAACCAGTGGTCCCATTCTGCCTCTGACATTCTCTTTGTGTCCCCATATCTGTGCCTGGTGGGATTAGGCTGGTGGCTGTCAGTCTGCGTTGGCTTCTGTAAGCCTTGGCATCTCATTTTCTATTGTTTGGGGCCTCAGGTGCAGATGTGTTCCAAGCTCCTCTGAGGATGGAGGTGTAGAGAAAGCCCAGCTGAGTTATAATGGGCCCTGTCTGGTGTCGAAGTGACTGGGCATTTCTCCAACGCCCCCAAACAGATTAGCAGGCAGGGCATGTCCCATAGGCGTGGGAGCCAGAGTCCTACACAACTGGCAGAAGGGCTTCTGCTGGAGGTGTGTGTCATAAGCGTGTTGGGCTCATCACACCATGAGTCACAGGCAGTGCGTGCTCTTGAGTGTGCAGCTCAGAGGGCAGGTGGGAAGGAGGCTGGTGAGGAGCTAGAATTCTGTCCAAAACTTGGCCAAAACATGCTTTCTCTGGTTCCAAAAGGGCCCCCTTCTAGCCCATTTTGTGTGTACGTGCCGCCATGTATGAATGTGTGTGTGTGTGTTTACACATGTGTAGACATAGAGTATCTAGGTTTATGTCAAACTATTTATGTGTCTACATATGAATATCTCTGCGTGGCCCAGGGCACTTCATGCACATGCTCATCCATATGCCTTCCTGCGCACGCATGTGCATGTGTGTGGGTTGTGCTTGTGTGTTTGCTGCCAAAATTTGGGTAGGCAGATTTCTCTGCTGGGCCTTGCCTTGGGCCACTGGTTTCCTAGAGGGTGAGTTTGGATTCATCCTCCCTGTTCTGGGTCGATGGCATTGATCCAGGAGGAGTGAAGAATCAATTGTTATTTGGTTGGAAGGCCTGACGCCAGAGTGTGTGAAAAGTAATTAGAGGGAGAGGAGCTGATGCCAAGGGCTGGGCCCACTGCCCTTGACAGGGCTGCTGGCCTAGGAGCAGACTGAGGCCCTCGGTGCTGGAGCATGATGGAGAAGAGACTGGTTTAAGGGGATCCAGGGCATTTTTCCTTGCACCCATGATGCCAACTCAGCCTCCCTTTTACCACCAGGCTCAGGACAAGCTCTGAGAAGATTGCTGCCCATGGAGTGGCAGGGACCAGAGGACAAACTTCTTGTTTTTCTGCCCTTATGATTTGCAGCAAAGGAACAGGATCTCTTGAGAAATACTCTATGGATCACTACCGTGCATCTCTTGCATGATGATAAAAACATATGTCATTTATTCAAGGCTTCTAGCTTTTCAACAGGCTTTTACTTTTCTTTTCTCATCTGAACGTTATAGCATAATTATGAGGTGAAAACACAAATATCACACCCCATTTTTTGACAAGGAAATAGAGGCACATGTGCAAAGTGACTTGCCTAAGTTCCCATAGGGAGTGAAGTGCAGAGGAGGGATCACAGTCCAGGCCCAGCTCTGGGCTGTAATAGCAGTTCTCCTATACCAGCGATTTTCAAATAAGGCACAGGCATGCATGTGCATGACCTTAACTCACCTGGGGTGAAGGCTGGTGAGAAAAGAAGAAACCCGGATTGCTTTGGAGGATGGTTCCTGACACACTAAGGCAATAGTTCCTCAAGTGGTAGTATGACTGAGCCATAGGAAACATCATGGGGTGCAGATTCTCAGCCCCCACCCCTAGGGGTTCTGATTCAGTAGGTCTGATGGGGAGCTGAGATGAGACCCAGAATCTGAGATTTTTAAACAACATGCTCTAGGTGACCCTACCACAGGTGGTCCAGGAGCCACGTTTGGAGAAGCAGAGCTGTAGAGAGTAGAAGGAGGGAGGATGTCAGGAAGCAGCTAGTTCTGGCTCAGGTCAAGGAACAGCTAAGAGGAAATATAAATAGTGGGGCATCTTGTCTGCCTGTGGCAGCTGAGAGAAGGAAGGGAGGCTGCTGGAGAGAGTGGGATCGCTAAGCCATGAATTAAGAGGGAAGGCTGCAATGACAATTCTCTACAACTTAGGCTCCTCTGAGGTTCACAATGTTTCCAGCTGGGCTTAGAGGAGAAGCCACGGTGGGGTGTGGTCCAGATTAAGTTGTATGGAGACGTGTTAGGAAACGCAAAAGGAGCGAGAACCCAATAGGGAGCCAGGAGAGCTCGTGTGCCCTCGCTGTGCCGCCAATGGCATTAGGCTCATAGCCATCCCTGCTCCCACGTGGGCGCAAGGAAAGAACTCTATAATGCATTCATCAGCCAGGAGAAGGGAGGAAGAACTAGGCTAGGAGAGATTCTGCAAAGAACGGGAGGATTGGGACAAAGTAGGAGATGGGATCATGTGAGGGGTTTGAAGGACCCTCCCTCCCTGGCCAGTGACTATTCCATCTTATGTTGTAGCCAAGGATGCGGGACAAGGGACCTCCAGAAAGATGGGGCTTTCCTCATATACACAGAACGAGTCTTTTCTGAGAACTAGAGGATCCTTTTCAGAAAGCAATAGGTCAGACCAGGCTGGGTTAGGTAGGGAACCAAGGAGAGTGTCCAGAGGCCTCTTTTTCCTGAAGTAAGTTGCAAACAAAGTCCCTGGTCTCCATTTCCTATGCTCTGAGTCAGCAGAGAGACCCGTTCTGAACCATCCAGGCCACTTGGCTTGGCTTCACTTCCCCGGGATGCTCAGGGCAATAGCAGCAGTTCTTCCATGACCATGATCTTCAAATATATCAGGGAGTAGGTGACATGTTTTACACTAGGGGTTGTTATGGAAGAGTGGTGGGGACGGTGGTTGAAGGGGAAACGGAGCTGGTGAGACCATGGTTGGATGTAAGAGGAACATTTCGGGTGGATTGAAAATGATCTTACTGTTGGGCGGAGTAGTTTGACCTCCAAGCTAGTAATGGGTTAAGTGTGGAAAGCCGCGCGAGGATGCTCATGGCTGCTTGTCCCTTTTGGCCTATCCTCTACCCATTTCTCTCTTGTTGGTGTAGCGTGCCAGTCCCAGATGGCACCCATCCCCATCCTGTTTCCTGTATTCATCTTGCTTCTCACTCCTTGTGCAATTACTCATAGCCTGAGCCAGCTGAGATGCATAACAATATACCTTCACATTTGTATAATGCTTTGCCATCTTCAAACTACTTTTATACTCATGATGTCATTTGATGCACATAACTCACCGCGAGGGAGGCAGTGCGGTGTCATGGTTGGGAACACGGATTCTGGAGGCAGGCTACCTGCATTCCCATCCGGTCTCTGCCCCTACTGCGAGCACTATCACTTCTTCCTCTATAAAATGGGGAGAATGACCAATTTTTTTTCGAATGACCAATTTTTAACGTCATGAGGATTCAGTGGCTTAGTCTTTGTAAGGTATTTATGACAGAGCCTGGAGTGTGAAGCACAATTAGCGTCACTATCATTATTGGTATTCCAGGTGAATGAAGGAAGAAACAATGACGTGGACGGGGTAGGTGATCTGCCTACATTTCAGAGCTAACATCTAGTAGGGTCGGGGTTGAACCCAGATCAGCCTGCTCATGGTCCCACAACACAGCAATGCCATATTACCAAGCCCATCAATGATCTTTGTACAGACCGCTCACCTCCTGGGCTGGGGAAACCAGACCATGGAGATGGAAGATGGAACCCAGAACAGGTGTGTGCTAGGCACAATTCTGGGAGGATTATGGTATTGGAGCCTCACCACAGCCTGGAGAGGCGGGTATTTTATCCCCTGTTCCTAAGACTCCAACGTGGAAGGAGGTGGGACCCCACTGTACCGACTACCCTTGCTCCTCCTGAGGCAGGTGAGGGAGGCAGGTGAGGGAGGCAGGTGAGGGAGGCAGGTGAGGGAGCTCGGGCCCAGAGCCTTTGAGAACCGCTGTGGGGCTCCGCACCCCCTGGGCCCAGGTGCTGTCCGCGGTGCTGACGGAGCTCCGGACACCGGCACAGTGTGTGTAGACCGGAGGCTCAGTGTCCCCACAATCCCCACACAAGGGCGTGCCCAGATTCCCCGCATCTCTCTCTAACTCCCAGAGGCTCAGACATTAGGGTGCTGCCCAGGCTGGGACAGTCATCCCCCATCTTTGACCCCTCTCTCCTTTTCTCAGGTGTGGCACTGAGAATTTGGAGATCCCGCCCAGAACGTGCAAGTGTGCACACATGTGCAGGCGGTGCCCGCACGCGCCTTGACTGCATCTACGTGCATCCCTGTGGTTCTGCTCAGGGCCCGTGTATATGTGTGAAAGTGCGTGGGTGGGCAGGTCTGTACGTGGCAGCAGAGCACCTGTCTGTGTGGGTGGTGTGACAGTGTGTGTGTGTCCCTGGAGTGTGTGTGCGTGTGTGTGTGTGTGTGGGAGAGGGCTAACAACTGTGGCATGTGTGGTGCTGGTGGCACCATGGTGGTGGGGAGTCTAGTCTGCTCAGCTCCATCGGTACCCGTCCCTGAGCCATGCCACACACAGCAGACCCACAGGTGCACACACACCTGTACTCTCAAGCCTATTCACACCTACTCCTTCCATGTTCACTGACACACAAGTCAGCGTTATAACACAGCACTCGTGTGCATGAGGACACCAACACAGGCGCACACAAAGCAGGAGCACACACACGTGCGGGTCTCTGGCCGACTCTGCAGAAATGCTCTGCTTCACCCCTTCTCCTTCCTAGGCCGGCCTTCAGCCTCCCCTCTCCCCTGCAGCTCTCCATCTTTTGTATGCTCCCTCCCTTTCCTTGGGAGGCCTTTCCTTGGCCTGGTGCTATTAGTAGATCCATTTGCTGGGCTCAGACATGGACATGCTCAAGAGGGTTACACACTGGCACGACCACTTTTTTTCTCCCAGAAGTGTGGGTTTGTGCTCATTAATACAAGTCTTGGTTACATGAGGCTCCCGCTGGCGCCACCTGCTGGTAGCCGCTACCCCGCGTCTGCAGCAGGTTGGGAGCAGGGAGTGGAGTACCCTGGACACAGAAGCTAGGAGTGAGGCCTAGGGCGGCCTGACACCGGGCTCAGGATGAGTGTCAGAAGGTGGGTCTCATGAGGACCAGTCTCCTTGGGACCTCTGGCCAGGAGGAAGAGAAGAACGTTGGAGGGACATCCCTGCTGGGAGTCCTGGCGCTGGAAAGCAGGAGGTCCCGCAGGCTTACACACTAGGCGTCCACGTGGCAGCCTCATGATGCCTGGAGATGCGGCATGGCATCTGCTTGTCCGTAGGAATGGCCCAAAAGCATGTGGACTTCGTAAACATGTGCCGGTGTAGACATGACACATGTGTGGTTGTACCAAGAGGTTCTGCCCGGGTACGTGTGCACAAGAGCATCCTGCATTTACGTGCATGTTTTTGCCTGTGCATGTGAGTCCCGGCAGTGGGTGTGAGTGCGATGTGTTGCATGTGGTGTGTGTGTAGACGTGGGTTCTAATTGTATTCACCTACCATAGGGTAAAAGCCGTGGCATTTTGTCTGGACACTGGGCCCGAGCTGGGGACGTTCTTGCACGGTGAACTCGGCGCCCCCTTCCCTGCCTTCCCGTTGATACTCAGCTCCCCCTTCTCTCCATCTGCCTTCTCTGGCTCCCCGTAGTCCGTGGGGCACAGACCCCGGGATTGCATGTGTAGGAACTCCTCAGCGCCCATCCTGCGGGGGCCAAGGGCAGCTGAGCTGGTCTCTGATCCCTGCTCGCCTGCCAGGGGTGCTCCCTTGCCTCATCCATGAGGAGCGGCAAGGCACCCACTCCGCCCCCCACCCACGTGTTCGCGGGGCTCATGCCTCAGAGAAGCTCCACAAAGGAACAGCAGCCCGGGGCAGAGAAAGGCCCCTTCTCCCCACAGCAAATGCTCCTTTCAAACCGGCCTCCCTCCTGTCGGAATGTCGCAGAGGTTTCTTGGTGCCCCTCCATTAACCTTGGGGGGCTGCCAGGAGAGCAGCCGTCATGGCAGCCTGCCCCCTCATCCCCCTTCTCCCCACATTCCTCCTTCTATCAGCTCATTGTCCCGGATTCCCTATGAGACTCTCTTTTCAGGGCCTCAACTGGCCTCCTCCCACGAAACCCTCCGGCCCTGGGCTTCCCTGGCAGCTGTGACCACCCCCAAGTCCACAAGCTTTTCCAAGCTGGTTTCCTAGAAAGGGAGTGGGGAGGGAGCTTAGCTCCTAAACCCTCAGAATCAGAGTTCTGGATGAATTCTCCTTTCTCCCATATCTATTTATATTATATAAATATATCACCATTTATCTATTTCTCCCATCCTACCCCCGGGAATACACCCTCCTCAGGCGTCCCCTTCAGACTCTCCCACCTACCCGGGCCTCCCCAGGTTGGACAATCCTGCCTCCCGTGTAGATCAATCTTCACTCTCTCACGCTGTTCCCTAGTTTCTAACTACCTAGAAACTGATACTGGGCTGCAAGCAAGGTTAGAAGTTCAGCAGCATCTTCTAATTTTAAATCGGTGTTGCTGCAGCTGTGACTTGCATATAGCAGCTCATATCTGGGGGCTGTGAGGCCAGACGCCCTGCTCACTGGGCTTTGAGACACCTCCTGTGCAGAGCGCCTCTCTGTGTGAGACACCTCCTGTGCAGAGCGCCTCTCCACACCCACTGGGGACTGGCCGCTGTGTTAACCCTCTACCTCATCCTATTCTTCTGCTGAACAACCCTGTTGGCCATTCACTGTAAGTTCCCTGAAGGCAAGAGCCACGCCTGCATTGCTCATCCTGCACCTAGTAGGTGCTCGGCTCCCAATGGGTGCTCAGGATGGACTCGTGAAGGCCAGCTGCGGCGTGCGTGGGCGGGCATTGGTGGCATTCCCAGCCAGGCTCAGGAAAGTCGCACAAGTTGCCTAAGGATGCACCGCTGGCGAGGTAAGGCAGGGGTGGAGCTCGGGTCTTCTGACTCCGAGTCCAGTAATTGCTCCTTCATAGCATATTTACCTTGTGTCCAAGCACCATGGAAACTTGTTGCTGTGGTACCCTCTGCCATGGGTGTTTTTTCCAAGAATAAATCCAGTTCTGTCTGTAGGCTCCCCATGCCCCTCTGAAGCCCAACAAGGGGAGGGACAGGGAGGAAGAGGAGGGAGTGTGGAGAAGCCAGGTCTTGTTGATAGAGGGGGGCAGTGACGGAAAGGTGGGGACAGGGACAAAAGGGCAGGGGGTGAGACGCAGGCGTGGTTGATGGGGGAGTCCGGAGAGGAGGCCGCAGGGAGCAAAGGGGCCTGGAGACAGGGAGGGCAGGGCTGACGTTTCCATGTGACCTCTGGCTCACGTCTGGTCCCCAGCCCCTCTTCCTGTTTCCTGCACCTGGCAGAGCAATGCTTGAGCCAAGGCTCTGGGGAAGGGGTGGAGGGGGGACAAGGGAATAAAGATGCATTTGGCATCTCTTAGTGCTCCCACACAAGGCTCTTTTGTGAGGGGGTTGAGAACGAAGTGTGGAGGGGCCCAAGAAGGAGAGGTCTGGGGGTCGATTGTGTGCCAGAAATAGACCCCCTGAAGCCCTCCAGCTGTGGTTGCAGAGCCCGGCTCCTCCCCCATCCCCAGCCCATCCATCTGTGTGCCCAGAGCAGAAGCTCGGGCCTTCCCACACCATTGCCTGGGCTCCTGGTCACTCCCCAACCCCCACCCTTGCCCCTTGGTTTTGTCTGAACAAAGAGAGATGCTTTCTCCTCAGCTTTCTCTTGGGCCCAGACTTGCTTCTCGCTGCATCCTTCTCCCCTCTCTAACGAACCCCACACTCACCCGCCTTACTCCTGTTTGCCTCCTCCTCCTCTCGCCTTTCTCAGCTGACCTATTTCCTCATTCCCTCTAACACGGTCCCTGCTCTAAGGATGGAAGCTTCTTCCTTACACCACCGACACGCCAGCCACACCTCTGTATTACCACGTCAGAACGTGAACACCTCCTACGGGGCAGGTACTAGGGACACTAGAGAGCAGCAAGCTAGGGAGAGCAGCTCTTTGTTCTCAGTGGGTTAGAGACCAGCAGTTTCCCTTGACTGCAGGGCTCTGTTTCGTCCATTCGGTCTCCCCTTCACCTGAGATTTGGCTCACCTCCCACTTCCTCCGCTCAGCTCCCACATGTTTCTACCATCTCCACTTTCTTGGGGTTCTACGGCAATGCCAGCTTGGGCCACCGTCTCTCCCCAGGTTCCGTGTTGACCGAGTTTCTTAACTGTCGCTCAGGTGGTTATCTATCTTTCCGACTAGGTACTAAGCTCCTGGGTGATCGGGATCCTGGTTTGTCACTGTTGCGTCCTCTTCGGTACCTAGCACGGTGCTGACTGTTTGTTGGTGTTCAGTGGCTACACTACACGGTGATTGCAGGGTTCCTGCGTCTGGTGTTTCTTGAGCGTAGGCCCTCGATCTCTCCATTCGTTGCATCCTAGCATGGCCTGTTTCTTGGCTTATTCCTCATACTTTCCCGATCTTCTGCTCGCATCGAGCTCTTGCCCATCTCAGCGATGCCAGCTGCTCTCATGCATGACTCCATGTACCTCGGTGGATGCTCCTATACTGTACTAGAATCCCCGATCGCTGGAGAGTCCTGGGGGTAAAGTCACGTCCAATTTCCCTCCTATATGACGTCACAGGAGCCAGACTTGGGCTTGGCTTGAGGCTGCTGGGGACTGAGACAGAGCAACAACACAGAAGAACCTTTAGATCCCTCTCCTGCAGAGCTTCGTTCCTATCTCTGGTCTACTGTACTTCCTGTAGATGGAGAAATCGTATCTCAGACAAAAGAACGGCCCAGACCCCCCCACATTGCTAGGGCCAGAGCTGGGATGGTTCAGCAGGGTCCTGATTCCTAGCTGTCTTTCAGACTCCCGAATACCAGAGCGTGCAAGTGGGGGCCACCAATGCCCACGTGTTGCAGCACCTCACGGCTGGGTCTTCGGCCTTGTGTAAGCAAGAGCATACCCAGGTGGGCCGGAGTTGCCTAGGAATCCTGCAAATCATATTTTCTATGAATGATGCAGCCCTTGGCAAGGTGAGTGATTGGTGAAGACTGATGGTCTCATAACGTGTGGGGCCTTCATAAGGAGGGCTGTTATTAGGGTACCTGAGTTTTGTGGACAAATTTGATGCTAACAGAGAACCTCCTTTCTGCATTCTTAGATTAAGCCACAGAAACATGAAACACGCCCTCTTTGAGATTGTTCGGAGCTGTCCTGGAAAGACAAGAAGAAAAAGGGAAGGGTAAAAAAATAATAATAATAAAAAATAAAAATAATAAAAACAAAATAAAAAATAAAAAAATAAAATAATAAAAAAATAAAAATAAATTTAAAAAAAAAGAAAGAGGGAAGAGGTTGGGATGGCTGAGGGGACTATCTATCTGGTTTTCAGATAGACTAATCTTAAACTGTGGACCCACTTTCTTCCCTGGGCAAGAACTTGTTCCCTTGTCAGCCAGACAAAAGATGAATATAGTGTGGCTAAAATTCCAGGAACTGGTACCTGTACACACACATACGACCAGGGCAGATTGTGGGGGTGTTGTCTCCTACCCGCTCACTGGTGTGCTGTATCTACTATATGCACACGGTGGCGAGGGCACTGCCCTGTCATATGGCCCTCGGTAATGGGCGGGGTTCTGATAGCCCCTCTTCCCTGTGCTTGGGGACTCAGCTGGATGAGATACCATAAGGTGACCCTACAGTGACCAGAACAAGGGCTAGATGTGTCTTTGGGCTGGTCACCACTGCCTAACCAAGATGTGGCCTTTAAGGGAAATTGCAATAGAATAGGGAAAGTCTGGATCCTCTGAAAAATTTGAATCAGAAGTCAGTTTGAGTTTTATTAAGACAAAGTCTTGAGGAATTTATTTTTGGAGAGGGCAAAGTAGACTGTTAGAATAGCTACTTGTGTCCAGAAAAACAATTCGTGACCAGAGGCCACCTGCCCAAGAGTCAAGCAGTGATCTGGGCGAGAAGTAAGCCAAGCAAGGGCACCTGTAAAATTCTGTGAGCATTTTGAGCCTAGATGGAAAATTCTTAAGATAAGAAGGCTTGAGAATCCTGTAAAGCTTTTCTCCACTTTTCCCATATCAGATCTTAAGATTAGATATTTATATTTTGGAAATCCAATTTCCTTTGTTTATTTTCTTCTCTCCTTCCAAGTTCTTTTAGAACATGCTGACTGGTCTCTGGTGTATTAAGAGAAAAAAAGGTGAGAGGATTTGCTTCACACATGGGCTAGACTTTTATAAGGGTCAAGCTTACATTCCTCTGTGCCTGGGACTGGAGGCAGCAGCTTGAATTGAAGTGAGAAAATTCTAAGATCTAGCGTTTGCAAATCCTTTCTTTTTTAGGGATTTTTCTCTAATGTTCATTTTTGTCTTAATTTTGGAAATTGTGTCATCTCCAAGTGGCTGCAACATGACCCGCCTCCCACCCCAATCCCATGAGCTCTTCTTACAATGGGATGTGGACACTGCTGCTGTAGGGATCTATACTCTCTGCCTTGAAACTGCAAGTTTTGACTCTTGGAGCAGGAGTGACGCTATCGCATCTTCTAAAGTTGGACATAAGGGTAATACATCTTCCCCTTGGATCTGTTGGGATGCCAGCTCTTGGAACCTGGCCTCCATGCTGTGAGGAAGCCCAAGCAGCCTGTGGAGAAGCCCATATGGAGAACTACGGCTGTGCCTACAGCATTGGCTACCGGCCAGCACCACCTTGCAAGCCGTGTAAGTGAGCCATCCTGAGATACAACCTCCATCCCCCAGTTGGTCAGATACAAGAACTGCCCCCACCAAGCTCTGTCCAAATGGCAGATTTGTTAGCAAATAAATGACTCTTGCTGTTTTAAGTCACTACCTTTTGGGGTGTGTGTGTGTGTGCGCGTGTGTGTTTTATATGGCAAGATAACTGATACAGTTCCTTGATTATATAAACACTAAACATGCTTTCTGGTGCTTATTTTGGGTAAATTGCTTTGACTTAGAGCTGCCTCTCTTCCTCACAAGCAGCTGTCCCAACAACTGTTCTAACCTAGATTCTACAGAGACGTCTAGAACTGCTGAGGACACTAAGTGGCGACAGGTGAATGGAGTCACGTTTGATGATGATGATGATGATGCTAACTTTTCCCTTCGTATCTCAATTTTCTTCCTTTTTCTCTCTACCTTTGCTCTCTTGTTCCACTTCATCTCCAACAGTCTTATTCAGAAGAAGTTTAGTCTTGGGGTATCTGGGTGGCTTGGTAGGTTGAGCGTCCGACTCTTGGTTTCAGCTCAGGTCATGATGTCGCCGTTGTAGGATTGTGCCCCACTCCCAGCTCTGTGCTCAGTGCGGAGTCTGCTTCAGATTCTTTCTCCTTCTCCCTCTGCCCCTCCCTGCTCTTGCTCTCCCTTTGAAATGAATAAGGAAAATCTTTAAAAAAATAAAAAAAGAAGAAATGTAGTCTCTTTTTTATTTTTTATTTTATTTATTATTTATTATTTTTTTTAGTCTCTTTTTTAGACAGTTCCTTTGTATACCTTCCTAACCCAACTCCTGCTTTTAAGCTCTTTATGCGTGTGTGTGTGATTTTTTTTTTTCCTGTTGCCAACCTGACAATTATAATTCCCTAGCGGACTTCGAGCTGCCTAGCAGCTTCTGCCTCGCAGAAACCACCACACCGAGTAGGACAGACTAGATGACCAAGCAGATACAGTCAAGATGGTGGCTCCACCTTTTCCCTGAACTCTGAAGGCCATTGGAAGAATGGTTTCCTGAGCACAGATGCTCCCCACTCCTCTGCCTTCTTGATGGAACTGGGGCCAGTGCTTGGGAATCTACCATTTCTCTCCACGCCAGTTAGTTGCTTAGAGGTTTTGGGAGGGGAAGAATTCTGCTATCACTGCTTCTGCACATGGATCCCCTTAAGGCTATACAGCCCTCGAACCCTGGGAAAGTATGTGTATGTGTGTTTATGGATATGTCCAGGGTGAAGTTGTCATTCTTGGGCATGCTGGCTGGAAATTAGCCCATCAGTGGGGACTCAGAGCTTCTAATCCATTTCATATTCCCAAGAAGGGCATCTGAGCAGAGAAAGAGCCTACAGTAAAAGGCTCAAGGGGGGGCTGTCCTCAGTGTTTTGCATCTTGGGTTTGCATGACTGGAGGGGATGGGCGGGGTCGGATGTTCGGGTTCTCCAGGTTACACGCACAAACTAAAACTTTACCAAAGGGTTTGTTACTCTGCCGGGGGTCCCAATTTTCTGTCTCCTGGGGGACTGTGAGCTCAAAGGGCTCAGGTTTCAGGGAGGGCAGTTCCTTCAGCACTCAAGGCCAGTTCTGATGCATGTTGCGTGTGGACGTGTTTTCCCAGAAACAAGTCCCCTTCTCTTTCTTTTAGGAGCTTCAATGCCCTAAAGCCAGTACTTTGTGGCCAATGTGTGCTTTAAGAGGGTGAAATTCCTGAACTCTTCCTTTGCTACCCCTACGTCTCCCTTCCTTGGCCCATAGCCCATCCTAGGGAACGGTGCCACTCTCACATTGCTTTCGCTCCTTGAAAGAACAAACATCTTCACTGCAGCCTCAGAACTCTGGTGTGAGGTGATTGTTTATAGTAGATGTTTCCATGACACTCATTTATTTCTTCTGCAGATACAACTGTGTTGGGGGAAGGGATGAGAAGTTAGAGTAGAGAGACCGAGAAAGATGGAGACCTTCCCGTTGCTTCTGCACCTATCATCTTCCTCTGTAGGGATAAGTCCATCTGCCTGCCCCTTTCCCTGGCCCTAAACTATTCCACAAATCTGTCTTGGCTTCCTGATGCTGAGATGCGGCTAGGTTCCCAGATGGGTGGGGAGGGGAGGAATTTTGTGCATAAAAAGGCAGGCTTTTTTAAGAGAAGGGAAAGAAAAAAAAATAAAAAAAACTTTTATTGCCCAAAGTAGGGATTTAGTAATGATGAGCAACGATGACCTCCGCTGGGGGTGGCAGTGTGAGTACGTGTGTTCCGGGGGGGTGGGGGGTGGGGGGTGGGGTCTCTGACACTCCCTTAGCTGAGCCAATGACTCATTCTAAATCGGAGCGACTTTTGGAGGTCATTTTAGTCATCCCCCTGCCTTCGGGGCCGGATGGAGTTGGGCTCCACGGCGTCCTGTTTGGGGGTGGGAGGGGGTCGACCGCTGGGGCGGGGGGGGGGAGAGGGGGAGAGTGTCCTTGCGTGGGCAGGAGTGGGGCAGGGCGTCGTGGGACCTGGACGCGCCCCAGCCCTCCCGCTCCGGGGCTTCCCCATCCCTGAATCAGCATCCTTCTCCAGGGAAACAGCTTTTTGCAGGTGGAGAACCGGATGTTGGGTTTCCGGGGTGGGCGGGGGCGACGTCCCCTCGGGCCCGGCCGGGGAGACTGGGGCATTCCCGGGGTCCCGTGTGCAAGCCCGAGGGGCCCCCGGCCCCCCCGAGGGTCGCCCAGAAACTTGCCCTGCGGCGCGAGCCGAGGAGGGAGCCGCGCGGAGACGCCGCGACGCCCTCTCCCTGGCAATGCGCATGATTCTGCGGCTCTGGGCTCGCCACACTTCAACGCACCTTGAAATGGGCTCGCCTCCTGCGCGCCGCGACGGACGGGCGGCCGAGCCAATGGGCTGGCGCGCTGGCGGGCGGCGGCCAATGGGCGCGCGGCGGGGGCGGGGCCGGGGTCCGGCCCGCTAGGCTTCACCGCGGCGAGGGCTGCGCTGCGCCCGGGCGAGGAGTGCAGGTGCCGCTGCGCCGGGGCCGGAGGCTGCGCGCCGAGCGAGCCGAGCCGCGGAGGATGGGGAGCGGGCCGCCGGGGCTGCAGGGGCACCGGCGCGGGGCGTAGCGGGCGCGGGCCGGGGCGCGGGAGCGTTCGGGTAGGATGAGGCTCCTGGCTGGCGCGCGGTAGTACTATGATTTGGTATGTGGCCACTTTGATAGCAAGTGTGATCGGCACCCGAGGTCTCGCGGCTCAAGGTGAGTTGAAGTGCAGCGCCCGGCCCGGCCCCCGCGGCCCCGCCGAGGTGGGGTCCCGCGGGGCGCGCCCCGGCTGCACCCCCGCGTGCCGACACCCGGGCTCCGCGGGGCGCGCCGGCGGCTCCCCAACTCCGGCCGCCGCGGACCGAGGGAGTTCGCGGGCCGGGGCCGCGCGGCAGCCTTGCGGCGGGAGGGGGGGCGCCCCAGCCCCGCGACCCCTGGCGCCCACGGCCCCCCGGGGGCGCAGCGATGCCCGGCCTCCCGCTCCCCGGCGCACGCCCCCCCGGGCACATCCCGGCCGCCGCGTCCGCGCGCCCAGCCCTGCCCGATGCCCGCGCCCGCCTGCCCGCACCTGCGCCCCGGCCGCCAAAGTTCCCCGAGCGCGGGCGGCGCAGGGCCGACCCCCGCCGCCGACGCCCGCCCGGGCGCAGCACCCGCTCCGCTGCTGGAGAGGGCGGCGGGGCGCGCGGCGGGGCGCGCGGCGGGCTGGGGTCCCCCCTCCCTCCGCAGCATCTCGGAGCCCCGGGAGCGTTTCCTTTTTGTAACTTCCCCGGGTCTGAGCCCGGGATGCGACCACGGGGAAGCCGGCGAGTTGGGTGCTGCGTGCGTGAGCGCGCGCGCGCTTTTGCTTTGGAGACGGGCCGAGCGACCCGCAAGGCTCCGGGCGGCACCGCAGGCTCCCGGCCCGCCGCGGGGGTGAGCGGAGCCGGCGCTGGGACTCGGAGCTCACCGTCTGCAGCGCACGGACGCGACCCGGCTGCGGGCAAGTTCACCAGGCCCCGAGGAGGGGAGAGGGGCCGAGAACCGGCGGGGGTGGAGGTGGGCGCGGAGGGCAGGGGGCCTGGGCGCGAGAGGACCCGCGCCGGCCGCGCTGGGGCACAGCGCCGGCAAGGGGCGCCCCCCCCTCCCCGGGGTCCCCGGCTCCTCTGGGCCGTGCAGGGGGAGAGGGGAGCGACCGGGAAAGTTTCTAGGATGGAATGTCTCCCGTGCTATTCGAGGAAGGGAGTGAGTCTGGAAACGGAACCAGAGGAGGGCCAAGGAAGGGTGATTTGGTGAAACGCTATGTCGACACGGGTGGTCTTCAAACTCCATTTGTCAGTTGGGAAAACTGAGGCCGGGGAGCCCCAGGAGCGTGTGGGATGGCGGTGGGTGTGACGTGGGTCGGGCCGTGTGTGAGAATCTGCCCTTAGCTTCAGCCTCCTCCTTTCCCCGTTTCCTTGTAGTCTTCCGATGCCCTCGTCCTCCTCCCCTCCAGGTTTTGGTACGTTCCTGCTATGGGACTGTCGCTGAAAGCACAAAAGGAGCTGCTGGGGATCTTTGAATAAAAAAAAAAAAAAAAAAAAAGAAAAAAAAAAAAAACAGATACTGAAAGGAGGCTCTGAAATAGCCTCCACCCTGAGAAGTCAGGGTGAGGGGAATGGACTTTGGGCAAGTTTAAACACAGAGTGAAGGCAGGTGGGTTTATACCTGCAGCAACACACAGAATGGCCAGACAGAAGGAAGGACTTCCCACCGACGAAGGTTGTTGGGCATGAAGGTTATGGGTGTGGAGAGGTCCCTCTGTCTCTGTTGGGGCTGGCTTGACATGCACCCCTGAGCCTGCCCCTCTTGTTGATCTTGGGGTCCTTTTAGCTTAAAAAGGCTATTTGCATGTTAGTCAAGGACCTAGGTACAGAGGCAAATGATCTGGTTCCAAGTCCTGGCTCTGCCACTTGCTGGCCCCATGACCTTGGACAAGCTGCCCAACCTTTGAAATGTCATTTGCCTCAATGGAAGTGTAGGGTTAACAGTATGAGCTTGTGGGGCTTTCTGGTGAACGTTAGTGCTGTAAAGAACTGAACGACTACCTGATGTATACTAGGTGTTCAATAAACGTTAACATGACTATTATTCTTATATTCAGTATCTCCGGGGTTCCCGGCTGCTGCTCAGTTTCTGTCCCTGCGGCCAGTCAGGGCATTGGGACCTGGGAGTATCCTGGGGGAAGTTCAGAAGGCTGCCTCTGTCAGGAACCAGGTTGTCAGGAACCAGGTAGCTGCGGCTGACCTTGTCTGAGGAGAACCTCTTGTTCCCCTGAATCCCAGGGAGGTGTGCCGAGGGCGTGCTTGGAAATCCTTTGAAAGATCTGCAGAACTGCGAGTTGTATCTGCGGCCAGAGGCTTGTGGGAAGGATGCAGGAGCCCGGGAGGCACGCAGCCTCTGGAGTGGGGGGGAGGGGGGGCCTGTGTGGCAGGCCTTTGCTCATATGGGAAATGCCAGCCACTGTTCCATGCTGGCTCTGGGTGAGAGCTCAGCTGCTCTCTGGCTGGCTTTAAAGGCGACTTCTGGGGAGATTCCTGAGAGCCAGGGGCTTGGAGATGCCCCCTTTAGGGCTTGGCTGAAGCAGAGGCTGCTCCAACAGGGGTAAAAGGGAATGTGGGTTGGGACAGTTAGGGATGGACTCCCCTTTTGCCTTAGACTGTGTGTGTGTGTGTGTGTGTGTGTGTGTGTTTGGTGAGTAGGGTCCCTGGAGAGGTCGCAGAGGGTACGGAGAACATAGGTATCTGGCGTCTGGGAGATGGTGCCTGGCTCTCGGCATCCCAGGCTGAGCAAGCTGGGGGGGGGGCCTGGGCCATGCCTGGGTGACTGTGGACCTGCCCTCGAGGTCTTATTCCCAAGGCTGCCATCTCCTGTCCACCCAGATGCTGCGGTTGGGTTACCCCTGCTACAGCGGCCCCACACCCACGGGGGTTCTGACTCCCATCCTCCGGGTAGGGTACCTCTACCTGCCTGGCCTTGACTCTCCCTTTTTCCCTTTGCTGATGAAGGTGGGAGGGAGGAGGTGGCGACCAGGAGGCTCTAGCAGGACCCCACGGGCAGTCCCTCCGCAAAGAAGGACTCTGCTTGGCAAGTGGCCAAGCGGTCCGTGCGCGCTAGCGCCCCCCCCCCCCCACACGCGCCAGAGGCAGGGGTGTGTCTGGCAGCCTGCACCCCGGCAGAAGCTGAGGACGGGATGTGTTGGAAAGAGCACGGCCCAGGGGCAGTGGGAAGACTCCGCTTCCAGCTCCTGGCCTGAGGCCCAACGTGTGCCAGACTTGGAGTGGGCAGGTCCCAGAGCCCAAGGGTTTCGTGTTTATGGCTCAGAGGCGGAAAGCGGAGGTCTGGTTACCCAGGAGCAGAGGCTGCGCAGCTGGGCGGCGCCGAAGCTCAGCATCTTCCTCCCTCCCTCCTGGCTCCTGCTCTGCTCTCCTGAGGCCCGCCTCTCCTCCCCGCCTCTCCTCCCCGCGGCCCGCCCGGCCAGGGTGCGGCTCTCTCCCTCTCTCCTCTCCCCGGCCCTGTCCGTCTTGGGCCTGCAGGCTGCTGGCTTCTCCCCCAGCCTTCCTGTGCTGGGGTGGGGGTGGGGAACTAGGTCCCAAAGGGGGCTAGGCCTGAGATTTAACACACTTCTCCTCTCGGAAGCCTCCTCCCTCCCCAGACACTTCCTGTGACCTTCTTAGGCTGGGGCCCGGGTCTCAGGGGGCAGTTTCCGTCTGTCTGCTGCCTACGATGAGTTCAGCAGCTTGACAAAGAGTGGATCTGAATTATGAGAAGAGCCGTAATTGGTGTGAGCCGTCTGCGGTTGTGTGCACATGCCTGTAGAAGCATGTGTGTTTGCACACGTGTGTATACATGCCTGTGCTTGCGTGTGCATGCACTGTGTCTGCATGCACCTGTGTAGGGGGCAGCGGGACGGGGAGGGGAGGCTCCACGTGGGGAGGCCCTCCCCTCGCCTCCGGGTGCTGTGGGTGGCAGTGTGACTACACTCGAAGCAGACACCTCACTCTCCTCACCCCAGCTCTGCACTTGAGTCTAGGCAGCCCAGAAGTTTTCCAAGTTGCAGGCTCAGCCTAAGGGCCGGATTAAAAGATGCCTGAGGTCCCGGAGAGAACGACTGAATGGGGGCCCAGCCCGGCACTGGGGGGCCAGACACTGAGCTCCACAGGCCCAGGAGCTCCAGCGGGGGCCCCGGTAGAGCAGGGTCTGGGCCCTGGGGACAGGGTCATGGCTCCCAGGGCGCACAGGCAGCTGTGGCCTGGCCCCCCAGGGGCCCTGCCCGCGCGGTCTGCCCGAGGCAGCTGACCTATTTTTCCTAGGAATCTTCCTGCTTTTCTGTTCTCTCTTGCGTGAATAAGCAGGAGACTGCTGAGCAGAGAAGGGCCTCCATCAGGGCTCTGGACAGCAGTTGCATGCGGGCCAAAGCCAAAGCGAGGAGGGAGGCACCCGCAGCCTAAGGGTCCTCCTGGGAGGAGGGGGGGTACTGGGCCAGGGAGGAGGGGGACTGGGCCAGTGCCCTCAGCCGATGTGGCCTCCCCCGTGCCCTAACCCGCCCGGGTCACAGGCGGCCACGGGGAGCTCGGGCCGCACCTGCACACGGGCTCTAGGACCTGAGCCTCTGTCCTCATTCTCTGGCTTCAGCCCCGGGGTGCTGGGCTTCTCTGGGAGTAAGCATGGGCTTCGGTGCCCACAGGCCCATCTTGTCTTCCCCAGGAGCCCCGGGGCCCTCACCTGCCTGCCTGCGGGCCCTGGGGTACACGCGTGCGCTTGGCCACGGGGCTTGAGGGGCGTGTGCGGGGCGCAGGCTTCCTGGGCGAGTGCGGGGCTTGCAGGGTGTATGCGGGACGTATGCGGGGCGCAGGCCTCCCGTGGCGCAGGCCTCCCGTGGCGCGTGGGGGGCGCGTGGGGCGCCGGGGCGTGGCCGTGCCCTTCCGCTGAGGAGCCCCTGCAGGAGCCGAGGTTGAATTACGACTGCTTCCTGCCAGGGGCTCCTGGGGAAAAGGCTCTTGGAAATACAATCTAGCCGAGAGCAAATTAAGGTTGCTAATAGCAGGGCTGCGGGGGGGAGCGGGCCCAGCCCGGGGTGGGTGGGGGGCAGCCCCAGGGGAGGCGCCCTCGGTCCTACCCTCCTCCCGGAACCCTGCAGGGTGGGGGCTGGGAGCCAGCACCCTGAGAGGGGGCGGGGGCGGAGGACGGGAGCCCGCCTGGCCGCCTGGCCCGGGCCTTGCTGGAGGCAGAAGGGTGGCCCCGACCTCCAGCCCACCTGCCTCCTGTCACCTCTGCTCTGCAGTGGTCCCTGCTCTGGGCCGTGGGGCGCCTGCCCCTGCTTCCTCAGGCCACCCCTCTGGGTGTGTGCTGGTGTGGGAGGCTCCCTGGAATCTCCTGGAGCCTCCTGGCTTGTTGGGGAGGAGTGATTGGGGGACTATTGGGGGCTGTGCCTTTTTTGGACTCAGCAGGGATTATTTTTAGGCTGGCAGATGGAGGTGGCGGTGGCTGTCGCTGGTATTATTAGACAACAGGCCTGTGGTTTGGGAGTCTGGTGCCCAGAGGAGGAGGGGGCGGGGGACGAGGAGGAGGAGGAGGAGGAGGAGGAGGAGGAGGAGGAGGAGGAGGATTAGGAACAGGAGGCTCCGGGAGGACCTTGTACTGGAGGATGATGGGGCTGGTGGCCCCTCCGCCCGTGGTCCCCCCTCACCAGGGCCGCTACCTGCAGAGTGACGCTGAGCCCCGGCCTGTCGAGGCCAGCAGCTGCCTTCTGCCGGGCCCACCCTGTCTCCTGTGTGGCCACAGGGCCCTGAGCCACAGGGGGTGGGGAGGGACCACCCCTTGGCCCGGGAGGGTGTGGGGTGCTGCGGGGAGAGGCCTCGGGGCCTGGGCCTGGGCTCGGCAGGGGGGTGCCCCCCCAAGTGAGTCCCAGGTTGCTCCTTAGTGAAAACGAGCCCATTGCGTTTTGCTCAGGTGGGCATCTGGACATCGGGGGACGTTTGTGGCCTGGCCCAGGGCCTGCCGTGCGCTGGGTACTCAGGACGCGAGGTGGCTGGCGCGGACGCTGCCCGGCCCTCCTAGAGCTCCTGGGGTGCGCGGGGTGCTCCTCCTCCACCAGCCACTGGGCAGGAGCCTATCCTGGGGCAGGACTGACGGGGCCAGGCTCCATGCACCTGGATCCAAGCAGCCTGGGCCTGGCTGCCCACCGGGCACCACCTGCGTAGACAGGGGATTGGTCTCCTCGGGGCGCCCCAGAAGGTCAGCCAGACCACAGGGGCCACCTGGTCCCCCCTGCTCTCCTGCTGCTTCCCGGCCAGAGCCCCAAGGGGCAGGCTTGTTGCGCTCTGTCCTCAGTTTCCTGCCTCCTCCCATACTGGCCGTGGCTCCGAGGGTCCAGGGCAGCTCCTGCGCCCTCAGCGCCACAGCCTCCTCTCCTGGCTGCCCAGGCTCTCTGCTGGGAAAGGGGCCTGGCCCCGCCCCTTGCAGCCCCTCACACACAGTCGCTCTGGGCTCCTTCACCCCTCCCTCTTCCCATTTCCCCTCTCCCCCTCCCCTTTATCCCCTCTCCTCCTTTTCCTTCCCCCTCCCTTCCTCCTCTCCCCCTTTCCCATCCCTCTCCTCCTTCCTCCTCCCCCTTTTCCCATCCCTCTCCTCCTTCCCTCTCCCCCTCCCTTCCCCTCCCTTCCCCCTCCCCCTTCCATTCCCTCTCCTTCCCCTCTCCCTCCCTTCCCCCTCCCCCTTCCCATTCCTCTCCTTCCCCTCTCTCCCTCCCTTCCCCCTCCCCTTCCCATTCCCCCTTCCCCTTCCCATTCCCTCTCTTCCCCTCTCCCCTCCCTCTCCTTCCCCTCTCCCCTCCTTCCCCCTCCCCCTTTCCCATTCCCCCTTCCCCTTCCCATCCCCTTCCCCCTTCCCCCCCTCCCTCCTTCCCATCCTCTCCCCCTCCCCCTCCCCTCCCCCTCCCTCTTCCCCCCCACCTTCTTGCTCTCAGTTGCTGCAGGCAGCCCTGCTGGGAAGAAGCCCACTTGCTTCCTGAGGAATCGCCTCCACTCTCTCCCCTCCTGGTTCCGGGTCCATGAAGCCCGTGTCTCTGTGTCCCCTGTGCCCGGAGTCCTGTGTCCTACCCTGGGCCAGGCTCTGCCTGCGTCCCTGCCTCTCTCTCCTGGTTTCTTGAGACCCTTTCACTCTTGGGTTCGGGTTTGGTGTCCTCCTGGGTTACAGCTCATCTCTCTCCTCCATCAAGCCCCTCTTCCCTTTTTGCTGCCAGCTTGTTTACTTTTTTTTTTCCTTGTTGGAGCTTTTCTGGGGAAAGTGTTTTATTAGACATGCTTTGGCTCGGAAAGGATCGGGCTCAGGAAGGAGTGCTTGTAGGTGTTGAGTGAGAGTGCTGTGTGTTGACGAGTTGAGGAAGCTGATAAATATTTTAGGGCTCAGCAAACCAGGAGCGTTGGACGGAGTGCAGAGGCTGGGGCAGGGCTCCCACCCCTCCACTTTCTTCTTGGGAAACTCTCTTCTTTTGCTTTCCTTAGAATCCTTGGGATGCTCCTCTTGCCCTTCCCCTCTGCCCCTGCTCGTCCAGGCCGGAAGGGGTCCTTCTGCAGAGATGCCGGTGGGGCTGACTGGCTTGGGGGCAGGTCTAGGGTCGGCCTTGGGTGGGTGCTGCGTCCTGAGCCCCTGGCCAGCTGGGGAGGGGATGGAAATCCGGAGCCTGGCGGTGCTGGGGGAGGTGTGAGAGGCCGCCTCATTGCTCTGTGGTGAGGATGAGGTAGGCATTGATTGTACTGTGGGAACCCACTTGCGCGCCCACCCACCTCCTGGCATTGCCCCCCCAGCCCTCAATCCCCTGTAGCTGGGGAGCTACCGAGATGCAGACCCCAGCTTCACCGCTAAAGGGGGCAGCTGTCAGCCCCTCTGCCTCCTGTCTTGAGCTGTAGGGCCCGAGCCCTGGGCAGGGGCCCCCTTCCATGGTCAGCCTCTGTCCCCCATGCCTGGTACCCAGGCCCTGGGATAACTCCTTCCTCTTCCTGAGGCTCCTGTCTTTCCTCTTTTTCACCTCCTGGAAAGTCCATGCAACACACAGTCCCGTATTCACAGGCACACTCACATCCCCCCAGGCACACACTCACCCGTGTGGTTTTGCCAAGAGCTCACATATGCATCATGCACACACATACACTCCCCCGTGCACACACACACGGCTCCCCCTGCTGGCTCCTGGTGCCTGCCGTCTGCTCTGTCCTTCTGGGTCCAGGATCAGCCTTTGTGCTCCTAGAGGCGGGGAGGCAGGCTCTGCCCCCTTCTGGGTGCCCCTGGGGTTGTGGGGGAGGGGCCTGCGGCAGCTGAGCCCTCTCCTTGCTTTCCCCGAGGGGCTGGAATTCAAACCTAGCCTGAAGCAAGGTTGGGGGTGGGGGGAGTTGGGAAACCTGCTGGGCCTAAGGCAGGTGAGTGCAACACTGTGCTCTGCTCCAAAAATACTCTGTGATCTTAGCTCTTTCTCTAGAAAACAGTGATGTCACCAGTAGCCAATCAGCTTCTAGAAGAGCTTGCCGCCTCCTCCTCCTTCTGCAACTTCGGGAGGAGAGGGAGAGGGGGATGGGAAGGGAGAGAAGGAGAGACACAGAGATGAACAGACAACATGTAGGCAGCCACGGAGCGGGATGCAAACATAGCAACCCAAGCACACGGAGGTCCCTCCACAGAAAATCAGGCAAAATCCCTCCCCGGTGCAGAGGGACAGGAAATCCACATATTTCCCCTAACACAACACACACACACACACACACACACCACACACTGATAGAGACATGAAAACCGAGAAAGACAGACCAGTATAGAAGAATTCACACAGGGTGGGAGCTAAGAGGAAAAGACAGAGACACAGAGACCTGAAGAGAGACAGAGCAGCACATAGAGACCCAGAGAAGGAGCAGGGGAGAGAGGGACCTGGGAAGAGTCAGAGAGACAGATGCACAGCAGGACCAGAGACACAGAGACATGAAGGAAAGCCAGAGACGACAGGAGACAGGGACACATGGGGGTCAGAGATGCAGTAAGAGTCAGTGCAGAGGCCCCACCACAGGGACTGAGGGCCGGAGCCCTTCCCCCCGCCAGAGGCCCTCAGCTCTGGGCTTGGCGCCGCAGTGGCGCAGCTGCTGTCCGTGGTGCTGCCCGGAGCTGGGCTGGGGGGAGGCGAGTCGCGGGTTGAGCCGAGGCCTAGGCCCAGCAGTGGTGGGTAGTGTGGGGAAGGGGCCCGAGAGCCTCTCCAGGGCCGTCCCTTTCCCTGGGAAACCAGCTGGACAAGGTGACTTTGTGAGCACCGAGTCCTCGTGTGGGAGGGAGCAGTTTTGGGCTGAAGTGGGGGTGGCACGCCTCCTGTGGGGGCTCAGGTGTGGTTGCCAGGGGCCGCCAGGCGGGAGGAGCCATGCCTGAGCTGACCTGTCCTCCGTGTCCTCCAGCTCAGGCCGGGGCTGGGTCCTCCACTCTGCCTCCTGCTGCAGGGTGGGGGGGACACACCCTTGCCAGCTGTGTGTTTGGTCATCTGCCAGAGGTGGGATGATCTCCCCTGAGCAGGCAGGCGCAGCAGTCCCAGTGTCCCCGCACCGTCCCCAGCATCCTGCCTGCCTGCTGGGGATGCTGGGCTCGGCAGTTGGAGGGCTGGAGGCCGCTCCTGCGCCCCTCTCCACAGCAGGTGCCAGTGAGGCAAGGGAGGAGGGGCCCGGAGAGGCCGGTCAGGCCTGCGGGCTTTTCCCTGGGGGTTGCCACAGCAGCCTGAGCCGGCTGGCTCGGGATTCCCCGCTCCTGGGTGGAGTACTCGTGTTTTGTGCTGCGAACCTCCTCGGGCTGAGCTGGGGGTGGGGCGTGGGAGGAGGCTGGCTCTGCAGCTCCTACCAGGCTCTGGTGGGAAGCCTCCTGCGAGTATCTACCCCCTGCGGCCCAGGCTGCGGCCCCTCCACTTCCTCAGTAGCCAGAGTCCTGAGAACTGTCGGGGGGCTGGGGGGTGGGGTGGGGGGACATGGTCATGGCTGTGCTCCTCGGGACTGCGGAGGGAGGATTTGGCTTGCACGACTGGATGGAACCGCTTCTTCCTCTTCCTCTCTCCTTCCACCCATCAGGTTCATGGGTGCCCGGGGCTCCAGGGCCCCCAGAGGTGTGAACAGAGGGGGGTGAGAGGGTTCGGGGGCACTGGGACCCTCTGGGGGGTGACAGAGCTCTTAAGGGGGTGGCCTGGGGCCGTGGGGAGGGGTGGAGGCTAGAGGGCCTGGGACATGGCGGGGGCTGCTGGAGCGGGACCTCCGCCCACCTCCCTTGTGCATTCCCTGTGCCACCCGCAGTTGCCCACGGCCTGCGAGAAGAACCTGAGTTTGTGACCGCGAGAGCCGGCGAGGGCGTCGTCCTGCGATGCGACGTGATTCACCCCGTGACGGGCCAGCCCCCGCCCTATGTCGTGGAGTGGTTCAAGTTTGGGGTGCCCATCCCTATCTTCATCAAGTTTGGCTACTACCCACCCCACGTGGATCCTGAGTATGCAGGTAAGGGCTGGGCTGCTGTGTGCCCACTCCTGGCTCAGCCACGGCCTGCCTGCCCTTGCGGTCGTGGTCACAGTTGTCACGGTCATGATCGCGGTCACCGTCGCGGTCACTGTTGCGGTCGAGGCTTCTCCAGCCTTCCTCTCTGTGGCCGCTCATCGTTTCCTGACTGGTGTGTTACCTGTTCCCCGTAGTCCCTGCCTCTTCCATGCCCTCCTTTGGGCTTCAGTAGGTTTTCATTAAGTGGGAGTTGAGGGAGGAGGGGCCGCAGATGGGGGGGGGCGGAGGGAAGGCTGCACCAGGGCAGTGGGACAGAGGGATAGTAGGAGAGAGGGACAGCGGGACAGTGGGAGAGAGGGACAGCGGGAGAGCAGAACAGAGGGACAGCAGGAGTGCGGGACAGCGGGACAGTGGGAGAGTGGGACAGCGGGAGAGCAGAACAGAGGGACAGCGGGACAGAGGGACAGTGGGAGAGCAGGACAGGGACAGCTGGAGAGCGGGACAGAGAGAGCGGGACAGTGGAGAGCGGGTCAGCGAGAGAATAGGACAGTGGGAGAGTGGGATAGGGACAGCGGAGAGCGGGACAGTGGAGAGCGGGACAGTGGGAGAATGGGACAGCAGGACAGTGGAGAGCGGGAGAGCAGGACAGTGGGACTGCGGGAGCGCGGTATAGTAGGACAGCGGGAGAGCAGGACAGTAGGAGAGCAGGAGAGCGGGAGAGCGGAGAGCGGGAGTGCAGGACAGCGGGACAGTGGGAGAGGACAGCGGGAACACGTGCCAGGCTGCTGGGCAGCTGTGCGCAGGAGGGGCCGAGGCACAGCCCTGTGCCCTGGGCCAGGCGGCCCCGTGGCTGACACTTTGCTCTCCCTCCCTCGGCGTGAGCCCTCATGCCCTCAGGCCGGGCGCCCCATCCCGCATCCCTGGTGGCGGCGCACCCGCCCTCTGGCCCCTCTGCACCAGCCTCCTGTCCTGTCCTGTCCTGTCCCGGGGTGTCTTGCTCGGGCTCTTCCTGCCAGCGGGGGCCTCTCCGGGAGTCACTGCCAGCGTCTGTGTGCCAGTCTACCGGCGAGGAGAGCACAGGGCCTGAGCCTGAGCACGTGAACCTGAGTGTATGTGGGTGTGAGCATGAGTGTGTGAGCGTGCGAATGTGTGAGCGTGTGTGTGTGAGTGAGTGGTGTGGGAACATGTGTGTCGTGAGCGTGTGTGTGAGCATCAGCGTGTGAGCATGTGAGCATGAGTGAGTGGGAGCATGAGTGTGTGTGAGCGTGAATGTCGTGCACTTGATTGAGCAGTGTGAGAGCACGTGTGTCCTGAGCATGTGTGTGACCATTAGTGTGTGAATGTGAGTGTGAGCATGACTGTGAGTGTGAGCATGAGTGTGAGCATGTGAATGTTGTGAGCATGAGTGTGTGAGTGCTGTGCACCTGAGTAAGCAGTGTGAGAGCATGTGTGTGTGAGCATCAGTGTGTGAGTGTGAGTGAGTGGGAGCATGTGTGTGAGCATGTGTGTGCATGAGTGCTAGGTTGTGAGCATATGTAAGTGTGAGTGTGTGAGAGCATGAGTGTTGAGTGTGTGTGCAAGTGCTGGATGTGTGTGAGTGCGTGTGTGTGCATGTGAGCCTGAGTGTGACCATGAGGTGTGAGTGTGAGCGTGTGTCTGAGTGAGCATGAGGTGTGCAAGTGTGTATGTGTGAGCATGTGTGCCTGAGTGTGAGTGTTGTGAGCCTGTGTGTGAGAGCATGTGAGTGTGAGCTGTGAGCATGCGTGTGTGTGTGTGTGCGCACGAGTGCTGGGAGTGCTGGGATGCTAAAGGAAGGCAGGGAGATGGCAGGGCCTTGCTTCTACATCTACTTCCCTTTACCCCGTCCTCCCTCGAGGCCCACCGCGCGCTCTCTCTGTCTCGCTCTGGCCGTGGTTGGTTTTGACTCTGGTTTTTGAGTGGATTGGCAGTGTTGAGATGGGTGGGGTGAGGGCGGAGGCCGGGGGAGGCCCGAAAACAGGGTGAAGGACGAGGACGAGTGGAGGGCGGAGGACAGGGTGGAGGGCAGAGGATGGGGTGAGGGCCCAGGACGGGGTGAGGGAGGAGGTTGAGGTGAAGGACCAGGACGGGGGTGAGGGAGGAAGTTGGGGTGAAGGACCAGGATGGGGTGAGGGAGGAGGACCAGGGGGTGTGTGGAAGGACCAGGATGGGGTGAGGGACCAGGACAGTGTGAGGGAGGAGGACGGGGTAAGGGAGGAGGATGGGGGGGGGAAGGACCAGGATGGGGTGAGGGAGGAGGTTGAGGTGAAGGACCAGGACGGGGGTGAGGGAGGAAGTTGGGGTGAAGGACCAGGATGGGGTGAGGGAGGAGGACCAGGGGGTGTGTGGAAGGACCAGGATGGGGTGAGGGACCAGGACAGTGTGAGGGAGGAGGACGGGGTAAGGGAGGAGGATGGGGGGGGGAAGGACCAGGATGGGGTGAGGGAGGAGGTTGAGGTGAAGGACCAGGACGGGGTGAGGGAGGAGGACCGGGGGGGGGGGGGTGTGTGTGTGGAAGGACCAGGATGGGGTGAGGGACCAGGACAGTGTGAGGGAGGAGGACGGGGTAAGGGAGGAGGATGGGGGGGGAAGGACCAGGATGGGGTGAGGGCCCAGGACGGGGTGAGGGACCAGGCCGTCGGGGGGAGGCAAGGAGGCAGGACGAGGGCCCCAGGCAAGGCGGTGCGCCGTCTCCTGTGCCCCCTGCCACCGGGGGGGTGCCAGCCACTCCCTGAGGGTCTGCTGGCGGCGCCGTGACGGCCCGTCCTGTCCCTGTCCCTGTCCCGCAGGCCGGGCCAGCCTTCACGATAAAGCCTCCCTGCGGCTGGAGCAGGTTCGCTCTGAGGACCAGGGCTGGTACGAGTGCAAAGTGCTCATGCTGGACCAGCAGTATGACACCTTCCACAACGGCAGCTGGGTCCACCTCACCATCAACGGTGCGTCCAGGCCGCTTCCTGGGGCCACGCGGGCTGGGGCCGGGATGGGGGGCGCGGTCAGGGGAGGCCTGTTTCCCGACTCTTCTGTCCCTGCTGCGGAGACGAGTCGGCGGGGCTGGGCCCTGGTCAGCAGCTCCCACCGCCTGCCCCCTCGGGGGTCTCCTGGGGCCTCTGGGGCCCATGGGGTGCACAGGATGGGCAGCTCCTCGGGCACAGGATGGGCTTGCTGCAGGTGGGCGTCCTTGGAGGGAGCGGGGGATGCGGCTCGGGGAGACCTTGCCAGCCCAGGGGTACCTTCCCGCGCTAGTGGCATTCCTGGGGTCCCAACACGACAGGGTTCCTTCCCAGGTTACTATTTTGGTTCCTTGTTCAGTATGTTCATGTGAGCGACACGTGGTGAGCGTCTGCTGTGCGCTAGCATGCACAAGGCGCTGGGGGAACGAGGGTGACGCAGCCTGGACGCGGTCCCTGCTCGTCCGGGTTTGCCGTCTAGGAAACTAGGAATCCTGCGGAGTGTCCCCAGCTTGCCGGTGCCCCGCGTTTATGGAGCCCACGAAGTGGATCCGCTGTGTGTTGACGGTGCTTTTCGAGTGTTTGGACAAAGGCAGCAAAGTGCTTTGCGGGGGCGCCCGCGGCCTGGCCCCGAGCCTGGCCCTGCTGTGGGCGGGGGTGGGCGGGGGCCTGGGTCTGAGGCTGTGACCCCAGCAGGTGCTGGGCCCTTGCGTGTCCCCACGTGGGGAGTCTTGTGTGTCCCTGGGAGTCCTCCCTTGGGCGGAGATACTCTGGAGGAGCCAGAAGAAGCTGGAACCGTGCAGAGAAATCTGGAGAAGTGGCATGTGTGCTGTGGATGTGCCACACACAGCTTGGGTCCTTCTGGGTTTGGTGTCTGTGACTGTCGGCGCCGTGGGTGGGAGAGAGATTGCTGTCGCTCCTGGCCCGGAAGCTTCTCGCCGTGTCTGTCTGCCCCGAGGGGTGGCCCCGTGTGCCCTGGCGCGTGGGCTCGGGCCGTGCTCCCGGGAGGGGCAGCCTCTTGGGGGCCCGGGAGGACGGGACGTGGCTGGGCGCCGGAGGCCCAGGGCTGATCCGGACTGCCCGGTCCACGGGGTGCACTTGGCTCCTGTCCGGCGCCTGCGACTGATCGGAGGCTTATTTTAAGTCTTTGGTGCGCTGTCCCCACCACACAGCAAGCGTTTGAGTCACCTCCTTTTGATGCCAGCTGTTGTGTGTGCTGAGAATGAAAACTCATCTTAATATTAGCCCAAGCAAAACATAATTAGGAAGGTAAATCTGTTGCTAAAAGCTTCACTGACTGAACGCCGCGCCAAGAGGCCCCACGTCGAATCCCGAGGCTCTCGTGCCCCTCCCGCGCTGGGCTGGATCTCCATGCCCTTTCTCTTGCCTGTGTCCCGTCCCCGCAGCGTCCTCAGCCACCTGGTCAGCCACCTGGGTCGTGGCCGTGGCAGGGAGGCACTCCCACGCCTGGGAAGTAGAATTTAGCTGGAAGTTGCGCATCGTGTTCCCGGCCCGTCTGGGTTCGCCTGCGCGGAAGTCGGTTCTTGGAGGATTCCTGATTGCTCTGGGGGGGACGAGCGTGGGCCGGGACCCGAGAAGGTTGGGTCCAGGGCACGGAGCGAGAGCCAGGTGATGGCAGGCGGCCGTCTGCAGAGGCGGCGGGAGGACGGGACCGTCTTGCGCCGCGTCTGGGCTGCGAGTTGCCTGTGGGGCCGACGCTGGCCCTCCTCCTCCTCGGGACAGGGAAGCGAGGACCTCAGAGGAGCACGTCGAGGCCGGGAGGCCGTCGCACAGGCAGGTCCTCAGCGTGGACCGTGCAGAGGCCTGCGGTAGCGTGAGGGTGCTCGCGGTGCCGGTACTTACGCCGTGGGGCGCAACCTGGATCCTGGCTTTTGGGGTTGGCGTGAGTGACCCGCACACCTGGGCCTGGACACGGGGCTGCAGTGCTCTTTGTCTCGTAATGAAATGAAGTAATGCACACACGCCCACGCACAGATGTACGCGCACACACATGCATGTGCGCACACACCCGTGGCACATATGCACACATGCACACACATGCGTGCACACACGCCCACACATAGATGCACGCAACACATGTGTGCACATGCGTATACACATGCCCATGCACAGATGCACATGCACTTACACACCCACATGCACACTTGCATGTACACACATATGCAGGCCCATGCACACACCCATGCACAGATGGACACGTACACACATGTGTGTGCATACACGTTCATGCACAGACACATGCACACTCGCACGCACACACACCCACGCACAGATGCAGACGTACACATGCACATGCGCTCATACAGGACTGCACACACCCACGTGCACACACAGATGCACACGTACACACACGCACATGTGCTCACACGTGTGCATGCACACCCATGCGCACACTCAGATGCACATGTACACACGCACATGTGCTCACACATGTGTGCACACGCCCATGCATATATCCGCACGTGTGCACACCCACCCACCCACAGATGCGCACGTGCACACACGCACATGCCCATGCGCTCACACGTGTGCACACATGCCCACACATATGCACACATGCGCACACATGCCCACGCACAGATGCACACGTACACACACGGCCATGCAGATGCACATGCATGTGCACACACGCACACTCACATGCACGTACATGCCCATGCATAGATGCACACACACGCACCCCTTGAGTGTTTCTCCTGTGGCAGGCTGTGGGGATACAGCAGTGGGGTGGGCGGAACCCAGACCCGGAAGGCCGCGCACAGTTGCCGCAGGGCCTTGGTTCCTTGAGGGGGCCCTTGTGGAGAACGGACTGGGGAGCGGACTTACCCAGCTCAGGGCTGGCAGGTGCAGAGTGGCGTTCCAGGCAAAGGGAACAGTGTGCCTGGAAGCCCAGAGGCAGGGAGTCGGTACTCCGGGAAGGCGGCCAGGCTGTTCCCAGGGAGGTGTCGGCGGAAAGGCTAAGGACGTGGCGCCCTCTGTCGCAGGCGCCAGGACCAGGGCCCGCTCACCCTGGGACGCCTTCCCTTACCAGGAGCCCAGATCCCAAACGGGGAGAACACAACACGGACCTTTGAGGTGAGAGCTCTCTCCCTTCATCCCCCTCCTCCATCCCGAGTTCTGAGGGCGAATATTTCCTTTATGCGCGGAGAGAGCCTGTACTGCCCACACGCCGTTGCTTCCAAACCAGAATGCTCAGTGTCAGGCATTTTCTGACGGAGATCACCTCTGGAAAATGAAAGGCCCGTGAGAAATTAGAATTACAAATGGTCTCATTCTCCGTCTGTGTTTTCCCGAAGACCAGTTGGGTGGAAACAAACCCAATTATGCCTTTATCACATAGAAAATACCCCAAAAGCCCAAGCCAAGTCTTGCTTTAGGTTGGTGAATTACTTGGAGGAAAGGCCAGCCTATTTCTAACCTGCACTATTAATTACAGGGCACTTGTAAAAAAAGAATTAAGCCTGGAAATGCAGCTGGCATGCTAACACCTAATTCTGTAAATAATCGAGAGTCAAACCATTATTTTCCTGAAAACTCGAGATTGTTCAAAGTACTTTCCTGATTAGCACCTAAATAATAAAGTAATTATGTAATTAGTAATTAATTTGTCGCTTCAGGACGTAATTTAATTTATTGTCTTTTCTTTTAAGCTTGACACTGGAGGTAATAGAGGCTGTGACTGTATTAACCGTATTTTGAGGGGCAGGCTTGGCAAGAGGGGCTCTGTTGGAGATGCACATGTTCCAGGGCAGGAGGAGAGGCCTGGGAGCTGAGATTCCTGAATCCCTTTGTCAGGATCAGGAAGGCTGTTTGCCATCATTTTTATTAGATTAGACGTTGGATGAGGATTGATGCACTTGAAGGGCAACCGTTGTGTGAGTTTTGTGCGAGATGAAGGATGCTTGATTCACTCAGTATCCACGCCCGCCCCCGAGCCCTGGAGCCCCTGCGTGCCCCCGCGTGCCCCCGCGTGCCCACGCTGAGCCAAGGGCGCTGGAAGTGACTGAAGAAAGTGGTCTTGTCACAGTCTGGCCCCTGGGAGGTTTTATGGGTTTGAACGTGCGTGGTCTGTAGGTAGGTGTGTGTCTGCGTGTACGCTTCGTCCGTCCGTCCCTTCAACACGCGTTTGCCGGGTGCTCTCTTACGTGCTAGGAACTGTGCTGGAAGCCGGGCGTACAGTGAGATGGACAGAAAAGCTCTTTGTTCTCAGGGACAGTACATGATCGTGGCTTTAAGGAGAATTAAGGAGTCCAAGGGGGTGGAGAATGCTGGAAGCTGGGTCACGCACGTAAGGCAGAGATGGCATTCTAGCAAAGATTTGCCTGAACCAGAGGAGTGAGGTCTAGGTACAGACAGGACAGCAGAGGCCAAGGCCCTGTGGTAGGAAGACCAGGATGGCGGGTGGGCTGACGCGCAGGGAAGGGGGTACGCGGTAGCGGACGGGTGGGTGAGTGAGGGGCGGCGGGACCCAGTCTCAGGCACTCCGGCTGGTTCTCTGGAGAGGCCACAGTGCCTGAGCATCCCAGAGGTCTCAGGTGTCCGGGGAGGTGGTACTGTGAGAGTGATGGCGGGAGAGCCAGCCTTCCACGCCTGCTGACGTGGGGAGATGCCTTTCACATACTTTGTCTCTTATTCCTCCCTCGATCCTGGAGGGCCCCACGTAGGTAGAGCCCTGGGGGGGCCGGGAGTAACGTGCCGGCTACCCCACCAGTGGGGCGAGCACTTTAACTGGGGCTTGACCTCAAGATGAGCTGCACTCATGCCGCCCCCGCCTGGCCCGGGCCCCAGGGCTGGGGTCCCCGGTGGGGCCTCCTGCTGGTCCACAGGGGACGTGGACCCGGTTGACTCTCCAGTCAGCTCGCACGGACGAGCTGAGGCTGTGACGGCTGCGGGTGCGTATCCGAACCGGGTGGAACTTTGGTCTAAGCTCCAGTCTGCGCAGGTGGAGGTGGGGGGACCAGGTGCAAACTCTGGAGAGCGCTCAGAAGGGAGTTGCCTGCAGACGGGGCGTCTTTCTGCTGGATGTTGGGAGGATGCTGGGAAGGGAGGAGCGGGAAGGGAGGAGCGTGCAGGATGCTCACGGGATCCCCCACAGCAGCCAGGCCAGCGGTCGCTGTGGGCCCAGGGGGAGCTCAGATAGCAGGTGCCGTGGAAGTGGGGCCTGGCCGGGGGTGGGGGTGGGGGGGCCGTGGGCATGTCAGGGGGGACCGGGGGAGGACCAGGGAGGATGGAGCTGGTGTGCGCAGGCTGCGCGAGAGCTCCTGTCCGTGCGGGGCACAGAGGCTCAGCAAACCCCTGGGGGCTGCGCATCAGCCCAGTAGGCCCGGCGAAGGTCAGCAATGTGCACCCCACCAGGCGCACTTTAGACTTTGGGTCTTGCCTCCCTGTGTAAGACTCACGTGGGCACACGGTGCAGTGCCGGGCTAGCGCCACCCTGCGTCTCTCTGCAGCCCCTCCCACCTTCACGGAAACACCCCCCCAGTACATCGAGGCCAAGGAGGGTGGCAGTGTGACCATGACCTGCACAGCTTTTGGGAACCCCAAGCCCATAGTCACCTGGCTCAAGGAGGGGACACTCCTAGGTGCTAGTGGGAAATACCAGGTAAGCGTGGTCCTCCTGGCTCACCCTTCCTTCACCCCGACCCTCCCTCCATGGCGACCTCCCACTTCCCGTGACCTGTGTGCTTGGAGGGAGAGGGGCAGGAGGTGCCTGGCTCCGTGTGCCCCCAGTGCTCCATGCCCACCTGGGACTGGCGTCGCTGGGGCCCCACGGGGGGTACTGAGCTCCGTCTCCCCTTGGCCCCAGGTGAGTGATGGCAGCCTGACGGTGACGTCGGTCAGCAGAGAGGACAGAGGTGCCTACACCTGTCGTGCATATAGCATCCAGGGGGAGGCCGTCCACACCACCCACCTGCTTGTCCAAGGTGAGAGCGCTTTCTCTCCTCTCCGTGCCCCAGACCTTTTGCAGGGCCTCCCGGCCCATCTGAGGTGCACCGGGGTTTCCCCAGGGCACGGCTGGGGTGGCTGGAGAGGTGGGCAGCCCGTGGAGACCGGGGCGGGCTTCCCCTGACTGTCGTGCAGCTCGCGGCAGGTGGCACCGTGTCGGGTGGGTTTTGGGTTTCCCCATCTGTCCACATAGTGTCCTGCTGTGCCTCGCTCTTCCCGGGGGAGGGGGCATCCCTCAGGCTCCCACCCATGGGTGATGGCGTCCGTAAATCTAGACAGACCCCAGGTGTTTGGACAGTACCGAGGGTGTGGGCAGAGCCGGGGTCCGCACGGTCAGCCCTGGGATGTCGCTGTGTGCCCCCCAAGAGGTGGATTCAGGCGCTGGGGAGGATGGCTGGACCGCCAGGGCTGCTGGGGCCGGGTCCTCTCTGTCTCCCGACTGGCAGTGCCACCCAGGTCCCTCTGCTGCCAGGAGAGCCGCCCCCTCAGGACGCGGCCAACACCAGGAGGCCTGGGGTCTCCCCCCATCTTGACTCCGCTTGCCCCTGCCTCTCCCCCCATCTGCCCCCCTGAGCTCCGGCTGCTAAGCGGCACCAGTGTCTTCACTGCTTCAGAGGCCAGATCCTTGCTTAGGACTGAGAGGAGTGGCCTTTGCCCTCCTGCGAGTCCCCTGCTCGGGTTCTGGAGGGCAGGCCGGGGCGTGGGGGGTCGGATGGCCGGTCTGGGAGCCTGGGTTTTACGGAGGCCACGTGCCTGGCGGCGGTGCAGGTGTGCCCGGGCAGGGGCCTGCAGCTGGTTGCAGGGGGGGGTGGGGGGGCATGTCGTGACCCTGCCCCAGGACCTTTGCATCTGTCGGGTCTGTCAGGAGACTGAGAACCTAAGCCCTGGCGGCCGATAGGGGGGCATCTCCACGACAGCTCCCTCTCCGGGGTCCAGACACCCTGTCCTGAGGCCCCGCGGGCCCCGCTGGGAGGCCTCAGAGCTGTCGCTCTCCCCTCCTGCACCACGTAAGGTCCCGTTTGTTTCCTGTCCGGGCCCCCCCCCCAGGGCCTCCGTTCATCGTTTCGCCTCCTGAGAATATCACGGTCAACATCTCCCAAGATGCGCTGCTCACCTGCCGGGCAGAGGCGTACCCCGGCAACCTCACCTACACCTGGTACTGGCAGGATGAGAACGTCTACTTCCAGAAGTGAGCGAGCTGCCCTGCCCTGTGGGGTCCCCAGCCACCCGGCCTCCCAGGGGCGGGGCCTCTGAGCGGGGCGGCCACAGAGGCCCTGGGGCACGGGGAGCCTGCAGCGGGGTGGCCGGCCCTGCCCCCCCCCCCCCCCCCCCGCCCCTGAGGCCTGGCCCCACTGGCTCAGGGGGGATCCTCTCTCCTCCGTGCCGACCCGCCCCTGCTTGTCTCCTTGTGTGTTCGCAGCGACCTGAAGTTGAGAGTGCGGATCTTGATCGACGGGACCCTGATCATCTTCCGGGTGAAGCCTGAGGATGCCGGGAAGTACACATGCGTCCCCAGCAACAGCCTGGGGCGCTCCCCCTCTGCCTCAGCGTACCTAACTGTGCAGTGTGAGTAGGGACGGGCGGCGGCCACATATGGTGGGGTTCCCGAAGAGGCCGGCCCCATGGGCACCCTCGAGAGCGAGGGTCACTGGACGGGGTGGGGCGGAGGCCTGACGGGACGCAGGGGGAGACGGAGGCCCGGGCTGCTGGGCCGAGGGAGGGTAGCTCTGGCCGGGCCGAGGATGCCCTGTGAGCCGGGCTCCGTGGGGGCTCCAGGATGGGCAGACCCGAGTGGTCGTGCCTGCGCCGGCGACTGGCCCACCCTCCCCCCAGACCCTGAGCGAGATGCTGTCTGGCGCTTCTCCCCTCAGGTGTGCGAGGGAGGGCAGGTGCACGTGGTGTTGGCTTAGGCTTCCCGCCAGCCCCGCGCGTCCCCTGCCGCGGATGGGCGTTTGGGGAGGAGGGGGCAGACCGTCTCCTGGGGCGACTGGGCCCGGGGCCACTGACACCCGGCTCGCCCTTGGCTCTCCACTCGCTCTTCTCCGGAGCTGCCAGGGATCCAAATGGATGGGCCGCCCCTCACGCCAGCACAGCCGAGGGCTTTTGTGGAAAAGCACAATAATTCAGTTGCTCATCTTGAATCCGTCAGCGTTGTCCGTGCCTTCCCACCCCCTGGCAAGCGGTGGTGAGACGGAGAGAGGAGGACGAGCGATGAGGCTTAATGACTTCCTTTGGTTTGAGGATGGTCCTGTCACTGTGACAGGGCGATAGGCTCCCCATCGCGTGAGGGCTGGTGCGGGACGCGGGACTGCGGCTCGCCCCCAAGGGCACGCCCGGGCAGGGCGACAGGGGCGGCCGGGCCAGCACCGAGCTGCGAGCGAGCACCACAGCGGAGACCCCAGGCCGCGGGGTGGGTCTCCCGAGGCCTCTTGCACGGCTGGCCGGTGACTGTCCCGTGAGTGGGCGCCGTGGCATCGGGGCCGGGCTGGCCTGCGAGCCCTGCTCTGCCGCTCACTGCACACAGTCGCCGTGTCGGTATCCATGCGGCGGTTCTGGCCGCGCGGGCCAAGGCATCCCCGTGCCGCCCCTGCCGTCGCCGTCATCAGCAGCGGACAGGCTCTCGGCGCGCGACGACCCGAGTCCCCGGGCGTCGAGGACCCTGAGGCCCAAGAAGCAATGTGACATGACCGGGACGTCGGGCCGGTCCCGCCCAGACCTGCAGTCAGGAACACGGTTCACACGCGACTTCGCCAGTGCCCTGCACTGGGCTGGGCCTTTGTGAAGGGGCCTGGGAAGGGACGGGCCCACCTGCAGGAGCAGAGACCCGAGGGGCGGCCTCCGGAGGAAGATGAGTCCAGGCGGGAGGAAGCCCCGCGGGGGAAGCCGTGGGCTGCCGTGCCCTCCCCATGCCTCCCCGTGTCCCCCTGGTGCCATCTCCCGCTCCCGTGTGTCCCTTTTTACCTCCTTTTTGCCTCCAAGGAGAATCCGGGATGGGGGGAGGGGCGAGGTTTCAGGTGGGTGAGACAAGGATCTTTATTTCTGCTAAAAAGTGGTTGTTCAGAGGATTTCCCATTCATAAACCTTTTGAAGATCTTGGAGGAAGAAAAACCCCTACATACAAAAGTAGGAAGCTGTGTCTAAATATACACCTCGGCCTGGTATTTATGTAATGCTGTTCTCTGAAGAGCTCCGAGTGCTCATTCATCCTCACCGCCTCACGGGAAGTTCTGGATCTTTCTCCCTGGTAGCCCTCGGGGGACGTTGGGGGAAGAGTGGAAAGGTGATGAGTCACCCACATCACAGGAAGCGCCGCGCGCTCTTCTCCCGGGGACTTTTCATCTGTGGCCGCCGAGGTCGATTCTGCATCCCAACCGCATGGAGGGGAAACTGAGGCTGGGGTGGGGTTTGGACAGCGAGCACTGTGGAGAAGAGAGAAAAGAAGCACCACTGGTCCCGCCTCGCAGCACCTGGTGCCTAGGGTGACACTCCTCTTCGGCTTAGGGCGTGGATGGAGAGGTCGGAGAGGTCGGAGAGGTCAGAGGACCCCGAGCCCAGGTCGAGGAGCCGCTGCTGGGGGGTGCGGTCAACTGCCCACTTGGAGTTTGGGGTCCGGGGGAGGAGCCTCGGGAGCCCTTGCTGTGCCAGGAGCATCGGAGGAGCGTCTGGCTGGGGCAAGCTCCGGGGCCTCCCGACTGGAAACAGGACTCGTGGGGGACGCCGGCGGCGGGCAGCCTGCACGGCCCATGGGGCATCCGTCTTGTCCCTCGTGGTGGCTGGCAACTGGCCCTGTTGGGAGCACTGGGGACACACGCAGTGCTCACTGGACAGGGAAGGGGGTGGGGGTAGGGGTGGGGGTGGGGGGTGGCAGGCCCTGGGAGGTGCGCCGTCCGTGTGGCCCCCAGGTCGGGGTGCGCGGGGCCCTGGCCGCTGCCTGGGATCCTTGCTCCTGCATGTCCTCGTGCCCTCGTGTCTCACCCCACATTGTCGCCCTGCAGACCCAGCCCGCGTCCTCAACATGCCCCCTGTCATCTACGTGCCCGTGGGAATTCACGGCTACATCCGCTGCCCTGTGGACGCAGAGCCGCCAGCCACCGTGGTCAAGTGGAACAAGGATGGCCGCCCGCTGCAGGTCGAGAAGGTGCTAGAGGGATGCCCGTGGGGTCCCAGCGCCGCGCGCCTCCCGATGGCCGAGGCTGCCCCTGAGGGTCCGGTTCCCTGCCCGGGCTCCTGCACTCCCCACCCCACCTCTGGGGGTGCAAAGCTGCTTGGGGGGGGGCGGTCTGCGGGGCCTGAGCCCCTGGCCCAGGCTGGCTGCTGTTCTGCCCGGCCCGGCCGGCCGGAGCCCCTGCCCTGACCCTGGCTCCCCACTGTGCTGTCTGCTTGGGCAGAACCTGGGCTGGACCCTGATGGAGGATGGCTCCATTCGGATTGAGGAGGCCACAGAGGAGGCCCTTGGCACTTACACCTGTGTGCCTTACAACACCCTGGGGACCATGGGCCAGTCTGCTCCCGCGCGGCTTGTCCTGAAGGTGAGTCCGGGGCTGAGCGGCCGTGGAGTGGGCGCCCCAAGCGCTGGGCATCACGAGGTGGCCGTGTCCTCCCTAGGACCCCCCGTATTTTACGGTGCTACCAGGCTGGGAATATCGGCAGGAGGCTGGCCGGGAGCTGCTCATTCCCTGCGCTGCCGCGGGGGACCCCTTCCCCGTCATCACGTGGAGAAAGGTACCCCCGGGTTCTGGAGCCTAGGAAGTGGGGCAGCGGCGGGGGGCAGTGAGGGGGAGAGGAGGGGACGGGGCTTGGTGGGGGGAGGGGGGGAGGAGCAGGTTGCGGGGCCTGGTAGCAGCTCTGCTGGGAGAAGGTGGGGTGCAGAGGAGCGGGGTGGGCCCCCTGCGGGAGGGGCAGCGGGGGTGGGCTGAGACTTGGGGTGCCCCTCGCTCCTCTGGCCTCTGACATGTGGGTGGCTTCTCTTCCTCCCTGCTGACCTGGTTCCTCCTCTGGTGCCCTGCCCTGCCTTCCTCCTGCCCCCTTGTTGGCCAAGGTAGGGAAGCCCAGCAGAAGCAAGCACAACGCCCTGCCCAGCGGGAGCCTCCAGTTTCGAGCCCTGAGTAAGGAGGACCACGGGGAGTGGGAGTGCATCGCCACCAACGTGGTCACCAGCATCACTGCCAGTACCCACCTGACTGTCATCGGTACGGGGGCTGCGGGCAGGAGGGCTGCGGTCTGGGTGCTGCACACGGTTGCCCACTCTGGGTGCTGTCACAGTCGCCTGCTCTGGGTGCTGCGCACAGTCTGCCCGCTCTGGGTGCTGTGCACAGTCACCTGCTCTGGGTGCTGCGCACGGTTGCCTGCTCTGGGCGTCTCTCCTGAATCGGCCCGCCTCGGAACCGGGAGCCTGCCACGTGCAGCCCTAGCCCTCTAGATGCTGCCTGAGGGAAGGGGCCAGGGGGCCTGTCCTGGGGGATCTTCCTCGGGCGAGATGCCCCCAGCAACACCCCCAGGCAGACCGAGGCACATGCGTGGGCAGGAGCAGATGCTGGGGGTCTGTGTCCAGAGCCCGGGAGGGGTCTTGGGAGGGCCCAGCGTGGAGGTTCCTGGTGCTGCCGCATCCACATGTAGCCGCCTGTGGGCGGAGAGGCGGTGGCGCCAACCGAGGCCAAGGCTGCAGGCATTGCCGCTGTCTCAGGCCCTGTACCCGGTGGTGCCTGTCCCCTATAACCCGAGGCGAGAGCGGATAGCCCGGTGCACCCCGTAGGGCCCGGGCCTGGCGTGGGTCGCACACCTCGGCACACACTGCCGGGCAGCGCGGGCTCAGGACGCACAGGCGGGAAGCTCTTAACAGTCGTGTTGCGCGGCCTGTCACGCCGGCGGTCGGGTGGCGTGTGGCTCTCGTGGGGCCCGACGACCTGGCGGGTCGGGGGCTTTCTGGCTTTGCCTGTGAGCTCCGGGGAGAGTGTGTGCTCGGGGGGAGCCCAGGACTTCGGCCCGGGGTGACGCAGGTTCCGGGTTCCCTTCGCTCAGGCCAAGTGCTCCGGGAGGCACGGGGCGGGTTTCCTGCCGCAGCCCTGCTGCGCGGGCGTCAGCTCCTCCGGGGTCCCCGAGGGCCCCGAGCGCCCCCCTTGGGCACTGCCCTCGCCACCACGCAGTGCCGCTGCGGCCCGGCTCGCTGGGCCCAGCTCGTTTCGGTCTGAGAGGACTCCGCTTGGTCTCCAGGCACCAGCCCCCATGCCCCGGGCAGTGTCCGGGTCCAGGTCTCCATGACAACTGCCAACGTGTCCTGGGAGCCAGGCTATGATGGAGGATTCGAGCAGACATTCTCAGTTTGGTACGGACCTCTGTGAGTCACCCCCGCATGCTTTGCTCTCTGCTTCTCCCTCCCCGACCCCCAACTTCAGGCAGCCCCCCCGGGGGGGGGGTAGACGTTAGGAGGAGATGGTTCTTGGCCTGCTAGGCCTCCCGGCCGCGAGGTGCGTGGACGCGGTGACTAGGTCTCGGGGACTCCGGGCCCTCTCTGCCTTCCGGCCTGGAAGGTTTGGGACGCCAGTTTAGCTTGTGGCCCGACGTGACCACCGGCCTCTGCTGCTCCTTCCCAGCTTTTGTGTCCTTGGATCATGCTCCTTTGAGGTTCCTCTGCCCTCTGGAGTCTGGAGGAGACTCCGGATCTTCAAGGGTGTTGTGAAACAGCCCGGCAGGAGGCGTGGACTCTAATTGTCATGCCGTGGCTTCCCCAGGGGTTCCAGGAACCCTTTGGAAGTGGTGCTTGCCTTCTGGCCTGGTCTTCAGCATCTCCTTTCCTCCAGGACCCTGTGTCTCTATCTGTGTTTATGTCTCTCCTGCTCAGTTGGCCGGATGTAGCGATGGGAGATCTTTGCCCGAACCTCGGGGGTAGGTTAGGGAATCTCAGAGATTCACAAATCAGGCTGAGGTCGGTCTGAGGCCGGGGGGCACCGCAGGGGTGGAGAGGGGGACCCGTAGCTGAGCTCCTTCCCTATCCCCATGGAATTCCCTCCCTGTCCTGAGCTGGGGACCGGTCCCCGCAGCGTGGGACACCGCCGAGCAGGAGGATGGGTCCGCTCACATCCTCCTTTCAGACCTGCCTCATCTGGGGGTGTACGCGTAGTCAGGCTCACCCGGAGCCTGGGAGCCTCCGGAGGAGACACCCCTGCAGAGGGCAACGCAGGGACGTTCAGGGAGGGCCCTCGATGTGCTTCTCGACAGCCGGGGAGCTGCCCCGTCTCCCGCCATCAAACACGGGGCCCGTGCCCCGAGCTTCCCAGGGGCCCGAGCTCTGGATGGGCGGGCTCCCTGGGCCTCCGGGGGGGAGTGTGGGGGGCTCTGTGAGTTGCAGCCAGAACATCCTCCCACATTTACCTCTGCTCCTCCTGAGGCAGGGGGCGGGGGCGGCGGGGGGCACAACCCCGCAGGTGGCCCTGCAAGCATCGCGGTGAGGCCAGGTGGCTGAGTGTCCAGGGCAGGGCGTTTGGCCAGGCCGAGCCGTGTCTGGGGACAGCCAAGTGGCAGGTGTGGGCGTAGACGGGGTTTCCCTCACTGCTTGCGGTCCTGCTCCACGCTGCTGCTCATCTGCACCGCTCTGTTACACTCCGCTCACTTGCTTTGGTGCGGGGGGCAGGGGTGGGGGGGCCGGGCGGTTGTGAAGTGGGGGAGGTCGCCTCCCCACCTCCCTGAGTGGCTCTGACTCCTGGGACTGACTCAGACGTTTGGCACACCTTTCTCGGCTGTGCTTTCTGCTGCCTCAGCATCCAGGGTGGTGAGCCCTTCCTTGCGGGGGGGGGAGAGCCTGCGGGGGGGGGGGGCGTCTACCAGGCGGCGGCTTGGGGCTCGGCCTTGGGCCTCAGGGGGCGCAGGGACACTGGACGAGGCCGGCCAGGGCCGGGTCCCGCGGGGTGATGTCTCCTCCCCGTGGCAAGGCCGGGGCACTGCAACTGCACACAGGCCGCGGCCGAGCCGGGTGGGGTGAGGGGTCTGCAGCAAGGTCTGCAGCAAGGCCTCACCCTTGCCCCAGGGCGTCTCCGTGCTGCCCCCCCCCCCCATGGTGAGTTCTAACCGTTAAAGCCTGAAGGATCCTCGTGCTCGCTGAGGGGAAACCCCTGCTTATTTTCGTCACACGCCCTCGGCTTCCTCAGATGACTCAAACCTGCTTGGGGGCCGGGGAGCCGTCTGGCTTCCCTGACGCCCCAGCATGGGCTGCCCCGGGGGACGGGGGGTGGTTCTTCCCCTGGGTTGCTGCCGCTCACTGTCCAACGATGGCCCCTGCCTTGCTCCCGGAGCCCGGACCCTCCCGAGGCAGAGCCACTCTCAGGGTGGTGCTCGGGGGCTACGCTATCCCCAGATGCACTTGCTACTTGGACCGGGGCCTTGAGCGCCACGTATACCTAAGGGTCCCGTTCGTAGCGGTGGTACCGGCCGTGGCTGGCCACCTGCGTTCTGGGACTGGCACGGCCACGTTGGGTAGGTCACCCCGCCTTGGTCGGCACCCGTCTCCGTGCCGACGCCCCGGGAGGCCAGGTCTGTCCGCCGCCGCCTCCTGGAGGACCTTGCACGCGCGCCTGTGTCTCCAGTGTGACCCACCCCACCCCCTCGTCCCCGATCCTCTCTCTTTCTTTCGGCCAGGATGAAGCGGGCGCAGTTTGGGCCGCACGACTGGCTGTCTTTGCCCGTGCCGCTGGGACCCAGCTGGCTGCTGGTGGACGCGCTGGAGCCCGAGACAGCCTACCAGTTCAGCGTCCTGGCCCAGAACAAGCTGGGAACGAGCGCCTTCAGTGAGGTGGTCACTGTGAACACTTTAGGTGAGGGCCGCAGGCTGCGCGGCCGCGGGGGCTTCCCGGGGGAGCCGGGTGGGCCCCTGCCGACCGCGTGCTCTGTGCCGTTGTGCGGGGCTTGCCCCGGCCCGGATGCCTTGTCCCCCGTCCCAGCGCTCGGGGCCGGATTCCCGTTGGGAAGAGGCTTAGCATTTGTCCTTCCTCGCCAGGCCGGGGCTTTGCAGCGTCCCGTGGCTTTGCAGGGTAGGCTTGGAGGCGCTCCTCCGTCTGCCCTCCCCGATTCCTTCCTCTGGCCTTGGCCTCACTTGCTGGCGGGCGTGTGGCCGGTTCTTGCCGTCGACTCCTGGTCCTCCATGGGCCCCGGGGCTCCATCCATGCCGTGCGAACGGGGGCGCCCCTCCGGCCTGCCCCGGGGCCTCTGCTGCCTCCAGGGCCTGTGGCTCTGATGGGACGCTCGGCCCCGCTCTGCAGCCTTCCTCCCTGGCCCTTGGTTCCCTCCCGGGGCTGAGAGGGTGGCTGAGGGCGGGCAGCGAGCCCTGGGACGGGGGCCCCGGCCTCCTTAGAGGAGGTCGCGGGATGCGATGCTCAGTGTCCTCATAAAGATGCCACGTTGTTTAGAGGATCACATTCAAACATTCAAGTCCTCCGCCTTCCCCCCCTTCCCGTTAGTTGGCGTGTTTTTTTTATCCCCCCCCCCGTCCTTTCGAGGAACTGTGTTCTCTCCTCTATGTGCGTGGATCACGGGGCCGCTTCCGTGGGTGTTGAGGGTTCTTGCTGTGTGAGCCTCGTGTCTGAAACGACCCCCACGTGGGCGTGTGGCCCTCGCCATGGGGCCGCGGCCTGGCGGTGTGCGGGGAGGCGGGGGTGCCTGGCCCTGCAGGCCCTGCCACGTACCCTCTGTGTCTCCCCCCGCTGCAGCATTCCCTGTCACAACTCCAGAACCCCTGGTGCTGGTTACCCCACCGAGGTGCCTCACAGCCAACCGGACCCAGCAGGGCGTGCTCCTGTCCTGGCTGCCCCCTGCCAACCACAGCTTCCCCATCGACCGCTACATCATGGAGTACCGCGTCGGGGAGCACTGGGAGACGCTGGACGCTGCCATCCCGGGCACCGAGGGAGACTTCTTTGCCAAGGATTTGTCGCAGGTGAGGGGCCTGGCTTTTCCCAAATTCCGAAAGTGACGTGAGCCTGGAGGCACCAAAAGTTTCCAGTGACCAAGGCAGGTGTGCTGCCTCCCACACTCCGATCTGCTGCCGAGGTCTGGGATCCTCAGGCCCTGCAGGCTCAGGGCCATTGTGTGGCCACAGAGACTTATATTGCCTTGAGGGCTTTTCCCACACACGGATGTGAGCTGGGGCCACGCAGGGCAGGTGAGGAGCCCCACCTGTGACCCTGGACGTCGACCTCCGCTCCTTGCCGGACTCTGACACGCGCTGGGCAAAGGGTTTCCCAGAAGGGCTGTCTCCTGCTTTGCCCCCTGCTTTAACAAGTTAGAGTCCCCGGAGGAAGATGCATTATCTTTTTTTTAGCAGCTGGTCCCCTGTAAACTTTGCTGTGTCTCTCTCTCACTAGAGGGAGGAAGCAGCTTATTTCATGGAAACGGACAGTCTTTTTTTTTTCTTTTTTTTTAAAGGTTTTATTTATTCATTCATGAGAGACACACAGAGAAAGGCAGAGACACAGGCAGAGGGAGAAGCAGGCTCCATGCAGGGAGCCCGATGAGGGACTTGATCCCAGATCTGGGGATCTTGCCCTGAGCCGAAGGCAGAGGCTCAACCCCCGAGCCACCCAGGTGTCCCGAAACAGACAGTCTCGTCTGTCTTTCTGTCTTCCTTCCCTGGACACTTATTCTGCGGTACAACCGGCCCCCGGGGGCCCATGAGAGCCCATGTGTGCATCCCTCTCCACCTCTGCTTTCCGCAACCTCACAGCCCTAGATTGAAATCCACCGCGGTGGGAGTATTTTTTTTTTTTTTAAATTTATTCATGAGAGACACAGGCAGAGGGAGAAGCAGGCTCCATGCAGGGATCCCAACACGGGACTCAATCCCGGGTCTCCAGGATCAGGCCCTGGCTGAAGGCGGCGCTAAACCACTGCACCACCCGGGCTGCCCAGTGGGAGTATTTTTACCACGGAAATGGAAGTTGGTAAATGCTGCAAATGAGGACTTTGTTTTTTCTTTTTCTTTTTCTTTTTCTTTTTCTTTTTCTCTTTTTTTTTGGTAACCCGAGAGCTGGTTGTTCATCACTTCCAGTCTGCCACGGCTTCGGGTACCTGTTCCCCCTTGGGGGAGGGTCTGCGGTAGGTCAGCGTCTGCCTGGGGTCCCAGGCTGACTAGAGTCTTGTCCCCGGGGCTGCAGGACACCTGGTACGAATTCCGGGTTCTGGCCGTCATGCAGGATCTGATCAGCGAGCCCAGCAACATCGCCGGCGTCTCCAGCACAGGTACGTGGGCTCGGCTCTCGTATAAGCCGAGGGCTTAGGGCCGCACGGAGTCCCTTGTGAGGGAGCTAGTCCGGGAGGGAGGCTGAGTTGGAAACGAGCAAGGGCTCTGGTTGAGACTGGAGTGTTTCTTCAGGCCCTCCAGCCCGTCAGAGGACGGGACAGGCGCTCCCCTGCTGGAGCTGTGTGCCCAGCCCTGCCTGCGGGGCAGCCGTCGCCGGAACTGGCGCTAGCCCCCTCCTCGTAGTAGTCGAAAAGGACCTGGCTCACGTTCCTTTGCTGTGACATCCCTGTTTCCGCCAGTGCGTCCTCTGTAAGGGACTGGGGCGGTGAACTGGAGAGACCGCAGGTCAGCACATACTTGCTGAAGGCCTGGGATGAGACTGCTTTCTAATTATGGTGGTTTTATTTGGAAAATTGCTGTTTGGTGTTGTTTCCTCCACTCCTTCGTCTCCCTAGGTTGTTTTTTTTTTTTTTTTTTTCCAGGCTAAATAAAGCCAACTCCCTAGCATTTTCTGCATTTATCTTTCTTTCTCTTGGCCCTGGTCCCACTTCTACGCATCTTCCTCCTGCTACGGGTCCCGAAACCTAGCAGAGCCCCTCCCTCGCCCGGTCAAGCGGGTCCCTCGGTATGGGAAGAGGCTTTCACTTAGTGATTAAGCAGGGGCTCCGTTTCCGGGGGCGCTGCTCCTCCAAGGACCCCTGGGGCCGGCGGCAGGGGCTCGGCCAGGGCGCTCGTGCAGCAGGACAGCTCCAGAGGCACTGGGCAGGCCGATGTGGGGAAGCAGGGGAGGCGGTGGCCAAGCCCTGGGGCGGAGGGGCATCACTCCTGCCTCACCTTAGGCACTGTGGCACCGAGGGTGTTTTCTTGTTTTTCCCCATACAGAGGTACCCTGTCTTGGCTTCCCTCCAGGGAGGGGACTCTAGAGCGAGGGCGGAACAGGGACCAGGGCTCACAGCCGAGGCCACAGTAAAAGACGCAAGGGTTTACATCGGCGGACTCTTCTGTGTTCAGTGGCTTTATGTCTGGCACCCGAATGGAAGACATGTACCGGGGCTCAGTGGCCTCAGCCCCCATCTCAGCCCCCCACCCCCAAGGGCTCATAGCTTTCCATCGGCCCACGCCACTTGTCAGGGTGATCCAGGCTGTTTTGGCTCTGGCCCAAGACATCCGCGTACACAGAATGTAAAGAGTGGCGCTTTCCGGTGTCACCGACTGTGAAGTAGGGCCTGGCGGGTGGGGGTCCAGCCCTGGCTCCGTCACTAACGAGCTGGGCACAAAGCGAACCGCCGTTCTTTACCTGTAAGAGGAGGTTGGACTAGTGTGGAGCGTCCCTGCGGGCTCCGGAGTTGTGAGCCGAGGTGTCAGGGACACGCTAACTCTCCCTGCAGAAATCGCTCAGCCGTGATGCGGTGGCTTGGAATCTCTGGTCACAGCCCCTTCTCCCCTCCGTGGCATTTGACTCCCAAGGTGCCTTCACAGCCAGGGTCCCATTTTGTCGGGATGGCAGGAAGCAGCAATCCCCCCTCCCCCAGGAGGCCGAGTAGCAGGGGTGTAGACCGGATAGGCTGTGTCTGTTGGCCAGTCCGTAAAGACGGTGTCTTTACGTCAGAATGAGCGCGTGTGCCCCGTGTGCCCCCTGTGAGGGCGTCTGGTAGTGTGCACCGTGGCCAAGCGGATGTTACTGTCGGAGTCATGCCCACCATGCAGACACCGTGGCTGTGACTTTTTCGCAAGCCCTGTGGACGTCACTTGACTTCTATCCACCCATCTGCGGTCCCTCTCCTCGGCCGTCCCCCTCTCTCCAAACCTCAAGTGCTAGACTTGTGCATCGTCTGTTCCACGGGGCTAGCGAAGACGCCTGGGGGCTCGGCGTCAGAGTGGGGGGGCTCTTGCGGGAGGGAGTCACGCATGTTCCTCGCCCCCTGCAGACATCTTCCCACAGCCGGACCTGACTGATGATGGGCTAGCCCGGCCCGTGTTGGCTGGAATCGTAGCTACCATCTGCTTCTTGGCAGCTGCCATCCTGTTCAGCACCCTGGCCGCCTGCTTTGTCAACAAGCAGCGCAAGCGTAAGCTCAAGCGCAAAAAAGGTGGGTGTCTGCCCCCACCGCCCTCCTCTGCCTGGCCCGGTTCCCAGTGCTCCCTGTTGGAAGAGGCGGCTCTCCTTGAGCGGGGGCTTCCTTGCCAATAGGGAAATGGGGTCTTATGGGTACAACTGCCAATGGGACTGGATGGGCAAGAGGGAGTAAGGAAGGTGGATGCTGGGGAGGGGGTGATGGGCCCAGGCCGCGAGAGGGCAGTCTGCAGCTCTGCTCCGGGCCCCATGGACCTGAGGCGAGTTTTGGGTCCCTGGCCTCAGCGGGCTCTCCTCCCCCTTCTTCTTTCTTGTAGATCCTCCACTGTCCATCACTCACTGCAGAAAGAGCCTAGAGTCTCCGTAAGTGCCCCCGTGGTCATGCTGAGTGCACAGAGGGTGGAGGGCGGATGCCGGCAGGTGGTTTGCCCGGCTCGGCCCCCAGATGAGCGTGTCTAGACTGTTTGCTGTCCACTGCTCTGCACGTGCACAGAGGGAGCAGTGGCGTAGACCATCCCAATAGCAGATAATCCATTGCTCTTTAGGTTCGGAATGTGTTTCCGTGGGTTTCTTTCACCCTAATAGATGCGCCTTCTTGACGTGTCTTGCGTAAGTCGACCTTAAGGTGGGCTTGCATTTCTTGAGCATGCCGGGAACGATGCTAGAGGTGTGACCGCACGGAGTGGGGCAGGCAGGAAGGGCCAGAACGAGGGCAGACGTGCGCGTTCATTCAAAAGCCGGCCGGCACCCGCCTAGATGGTTTCACGCCAGAGTGTTTCACACCAAAGTACACAGCCCATCGGCACCCCCTTCTCTTGAGCATCCTCTTAGGCGTTTGTGGTTGTTTATTAAGAGAAGGAAAAGAAGTGCCTGAGTGGGTGTCCGCAGCCTCACGCTCCTGCCCCCTCGCTTACCCCCACAGCTTGTCGTCTGGCAAGGTGAGCCCCGAGAGCATCCGCACGCTCCGGGCCCCATCGGAGTCCTCTGATGACCAAGGCCAGCCGGCCGCCAAGAGGATGCTGAGTCCCACCCGGGAGAAGGAGCTGTCGTTGTACAAGAAGACCAAGAGGGCCATCAGCAGCAAGAAGTACAGCGTGGCCAAGGCCGAGGCCGAGGCCGAGGCCACCACGCCCATCGAGCTCATCAGCAGAGGCCCCGACGGCCGCTTCGTGATGGATCCCTCTGAGATGGAGCCCTCGATGAAGAGCAGGCGCATCGAGGGCTTTCCCTTTGCTGAGGAGACGGACATGTACCCCGAGTTCCGCCAGTCGGATGAGGAGAACGAGGACCCGCTGGTGCCCACGTCTGTGGCTGCCCTCAAGTCCCAGCTGACCCCTCTGTCGTCCAGCCAGGAGTCCTACCTGCCACCACCAGCATACAGCCCTCGGTTCCAGCCCCGTGGGCTGGAGGGCCCTGGCGGCCTGGAGGGGCGGCTGCAGGCCACGGGCCAGGCCAGGCCTCCCGCGCCCCGGCCCTTCCACCATGGCCAGTATTATGGGTACCTCAGCAGCAGCAGCCCCGGGGAGGTGGAGCCGCCGCCCTTCTACATGCCGGAGGTGGGCAGCCCCCTGAGCTCCGTCATGTCCTCCCCGCCCCTGCACGCCGAGGGGCCCTTCGGCCACCCCACCATTCCCGAGGAGAACGGAGAGAACGCTTCTAACAGCACGCTGCCCTTGACTCAGACGCCCACAGGCGGCCGCTCCCCCGAGCCCTGGGGCCGGCCGGAGTTCCCCTTTGGGGGCCTGGAGACCCCGGCCATGATGTTCCCCCACCAGCTGCACCCCTGTGACGTCGCCGAGAGTCTGCAGCCCAAGGCCTGCCTCCCCCGAGGACTGCCCCCCACGTCCCTGCAGGTGCCCTCGGCCTACCCGGGCATCCTGTCCCTGGAGGCGCCCAAGGGCTGGGCAGGCAAGTCGCCGGGCCGAGGCCCCGTCCCGGGGCCCCCCTCCGCCAAGTGGCAGGACAGACCTATGCAACCTCTGGTGAGCCAAGGGCAGCTAAGACATACCAGCCAAGGTATGGGCATACCCGTGTTGCCTTACCCCGAGCCGGCCGAGCCGGGGGGGCACAGCGGCCCCAGCACGTTTGGCCTGGACACCCGGTGGTACGAGCCCCAGCCCCGGCCCCGGCCCAGCCCCCGGCAGGCCAGGCGTGCCGAGCCCAGTTTACATCAAGTGGTGCTACAGCCGTCCCGGCTCTCACCTCTCACCCAAAGCCCCCTGAGCTCGCGCACCGGCTCCCCCGAGCTGGCGGCCCGAGCCCGGCCCCGCCCGGGGCTCCTGCAGCAGGCCGAGATGGAGATTGCGCTGCAGCCGCCGGCCGCCGGCAGCTTCTCCCGCAAGTCCACGCCGTCCACGGGCTCCCCGTCCCAGAGCAGCCGCAGCGGCAGCCCCAGCTACCGGCCTGCCGCGGGCTTCCCGGCCCTGGCCGCCGCCTACCCTGCGCCCCCGCCTGCGCCCGCGGGGCCTGCCGACAGCCTGGACGTGTTTGGACCCACGGCCTCCCCTCGCAGAGGGGGGGAGGAGCTGCTGCGGCCGGAGCCCCCCCCGCCGCCATTACCTACTTCGGGGTGAGTGCCGGCCGGTTGCCCTGCCCGCGTCCGCCTGGTCATCCTCGCCCCCATTCCCCACCCGCCCCCACCCCTCCATCACCCCGAATGACAGGGCTTGTGTGGACATGCTGCAGCATCCCTTCTGGAGAGTTCTGGTCTTGGCATCGGCGGGGCGTGCTCGTGGGGTCCAGCGCGGGGCGGACCTGGTCCCCCCACCCCTCCCCTCCCGTGACGGGACAGACACGCGTGGGCAGGGGAGGGGCGTGCCGTGCAGGCCAAGCGGCCCCCAGGTCCTCTTGCAGTGCAAAGCGCTCCCGTGCTGTGACCCTGGCTTGGGGCGGGGAGTCCAGGGCCCCCCAGACACCTCGGATCCAGCCTCCTTGCTGCCCTGGCCCATCCTCCCCGCCAGGCAGGACCCCAGAGCCCCCCCTCCACCCAGGACCGGTTGCCAGGCCGGGGCTCCTCCCCCCGCCCCCCCACCCCCCTGCCCTTAGCAGCCTAGAGAGCCGGAGGGGCCGTCCCCCAGACCGCCCCCTGGGCGGGGAGCAAGGTCTCAGGCCTGTGAACCCTGTGCCCGGAGCCACACACCCTACCCCGACCTGTGTGCCTCGCAGGAAGCTGCAGACAGACAGACAGACAGACAGACAAGCTCCTGCGATCAGCCTGCCCGAGAGAGCACACTCTAAACTGTAGCAGCTGGTATTCCAGGTACCAGAGTCGGCCTGGACGCCCGTCTGTGCCTTCTTCTCTCACCTCTCTTGCCCCGACCCCTCGTCCCTCCTCCCCCTCCCCCCTCCCCCCTCCTCAAGTCTGGCTTTCCTTCTGTCTGTCCTCCTTCCTTCTCCATCTTCTTCGGGTTGGCCCGACTTGCTCCAAAGGGCTGGCAGCGTCTCTGTAGTGCCCCTCACCCCTCCTGGCCTCCCCTCCCCACCCCTCTCCGCCCCTCCCTCTCTCTCTCTCTCTCTCTCTCTCTCTGGTTCCGTCCTTTGGTCTCTCTTGATGTGGCCGCCTGTGCAGGGGAGCAGAGTGTTCCAGAGGAGGCTGGCCTGCTGGTAGGCAGGATGGGAGGCGGTCGGAGAGGAGGGAGCCCAGCGCCCTTCCCCTGCCCCACGCACTCCCACCCTCTCTGGTACCTGGAAGCACAGCCTCCCCTCCCGCTGCCCCTGCTCCTGGCGGGCGGGGAAGGCGAGGCGAGCTCTAGCTAGGACGCCGGGCGCGGCGCCCACGGAGCCCGGCCTCTGTCTGTGCAGGAGATGCTGTGCGCCGCAGCCCTATCGTCTGTGCTTTGTGCAGCGCTCATCTGCCTCGTCCATCGTGCCGTCTGGTTCTCTGTCTCTCTCCTCTCCTTCCCCTCACCCCATTCTCTGGCCTCGCTTGTGGTTCTCTGGCCCCCGTGCTCCTCCCCTCCTCCCCTCTGGGTGTGCGTGGGTGGTTGCCCCACGGCCCGTGTTGATAACTGCTTTGTTTCTGATTGATCTCAGCTATCTGGGCAGTGTTGTCGAGACAAGCCTCTCCTCAGCTCAATAGGTAAGGGAGCTCCGCGGCTGGGGCGGGGCGGGGGGTGGACAGGCGGACGGGGCTTCGGCAGGGCCATCGCTTCCTTTACAGGGGAATCCAGGCCATGTCCCCTCCCCCCCGCGTGGGCGGCAGCTCCGCTGCTCTGGGCCCCACGGCTTCTGGGTTCCCCACATCATGCTGCTCCCACAGCCTCACCGGGCCGCGCTCGGGCACCGCCTAGCTGCAGCTTCTGATGCCCGCCCCACATGCCACGCCTGCCCCAGAGCCTCCCTGCAGTTCCCCTCACTCAGACCCCTGCTGCCCACACACCCAGGGCCTCCCACAGACGCCCCCGGGGACCCTGCATGCTCCCCGAGGGGCCTAGAATGCCTACGATCCGCTTTGCATCTCTGCACCTCTGGAAACACCAGGGCCACACTCAGATCCAGAAACACCGCCTCTCCCCTGTCCCCCCGCAGCCTCAGGCAGGGTGTCCCCCCCCCCACCCGCCCCATCCTGGCCCCCCAGAGACTCAGGTCTTCCTCGGGGGTTGCTGGTCCCTCCCAGTCTTCTCGGACTCGCTCTGATATTGTCAGGGAGCCAGGGTTGGGGTGCGGCCCGTTCCTTCCCTCAATGGCTGGGTCGTCCCCAGGACCAGGTCACCTGTAGTCCTGTGAGGTCAGGGGCGGGGAGACGCCACTGCTTGCCGTGCCCCTTGCCTGCCGGAACCCGTTGGGGGCTGTTACAGGACTGACACGTGGACCTTGCCTTCGGGTCAGATTGCCCCCAGACCCCGTAGTGGCCACTCCCGATCCCACTGGGTCACAGCTCCAGGGGCCTGGGAGGAGTTCCTGGGCACAGAGGACAGGCTGGCCCTGGGGCAGCGCCGCGCTCCTTCCTCTGCCCTCCTCCGAGGGCGTCCCTGCCCCCAAGCCCTGCCCCCAAGCCCTGTCCCCTGCCCCCAAGCCCTGTCCCTCCCGCGTCCTTGCAGGTGGAGGTGTCAGGAATCTGGGGGCTCCCAGAGGGGTGTGAGGTCTCCTGCAGAGGCTTGGGGTCACCCGAGACTCACTGTCTCCCACGGTGGCTGCAACACTCCTGTTTGCCATGGACGCCCCTGCCTGTGCTTCTGGGCACTAGCAGCGTGGGAGCTTCCCATGGGGAGAAGCACCTGCGTCCCCTGCCTACCTAGAGATGCCAGACGGCTCAGGACGCTATGCTCAGGCGTAGGACAAGCCATGTCCTTGTGCTCTGCAGCCGCAGGCTTGTTAGCAGCCGAGGCCCCCGGGGGGCGTGTGAGGCTGGTTGGGTGTCATGCTGCGGCCACGAGCAGCGGCGGCGAGTGGGGCCGGCGTCGGGCCATAGGTGTGAGCCCACCCTCACCTGCTGACGGCCACCCATCCCCCACCGTCCGTGCTCGCCCTCCCTCCCTCCCTCCCTGAGTCCCAGTTCTGACCCCCGCCACCCCCAGAGAGGAGGGAGCTCCAGGCCCAGCCGTCACTGCACTCCCGGACAGTGCCCGGACCCCCGCCTGGGGTGACTGCCACGCCCTCACCCGGCTGTCGCCCTGCACCCCCAGCACGTCCCACCCGCCCCCGCTGAGGGCCGGGCCCCTGTACCCTCACTGCTGTGGCAAACCCAGAAACCAAGGGCAGTGGTGGGGGACCGCGGGATCCTCGGGGCCTGGCCGGGTCCCCAGCCGAGGAGAGTCAGGTGCCCCCCGCAGCCCGGAGCCGGGCCTTGGTGGTGCTGGGCAGCACGAGCCACCCTAGTCCTGCTTGCTGAGAGCTCCCCGGGTGCGGGAGCTGCTGGGGCCATCGGGAGGCGTTAGGCTCCTCTTCAGACGCTGTCTTCATGCTGCGCCTTTGCATGTGTCTCCACTCGGTCTTGCTTGGAGAGGATGTGATGCGTCTTGTCTACGTGCGTTCTCGCTCTGTTCCTGTTTCCTTCAGTCTGTCTCCTGCTCCTTCTCCCCTGGGCCCACAGCGGTCCTCCTCCTCTCCCCCTCTCTGCCTCCCCTCCCTCTCCTCTTCCCAACTCCCGTCTCGGAGCGGGAGTTGTACTGTGTGGACCTGCCCTGTGTGGGGCCGGCGGGCTCCCGGACTCGTCCCCCGTCCCCGTCCCCATAGCAGGCCTCTTCTCCCCTCGCCCTCGAGCCCTGTCCCTCAGCACTGACTTTGGCCTGTCGGATGGGGTGGGTCTGGGGGGCGGAGCCCAGGAAGGGGCTCCCGAGTCCCGAGTCCCCGAGGCCAGACCCTGGGTTTGTCCCGACCCCACGGGGAACGGGGAACGCTGCCGTCGGTCATCACGGCTTGGGGCGGGGGCACGACCTCCGCGGTCCAGACTTTCTCTGTTGTAAGGGGGGGGCGGTGGCGGGACTTGTTCCCGGCTCACCTTGGGCACCACTGGATTTCCTGCCCCCACCCCCCACCCCGGGTCTGGTCAGGTGGTTACGCAGAGGAGGAAAGCTCCCCTTCCCTCCCGGCCACCAACTGTCGGGGTGCCCGGCCCCGGGGGGCAGGCGCTGGCCTGCGGTTCTCACCTCTCTGTCCTGCGGTCTGCCTACTTTTGGAACCTTTTTGTCTGTGTCTTTTCTCCACTGTTTTGGGTGAGCACAGAGCTAAGCAACCATTAGCCAACCCTGGGCTAAATGCTTGATTTGTATGGATTTTATGAAAACAGAAAGAGAGAAGATTCCAGGCAGTTCCTAGCAGTCGTGACCCTCAGTGAAGCATCAGTGGGCTGGAGCGCTGGGGTTCAGGGGAGCTCCACAGACATGGAAGATCTAGGGAGACCCTGGGCTTTTAGGGTTGTACCCCCCCCCCCCAACTTCTTGGGATCAGGAGAGCCTGGTCTGCTGGGCTCCTGCAGGTTTTCAGAGGACCGGGCCTGAGGGGGAAGGGGGCCACCCTCCGTCTGTCGGAGAGCCCGGTGGGTGCTGTTGTGGGGTGCACCCTGCTGGTGCACCGCAGACTCCCAGGCCGAGGCCGCGGCAGGGGTGAAGTTGCATAGCCCAGGCCTCCCACCGTCTCCCGGCAGCGCGAAGCTCCGTTGTCCATGGTCCCCCGTGGGCCTGGGACGTGGTCCCCTTCTAGAGCACAGAGGCGACTTGATTCCAAAGGGCGTCACGGGCTGCAAGTCAAGTGTGTTGGGCCGCATTTCACGTTTTTTTTTCTGTATAATTTGCCAAAAATAATTCAATTTTTGCCCTCCCCTCCCCGTCTGCCCCATCCGTCCGCCCCATCCGCCCCGTCCTTCCAGACACTTGCTGTTATTTCTCCCTCCTGCATCGGCAGAGTGTCTCGGGGCCTCCAGGAGCCTTCGGTCACGTTTCTGTGTTTGAGCGCTGAGCCCAGCGCGGAGGTGGGTGGACAGTAGGCGTCCCGTCCCGGAGGGGCTGCGGCTCGGCTGTTCCACAAGGGGAAGTTGGCCCATCCTCCTCAGCGGGTCATCACGGTTTGGGAACTTTGGCCTGAAGACAGACCTTGAGCGCCCCTTCCCCACCCCTGGCGCGTCTTTCCAGGGGTGCACGGGGTTCCCAGGTGGAGCACGGGAGCGCGGCCCTCTGCTAGGTGGCTTCCGAACCTATTTCCTTCAGGAAGAACTCGGAAGAGCCCTTTGATGTTCTCAGCCTCGGCTCTGTGTCGTGAGAGCTGGATCCTTAGGCGAGCTGCTTCAGTTTGCCCCTCTGAGAAATGGGGTCAGTCCAGTATTCACCCGGTAGGGTTCTCGTAAGGACGGGAGAGAACAGTCAGTGCGGCCTGGTAAGTGGTGACTAACCGCCGCGTGACAGAGGCGATGAAGGCCGCGACACGTTGATTTTAGTGAGGACGTCCTTGGAGGTTTCACCCGGCTGGGAGGGTCCCCAGGAACGATCCCGGGCGCCTTGGCCAGTTTCTCTCGCAGCCTCTGGGTCACTCACCCTGGATTATGTGGTTTAAGCCCTGCCCCCTGGGGCCTCGCATCCCTTACCTCATGTGGTCCCTTTGAAGAGGCTGGCCCGGACCGGGACACAGGTAAACCCAACAGCTGATTCACACCTTTGATTCTCCTTTTAGGAGCTGGAGAAGCCCTAGTCAAGGATGAGAAGGGGGTGAGCACTGCCCGCCAGCATTGCAAACTCATGCTCCCTCATCCCCTGGCCATCTCCACCCGTTGCCCGCCTTCCAGATTCCCTCGTGGCCGCGCGGCCGCCCTGTCGGGTCCGTGCGGGTGGAGTCGAAGGAGGAGGGGACGGGGATTTGCAGGTCGGGTCTCTGGGGGCAGAAGACCTGACTCCTAACGGTGAGTCGGACTTCCCTCCGAGACCGTGTGCTGCCTGCCCGCGTGTGCGTGGACGTGGGGCCCCCGCGCTCTGTGCTGTCAGGGCCTATGGGAAACAGGCACAGTGCTGGGCCTCTGACCTGGACTACAGAGGAGCCGCCTCTGACCTGGACTTCAGAGGAGCTTCTGGGTACTTTATGTGCCGAGAGGGTACGGAGTGATGGCATCCGTCAGGGAAGGTGGAGGTGGCTTCATGGCCACTTACTGAGGAGGCCCCAGAGACCAGAGGCTTACCACCAGTCAGCCTGCGGGTGGCTTCTTGCTCCTTCCCCGCCAAGTCCCACCGGTCCCGGGAGACGGGCTGCAGACCTCCCTCCCTCCCTCCCTGCGTCGTCGGTTCTGCCTTGGATTGTCGGCTCACCGCTGGCCGCTTCTCCCCCCCAGGGTTGGCTGTCCTCCTGCTAATCAGGACTTACCCAAAATCCATGTGCTGCAGTTGGAAGAGGCTGGAGGAAGAGCGTGGTCGCCTCCGTGGGTGGCCCGGGGGGGGCACGCTGCGCCCAGCGCTCTCCCTGCCTCTCCTCCTCGGGCTCCTCCTTCCCGGGAAGCAGTGACACTGATAACTCGCCTTCTAGGTTTTCCTTTATGACCCGCGGGCAGTTGTCTCCCGTCCAGTGTGCACCGGTTGCCTCGGCCCAGCCTCGCAGCGGCCTGGGGTCCCCCTGGGTCGCAGAGGCCTCACGGCTCCAGCAGAATCGTGGGCTTCGTTCTAACTGCAGGGTTGATCCATCAGGCGAATGACCACGTCCGCTCGCGGCAGGGGGACAGGGAGACCGCGGTGCGCGTGGCGTCTCTCCCATCCCTGCTTTTCCCACCGAGCCTGAAAGCGTAGACAGTCCTTGGACATTTGCCACCGAAGGCAAGGGCTTCACGAGGCTGCCGGATTTGGATGCCCGGCGTCCAGGTCGACGTCCAACTTCTTTTGGACTCTGAGCCTAGGCCGTGGGAGGTCCGGGTGCCCGCCCGCCGAGGTGCTGCTGGATGACCATGCCGCCGCCCCTGGCTGCTGGGTGCCACCTGGCTCCGGTGGGCGCCGGGAAGACGCCCGGTGAAGTGGGTTGTATGCGCCCCCCGCCTCACGGGGCGTGGGGCTCCTCATGGGCCCTGGCCTTCTCCTCCCCGGAGGACGACAGTTCAGCGGCGGTCCTCACCTGCTCTAACCTGCCCTCTTACTTTCCACTTTAAGGTCTCGGTCGTGGTGATTTCTGGCAGCTTGGGGCACGGATGCCACCTTCTTCCCGCGTTGAGTGACACGTGATGCGGCCCCCTACTAAAGCCTGTCTCCCCCTTTCTTAGGTCTTCTCGTTGTTCCACACGGTGGTTTCCATCCGAGGTAGGCCTCCCGTGGCTTGAGCCTTCTACCGGCTTTTCTCCCTTCCAGGAACAACCGAGAGGCGGGTGCCCGGGGACCACCGTGCACACCTGGGACTGCCCAGCACTGTGCCTGTCCTCCTGTGGGCCGGTGCTGTGGTTTTCTTCCAGCCACTCTTCGAATGCTCCCTCTCTGGGGGCTGACCTGTGCCTCTCTGATTGTCCTTCCAGAACACATCCACCTGCACCCGGGAACGCTGCTACACCTGAGAGGCTGGAGGCTCTGAAATACCAACGGATAAAGAAGCCCAAAAAGTCATCCAAGGGCTCCTCGAAGTCAAAGAAACGATCCGGTAAATGGCAGATCCTCTCTTTCCTCCTCTGTCCGCCGTCATTGTGGGGTTGTTCGTCTCGGGATCCCGTCCCTGGGTTGTCTCCAGAATTGAATCCAGCAGTTTATGTCACTGTTTCTTTTTAATATTAGTTACTAAGTAATATGTAAGTATGATTTCCATGTAAACATTAGAAAGACAGGGTCTCGGATTGTCCTCTCAATCGTTTCCTCCCCACTGGGAACCATCCTTTTGTTCTTTTTTTTTTTTTTTTTTTTGAGATTTTATTTCTTTATTTGACAGACAGCAGGGGAGCACAAGCAGGGGGAGCAGGGAGGGGGGAAGGGGAAGCAGGCTCTTTGCTGAGCAGGGAGCTTGGTGCGGGGCTGGACCCAGGACCCCAGGATCATGACCTGACCCAAGGCAGACGCTTCACCGACGGAGCCCCCCAGGCGCCCCGGAGCCACCTTCTTGGTTGTAAATGTGCTTTCAGAGCGTTCTGTGCATTTGCCTCCAGGAGATACAGCGTGTTGCCTCAATGCGTTTCCAGACAACATAAGTAGCATCTTGATCCCTTTCCCTTCTGCCATAGGCCTTTTGGAACTCCCTTTATTTCCTTATATATTTCTTCTCTGTTATTTCAGACCGTCTAGTTGGATGTGGGATTTGTGGGGTCCTACTCAGTGCTTAGGGCACCTGGTGGCATGGACCTGCCCTCTGCGGGATGACCGAGATAAAATGAAATCCCCTTACGGTAGAGAGAACATTCCTGCTGACACATGTCTGATGTTTTCATCCCACACGGAGGGGTAGCTGCTAAGGTAGCGCAAAAATAATTCAGCCCTTCCCTACACTTAGAAAATTCTTTGGTATTTATTATGTCCTCTTTATTTATTTCACCAATGGTTTTACGAATCTTGTCCCAGGCTGTCAAAAGAGACAGCTGGACAGCTTCCTCGCCGATCTTTAGTAACCATGGACAGTGTTACTACTTTCTTTGGAGGCGGGGTCACGGGCAAGCCTTCTATGAGGCTGCCGGGATCTTCGGAAGACAAGGAGCTTTGGGTGGCGCTCGTATCCTGTTGGTTTATAGATGGGCGAACTGAGGCAGAAGAGGAGAAGATGATGTTTTTAGGGCTTGAGAGAGGAATGGGAGCCCAAAGCTTGAATGTTCAACCCACTTAAGCTCGTTGCTGTTGAGGACGCACGTACCCACCCACCTACCTATGTTTGTTTGTTTCTTTTAATTTAAAAAAAATTTTTTTTAAAGATTTTATTTATTCTTAAGAGACAGAGAAAGAGGCAGAGACACAGGCAGAGGGAGAAGCAGGCTCCATGCAGGGAGCCCGACGTGGGACTCGATCCCAGGTCTTCAGGATCATGCCCTGGGCCAAAGGCGGCGCTAAACCGCTGGGCCACCTGGGCTGCCCTGTTTTATTTTTTTATTTGCTTTTTTTTTTTTTTTTTGCTTATTTATTTTTAACAAAAAGAGCCACACCAGATCCCTGTGTTCCCTCCCGCTCTGCCCCGGCGTCCTGTTCCTGTAAGACGTTGATGGCTCCCAAACGTCTCTTCCAAGCCCGAGTCTCTTCCAAGAGCTCACGTCTCATGTTTCCAGCTGCCTGCTGAACACGCACTTAGATGTTTTATAAGCCTCCGAAACGTCCAAAATAGAGTTATTGATCACCCTCTCCTACCTCCTCCCCACCTTCTTGCATAGCACTGCTACAGGCCTTGCCACTCAGCCTTGCTCCTTGTCTGGCCTCACGGGTTCTGTCCAGCCACTTGGTAAGGTCTGCAGGACCAACTTTTATAGCACGTCCTCTGTCCGACTCTTTCCCACCTCAATTGCTAAAACTAAAGCCATTCCCACCCTGATTCTCGCAGTGGCCTCCTTGCTGGTTGTCTCGCTCCCTCCTTACTTCTCCTACAGTGCAGTCTACACTCAGCAACTGGAGCGATCTTCAGACCATGCAGTAGCGTCCTCTTGGCAATGCACACACACATGCACCTGGAGAAAACCTTCTAGAAGCTTCCTGCTGCAGCCAGAGCAGATTCCAAGCTCTTCAGGATTCCCGCCTCCGTCTTCCTTGCCTCACTGTCCTTTGCTCACTCTGCTTCAGCTACGATGGCCTGCCTTCCTTCGCCCGCCCTCCCTCCCTCCCTCCCTCCCTCCCTCCTTCCTTCCTTCCTTCCTTCCTTCCTTCCTTCCTTCCTTCCTTCCTTTTTTCCTTCCTTCCTTCCTTCCGTCTCTGAAACGTGGCAGTTGGCTCATCAGCCATGGGTCTCACTTTCGCCCATCCTCCTTCTGTTGAGAAACTCCTCCCTTGGGGCTTCAGAAAGCTCGTCGGCCTTTCAAGAGTAGAACCATTCTTTATTTTTTGGTTTATTTTTTAAGATTTTAGTCATTTACTTGAGAGAGAGAGAGAGAGAGAGAACGAGTGAGAGGGAGAAGCAGGCTGCCTGCCAAGCAGGGAGCCCGAGGTGGGGCTCGATCCCGGGACCCCCGAGATCACGCCCCGAGCTGAAGGCAGATGCTAACTCACCGAGCCGCCCAGGCACCCCAGGACCGTGCTTAGTCATTTGCTCTCACGTGGCCTTCTTTTTGTCTTTCTTTGTAGGACTTTCAGTATCTGGAAATTTTATTTCTGTATTTTTTAAGTGCACTAAAGTATAATTTTCTAGAAACCCAGCCCTTTACTGCCGTATCTGCAGAAGAGCCACGAGGCAGCGTGGTGGCCCTGGCCGTCTAGGAAGGGCCTGGCTCTACGGCAAGGATTGAAGTCTTGGGTAGAGTCCATCACTGCTGGGGGGCGGGGGGTGACAGCACGTGTTGAGGTCCACCCATCCTTGGAAGCCCCAATCCCAACTCCTACAATGATGCTTGGTACCTGGGAGGCATGGAAGGAGAAATATCGATATTACTCTGATAAAAGTTAAAATACTAGATAACAGGTTTTAAATCAAAACATTTAATATTACATAAAAGATAAGTGCTGGTGGACTGGGCGCATCCTGCTTCCCTCCGCTCTCCGAGCACCCAGGGGAGCGGATGCGGGTCATTGGTGCCCAGCAAGGACCCCCTTGGCCACAGGGCCCCCAGCCCTGGCTGCACCACAAGGGGCTGAGGGGTCACTGGTGGTGAGGACGGGGTTGTCTGCTGCAGTCACCCCCGGCCCGGCTACGCTAATGAGTCTCATCCTGCTAGAAAGCCGGGGTATGAGTCTCCATGGATGGAAGAGGTGAGTGCGTGGGGTTTCCGTCTTCCCTTTCACCCACTTTATTTTCTTCCCGTTTGTTTGTTCCCTCCTCCCTAGACGGTCTTGCCTCCCAGGCTCAGCAGCTTCCAGACTCCCAGGTTCTGTGGCCCGATGAAGCCGTCTGCCTCCGAAAGAAGAAGAGACATTCTCGGCCTGACCCCTTTGCCCGCCTCTCAGACTTGTGCCACCGCCAGCTCCCGGAAGACCAGACAGCGATTCTCAACAGCGTGGATCACGACGACCCCGGCCACGCCACCTTGCTGTGACGCCAGGAGCGCTGAGTGGTCCCTGAGTGGCGGCGCGGCGGCGCTGGGCTGAGGGGCCGGGGAGGGGGCCGGGGTGTGCCGGCAGGGGGGCAGCTGGGGGGCTGCTTCCCCTGCGGCCTGGCCGGCGGGCATCGCCGTGGGGACAGAGGGCCGGGGCTCGTGGGAGCGATTAGGAAGCGAACGGGGGTCAGGGAGGGACTCACCTTGCCCCCCTCGGCTCTCCGGCAGTGGGATGTTTCTCGCCTCTGCAGATCCCTTGGGAGCGAGGAAGGGAAAGCAATGGCTCTTACTGCTCTCCGCTCTGTGGAGTGTTCGGGTCCTGGAGGAGGGCTGGACTCCCCTCCCCTCTTCCGAATCTACATATACATAGATATAGATACAAATGCATCGTATGTAGTTTGTGGGCCTCTCTATGTATATATATGTACATTGAAGCAAAGTGCTGTTTATTTCTGTGGTCAGTGGAGGAAGGAGGAGGAGCGTGGCGAAGGCGTGGGGTCCGTGGGGGGGGACCCACAGGGCCAGCGGGCGTCCCCCCGCAGCCAGGAGCCAGGCCTCCTCTGCTGAACTCCCCGAGCACGGAGGGGCCGCGGCTGGGCTACCGCACAGCTAAACCCGAGCCTTGGGCCCGGCTCAGGCCACGCAGCGGGGGCTGCTCAGCAGCGAGGCGGCCCCCCTGCAGCCCCCCCGTCCTGCGGCCCCGGTGCTGAGCCCTGAGCTGCCGAGCCCTGAGCTGCCGAGCCCCGAGCTGCCGCGGCTCTATTTATATCCTGCTCGGCTCAGCGCACTCCCGAGTGGAGGATTGGATCCCTCCTTTCCTTTTGTGGGAGCTAATTCCCCAGATTGAGTAATTGCCACTTGCAGGCCCGCCTGCGGCTCCTCCCGCCTCCCCGCGTGCTGCCTGCGGGATCCTCTTGGCCTGGGGCTCAGCCGCCGGGTCGGGTCGGGCCAGGCGAAGGGAACGGGCCCAGATTCCCAGTCCTGGGGGCACGCTGGGCCCCCTGCCGTCCCCTGGATTCATTTACCGGAACAGGCTGAGGCAGGGGTAGAGCTGGAAGGGGAGGTGGGCCGGGGCCTGGGCTCCGACCTTTTCTGCCACAATCTTGTCCTAGTTCACAGCATTAGCAGCAGAAGCGCCTGCGAGGCCGTGTTGCCGTGCCTGAGGGTGCATCTGTGTCCCAGTGCGGTGGTGGTGCTGCCGGGCAGTGCCCCGCTCCATGGGGCCCACGCTCTGGCCACCTGGGGATAAAGGTGCTGCGGGTCCTCGACGTGTCTCCTCCTGGTGCTCTGGTCCTGGCAGCTCAAGGCACCTGCCTCTCCCTGCCACCTGTGTGGCTGCCGCCTGGTCAAAGCGCCAGAGGCTCCGCACAGTTGCTAGCGGGAGAGCGGCGCAGGGGGAGGCCCCGAGGGCTGGGGAGCGGCGCCTCGCTGGGAGCCCCATCTTAGGGTCGGTTCTTCTCTGCCGCACAAGCTCTGGTGCTTCCGTCCTGTCACCCTGCCAGTGGGGCCTGACTCCGCCTTGGGGGTCTGCACGTCCCCAGCCACGGGTCGCCCGAGGGCGGGGAGGCGGAGGGGGAGGGCCCCACCCTGGGGACCCTCCGTGCTCCCTGCCCTGGGCTCCCTGCCCTGGGCCTCGGGCGTCCGGGACCACCCGGCCAGGGTGATGAGGAGCAGAGGCCGGGCCTCCGCCTGGCGCCCCAGGGCAGCTCTACCTCCGCCCGGGCTTGCGGGGAGCGGTCGCGAGTCTCCCGCCAGGTCACTTGCAGCCTGTCCTGGTGCGCGGGGTGCGGGCCGACCGGGCGGATCCCGGCTGAAATGTGGGGGTGCGATCCGTGGGACCTTAGGGTGGGGGGGGCCCTTCCTGGGCGCTGTGCTCGAATTCTAGGTCCCAAGCGTGGAAAGGAAGAGGAGGAGGTGGGGGGGCATAGGCTCTTCGGGCCACCCTTGGGGCCCGCCTGGCTACGGCTCCCGGCCGAGGGCCCACCCCAGGCGGTCTCGGAGCTTCCACGGTGCTGACTCCTGTCTTCCCTGCCTCTAGCGGGGCCCTTACCTCGGCATATCAGACCAAATGCTCGGGCTCTGCTTGCGTCCCCAGGCTGGGGGAGGGACACCACACGGCTCTTCACGGCCGCAGCCTCCCGTCCTCCAGCGGCCGTGTCCTGGAAGGCCGGCGGCCCCCTGCACCTGGGTCTCTCTCGGCCCTTTGGGCACCGTCCCCCCGTCCACGCGACGGAGGGTAAAGGGGCCACGGGCACATGCTTCCATGTGGGGTGTGTGCCTGCGTGTGCATGACTGGGGCCATCGCCATCGCTAGGGCCCACTGTCCTCTCCTCCCCACTGGCAATCGCAGTGCACCCTCTTGAGCTCCCACGACCTCGTGCCCCACCGCGGGGCCAGCAGACACCCCCCAGACCCCTCCCTTCCAGGCCTGGTGCCTTCACGGGGAGGCAGCCCCACAAAAGCCCATGCCTTGGGTCCCGGGTTCCCGCCTGCGCCTGACTGAGCCCCGGGACTGCCTCGGGGGCCAGGGGCTCGTGCAGCAGGATGGGGGCCACGGGTCCCGAGGGGCTCAGGCTGACAGCCTGGGGGGGGGGGTGGCGGCGGACTAGCAAGGAGGAGGAATCGGATCCTGGATCTCGGGAGCCGGCTGACCACACGGCGCGGCTCCATGGCTCGTGTGGGGCCCTGCATGCGGGTAGGCGTCCGGGGCCCAGCGGAGCCCATGCGGGGAGCCCTGCCTGCCTCCTCCGTGACCCGGGGGCGGGCGCGCGAGGCCCCTGGAGGGTCCCCTTTCTCCAGAGGGAGGATGCTTCAGCGCCGGCTGCTGTGAAGGGCCTGTGCCCGGCGGCCGTGCGCCGGGTCCTCTCAGGCAGGGGTGGGTAACCACTGACACTTCTCAATGCTCTCTCGTCTTTATTTTGGTTTGGGATCTAAAATATTTATAGAGTCGTGCCGATTCCAGTTGTTTTCCTGTGGCCTTTTTATGCAGAGGAAACCGGGTAGGGTTCAGATGTGAAATTTCCCAACTAGCTTGGTTCTTGTTTTTTACCTCGTTTTCGTTTTGTTTGTTGTTTTTGCTGAGTTGACAACACAGTAGCTTCAAGGGAGAAACAGACTTCACAAAAAAACGTCAGGGCGACTTTGCCCCTCCCCGGGATTAGAATCCAGGGCCGAGGTGTGCGTGGCTGCAGCTGTTTCTTCCAGTTTTGTTAGAAAGCCTTCTGGGGGGTTGGGGTGGGCTGGGGGGAGAATTGTACATAAAGTATGTTTTATTATTATGTAGAAACATAAGAAAAGAGAAGCTAATGGTTAATCTCGGGCTTGCTTTGCTTGCATGTAGAGGAGCTTTGGGGGCCCTCACGGGTCGCTGGGGAGCAGTCGGAAGGAGTCAAAGGGTAGAGAGGGCGGGAGCGGGGAAGAGCGCGCGTCTTCATCCGCCCTCCTGGCCCGCCCTGCCGTCCTGTCCTCTGTAGGACACAGGGAGGCAGGCTTGGGCAGGCTGGACGCTTGGAGCCCCAGGGGCCGCCCTTGTTGCTGTGGGGGGACGGTCCGGATCTAAGGTGAATAAAGGACTTGGCAGGGTGGGGTGTTTCAGGAGCGAGAGTCAGAGAGGGGGAACCCAGAAAGGAGGTCAGAGCCTTTGTGCAGGGTCTGTAAGACCGGAAGGGGGACGGAGGGCGAGGTCAATCCCATGGGAGGCGGTGGGGACCCTGAGATGTGATAGTGAGGCCAAGGCAGGATGGGGAACATCAAGCCTTACCTTTCTGTTTGCGGCATGTGGCAACTTATCCCTAAGGGTACCATGTACAAGTTGGGTAGGGATGGGGGTCATCCCAAGAAAGCAAAGAGGCGCCATTGCCTGGGGCGGGGCAGGCTGGGGAGCGGTGGCGGCAAGGATGGTTTGGGGGACAGGGTGGGAGGGTGATGGAGCCGTTGAAGATGGACTGAGGAGCGGGGTCTCGGCCCAGCGGCCCAGCCTGCCTCTCGGGACGGGTCTCGCTTCCTTAGCTGGCCTCCCTCGTGTCTCCTAGAATTAGCCTATAACACAAAGTGCCCAAGCCAAATGCGGTCATATCCTCTGTGATGTCCTTCAACTTCATCCGTCTGCTTTCCAGGGTTGCTCAGGCCTGGAGCTAGGAGATTTGTCCTGAGAGCCCCATCGGATCGCCAGCTCTGTGTCGGGGGAGAAGGAAGACTCGTTCTCATGAGCTTCGTGCACTCGTTTTCCTAAGCGGGAGCGTCGGGCGGCCTTTTCCCTCCCCTCTCTCCTGTGATCGGAAGATGCGGTTGCTGGAGGGAGGACAGGGAGGACCGGGGGGTGGCTGGTGCACCTGTCCCCTTTTCTTCTTGAGCACAGAGGCTGCCTTCGGACCGTGAAGCCACACAGTGGCTCCAGACCTGGAGGTCTTGTTCTCACTTTCTCCTCCTTCGAAGGCGTGAGGCCAGAGTCTGGCATCGAAGGACAAACGAGACCGGCCCTTCCTCTGTCCTCTCCGAGTCCGCAGCCCGGCTTCCTCTCACATCGAGAGGCAGAATGAAAAATCTTTTCTTTAGAAGAAGTCCATAAAAATCAAGCCCAGGCGGGACGCCAGCCCTCCTGGCACCTTGATGTTCGCCATTACCCCCCATCCTTCTGATTGGTGGTGAAATCATGCTGCTCTAGGGGTTTTTTTCTGCCCCCCCCCCCCGTCCGTAGTTTTCAAATAAGTCGTGAACAAATAGAATGTCCTCACCACATGTTCTGTGTTTTGGAAGTGGTTTCACAACCTCATTTTGAGCTGATCAAATAATTCCTAATAGATTGACTCTGATCCAAAAACACGCCCCCCCCCGCCCCCCGCCCCGGACCTTACCCCCAAGGGTTTCTGGGTAGGATAAAGAAAACTGGAGTATCAGTGCAAATATCCTTAATGGCCTGCCACACCTTATGGAAGGGAGAGTTGGAGGATCTCTGTTAATAAATCCCTTGCTAGGATGGCAGCCAGCAGTCGAACTCACTTAGGTATTCTCTTCTGTCATGGGTTGGTAGTAGTAGTTGGGGTTGTTGAAGACGTAATGGGCAGCTCTGGATCCCTGGTTGGGGAGACTTAGGTTGGGGAGTGAGGGTGGTGCAGAGGCTCAGTTCCTGTCCCCGGTACCTTGGCTGTTTGCCTTTCCCATCCCGCTGGATGGGGACATGGATGGCGGTCTTGGCCTGTTGTTCCTTTTGGTCTCGAAGGAATGTGCTTCACCGTCCCCACCTCTCCCTGGCACTGGATTTCCTGGATTTATTTTAGGAACTAGGGCAAGCTCTCCACCTCCACCCCATATACACACCAGCTAGGCCTTTCCTTCCTTACCCCACTTCTTTACGGCTCCAGGGATCTTAAATTTGTGCATGGTTTACAGATGGGGAGACGGTTGGGTGGGGAAGGGAATCTGGGAGGGGAGATGGGTTGGGCTGGGGGGGGCGGGATTTACATTTTCAGCCTTAGAAACACTGCGAGCATGTTTTTGGGGTTTTCACATATTAGGTGGAAGGGGCAAGTGCAGACCCTCCTCGTGGGCGATGAGGGCTTCGAGGCTTTGTTCTTCCTTTTGGCTTAGGGCATCCTTGAAACCTCATTTCTGATAGAGGGGAATAGACCTCCTCATGGGCATCTTGTAGTCCGTGGAAGGCAGTTGCCAGTCGCTTTGTCAGTGCGTATTCACTGCCCATGCGAGCAGAGAGGTCTGTCAGTGGACAGCGGCCTAGCTGGGCCAGGAACGGGGCCGTCTCCTCCGTCCCTCTAAGTTGCGGGGTCGTCTCCCTGGTTCTCCGGCCCCCGCCAGCTGTCTAGTCTGTGCTCCTTTCCTGGGCTCAGGAAGTAAGAACGTGTGTGCGCCGTGTGGGTGCGAGACTGGGGTTTGCGTGTGAGAGTGTGTGGGCGTGGTGTGTATGTGGTGTTTGGGGAGTGTGTGCTGTTGTGTTGTGTGATGTAGGTGTTTGTGTTTGGCGTGTTTGTGGTGTGTGTATGTGAGTGTGGTGTGCGTGTATGGGGTACGTGGGTGTTTGTGTCTGGCGTCTTTGCCATATGTGGGTGTGTGGTTTGTGGTGCGTGCGGTGTGGGGTGTGTCTGTGGTTTGAGGTGTGTGTGTGTGTGTGTGTGTGTCTAGAGGTTTATAAGGACACAACTAATTTGCCTGAGGAGCATCAGGCCCCCTCTTGGTTGACGACCCCCTCTTTGGTTGACTCTTTGATAGGCAACTTCTGTGTAGGTAGGAGGGTGAAATTAGTGACACACCATCCTTAGTGTATTTTTTATGGAGATTGTATATAAAATTATATAAGTGCATATAATTTATTCTATTTTAAGGAGAGAGGGAACTTATGTAATGGGTGGGTGGGTGCAAGGATCAGATGCAGTAGTCAGGAGTGGGAGGCTTCAGGCAAGTGGGGCATCTGGGGAGTGGGAAGCGGGAGGACAGGAGACTCAAGCTGGGCAGGAGGAGTGGGGCTCACGCCCTGGGCGCACATATATAAATATACAGAAAACCTATATAAAGTCTATCTAGCTAGCTTATCTATATATCTATATATCTATATGAAGTCATAGTTTGCTTTATTTTTGTACCTGTGCTTAGAGACGTCTTGAGCTGGACCGCCTTGCCCAGGTGGCCTGGAATACGAGCTCATGCCTTGATGCCCCCACCTCCCCAGTCCTCCCTCCATGCCGCTCTTCCCCTGAGACGCTCTCTGCCCAGAGGTGCTGGGGTCTTCCGGATGGGAATGTGTGTACAGGAAGATTAAAAAAAAAATAGCAAAAACGAATGATCGACTCGTGGAAAGGACAAGTGAGCCGAGGGTTGTGGGAAGCTGCCAGATCTGATGGCCCCAAGGAACCGGGATTCGGGGAAGGACACTGAGGCTCGAACACGTTGGCACAGTGCCTACTGCGGTGAGGACGGAGAGTGACGACTGTGAGTCTGCCCATCTGTTGCTAGGGGTTGGTACCTGGCTCCTCTGAAGGAACCCGGCTCAGCGGCATTAGGAAGGAGGCTAGGGTTCCCTGCGGGCCGACAGCACCTAGGTTACAGCACCTTGACCCGCGCGCTCTCGGATGGTGTGGTAGCGGGAGGGAGGCGCCTCAAGACAGCTTGTCCAGGCCGCCTGCACGGGCTCAAGCCTGGAGATGAATACCCGGGTCATTCTTGCTGCAGATCTTGGAACCAGTGTGAATGTGATATATCTAATATAAACATGTCCTATATGCTTTCTTACAGTTATTATTCTGATCGGAAAAATACGGTGTCACTGGAAATGGGGTGGTCGAGTCCTGGGACACGGAGTGGAGGACAAGGTGTGGGAGAAGCACTCTGGGCGTGACGGGGAGGATGGGGCTGGGTGGAAACTCCTGCTCCCTGGGAACTTAACAGAGCCAAACACCACCACTCTGGAAGAACTTGGCCCAGAATTGGAGATTTTGGAGAGCGGGAGCTCACTTGCACTGGCGCAGGAAACTTTGTGCGGCCTGAAGAATACCTCCTTGAGAATTCAAGACCTTACATACGCTGCAAGGGCTGTGCACCTTGCAGCCTCAGCAATTGTCTCTTGGGTGCTAGCTTTTCCTTCTGACTTGCCAGAGCTCAGAGTGATGTGTTTGAAGCTGGGAAAGGGCCAGATGGTACAGGCAGCCAGGAGAGACGTGTGCCTGCAGCCTTTCTGCTCTCATCCTTCTCGTCAACTAAAAAAAGGCAATACTAACCCTTCCTCCCCAACCAAAGCGTCGTGTTGTCCCAGAGTTTCTGTCTTAACGGAGTTTGATCATTAGAAGGACTCCGATGCTTCAGCCACCAGTAGGAGCTCTCTTTACCATTTGGGGATATTACGGGAAGAGTAAGTTGGGGTGGAGCTTGAGCCTGACTCCTGACCCTACTGCACCCACAGTGTAGACCTTATGGGGCTTTGCCATCCACTCAGGCACTGTCCTAGAGGCCCCGGGAGTACTTGCTCAAAACACTTCTCATTTTCTAAGGACACCGAAGGAAAATGGGCTTTGTCCAGACAGTACTGGAAGGGCGCTAACCCTGAGTCCAGTTGGCCGTCGTGTCCATCCTTGACCAACTTTTTCTGCAGTCTTCCAGGAGGCCAAAGGAGGATATAGCCAGATGTTTCTTAGTAAGGTTTTTCAGGGAGGCTGGGCAAGAGACAAAGCAGCACATTCTATGTCCCTTCCCAGCTCGCGACCTAACCCCTTTCAACCCATCCAAGCCTCCACACAATGAGGGCTTCCCATTATTGTTTTTTGTTTTGTTTTGTTTTGTTTTGGCTCTTAAAGTGGTCATCCCTTCTTTCTCCGTAGACTCTGTCCCATTTCTGGTACTCACGCAACCAGCAGAATAAATCACTTTAGCATCCCAGGCCTCTCAGAGGGATAGTAGTACCCTCCGTAGATCTACAGTCGCTCTAAAACTTACTTTTTCCCACATTATACTCAAAGCTTAGAATCCTCAGCAGCATCAGAGTTACAAGGTCAAAAGTCACTGGCCACATTCCCATTTCATTCTTTAACCTCCAGTTGGACTCTTTCATGTATGGAAGGAAAAGTGAAGACAAGGGACGTGGACCCTACCTTGAAATTGTGCTTGGAGGGGATCGGATGCTCACTTCGGCCCTTTCCACGGTCCTGGCCGTCGGCCCTCAGAGAGAGGTGAAAGGCAGACAGCGGAGCGGGGAGGGAGAGCGCCCGGGGTAGGGTTCCAGGCTCTCTGAAGAGCCAGCCTTCTGCAAAGTCCCACGGAGCAAAATGGGTTGAGATCTTGTTCTATATGGAGTAGATGGAAGTTCCTGTCTGGGGCCTGTCGGTTAGCGGGGCCGGTTGGTGACGGGTGCTCGGAGGAGGCCCGTGGCCTGCGCTGGGAGCCGCGCTCCTTGGCCGCCCCTCCTTGGCCCCCGGTAGGAGGGATACTGCAGTTTGGCTTTTCACCTGGTGGCTGGCGGTGGACCCCGGGGGGTTGTTGGACTTGTGCTGCCTCTGGCTGCTGGACGGGGCAAGGGCTGGGAGCAGACGGGTCCGGGACTGTGGGGGTCACAGGCTTCCCCCCTTTGTCATCAGCTGTGGTGGGGGCTCCTCCGCGGGAGATGCCCCTGCTGGCGGCCTGCGATGTCCGATGTCCGGAGTGGGTGGAGCAGGACAGGCCTCCATACCGACTGCTGAGTGAACTGGCGCGGCGCCCGGGGCTGGGCGGGGGGCACTTCTGGAAGGGTCTTGGCTGCTGGAGCCCTGGGTGGAATGGTGCGGCAGGGAAGAAGAGCAGTGGGAAGCTCCGCTTACCGGTCTCCAAGGGTCTTGACCTGCCCCTCGGACGTCACTTCCACGCCGCCGTCTGTGGGTCTGTGGGGCCGGCCGGGTGGTGTGGGCTTTTGGCCGCCGCCCCCTTTGCGCAGCCCCGACCTGCTTCTTGCGGGGGGGGGGGCGGGCGCCCTGCAGGTGCAGCGTCCTCTCTGCTGCCAGGACAGATGCTGCATCCTGGGCACGTCTTCCACCGCACACCCTGGAGGCCACGGGGTGTGACTTCCTTCCCCGTCTCCCCAGGGTCCGCGGACCGGGTGGGGCTCCCGGAGCTCCCTCCCCGAGGCCCCCAGCCTCCAGACGCCCGGTAGCCTCCCAGTCCTTTCCTGGCGAGTCTGGATGCGACCATCAGTTCCGTCACGGGAGCTCTTGCTCTCACTTCACCCTCTTTCTTTCCCTTCTTCAGCTTTCTTTGGGAGCCACGCCCCACCCATGCCGGGTCTTCTCGGGACACCATTCAAACCTCGTTTCCATTCTTGAATGTCAAGTATTAACCACATAACCGCGCTAGGGTGCTCTATGGTGCTGTTCCTGAAGAGGCCAGCTGGACTGAACCTCCTTCGTCCCACTGGTTCCTTAAATCCTTGCTGTATTTTGTCTTCTCTCTGATTTCTTTTCTCCCTGGGGGTTGGGGGTGGGAGACATGGGGGTGGCCTTTGTGTTCTCTCCCTCTCTTTTCTTTGTGTACGGGCTGGTGAAAGTCAGTTATCACGGGCAGCTGACTTCACAGCTTTGGTTGGCGGACTTTGGTTAATTATTAAAGACAAACCAACAAATTGTACAGCTGCACACAGAACACCTTTACGTGTGGATTTGAATGGCAACTAGAGGCTTACTTTTTGAACTTCAGGTATGTAACTCAAAAGTAAATAAAAACACTATTTTTTCAGTAAGCTTTTTTTTTTTCTTCTAAGAGACAATTTAGAAGTCAAACTGTAAGAACATTAAATCGGTGCTGTACCAAAGCCTTATGTGGACATACTTACACTCTGTACGGCCGGTCTCTGGTAGCTTCCTGCTCTCTCACCCTCTTCTCAAAAGCCTGGGGATGGATGCCAGCCTGTGCCAAGCCTGGGGCTGGGTCTCAAGGACCTGGGGGCCACAGGGATGCCTGGGAGCAGAGGATCCTGGTGAAGATGGGACACTGTGCTGCCTCCCGAGTAGACTGAAGGGAAACGAGGCATTTGTGTATGTGTGGGTGTGTACATGTGTGTGTGTGCGTGTGCTTACAGGTGCACAATGCCAAAGCAAATGCGTTCCCCGGGGGTCTGAAAGGGAGACCCAGGTTGGCTCGGGGAGGGGGCCGGCTGTAATGAAAGGGGGAGCATCTCCTCTCCCCTATTTCCTGTCCTTCCCTCTCCCCTCCTTCAGGGAAGGGGGGTGTATGGAAACAGCTACACTCTTAACCAGGTGCTTTTCCCTCAAAATCTCCAAATGCTAAGCATCTATGAAGAGCCCATCCGAGAGGCAGGCGCTCCGGCCACCGGATCCTGGGCTGCCGAGGCGGGGAGGAAGCGTTCGTTCCTCTCTCCAGCTCTGGCTTGTCCTCTTGGGGAAGGGGGCTCCTCAGGCAGGGTCCTTTGACCTCCATCCCAGGCCCTGGCCTGTTCGAGCTGCTGCCCCTCCAATGGGCTCCGATTGGCTGTTCTACCCCTTCCCCATCCGCAAAGAAGACCTGGCTTGAGACCACCCCTCAGCCACGCCCGCCCTCGGCCCTAAGCAATAAAGCCTGCCCTAGCTACCGAGTGACACCCCGAATTCAATTAGGGAGAGGATCTATCTGCAGCCTGCGTTGGCTCCGGCTGCCATGCCAGGCTCCACTCGCTGGTACTTTCAGGCTTGCCGGATACTAACCAACTTATCTCCAGTTAACACCGCATGTTCCTATAGTGAGTTAAAAATCAAAACAAGCAAACACGTGCGTAAGCAAACAAACAAAAAAGAGGAAAAAGGGCACATCCGACGACGAGATGCGTGGCCAGTGAAGGTATCCTGGGAGTGTTGCAAGTTAAACTGATGAAAAGAAGTTTAGTATTTAACTGCTCCTCATGTAACATTACTCTGCTTCAGAAATGTTTTGTATTTTGATATAAATAAACATTTGCTAAAAAAGTTTATTTCCTAATTTTTATTTATGCCTAGGAAGTATTTTCCGATATTTTCTAATCTCACCTCTGGCTTTGGGTCTCCCTAATTTAACCCTAAAATTTGAAACTCGTGACTCAGCCTGATTCTGGAAGGATTTGAGGCGTGGAGAGTAAGGAAGGACAGCTCTCTCACTGAGCAAACACGTCCTGAGGGTATAGGATGTGGGAGGCCCTGTTCTCTTCAGCTGGAATCTTTTTTTTTTATATATATATATAAATATTTTATTTATTTATTCATGAGAGACACAGAGACACAGGCAGAGGGAGAAGCAGGCTCCATGCAGGGAGCCCGACGCGGGACTCGATCCCGGGTCTCCAGGATCACGCCCTGGGCTGGAGGTAGCTGCTAAACTGCTGAGCCACCCGGGCTGGCCCCTTCAGCTGGAATCTATGGGTGAGCAAAACAGACTAGGTTTCTCTTCTTCTAGAGCTTCTGTTCTGGTGGTGGGGAGACAGACCATAAGCAATTATCGCAATGAGGAAATTGCATAGAATATAATAAGGTGATAAGTGCTTTAGGGAAACAAAAAATAGAGCAGAATAAGGGACAGGTGGAGTGTGGAGGGAGGGGGTCGCTGCAGTTTAAGCCCGAGCGGGCCTCCCTGGGAAGGTAACACTTGCTCATAAACTGACCGGGACGGCTCGGCTCAGGGTCTAATAAAGTTCTTTAACTCCGTATATGTCTTTACAGTGCCTGAGAGCAACCGGAAGGCACACTGACTTTTCAGTTATGGGATGAAGGTAATTTTTTGTTTGATTCCATCTTTGTCTAACTGAGCTCGCACCCTAAGGGGGGCTGGCCCTGGGCGAAGTGTTACTACGGGAGTCGGAGGTGCCGTGACTCCTCTCTGCTTGAATTACGCCTTTCCTTCCACTTGAGGGGATTAGCTGGCCTCCACATCTCATTCCTCATCCCCGGGGTTGATTTGGTGGATTTGACGGCTCAAAGCAGCGAGCTTTCCCTCCTTTAACACGGCATCCTTCTTGTTTCTTCTTTTTTCTTTTCTTTCTTTCCTTTTTCCTTTCCTTTCCTTTCTTTCCTTTCCTTTCCTTTCCTTTCCTTTCCTTTCCTTTCCTTTCCTTTCCTTTCCTTTTCCTTTCCTTTCCTTTCCTTCTTCTTTCCTTTCCTTTCCTTTCCTTTCCTTTCCTTTCCTTTCCTTTCCTTTCCTTTCCTTTCCTTTCCTTTCCTTCTTCTTTCCTTTCCTTTCTTTCCTTTTTTCTTTCCTTTCCTTTTCTTTCTTTTCCTTGCCTTGCCTTGCCTTTCCTTTTTCTTTTCTTTTCTTTCTTTCTTTTTTCTTCCCTTTTCTTTTTTAGAGAGTGAGAGCACTCATGTGAGTGCGTGCACATGCCATGGAGTGGGGACAAAGGGAGAGAGAGAGAGAGTCTTAAGCAGACTCTTGAGCCTAAATCAACAGCCAGAGGCTTAATGGACTGAGCCCCCCAGGCGCCCCTGTCTTGTTTCTTGATGTCCTTCCTTGGGGCCTATTTCCGCAGCACTCCGATTATCAATCAACTCATAGGCTGCTTATTTTTAATTTCAGTTGGTCTTTGGGCGGCAGATACCGTGATGTCCCTGTTTATGCTCAAGGGTCCCAAGGGGAGCAAACAACCAACCCATCAGCCGAACAAAAACAAAAATAGGTCCATCTACAAATTTACACACGTTCGCCACAGAGTAAAAAGCCTCCACATAAAATTCCCTGAAGGCCACGAGACGGGGCCGTGATGCAGGGGATGTCTAATGTCCGTGTGCTGGCTTTGGCCTCACACTCTGGTCTCGGTTCTCATCCTTACAGCTTCCATTTCGCGTCCTCTGCCCTCTGTCATAGCAGGCCACGATGGAAATCTTTTTGGTACTTCTCACAGACTCTGCTGCTGGTTTTTAAAAGCCAATACATGAAGGAGCGTTTTGCAGTCCCCTACTCACATACACAAGTGTGGCCACGTCATCAAGCCCACACTTGCACGGGCCAGCCACCAGTGCCCACTCAGAGCCCGGCAGCCCGTTGATCCTCTCCCAGCGTGTGTATGTGGCAGGAGGAGCTTGCGGACAGAATGTTTCTGTTATATTTGTAAGTAGTGAGGAAAAAATAAGTAGTTTGGGTCAAGAGGCCCTTCTCTGTGTTAAATGATGTTATTTTAGGGACTTCAATCTATTTTCAAAATTGGCCCTAACTTCACGTTGACCCAGGGCTCCATGCTTTAAGCAGTTCTCTCGCATGTGTATCACTTGGTGCTCATGGTAACCTTATGGCTTAAGTAAAGTAGGTGTTTCCGTTTTTTAGAGACAGGAATGAGATGGTGAGAACCAGCAAATGAGTCAACCCATCAATGCCTCTCGTTTCCTCTTCCCCTCATCCCTCCTCTGTATCCCCATCCCCATCACTTTCTCCTCCGTTTTCCACCTTTCGTCCAGCCCTTCCATGCCCCTCCTCGTTCCACAGAGGCCTTAAAGGCAGCAAGAAGTTGCCTAGAAAATAAGAAGAGGACTCAGACACTAGTCCTGGTCCCATACTTTTCCCCTTAGTCTTCCTTTCAGATGGACATGGCCCAGTCCCTGGAAACCTGTATTTTCCCTATGAGGTCAAATACCCATTGAGGCTGGAAGATGAGACTCTGGAACCCTACTGAGCAAAGCCAATACATGTATTAGTGGGGATTCAGCTAAATGACAGTGACAAGAAAGGTGGGGAAGACCATGTGATAAGCAAGCTTTATAAGCTTTATCCACCTCAAGACACTACTGATTTCTGGGGTCAAGACTCTTTGCTTTTAGATTTTAGGAATAAACCAGGCTGGTCTTGGGCAGTAAGGGACCTTCTGTCCTCATGCAGACAGCATGGTGCATGGTGAGCCCAGGTCAGACTTGTAATCCTCAGCCTTCCCTTTTGGGATTCCTTTCCCAGTAAAAATACCTATTGAATCCTTTCCCTCTGTGATCCCTTTGTCCACAAACATGATGTTAAGGAAGGATCTCGAGATGCTTTAGTTTCTTCATCAAGAGAGCTGGGCAGGATTTCCCCAGGACCCTGAAATCTCAGATTGTAGCTCACTCTGCTTTTGAGAAATTGCCTTTCTCCTTTATGCCCTCAGCCCCGGTCAATAAACTGGCCATATTTATGATGGTTTCCTGCCCACTCCCCTCAGGCTCCCTGATCCCCTTTGTCTTGGTAACTGATGAATTTGGGGACACCACTTAACCTTTCTAAGGGAGCTACGTTTGCTGGTTTCCCTCGTTCAAGAAACGCTGGGTGGGAGGCGTGCATTCTCTGCGCTGACATGCACTCTCAGACCTCGGGGCGCTCTGGTCAGTTTGTCTCGGGGAGCTCCCTTAGCAGCACCAGATTAAGCCACATTGTTCTACGGTTCAGCCAGAAGCCATTCCAAGGAGAGGGGTAACATTCCCTCCTTGCCGGCAACCCTGATCTCTACGACAAGGTATTTTAGAGCTCTTATTTCATTTGGCTTTGAGTGAAGGTGTATTCTTTCTGCCCACATAGGGAGGCAAGAAATAAACCTCTTAGCATTTACAGATGCTCCCCATAAATCAGTAACTCCGGACTGGAGTCTCTCCTTTCTCTTCCCTCCCCAGGCCTCTATCTTACCAGTGCAGAGGTGTGGAGTGGAGGTGCTGCCTCTCGGTAGGTTGCGATGGACTAACTGGCCCTCCTGACAGCTGTGGCTACCTTGGGAGGGAGAGGTACTTAGCTCCCCTTTATCCTCAGGTTGGGACCTTGGTTGCCCATTTGGCGGCAGCAGGAGTGTTACCTATCAAGTGCCCCTTAACACTGTTAGACTAGCTCATTGTGTGTCTGCCTCACTCGTGTGTAAGCTCCGTGGGGATTGGGCCCTATCTGACCTGTTCACTGTTGGAGTCCAAATGCCTCTCACAAGAGAGAGAGATTTAATAAACACTTATTGAAAGGATGAGTGGCTGGTCAGAAAATGCCTATTCTGTTTGGCAGCATTGAATTTGCTGGTCATTGGTAGCCTTGGTGAGAGCAGTGTCAGTGCACCCATGGGAGCAGAAACTAGATCTAGTTCCCCATGCCCAGTTGAGGCTCATGGGAAATGAGCATGAGAGACAAGTCTAGAAGCAACACTTTTGAAAAGCCTAGTGTTCTAAAAAGTAGAAATCTTGAGGTGTAGTAAGGCCAACAGATCAGCAGACAATTGTCATTGAAAACATGGTTTGTTATGGTTGCCTAGGGGAGGGGGTACACAGGGCCACACCAGAGCTGTCCAGGAGGCAGAAGCAGAGGGAGAACTCAGGGAAAGAGTATTGTAGTTTCCACAAGAAAGAAGGAGCAGGGCAGGGGAAACCATTTTCGGATTGGCTAGTTTGGATAATTTCAGCAGGCCCCATGGCACAGAGGCTGTTTCTAGTTGTCCAGTCCCTGGCCCTGAGGTGATTAGGGCAGGGGGATGATGACCTGGAGTGTGAAAGCCCAATAAAGGGGCAGGTTGGGGTATAGACACTGGGTAGGTTGGTTTGTATTTGAAAAATGCACTTGTGGGCAGATTATCTACTATCTGTAGGTATTGGCCAGCCCTGGGAGGGGCGGTCCTCCAGGGTAAGTCAGGCTCCAGATGTCAATGCATCACAATACAGTAAAAAGAAAGGCAGAGTTAAGACAGTTTGTAGCAAAGGGGAACAGCAAAATGGGGTGGTAGTGAGGGAATAATGTCACAAGGATAAGCTTTATTTGTTTTTAAGTCAGGAGATGTTAAAGTATGTTTTGTGCCGCTGGAATGAGCCAACAGAGGAAGAGACTCATGATACCAGAGAGAATGGTGGTAACCAAAGTAGTACAGTTCTTGTTAAATAACAGTAGAGGGGATCCAGACCACATGCAAAAGAACTGCAGAAGGCCTTTTTTTAAATTTTTTTTAAATTTTTATTTATTATTTATGATAGTCACAGAGAGAGAGAGAGAGAGAGAGAGAGAGGCAGAGACACAGGCAGAGGGAGAAGCAGGCTCCATGCACCAGGAGCCTGACGTGGGATTCGATCCCGGGTCTCCAGGATCACGCCCTGGGCCAAAGGCAGGCGCCAAACCGCTGCGCCACCCAGGGATCCCTGCAGAAGGCCTTTTGAGAAAGAGTAGGCGATGTTATCCTTTGGGATGGGAAGGGAGATGATGCCAGGAGTAGTAGTAGTAGTACTCCAAAGGAATAGTAGAGTTCTCATTTGATGACTTGTGTTTTCTTATGAAGTGACAGACAAGGTTATCAGATAGACAGAAGGTCAGAGGGGTTGTGCTGCTGGTGGAAAAAAAATATGAAGAACAAATGAGCTTCCAGCCAGAAAAGAACATCCTCAGTAGAGGGTGCAGTTAGTGCAAAGGCCCTAAGGCAGGAATGAGTTTGAGATGTCTGAGGAACACAGAGCATGGAGGTGTGCGTGTGCAGGAAAGGGTGATAGAGGTGAGGCTGGAGAGATAGGCTGGAGTTCTGCAAACCTGAATAAGGAATTTGATTTGGTTTTAGGGTGATGGAAACTCTTTGGAGAGTTTTAGGCGGGGAAAAGACGTGGTCTGACTTACACTTTAAAAAGATTCCCTCCACTTCTGGTGGATAGTAGGCTGGAGGAGGGGAGGGCAGAAGCAGGGAGACCAGTGAGAAGACCAAGCCTGGAGTCCAGAGTTGAGGACGTGGTGTAACAGATTAGGGCAGTCAGTGCAGATGGGGAGAAGGAAGGCCGATTTGGTAGGCGTTTGCAGGGGCTTGGGAGGCTTGCTGAAAGATCTAATGTGGGAGGTGAGGGAAGTAGAAGAGTTAAGAATGACTCCTAGATGTTTTACCTAAGTGAGAATGAGAAGATGGAAGGAGGAGGAGGACATATTAAAGGAGGGGGGGATCAAGAGTTTGTCTCATGATCATTAAACATCCAATTGGCTACTTAGCCAACTGGACATACGAGTCTGGAATTCCAGAGGGAGACTAGGGCCAGAGATATGGATCGGGGGATGATCCTCAGAGAGATGGTGTTTAAATCCTAGGAAGTGGGGTCCCAGCGGTTGAGCGTCTGCCTTCTTGCCCAGGGTGTGATCGTGGGTTCCGGGATCGAGTCCCACATTGGGCTTCCTAGATGGAGCCTGCTTCTCCCTCTGCCTGTGTCTCTGCCTCTCTGTCTCTCATGAATCAGTCAATCAACCAATCAATCTTAAAAAAAAAAATAAAACCTAGGAGGTGGGTAGATGGGAGTATGTAAGAGATGTACTAGAAGCCACTCAGTGAAGAAAAAGTAAGGTCAATTCAGAGGAATGACTACAGATTTGGGCAGCTTAGAGACTTGTAGCTAGTGGTGTTGACAGGGGCAGCCTTAGTGGAATGGTGGGGACAGCAGTCCAGCTGAAGTGGGCTAAGAAAGTCCGGACAGTGGCTATTGACTAAACGAGGGCTAGGAGACAGAGGGAAGTGCTGATAACATCGGGGAATTTGCTGACCACTGAGTGGAAGTTTTCCAAGACATTGTTTAAAGGGTCAGAAGCACCATAGGTGCTATCACTTCCTAATTTGATCCCCTATACTGGACAGGTGCTTCCATTCTCCAGCTTCCCTGGTGGGGGTAACTGATGGCTCAAGTTTCCCGTTGCTGAAGAAGTGCCCTTGATGGACACAAGCCTCTTTGCAAGAGGTTATATGTCCCTTCGCCTGGGACAGTGACTGACACAGGGACCAAGGACCACGCCCTTTCCTTAAGAGGGGGCGCCTCCATGGTGAGCTCCATGGATTAGGGCAAGGCTAGAATCCAGCTGGGTCTATATCTCTCTTTTTGTCTTTTTTTTTAAGCTTTTATTTATTTTAGAGAGAGAGAGAGAGAGAGAGAGAGAGAGAGCAAGGGGAGGGGCAGAGGGAAGGGAGAGAGAGAATCTCAAGCAGATCCCGCGCTGAGCAGGGAGCTGCGGGGCTCAATCTCACACTCTGAGATCATGACCTGAGCCAAAACCAAATGTGGGACTTGACCAATTGGGCCGCCCAGGTGCCCTGACCACGTCCTTCTTTCCCCAATTCTGGGAGCTTTTCTTCGCCTTTTTCCTGAGCAGCATTTCTCCCATGTACCGCATGCACCCAATTGCTAGCCATAGGCTCTGCCCTTAGGGAACCCATTCCAAGGGCCGCTGCTTGGAGACCGTAAGGATGATGTTCTGGTGTCGGGTCACTTGCCGCCTCGCTACCTCAGGACTCCATCGTGGTGGCTACAGTGTCAGGAGCCCCCCACCCCCGGCACATGCTAACCGTGTAACTGCTAAGACATCACCTGTGCTGAACTGAGGCAGGGTTCGGGTGAGGGGATAAGCTGATTCATAGAGTATCTCCTATTGGAGAGATACTGGGAAAGGCAGACTTGTAGGAACGTGGAATCACTGAGTGGCTGTTGCAGAATGCCATTGGTGCTGTGAAGAGAGAAAATACAGGGTCAGGGCGATCCATCACCAATTTAAAGCAAAGTGTGAGTTAAAATGCTTCCTTTGGAGCTAGAAGGAGACTTCATCTCCTGCAACAGAAGGGCAGATGACGCTGAACACCAAACCCAGGACTTAACTGTGAGACTGGAAGGATTCTGGAGAAGGCTGAACTTCAGCCTCATGAGTCTCCCATGCCAAAGTCACAGCTTTGATAGGGAAGGAGTGAGACCCTATAATCCAGAATGGGAATATGGAGATGAATGCATTAGAAAATCCTACCCCTCCAGGTTCCTCTCAAACCTCTGACCTCTTGCTGGAAGATAGAAGACCCTCTTGCTTGAAGAACATGCAGATGCCTCAGATGAGGCAAATGTCTTACAAGAAATTCTTTTTTTTCCCTGATTATATTTCCAGGTTTATATAAGGAAAGTGTGGGAAAACAGGCCAGTGGGTATGTGCAGGTGGGCAGGAAAGGGCAGGCGATCACGTCTCGGAGTCAGTCCCACGGGCTTCGCTGGCTCAGGGCTGTCCTTATTGCTTGACAGGGTAGTTTCCATCCCCCTCACGGGTTGCTTTGCCTGCAGGGTCTTTTGCCCGAGTTAAGAGATAAGCTGAGGGTTGTCTCTTTGTTTTTTCATTTAGTGGGACACGGTACAAGTAAGGCAACATGCCCTTCATTTTGGAGGGGACACACAAAGAGTCTGAATGTGATATGCTTAAACACTGGATTACTACTCAGCCACAAAAAGGAATGAGCCACTGACACACGTAAGAGTGTGGATGGATCTCCAGAACATTGTGCTGAATGGAAGAAGTCGGGCCCAAGAGTCCTTTCCACTTGATTCCATCTATAGGAAGTCCTTTGTCCTACTTTTTCCTTAACCTCTTCTTTCCAGCTTATCTCTTAACTCAGGCAAATGGAAAGGCAAGAAACTCTTGACTTCCTTAGCAGCTACCCCATTCTTCCCTTCTTATCACCAGACCAATAATGAGGGCCAAACCTCAGTTTGACCCCACTGGGCAACTGTTGAGTCTGCTGAGAAGACAGGGGTTTCCCTGGGGCCTGGCTAACATGCCCTGGGCAGGGACTGGAGAGTGTGCCTGCAGGTAGATCCTGTGGGCACTGGATCAAAACATAAAACTCTCTGTGAGAGAATTTATTAACATGGGAGTACCATCCCATGACACAGAACTTTACAATCTTGCAAGAGCCCTGGATGGTAATTCTAGTAGCTACTGGAATGATTTTTTTTTTTTAATGATCTTGAAAGCTAGATGAATGTGATGACCCACATGGAGTGGAATAGATATGTCAGGACTCCACTGCAGACTGGATGGAGGGATCAAAAGGCATGGAGAAGTGGGCACGCTAGAGTGGACCACTATTTAGAACCCAGAAATCCACTGGCCGACTGGGTTTTCCAGTTGGGTAGGAGGACTCCCATATTCTCTCCTCATGGAGAATAATGTGTTGGTAAGAAGGGCGCCAGCATGGATGGGAGGCTCAGCAGTGGCTGTCCTCTGCAGGCTGGGGCTGGTGACTGATCTTGGACTTTCAGAACAGACTGTTACCAAAAACCTGTAGAAGGTATTATTATTATTAATGGTGAAATATTAGAGGAATCCTTTTAAAGCCTAGAATAAGAAAAGAAATAAGACATCAATTCTATCGTAACATATTGTACTGGAAATCCAACCACTGTGGTTGAAAAAAGTAAAAATATGAGAGGTTTAAAAATTAGAAACTAAAACAATACTTTCATTATTTTCAAATAATATGAATAACTACAAAAAAAATCTGCATGCATCTGTGGACACACTATTAGAAATAGTAAGAACCAAGCGGCGTGGCTGGATTTAAGATGAGTGTTATTTCTTTATACTAGCAACAGACAACATAAATTAGAAGGTACCTTTATAATAGTGATGACAACAACAAAATAACATACACAGGAATAACCAAATACGGGCAAGACCTTTACAGATCAAATTGTAAAACTTAATCAAAAGACATAAGAAAAAGCCTAAATAAGGTGAGCCACAGATTGAGGCAGACCAGTATCTCTGTCTCCCTGTTTGGTAGCTGGATTTTCCGATTTTTCTTCTCACTGAGGATGTGGTTCTGCAGGGGTGTGGGCTTTATGTGGCATGTGAGGACCACACTAGCCTTTCATGGGACTATCCCTGGGATCTTGTCCCCAGATGTTAAAACTCCAGCTCTTTACCCACAGGATTGAACCCTTCCACTCCTCCCACCACCCCCATCCCTGCCCCTGCTCCTACTCAGGTCAACCATAGCTGCAGCTTAGCCTTAGGATTCTAGTTTCCAATTCCCTTTTACTTTTTGGCTACTGGCAATTACTAATACTTTCTTATGATCTCAGCTCTGTATTCAGAAGTATGTATGCTTTATTTCAGCCAACATTCTATATTTTTGAGGCAGGAAGCTTTCTAGGTCATCTAGTCAGACTTCATATCAACCCAGAGAGTCTCCAATTTTTCTATGTCTCTGTTTAAAGTATGCTGTTTCTTCTAAATAGCATATTTATAAATATGTTTCTTAACTCAATCTAATGCTGTCTGTTTTTCCAAGGAACATTCAATTCTTTCAGTCATTTCTGTTACATTTTATATAGCATTCTTTTATTTTATTTAAATTCAATTAGCCAACATATAGTATAAATATAGCTTCCTACCTTATTTCATATTTTTTATTCATTTTATTTTGTGGTCTCCTGGTTTTCCTTTTCTGTATTTTTGTTTGCTACTTATTTTTTGGTTGCTAGTTATTGCTGAAAACTTGACCTTTTATTAAATTTGGGAGCTTACATATTATTTCCCATTCCATTAGTGATAATGTTTCTTTCCCTAGTACTCAGTTGGGTCTATCTTTCCTTCACCACTATTAAATGGTGACAAATGCCAACTCCCCTCCCCCCCACTTAGATCCTCTATTATCTGGCTGATTCCTACACCCAGTGTAAGATGAGGCCTTGGAACATTTTCACTTCCCCTTTTCCCTAATCTGAAATGATAGCTTTGAATATTTTTACTTCTATCTCCCCATCCTAATACCTATATTTTGCTGAGAGACCTTAATTAATTTATTCTAAGTTATTTTTAGGATTTATCTCATAATAGATCTCTTCTGTTTTAAGAATCCTTATTTCTTAGATTTTTATATTCTCAGATGCTCATTTTCAATACATTTGGCTACATGTACATATATAGTCAAAGTGACATCTAGGAATGCATACACATACATATGTAAGAGTTAGTGCGTATTTATTACTAACCACTGTCTTATCTTCACTGCTTTCCATCTTGAACTCCTTGGCTTAAAAAAAATTGAGAGTAAGGACTTTCCTCACTTTTTTTTTCTTATATAGGTTCATAGGTGATATAGCGCCTGGACCCTGCCTATCTGCAAATAAATTTTTTTTTTTTTTGCAAATAAAATTTTTGATTCCTTGTGATAGCATCAGCAGCAGGGGGTTTTCAGCCCTCTTTCAAGGCACTAAAGTGAAGCCTCTCAGCTCCCTGATCATCTCTCACTCTTCTGGGCTTGGGGAGACAGAAGACTCACCTCACTTGTTCAGCCCTTCCTTTGCTCCTTGAAGGACTGAGAGAATCAGCATCATCTCATGAGCTATTATCATTTCCCACTTGGGGTTCAGGTATCTCTGCCCACCAAGTTCCTCTGCTGACCTTGGGATTTTCCCAACACTTTTTCCTAATTTGTTGCAAAGGAAGAACAGATGAAGCCTCATGTTAAATAATGAAAGTGGTCAAGATTGCTTGTGAGAACATGGCAAGAGGGGTGATCAGGGGGCCAAAACAGAATCTCCGGCAACACCAACATTTAAGGAGAAGGCAGAAAAAAGGGAGCCTAAGAAGCAGACCTAAAAGGACAAATCAGGAAGGAGAGGAGAACCAGGGAATAGAGAGTCTCAAGGAGGAAGTGGTCAGTAGAATCAAAATACAATAGAAAGGTCATGTAAATATCTGTATGTCTTCACAAGCTGGGGTGAAATCACATTAGTTTTACATTGAAACCATACATTTTGATGACTCTATGTCTCATTTGCCAAATGAGCAGGAAGGATGCAAATATGAATGCTGTGCTCTATAGTCTACAGAGGGCCAAATATTGCATACATGAAGTGCCAATTCCTTCTGTTTTAAGGTGTTTGTTTTTGTTTCCTGTGAGGACATCTCAATTCCTAAAATTTCAAAGGGTAGGAATTAGGGACTCCCCATTTTCTCCCTCTCTTCCTCAATAAAAATTATTGGATGTGATTAGATGGATAGAAGGAGCAACATCTGAGTCCTAAATGTAAATGGATATGCTGAGATAGAGAGGGGAGCAATGAACGATGCTACACTGTAGCAAATAGAGTTCTAACAAGAAACAGATAATTACTTATGAAGGGGTTGTTTTTATAGGTGTGGAAGGGATGTAGGAAGACCACAGTGAGGTAACACAGGGACAGGGGGCAATGAGTGGCTGATTGACACCATCATATACCTAAAGGCAAGAAGGGAGAAGAGGTCACCATTATTGGCAGAAGGTGTCATATAGAGCAGGCCACCTTGAGAAGAGCAGTGACAAGAAAGAGACAGCTCCAGATGACCTCACAGGTATAGAACCAAGAGAATAAATACTATGCTCTCCTCCTTTCTCCCTTCAATCTCCTGACAAGGATTCCCACAAGTTGGAGCCAATTAGAGGCCAAAGGGTATAGGAGTCCATGGATGTCACCCATATAGTAGAAGAGAGAAGGAAGGAGAGGGGTGGAGAATGGATCTGGAGGGGCAATTGGAAGATATCTGGCACAAACATGATCTGTCTACAGAATGTAGGACTTAAATTTATGTTCAACTAACAGGCTCTGTCACATAAGGATCAAAAAATACATATTGGATTTGGCAATTTAGAGTCCACTGGCAAACTTGTAAACAGATCTAATGGAAAGATCAGAAGAGGAAGCCAAATTGCAGTGGACTGGATTGAAGAGGAGATGAGGACGTGGAGAGAGTGATAAAGACTTTCAAGTAGCCCAAGATGATAGGAGGAGATCTGGAATGAACTGGATCTAGGAGACTGCAGGATATAGTAGATGTCCTCCATTCTTTATCTCTTCTCATATTCAAACCGTTGCCATGTAGTTTTCTAGGGCCTTCCTTCTTGAACTCTGGAACTGCTCAGGTGTCTTGCTTCAGCCAATGGGATATCAGCAAATATTGCATAAGCAAAAGCTTGAATAAGTCTGTGCTTTACGTCTTGTTCTATCATGTTTCTGCCATTGCCATGAAAACACAACGGGTAGCCTATTGGAAGATTACTGAGTCATGGAGCAGAGGCACAGTGCTCTAATTGTTCCGGTTGAAGCCAGCCTATATTAGAAGCCAGGGCACATCAACTGATCCCCAGAAATTAAGGTGACTCAGAGAGAGCACCTAACCAGTTTCAGATAGATAAGAAACAAACACTTATTGTTATATGCCACTGACATTTTATGGTTGATTTAAAATATGTGTGTGTGCGTGTGTGTATGTGCATATGTATATACCTTTTAAGTAAGAAAGAAGGAGAAATAAGAATAGATTTTAGAGGTTCTACTTTTAGATCGGATGACAGCAGCCCAGCTTAAAAAACCCAGACATTATACAGGTGTATTTTAAAATACTTAGGGGATCAGGGAAGCAATAAGGAAGAAAAGAACTAGGATTCCAGAGAGAATGGAGCCTTTCTGAGGAAAGCTGGTTGCTGCTAGTGATTTTTTCCTCTGGAGTCATTTATTGATTCTAGGGCCCATCCTATGTTTAGTTTAGGACCCCCTGAGAGGGACAATACTGGGAGACAGACATCAGGAAGCTTTAGGGATCATACAGAGCTGTGTGACAGATTGGAAGTGCAAGAAGCCACAAATGTATGTTAAATTCTTCCAATAGGATATATTTTTTTGAGATCGGGACTGTGCACAGGAGGCTGGGGAACTAGGCAAGGACTTGGAAAAGGCAGAGGGAAATATTCTGTAATCTTGAAGGAGACTAAGTCTGGAAAGATAGAGGAGCCTCCTCAAATACAATCTGCCTTTTCCTCAAGGCATTTGCCAGATTTTGAAACTAAATGGGGGAAGGAGCCTGAAGAAATAAACTTAGAATCTTCAAGGAGCAGAAATACATTTCCAGCAGAAAAATATATTGAAGAGTAGACTGGACATGGCAGGAGACAGGGCTAGGGAACCAGAAGCCAGGATAATAAGAAATAGCCAAGCTGAAGTGCTGAGACAAAAGGGAAAAGAGTAAGAAAGGAGTAGAGCAAAAGAGACATGTGGAACACAAACAAAAAGGTCTAATGGAACATATAATTGGAGCCCCAGACAGGGAAGAGACAATGAATGGGTAGAAGCAATATTGGAAGAGATAATGTCAGAGAAATTTTCTAAACTGGTGGAAGATATCCCACAGATTCAAGATGCTCAATGAATCATAAGGAAGATAAATACAAAGGAAAACACACCAGCACATCACAGTCAATCTGCCGAAAACTGAAGATAAAAAGAAAAATCTTAAAAGGTTCAAGAAAAAAACCCAACACATTATCTTCAAAGAAGCAACAGCAAGATTAATGACAGCCTTTTCAGCATAAACAATGGAAGACAGAAGACAATGGAATATCTTTGAAGTGCTGAAATGAACAGCCAACCTATAACTCAGTAAACAATGGAGTAATTGAAAACATTTGATTTAAAATAAAATAAGGAAAGGATAAAAAACAGATGATACAAATATAAAGATATTAATTTTAAAACTATCTAAAATATATTGATAATTGTATTGATTTTAAATGGACTAAGAAATCCAGCTAGTAAAGTAAACATTGTCAAACTGGATTTGAAAACCACAACTAGATGCTGTTTATAGGAGCATATAGGAAGCAATACAATTTAAAAATATATACCACAGAAGCACTAACAAAAAGAAAGTTGCCAAAGCTTTATTAAATCAGACAAAGTCATTTTTTTTTCTAATAAGGAATGAGTTTATTGGCTTATTATCTCTTAATCTTTTGCTTTTTTTCCCTGAAATTTTTCATTGGCCTAAACCTAATGACTTTGAACATATGTGCTTTAGTATGGGGCCCATGGCTCCCTGTAGACCTCAGGAGAGTCTTAACATTTTTTATGAGGATTTTAAAAATGGGGGTTTTCCTTTTGATCAAATTATAAAAATTGAATTTTACCATTTTCTGCATCATTCTGACTCCAAATAGTCAAAACATGCCGTGGAATTCCACCTTGCTTGTTCAAGTGGCACAGATGTAGACAGACAAAGTCAATTTTAGAGTCAGAAATATTTTTGGTCATTAAGGCCATTGTAAAGTGGGCAATTTAATAGGAAGATATATTTATGCTAAATTTGTGTGTACTTAATAGCAGCATACTTTCAAAGTGTATGAAGTAAAAATTGACAGAACTAAGAGAAAAAATAGACAAACGCAATCATAGTGGGAGATTTTAATATATTTTTTCTCAGTAATTTATAGAACAAGTAAGGAAAAATTAGTAAAGATTTAGAAGAATAGAACAAATGATAACTAACTTGAACTAATTGACACTTGTAGATCTGCGCACTCAACAACTGCAGCGTACATCTTCTTTTTCAGCACTCTGGATCAGTTACCAATATAGACAATCTTCAGGGTCAGAACACTTACCTTGTTAATTTCAGAAGATTGAAATCACAGTAGTTCTGTGACCAGAGTGGAATTCAATTATAAATTAATAATTACCATGTTTCCAAAAGTTTTTCAGTTAAGGAATTCTAAGTAATCCAAAGGTCAAAGAAAAAAATCACAATGTAAGTGAGAAAACATATATTTTTTAAGATTATTTATTTATTTATTTATTCATAGAGACACACACACACACACAGAGGCAGAGACACAGGCAGAGGGAGAAGCAGGCACCATGCAGGGAGCCCGACGTGGGACTCGATCCAGGGTCTCCAGGATCATGCCCTAGGCTGCAGGCGGCGCTAAACCGCTGTGCCACTGGGGCCGCCCCAGAAAACATTTTGATTAGGTAATCACAAAAATGCTTGTGAAATGCAACTAAAGCAATGTTCTGAGGGTAATTTTCAGTCCAAGTGCATATATTGGAAAAGAAAAAAGTTGTAAATCAATGAGGTTAAAACAATAGCAATAAACTAAACCTAAAGAATACAGAACAAAGGAAGTAATAAAGTTGTGGTATTGAAATTTAACACACACACATGAAAATCAACAAAAGATAGTTATTTGAAAAGATTAACAAAACTGACAAACCTCTAGCAAGACTAGTGAGGATACAAAGACAAAAATCATAAAGTAACATTACCAGGATTCACATCAAATTCTACAAAAAAGCAGAATTCATGTCAAATTCTATGAATATTAGATGTCAAAAGAATATTGTGAACACTATGCCAATAAATTTGACAACTTGGATAAAATAGATACATTCCTTGAAAAATACATTAAAACACAAGCAAAAAAACCAAATCTGAATAATCCTATACATATTAAAGAAGCTAGTTCTGTAATTAAAAACTATCCAATAAAGAAAACTCCTGTCCAGATAGATAGATAGATTCACAGATGAGTTCCTCCAAACACATATGGAAGAAATAAATCTTACATGAATTCTTCTAGAGAATAGAAATAGGGAGTGCATCTAAATTCATTTTATGACTTCAATGCAATGTTGATATCAATATCTGACAAAAAATACAAGAAAGAAAAATTATAGGCTAATATTTGTTATTATCATAGATGCAAATGTTCTAATAAGGCTACATATTTATGAATAATGTATATAACATATAACATGTATAATATATATTATATGTATCCTGAACAAGTGGGGTTTGCATAAAATTTCAATGTTGCTTTACCATTTGAAAATCAGTCAGTAAAATGCACTATAATAATAAAAGAAAGCCCAAGTGATCATCTCAACAGACACAAAATATTTGTTAAAATTAACACACTTTCATGACAAAAACTCTGCAAGCTAGGAATAGAAGGAACAAAATTTAATTGAGTGAGGGGAGTCTACCAAAGACCTAGCTCCAGAATTAATGATGAAATAGTGAGCACTTTTAAGATTAGAAACAAGGCACAGATTGTTTTTATCAATTCTATCAACATTTTACTGAAGATATTAGCTAGGACAAAAGAGCAAGCAAAAAACAAAACAAAACAAAACAAAACACAAAAAACACCCACATAAAAGCAAACACCCCAAAACAGAAAAACACAACATGATTTAATACTCAGAAAATCTTCAAAAATCTGTATGTAATCACTATTAGTAACTGAATTTCACAGATTTATTGGATATAGGGACAATATAAAAAATTTCTATTTACTACCATAAACTAGTTGAAGTAGAACTGAAGCAGAAAAAGAAATAGAATATCAAATATTTAGAGATAAATCTAATGAGAGATATACAAATCCTCTACACTAAAAACTACAAAAAATGTTGATAAAATTTAAAAAACTTACATAAATGGAGGAATGTAGCATGTTTAAGGATGGAAATCTCACTTTAAATACAATGCCACTTCTTTCCATTTGAGCTATAGATTTAATAAAATACCCAATCAAAATTCCAGAACTTTTTTTGTGGTAATTGACAATTAATTTTAAATAAATATATGGAAATACAAAAAGAACTAGAAAAGCCAATATAATAATTAAGACGAATGAAAAAGCAGGAGGACTCACACTGCCAGGTTATCAAGACCAATGGTAAGATTAAAATTAAGGAAGAGTGCTATTGATGGTAAATTAGAGGAAAAGGAGAAGAGAAGGCAGAGGGGAAGGGAAGAAGAAGGTAGATCAATAGGATAGAGAGGAGAACCCAGATATAGCTCTACACATGCACTGCCATCTGTTTATGACAAAGGCACCACTCTCATTCAGTGGGCTATTAGTGGAATGGGAAGTATAAATGAACCTAGTTGTGTAACACATTACACAACACACAAAATTGATTTGACATAGATTATAGATCTAAATATAAAAGCTTCTAAAACGATAACGTTTCCAGAAAAAAAAAACATAAGAGAATGTCTACATGATGTTGGGGTAGAGATAGGTCCTTAAACATGAAACAAAAACATAATATAAGGGAAAAAATGATTGACAAAAGGATCTGGGACACTAGTAATCTTGCCTGAATTGGGTTGTTTTAGTTTTCCACTGACCTTAACCACAGGCCATGTAATAGGACACATCCTGGTGGATCTCCTATATTCCAGACACACCCTTACTTCGTAACAGTCCACTTTCCTCATGGTACTAGGATCAGTTACCGCAGCCAATATAGTAACTATCACCTTTGCCTTTTGATTTAATGGTAGGAGGAGCCCAAAGTGCCCAGGTGGCAGTAGTAACCACCACGTGATCGGAATCATTGCTGTGCTCCCCGGTGGAAGCATTCCTCCCTTTGGAGCTAAAGTCTCTAGACCAGTAGAGCAAAAGGTCTTGGGGAGAGAAAGCAGAATGTTGCTGGTGGATAATTAGGGGTAATAGTGAGGAGTGCCACTGCCATTCCCATCCCTTAATTCCTGGACCTGTGAATCCTGGCTGTGGGAGAAATAGCACAATACACTGGACACTGATTTGGAACATGCACCACTTCTCATAGAACATCGCTTCAGCCCTGCAGGATGTTGCCACCTAAAGGGCACCGTGAATGCGTCTTCAAAAGGCCTTTCCACTGTTCTTCCAAACCAGTTGCTATTGGGTGGCGGGGAACATGATAAGACGAGTGAAGGCCCATCGCTGCCCTTAATTTGCTGTGAGGTCCCACAGAAGCAATGCTGTGTAGAACACCATGGCAGTGGGTAAGGCGTTCTGTAAACCCACCGAGGGCAGTCAGGGCAGAGGCAGTGCGTGCAGAGAAGGCAAATTCACACGCAGAGCAAGTGTCTATTCCAGTAAGACCAAAACATTGTCTCCTACACAATGGAAGTAGGCCAGTAGGACCCGCCTGTTGTCTGAGGGTTGTGGTTGCCCCGAGGAGCGGCCCCACAGCTGGGCCTCGGTATTGGTCTCTGCTGCCGGCTGACTAGGCAGTCACTTGTGGCTTGTAGGTCAGCTTTGGCGAGAGGAAGTCCATGTTGCGGAACCAGGCACAGCCTCTGTCCTTGCTACCACTGCCGCTTTGTTCACGGGCCCACCGGGTGATAACGGGGAGCTGGGGAAAGAGACTGAATGCTATCTACAGAATGGGTCATTCAAAAAATATTTTGTCTAAATTCAGTTTGCCAACATACAGTATAACATCCAGTGCTCATCCCATCAAGTGCCCCCCCTTAGTGCCCGTCACCTGGTCACCCCATCCCCCTCCCCACCTCCCCTTCTGCAACCCTTTGTTTGTTTCCCAGAGTCAGGAGTCCCTCATGGTTTGTCTTCGTCTCTACTTTTTCTCTACTTGTTCCCCTCCTTTCCCTTATGGTCCCTTTCACTATTTCTTATTATATTTATTATTCCCTGAATGAGTGAAACCCTATGATGACTGTCTTCCGATTGACTTACTTACTGAGCATACTACCCTCCAGTTCTATCCATGTTGATGTAAATGGTGGGCACTCGTCCTGTCTGATGGCTGAGGAATAGCCCACTGTATATGTGGGACCACATCTCTATCCATCATCTGTCGGAGGACATCGTGGCTCCTTCCACAGTTTGGCTGTTGTGGGCATTGCTGCTGTGACCATTGGGGTGCAGGTGTCCCAGCATTTCACCGCATCTGTATCTTTGGGGTAAATACCCAGTAGTGCAATTTCTGGGTCATAGGGCAGCTCTCTTTTTAACCAGAATGGGTCATCTTATCTAGTTATTAATAAAACGCTCCTCTGCTGAGGTCACCTTTGGTGAACATTCATGGGACACGAATCTCTTCACTTTTCCTGCCCCCGCCATCCAGAGAGGTCTAAGCACATACCTCTTCCCCACACCTCTTTGTTATCAATTTTCTAATCATGTTCCTTCCAAGTCGTTGACTATCCAGCCAAACCATTGGGCGCAACCCATACCTTAGTATGCGGTCACGAGTGTGGCCACTTTATCCACGGAAAGTGAACAGGCAAGAGCACAGCAGGAAGCTCTGCCCTTCAGAGCTTCAAGGGAGGATTTCTCTTCACCAACTGTCCTTTAAGGTGTTCCAGAAAGTAGTGCAGCAGCAGTTTACTTTCAGGGTTGGATGACATGTTATGCAGAACCATCTGTAAATCAGGCCCGAGTCCTCTCCTGTCAGCTGGTCATATGGAACTCCACGTGAGGCCACAGGTACGCACTGGGAGAAAGAAGGTAGTGGAGCCAGAGTAGGGAACAAGGACATTTGGGCCACTTCCTCATAAAACACTTTTTCGCCTTCAGGACCAGTTTGTGCCTGATTTCAACTATTCCACTTCTATTTGATGATGGAATGCTGCTGTGTGCACACAACTTTACGGCTTGATGGGTCAGATAACACCCCATTCGTAAAGGGCTGCTCAGGTTGTGTGGTAACTTCATGGCCAATGGTTAAACATTCTTTCTCTACTAGGGCCTTGTAGCAAATGGAAAGCTGCATATCAAAAGGAGAGTAGTTCTCCCCAGAGCATGGCAAAGCTTTACTCCAAATCCTCATGGTTCCTACTGTGACGCACATATCGAGGCCTGCTGCAGTTTTCACATAGCATCTCTATCTGCCACTGACACTTCAAATGACATCGAAGCTACTGGATCATGTGGCTCAAGCGGTGGAACTACTTCTGGCAGCTTTTGCTAACAGGTATTGAGAAAAAAGCATTCGCTAGCTACCTTCCTATATACCATACACCATGTACAAGGGATTGTTTTCATTTGCTCAAGCAATGAAACCACATCTGTAACAGCAACTGCAGTTGGAGTCACCACCTGGTTAAGTTTACAACGATCCACTGTCATACCCCAGGATCCTTCTGTCTTCTGCACAGACAAAACAGGCAAACCATGTGGGGAGGAGGTGAGAATCCCCACCCTTGCATCTTTCAGGTCCTATAATCTCTATAATCCCTCCTCATTGTGGTATTGCTTTTGATTTACTCTTCCCAAGTAGGGGAAGTTCTGCTGGCTTCCACTTAGCCATCCCTACCATAACAGTCTTCACTCTACAGGTTAGGGAAGCAGTGTGGGGATTCTCCAACTGCTGAATATGTCGGTTACAGTTATGGATTCTGGAACTAGAGAGCCATAGGATGGGTTTAGGGACCCATTGGGCCCTCTGTGAGTGGGACTTGAGCTAAAATTCCATTGATCACCTGACCTCCCTAAGCCCCTGCTCTGAATTACCGTCTCCTAGAATTAGTAGAAGTTCAGAGTCAGTGTCCAGGAATCCCTGAAAAGTCTATTTCCTTTTCCTCAATTTACAGTCACCCCAGTAAAAGGCTGTAAGTTCCTTTGGGAGGGGTGGAAGATTAACACTATGCATTTTTTGTAACAGGGTCTTTCCTCAAGGGGATCCAGACTGTCCTTCATTCAAATTCTGGGATTGGTCAGAGGCTCATCATGACTCTTTCTATGATTCGAGTTAGACTTCTGTTCACTTGACCTAGAATTCTTCCTCTTATATAAATCAGGCAAGAATTTAGTAAACTACTCATTTCTTTTACTTCTGATCTGCCAACATTATATGTCTCTGGAAGTCAGATTCTTCTTATTACTGCTTTGACTCCACTGCCCATTATAGTAACCATGCCCACCTTGCTTTTGATGATTAAGGTTGCAGCATGGCCCCTGCTACCTGGGGTCCAAATATCCCTATTGCATTTAGAGTTCCCATGTAAGTGGCAGCAGTTCCCACCTTAATTTCTCACCTACAGAGAAGAGTGACCCCAGAGCTCTTCAAAGATGTTTATTTTTTTCAGTCGTAAGTTTATTTTTTCAGTCGTAATAAAAGTTGTGTCCTCCGGACCCTCCCGGGGTGGGTGAGCGTGTCTTGCATGATAAATACACTTGAGCCTTCCAATCTCCCTACACTTTTGGATACCATCTGCTGTAATATACCAACCCAGTCCTGGCATTTCAAATTCATTTAGTGTAGGTCATCTTTTGATCCGTATTTCAGCCAAACAACCAAGCAAACCATTAGGGATGAAAAATGCTACTACTCTCCTTTTGATATGCAGCTTTCCAATTGATACAAGGCCCTAGTAGAGAATGAATGTTAATTTATGGGTAACTGATTCGTGACAAAGGAGCTAAGACAATTTAATTGAGAAAGAAGTTCTTTTCAATAAATGGAACTGGGACAATGAAATTCAAAATGCAAAAAGAATGAAATTGGGGGGCACCTGGGTGGCTCAGTGGTTGAGCATCTGCCTTTGGCTCAGGTCATGATCTCAGGGTCCTGGGACTGAGTCCCTCACTGGGCTCCCCACAGGGAGCCTGTTCCTCCCTCTGCCTATGTCTCTGCCTCTCTCTGTGTCTCTCATGAATAAATAAATAAAATCTTTTTAAAAATGAAGTTAGATCCCCTACCTCACACCATATCCAAAATTAATTAAAAATGGATAGCAGACACAAATGTAAAAGCAACAGTTATTAAATTCTTAGAAAAAAAGCATAGGTATAAATCTTCATGACCATGTAATGGGAATATCTTAGATATAGCACCAAAAAGCACAAACAACAAAAGTAAAGATAGATAAATTGCACCTCATTAAAAGTTCAATTCATCATTTTATGTGATGAGTGATAACTTCATTCATCATTTCTTTCCTTCAAATGATATCATCTAGAAAGTGAAAACACAACCTAGAGAATAGGAGTAAGTACTTGCTAATTATGTATCTGAGAAGACACTTGTACAGAGAATATATAAAGAACTTTTACTTAAAATTCAACAATAAAAAGACAATCCAATTATAAAATCAAAAGCATCTAAATAGATATTTCCCCAAAGAAGATATATCCATGGCTAATAAGCACATAAAAAGATACTCAGCATCATTCATCACTAGGGAGATACAAATCAAAACCACAATGAGACGCCACTTCACACTTACTAGAATGGATAAAAACAGGTAACATGTTGGCAAGGATGTGGGGAAACTAGAACCCTCATGCATTTATGGTGGAAATGTAAAATGGTGCTGCCATTTAGAAAGCATTTCGACAGCTCCTCAAATAGTTACCATGTAATTCAGATGTTTAACACCAATAATTAATTAATTATTTACAAATTAAACTATTCCTGGTTACCAATTTATCTCCATTCATCTGGATAAACTATAAAAACATCATACCAAGTAAATGTAATAAAGAAAAAAAGAAAGAGAAAAGAATAGAATTAAGGAGGGGTACACGGGGTCTTTCAAAAGTAACAATAATGTTCTTTTATCTTTAATGGGTATGCTTGTATTATCATTCTTTAGACTGTACATAGACTGTACTATAAATATTCCTTCATATGGATTAAATATTCAATAAAAAATGATATACCATGTGTTGGCTAGAAGGTGCAGCAACTGTCAGTTGCATGTATTGCTTACGGGCTGTAGCTGGTGCAAGCACTTCGCGATACTCTTTGGTATATACTAATACTGAAAATACGTAAGGCCTATGACCTAGCAAGTCCACTTTTTGCTGTGTATATGCTCCAAAGATTCAGTGCTTATGTTAACCAAAAGAGAGGTATAAGGGTGTTTATAGCATCATTATTTTATTTTATTATTATTATTATTATTATTATTATTATTATTATTAGATTGTATTTATTTATTTGAGAGAGAGAGAAAACAAGCAGGAGCAGCGACAGAGGAAGAGGGAGAAGCAGGCTCCCTGCGGGGCAGGGAGCCCAATGTGAGGCTCGGTTCTGGGGCCCAGGATCATGACCGGAGCCAAAGGCAGATGCCCAACTGACTGAGCCGCCTAGGCACCCCTATAGCTACATTATTTTTAAAAAAATCAAAGTAGATATTCATAAATGTCCATTAATAGTAAATTTGACAAATAACTTGCGTTCTGCTAATACAAAGGAATACTAGGTGATAGAGGTCACCTTTGGTGATAGAGGTCAAAATGATGGTCACCTTGTGGGAGAGTATTACTTGGGCATGCTGGGATACCGGAAGGGGTTCAATGTGCATGTGTGTGTATGTGTATGCACACCCACTTGATTTTTCTGAGCTGTGCATGTACTTGTACACTGTCCTGTATGCATTTTATAACATAGTAATAAAACAGTGAGGATAGATTTATGCATGTGTTTTATTTTAGAAATATAAACACAGGTTGTATATCTTTAAAACATACAGAAATCATCATATGGTTTCACTCATACAGGGAATATAAGACAGTGAAAGGGATTATAGGGGAAAGGGAACTGAGTGGGGAAAATTAGAGAGGGAGACAAACCATGAGGGACTTCTGACTCTAGGAAACACACAACGGGTTGTGAAAGGGGAGGTGGGTGGGGGGATGGGGTAACTGGGCACTGAGGGGCACTGAGGGGGGCTCTTGAAGGGGTGAGCACTGGGTGTTAAACTGTATGTTGGCAGATCGAACTTCAATAAAAACAAATATAAAAAAAAAAAGAAAATGTATGGAAATCTTGCTTCTGAAGTAAGAACAAGGTTGACCAGATAGGAGAGGACACAGGACCCTCCTGAGTATATCTTTCCATGTAGTTCTAATTTTTGAATCACATTAATGTGTTTATATTCAGAAAATTATACCAATAAAGATAGAAACATGACTTTTAGAGGATAGTGGCAGAAACAGAGGTGTTGACAAGTAATTTCACCTTCTACTTTTCAATTTCCAGTCAGGAGTTAGGTTGGGGTCACATGACCAGTACTGGCCAACAAGCTTTAGGAAGAAGCTGTTGGGCTGAAGCAGAAGAGCTGATTTTCTTGCTCCACACATTCCGTCTCCTTGCTTCGGCAATCACGGGGCTAACATCATGAGACCTTGGAGCCACAGGATGGGGTTCTTCCTGGATCTTAGGTCACCACATGGAGCAGGACTACCCACAAGAGCTTCTCCACTTTGAAGAAGTTTGGAGTTTTTGAGAGTGAGAAGTGAACCTTTTTTTGTTTGTTTTAACTCTTAATCCCAGTTAATCTGCAGTGTTAGGTAAGTTTCAGGTGTACAGTACAGTGACTCAACACTTCCATACACCCCCCCACCCCGCCCCGTGAGAAGTCCATCTTTTTTTTTTTTTTTTTTTGAGAAGTCCATCTTTTTAACATTTGGGGACAGTTTGTTGCCTCAACATAGCCTAGAGTATTCTGATGAATAAAGAAGATATAAAATTGAGGTGATTTGTTGCGAGGGAGGAGACATAATGGTTGTATCAGAGGAACTGGGGGGTGATACTCTTTGATATTCTTGGAAGAAAGAGAATGTGAACATTTATAGAATATTAGAGCTAGAAGAAATCTACAGACATTATTCTATTTTTTTTTTCATTTTGAAGAAGAACCTAGAACCGGAGAGACTGATGATGGGTTAAGGCCACACAATGAGTTAGTATAAAGCCAGGACTGCAGCCCGTTTTTTTGGGATTTTGAGAAGTGTCTCAGGGTTAGGCAACCATTACTTTTGAGAGCAGCTCAACATTTGCTTAGGATCCTTTAGATATTCTGAACTTCCTTCCATTTCTTGGTGAAGGTTCTAGATGAGCTATCAATGTTTTCCTCCGATCTGAAGTCACAACGCAATCCGTGTCTCGCTTCCACATTGCTCCACTGCAGCAGTCCACTGGAAATCCTCAGGAAATATTTTTAAAATAATAAATGGCACTTGCAATTTACTCCATTCTTCTTATTGTTTGGATTTTTTTTTTAATGATTTGAATCACTGGTGTAAACAAAATAGAATAAAGGAAAATGTCCTTGTTGAGACTTTTGTTCCTCTGTCTTTTGATTTTTTTGGGGGGTGGACAAATTCTTTCTTCCCTTTATGTAAGAATAAGAAGTACCTGTGGCATTGTTTGAGTCAACATCTAGACGACCTGGACCATTTTGTCACAAGTTTGTTTCTTTTTTGATTCATCAGATCTCTTTCTGCTTTAGCATTGCTCAACGCTGGGTGACCCACCACAATCCACCTTTCCAAATCAAGTCTCTAGGATTTTGTGTCTTTCTCGGGCTTATATTGGTTTGTATGTGACTTTTTCTTCCCATCCCCGTATCTCCCCATTTCTGAGCTATGGCCATCACTAGGGCAAATGCTTCCTGACCTCTTTTTTCCATCCCACTCTGACCCCGGAGGTTAAAGGAGGCCATTGTCACATCATCGTTGACCAAACAATCAGGGGGGAACCTCCCGTCAATGAGCCCTTGTTCCAGAGGAGTTCTCAGGCAGCTTCAATGGAAGGAGGGAGCCAAGCAGGAGCCCTGGCATCAGTCCAAAGATGATAATTACGACATGGATTGTGTACATTCTCGCCCGGAAAGGCGCCGGGTTCCCTTTCCCACCAAAAATCAGTTCGGTAGGTAGAGCTGGGGGTGGCCACCGGGAAGTGTTTCTCATCCCTCTGATCCCTCCTGGGCCCCCCGTCTATCGCATCTTCTCATAGGTAACTTTGGATAAGGACGGAGGCGGGGAGGGCTGTGTCTCGAGGGACTCTGAGGGCATTAACTTACCAATTTGTTACAGGATGTTGAAGTCGTAGAAAGCGAGGCTGTATCCATAGTACAGCACTGGTTGAAAAAAGTAAGTAAGATCCCTCTGTGACGCAGGGTGCCCCAGATTCTAGGGAGCTGGCCTCAGTGGGTACAGGGATCTGGACTGCTTTCCCCTTAGAGCCGGGACACTCAGGTTCACTGCCCAACACCCTGCCTCCGCTGTGTCTACCTCACCGACTATCCTAGAAGACACTGGGGCTCGTGTCCTTGTCACAGAGGCTTTGGGGTCACTGCTATTCCTGCCCCGCTTCTGAAGGATGCCGAACGCGGTTTCAGATGCGCCGTCCTCAGCCTGGGGCACCTCAGCCACACCCTGAGTCCTGCGGGGGCTTCATGAGTCCCCCGAACCCTACAGGGAGGTCGTAATAGGAACTGGGAGACGCGGGAGGTGTATGTGAGGACGCGTGGCATGTGTGTTGTGACGGAAAGAGAGAAAAGGAAGAAGAGACCGATTTCAGCTCAGACACGGAGCAACACTTTCAGGGGACACTACTCCCCTTTCAGACTGAAGAAGAGGCTTCCCAGGACATAAAGGAGAAGATGTCCACCAACTGCCCTCCCACTCACGGCCAGGATGTCCACGTCACCAGAGACGTGGTAACTGGGAGTTTGAGACCTTTGTCCGGGGCGAGTGGGTGGAAAGGGAGGTGGGTGGGCACAGGATCCGACTGAAAGGGTCCCGGGCAAGTGGGCGGAGCTGGTACCGACCCCCCCTCCACGGTGGCCTCGCGGGACCGTGACCACGTATGCTACCTGGATCTCCTAGGTGAAGCACCATCTCTCCAAGTCTGACTTGTTGGCGAACCAGAGTCAAGACGTCCTGGAGGAAAGAACAAGAATCCAGTTCATACGATGGAGGTAAAGGATCCGATTTTCCCTGAGTGGGGTGGTGGGAGGGAGGCGCAAGGCCCCCCTCGGGATTCCTGCCAACGCGGACTCGCAGCTCTTCTTCTCCGGAGATGTGGGCTTCTCTGGCTGAGAAAGTCTCCGGCCTTACTTCGGGCTCTTAGGGGAATATTCCGCTGTCTCGGAAGCCCAGCTGGCTCCGAAGTCCCTACGTGGCCCGAGGGCTGCTAGGCGGGCTGGCTCCCCGGGTCTTCGGTGGGTGCGAATAGGCTTCCGACTTCTGTTGCTTTTGCACTTGATTTGCTCAGAACTGGCTGCACTTTAAGGAGCTAAAAGAAAATAAGCTCTTACAATGCTAAAGCTAAGCCCTCCTCTGCAGCTGAGGTGAGGAGAGGTTTCTCAGCGCCTGAGGCCGGCACCCTGCGCGGCGCAGTAGGGACCACCCTGTGGCCTGTCCCCATGCCCAAGGACAGAGGCCCCAGGTGGAGGGACCCGAGCCCCAGGCAGGCTCATTCCCCTTGGTATAAGCCTCCCTATTTCCTTTCCAGGACTTGTGTTCACTCAGCGTCTCTTTTCCCAGCAGAACCGTGGGGTTAAACTGGTCCTCCAGGAAACTCTCTCTCTCTCTCTCTCTCATATCCATGCGCTCCTCCTTTCCATGCCCCCATCACCAGCTTTGCTCACTTCTATTAAGGAGGACACATTTCTCAAGAAATGTATTTTTGCTTGGGGGGATATCCAGTTTTCTTGTGTTTACCCCTTCTGGTGCCATTAGTATTTTATTTTATTTTATTATTTTATTTTATTTGTTAAAGATTTTATTTATTTATTCATGAGAGATACAGAAGGAGAGGCAGAGACACAGGCAGAGGGAGAAGCAGGCTCCATGCAGGGAGCCCAATGCGGGACTCGATCCCAGGACCCAGGGATCACACCCAGGGCCAAAGGCAGATGCTCAACCTCTGAGCCACCCAAGCGTCCCCTGTTAGCATTTTATTTTTTTTATTTTATTTTAAAAAAATTTTATTTATTTATTTATTTATTTATTTATTTATTTATTTATTTAGATAGTCACACACAGAGAGAGAGAGGCAGAGACATAGGCAGAGGGAGAAGCAGGCTCCATGCACCGGGAGCCCGATGTGGGACTCGATCCCAGGTCTCCGGGATCGAGCCCTGGGCCAAAGGCAGGCGCCAAACCGCTGCGCCACCCAGGGATCCCCCCGTTAGCATTTTAAAACTGGATTCAAATGCTCAGGAAGGAATAACAAATGGTGGGATTTGCGACCTGCCTGGGAAAGTCTCTTTGGAGGGGAGCTCTATTCTAAAATCATAAACGTGGGGACTGTTATCCAGCCACAGCCATACGGGCGAGGGACTGTCCCTGCCTGACGTGGCTGCACTGGAGGGAGCTCTGCGAGTCCCGTCCCTTGGTCTGGATGATATGCACATTGTCTTCGGAAATTCTGGAGGCCCCGCTGTATGGCATAACTAGGCCAGAGCTTGGGAGACAAGCTACGGGAACCACGGGCAATGATCCACAGGTAATCTTTCCACCCCGGACTTTCTGTGGCTTTTTGAAACCCGTACAGTGTGCGTGGCTCCCCGTATAAGCCACTGGTTGGGGCACTCTCCATGTTGGTAAGTACGCAGCCAGGGGCACATGCCCCTTCATCGGGCATCGGGCCACTCACTTATTCGGTAGATGTGTGCCAACCACCAGATGTTTGCTAGGCCCCCGAAAGGGGGAGAAAATAGGACGGAGTCCCCAGTTTTGAAAGGATACAAGTGAACAAGGGGAATAAGGCGTGTGAATGCGAGAGAACATCAGAAAGCCACGAGGGGGCCCACGCGAGGATGGGTCCAGCCCGTGTGCCACCCCAGTAAAGGCACGGAAGCTCTCTGCTTCTCCGCCCCTCCCTAGGGCCATCTGCCCTGGCTGGGATTATTGGGTGGCTCGGGGCTACTTGAAGTGACAAATCTAAAAAACCAAAACCAAAACCACCCTTGTGTGCCTCGTGCGTGAAGGACCTCCCCCCACTCCGCTCAGAAGTCCCTCGAGACAGGGTGGGAACTGCGGCTCCTGGCTTCCAACCTGCTGGCTATGCCTGTGAGGGACCTCAGGGATCCCAGGGTCCCCTCGCTGTTTTGCAGCCACACCCGAATCTTCCAAGTCCCCAGTGAGGTGAGGGATGATGTCATGCGAGAGCGAATAGAGCAGGTGAGACGCAGGTAAGCAGCTGGGATCAGCGGGTTGGATACCGACACAGGGGCAGGTGGGCAGGTGGGCAGGTGGGCAGGTGGGCAGGTGAGGCAGGTGGGGCACATGGGGCACGTGGGGGGGCTCTCCCGCGCCGACATCTTCCTGGCCACGGGTGCGTCCTTGCGGGCGGAGCACAGGTTTGTAGGATGTGCTCCGGGCTGAGTGGGCGCGGCTCAGGCGGGGTGCCCGCCCTGACGCCGCGGTCTGGGGAGCCTGGGCGCAGCCTCCTGGGGGCCTTGCTCGTCTCTTCCGTCCCTGCAGCATATGCAACCTCACGGATGATGCATCCCAGGAGATTCGCAGCAGAAATTCCTACGCAGACTGCTGAGAGCTACAGGTGAGAGGGCGCCAGGTGAGGAGCCTGGCAGGGGCAGGGGGCAGGGGGTGCAGCTCTCCTGGGTGGGCCTGGGACAGCCTGCAGGGGTGGGGCGGGGGGGCTTGATAATAAGGCGGAGCCCTGCCTTGGTGGGGGATGCACTTGCGGTGGGGAGGGTGGGCCAGGGTCCCACAGGGGCCGAGGCGTCACGGTGAGCGGGGCCCAGTGGGGCTGTGACGGGGGTCGGTGTGGACGCCGCTCTTGGGTCTAACGACCCGGGCATCACTGGTCATCGGACAACCCACCCCACCGTGAGCCACAGAATCGCAGGCACTGCGGGCACATCTGGGGGCACACGGATTTGGGCCCTGCCACCAGCTGGGGCCTTGCCTCGGGGTGCATGGCTCTTGGTCCCACCCCGGGGACTGGGGGTTGCAGTGGAGGCCGTGGCTCCGGGAGGTGGCGGGGGGCGGGGGGAGCGGGGGTACCCGGTGCTGCATTTATGGGACACTTGCTGCTTGCCTGCATGCTTCTCGTCCCATCCAAGGCACCTGGAGAGGAGCGCGGCCCTCGTGCCCCTTCCTTCGCGGCCGGGCCAGCCCTGGGGGTGCACACCAGCCCCCTGTGCAGCTCCACCTTGGGTACGCTCGTGTGTGCGCGTGTGACCCGGGAGCCTGAGGGGGCTGGCCGGCCGCATCCTCCCATCACTGACCCCGTGGCCGCGGGGCTGCTGGGGTGCTCGGGGTGCTGCAGGCTGTCCTGAGGTGTGAGGCCCCGCACGGCAGGGGTGTGTGCTGTGCGGGCGTGCAGCCGTGTGCAGGCGGGTGGCGGGATCCGGGGAGCCTGGCCTCCCCTGATAACGGGGTCATGTCCTCCAGGGTCAGGGAACAGCCTGTGTCACAGAGCGTCTATGACCCTTGATGGGGGGAGCAACCACACCTGGGCAGAGGGGACCCCACGGTGAGCCCTTGCTTGTGACAGGCCCACTGGAACCTTCCTGCCCACTGGCTAATAAAGAGACGAGCTATTTAATCACCGTCAGTGCCTGCTGTTCATTCGCCCATCACCCCGCGCCTCACGCCCTGGGCCCTGGGGACACATGGGGGCGGGGGCGGGGGCGGGGGGGAGCCACCCGGCCAGCACAGAGCTGGGTCCAGCGGCCGTGCCAGGTGCTCGTGGAATGCGGGAAGGGGTGCTGGGCTGGCCTGAGGGCTTCCTGGGGGAGGCTGGCTTGATTGTTTCCCTCATGGGTTTATTTATTTATTTTTTAAAAGATTTTATCTATTTATTTGTGAGCGACACAGAGAGAAGCAGAGACACAGGCCGAGGGAGGAGCAGGCTCCCTGCGGGAACCCGATGCGGGACTCGATCCCGGGACCCCGGGGTCACGCCCTGAGCCGAAGGCAGACGCTCCACCGCTGAGCGCCCCAGGCGTCCCCTGTTGATAGCTTCCCGGGGCGTCGTCTGTCTGCCTCCATTGCCTGTCTGTCCTCGTGCGCTGTCCATTTTCCCTAGCAGATCCCTCGGCATATTTATCACAGTCCTAACTCCCAGTCTGACATCCCGCGCCCTGCCTTACTCAAGTCTGCCTTTCAGGGTGGCGTGCTCACCTTGTGCCGGGCAGCGTCTGGTTTTGCTGAAGCCATATATGCTGGGGGGTGGGGGGTGGGGGGTAGCGGGGCAGGGGCAGGGGTGTGAGGCGGGGGCAGGGGCAGGGGGTCTGGGCATGTGGCTGACAGGCCGTGCTTACTGTCTCCACAGCCATAGCTGCAGACGCTAACGTGTCTCGTCCCCTTGGTTTTCTCTCCTGTCTTTAGGCTTCCCTACAGGTTCCTTCTTAAATAGGGTTCGAGGCTTTTCGCGGGCTCAGCTGAAATTCCCTGTGGCTAAAAAGGGGTCCCTGCCACGCCGGGGCGGCTGGAGGGCAGAGCGGGGGTGGGTCCCCTGGGCCTCTGCTGAGGCCTCAGTCTCAGCCCGTGGCCCTGGGCTGTGTCCTCCTCGCCGCCCCTCCTGCGCCCACTCCGGAGGGACAGGAAGGTCGCAGGGGGCCACATTGGGGGGTTTCCTTCCCCCCGGGTTAGGGGGCTCTTCCTGGAGGGTGGGCCTTTGTTAAGTACAACAGAATGCTCTGGACGGTCTTCAAAATGGTTATCCCCCCTCCCCTGCCCCTGTTATTGAAGTGGGCGAGAGGGACGGGTTCTCTGATCCTCACTCCGGATCTGCTGGGGCTCCGGGAGGCAAAATTGAGGAAGTTGGGGGCCTTCTAAGACGGGGGCCCCTGGACTTCGTAAATCTCAGGCTTGTTCACATTGAGCCGCCAGCAATGAGTCGGTGACGTTTCAGCTTCCCTGCCCTGGGCCCTGGGCTGCCTCCTGGGCTTTGCGTCGCATAGTTGTGACTCTCTGAACAACCACCTGTCTGCTTCTCCAATTCTCACATCCGCGTTTTGCCTTGTGACCTAAATTCTCTGATGGGTCTAAGAAGTGTTGTTGGCTTTTGGTTTCTTTGGCTTCCCCCGCCCCCACCCGCAATTCTGAGAATGGGAGTGACCATTTCCAAGCTCTTTACACTTCAGCCCAGAAACTGGAAGATGTGTCGAAGTTTTTGTTGCGTGTCTGCAAGAACAGCAGCTAACGTGGACTGAGCTCCTGCCGTGGGCCGGGTACCAGCTAAGCGCCCTCACGAGCTATTGTTCCCCATTTTCACGGTCACTCTAAGGGAGAAGTGCTGTAGGGAATGGGAGCTTGCTCTCCTCCGAGAAGAAGACAGATTTATTTCTGATCATTTGGGAATCACCACCCAGTTTTACAAAGGAAGACCTGGAAGTTCAAAGAAGTTACGTGGCGTGCCTGACATCTCACAGCCACGGAGTGGCACGGCCGGGTGGAGCGCAGGCGGTGGCGTGCCAGCCGGGGCCCCCGACCACTCTGCCGCGGAGCTGAGCTGGGGACGGGTCATTTTGCTTGATGGGGTGGTGAGCCTTGGCCAGCCAGGCGCCGTCGGAGGACAGAGGTCCTTACCCTGCGTGCCCCGCTACCCCCAGAGCTCAGGAGCACCTGCGCTTCCCCCGATCACCCCGCCCTCCCGGCCTCCCTTGGCCTGCTTGCTCCAGGGCAGGGGGACAGGAGGAGGGAGGGGAGCAGGGGTTAAGTAGCCAGGGGACAGGGCCCCAGCCCTGGGCAGAGGCGAGTGAGAGCACTCTGGGATGAAGAGAGGAGCGTGACATGACCGAGAAGATGCCAGGATGGGGGCAGGAGGAAGAAGGGCCACAGAGGAGGCTGCTGTGAGGGGGCCAGGGCCCTGTGGGCCGGGGGGCTTGTCCCAGCAGAGATGGAAAGTGCAGGATTGTTGGGGGCAGAAGGGGTCACACGTGTGGACGTGGACTGTGGACAGGGTGGAGGCAGGGAGCCCAGAGGGTCCCCTGGGAGGGTGAGGGGACACGGAGAAGCCGATGGATCTGAGACAGGACCATGACATGGTGATGTGCAGCGTCTGGACAATGGGGGAGGCGAAATGTCCTGGCACAGCTGGCCGTGGACCTGCCATGTGCCCAGATGGGGAAGGCTCAGCGGGGGAGAGAAGGTCAGTTCGGGTGATGACTCAGGTCCCTGTTGGGCTCGGGGTGATATGGAGCAGGTGGGTGAACACACGGGATGGGGCTGGCAGGTGGGCGCCTTGGTGGAGGGGCGGTACCTGGTGGCGAGGACCAGCCTGTCCTGCATGGGGGGACGGGGTGGGGAACAGCTGCAGGAAACAGGGGAGAGAAGAAAGCGGGCTGTCCTCAGCCGTCCTGGAGGTGACCCTGCCGTCCCAAGCCCTCAGGTTCGCGGGGTGGGGGCGGGCAGGTGGCAGTGCGCAGCCCGCTGGGCCCAGGGCTTAGCCACACGGTCTCGCCAGGGGATGAGGCCCTCTCCACGCGGCTGGTGTTGTCTCGCCAGAAACCACCAGATGGCACCATTTCCACACAAAATCGTTTCCTGCAGGCGCCCTGGTCCCTCTCAGAGCCCACGGAGCTGGGGTGCGCAGGGCCAGACCCTGAGGATCTGAGCTTAACGGTGGGTACACTTCACTCCCAGCACGTGAAGCGTGCAGGCGCGGCCCATTCGAACGAGAGTCGTCGTTTACACCGGATACTGTGACACCCAGAGGACTGGCCTGGCCTGGCCTCAGGGAGCTCAGGGTGCTGGAGCCAGGGACCCGCAGACAGGGTTTCAGCGTCGGGTGTAAACAAACCAGGAGTGGCTACGCGGTAAAGCCGAAGAGGGGGAGGTTTTCTCGCCTCGGCCTCGGCGGGAAGGTGCTGACTTGGCAGCACAGGTGACCTCTAAACGGAGGCTTTGCCAGGCCTGCAGCGGCGGAGGGGGCTTTGGGGGAAGAGGGCACGTGCACAGGAAGGCCTGCGGGACGGCTGGGGAATTGGGCCTGGGCCTGAGCCTTGGGATGCAGGTCAGGGTGGGGAGCATGGGCGGCGGGGGGGGGGGGGGGGGTTCGGAGGTGCCCAGGTGTGGCTCCTCCAGGTGAGTGTAAAAGAAGCCCCTGAAACCTGGCCGAAACCTGGCCGCAGGACCCAGGGGCAAGCTGAGCACACCTGCCGGGCCGGCCACGCAAGGCAGCTCCCCAGAGAGCTGGGGTGCAGAAGGGTCCGGGCCTCTGGGAAAGAGGGGAGCCGGTGCCCTCAGAAAGGAAAGGCGCTCTGACTCGGGAGGCAGTGGTCAAGGAGCTCACAGGCCCCCACGCGTTCGTTCCCTCGCACACAAACATCTGGGGTTTGGGGACACAGGGACCTACATTAGTATTATAGCCGCAGCTCCTTCAAACCTGGGGTGGAAATGAAATCATTAAGTGGCTCAAATGGAGTTTTGTTCTGTGCATGATTAACCCCAGGAGGGGAGTTTGGGAACAAATATGCCTCCTCTACCTGTATTACAGGGGGACTGAGCCATGGTAAATTAAAAGAAAATCACTGGCAAATTTGGGATCAGTCAGCTGTGACCAAGCCATTTGTGTAGTTAAATGGAGCTGAAAGAGCTAATAAAGGCTTTGTGGGTCATGGATCTTTCCGTGAGGGGGGGCCCCGGAGATGGGGGTGGGCAGGTGGGTGGGGCGCATCCAGGCTGTAGGGGTGGAAGGCTTACCTGGGGCCTGTTGGGGTGGGGGTCTGGGGACGACGGCCTGTTCTCATCATCCAGGTGTGTCCCGTCCTACCTACTGGGGAACTTGCTGGTTCTGGACACACAGTGACGCAGACCCGGCCGGGGCCTCCGCTGTCTCCCGGATGAGACTCGGTCCTTGCAAAGCAGGGTCTTGGGCAGCAGGCGGCGAGCAGCCCCCTGAGCCTGTCCCTGCAGGGTGAGGTGCGTGTGGGGACCCAGCAGCCACGCGCTAGTGAACCCCACCTAACGCCTCGGCCCCGTGGGGAGCTGCAGGAAGGGGACCCAGCCAGTGCCCCGGGGTGTCCATGGAGAGGTGGGGGCCTCTCTGGCCCATCCCCGGAGGACACATAAGGCACCCAGCCAAACCAGGGCATGAAATGGGGCAAGCTGGTCTGGGAGAGCCCCAGGTGCCGGTCGCAGGCCAAGGCCTGGACAGGTAGCCTGGCAGGTGGGCTGCCCAGAGGGAGGGGGAGGCCGCAGGGAGGCGTTAGACAGTTGAACGGAGTCCAGGGGGAGATCTCGTTGTCTTCCTTAACCACCGGGCAGCCTACGTCTAGCTTTTTTTAAAAAAATTATTTGACAGAGATAGGGACAGAGAGAGAGAGAGAGAGAGAGAAAGGGAGCCAGAGGGAGGGAGAGCACAAGCAGGGGAGGTGCAGGCAGAGGGAGGGGGAGAAGCCCATGCGGGCGATCCCTGCACCTACCGGACCGGACCGTCCTGAACCAGAGGCTCAGCGGGTGCAGTGCAGCACGGGCGGGGGGCCGCTTCTGAGGACTCGTGCAAAGTGGGAGGTTTCTATGGGGGGACAGGGAGTGCTTAGGGAAAGAAACGGATTGCTCCCGCTAGGGTCAGCCTGTTAGGTGGGGGGGGGGCGGGGGGGGGGGCAGGGGTTTCCTGCAGGTCGCCCCGCCTTCCCGCGGGAGGGTGGGGGTGCGGGGTGAGGGGCGGGGCAGGAAACTTCCTGACGGTCGGGGCCCCTCCCGAGAGCACACCGGGGGGGGGGGGGCCTCGGGGGCGTGGCCGGGGCGGGGCTGGGAGGGCGCCCTGGGTGCGCGACGGAGCATGGCCTGGAGGGCCATGTGTCCGCAGCGCGGGGCCTCTTTGCCTACCCGCACCCCGCACCCCGCACCCCGCACCCCTACAGGGCGGGACCGACCCCGAGGCCGCGCTGGGCGCCCGATGCACAGTTCCACACGCTTCCCGATGACTGGGCAGGCTCGGCAGCGAAGCTCCGGACTCATGCTCCGTCGAGCGGAGAAAAAGCAGGGGAACGGAGGGGAGGGGGGCAGAGGGGTGGGGGGAACAGTGGGGGGCCGGCGGGGCGGAGCCTGAGGGGCGGCAGGGGGCAGTGCCAGGCCTCGCCCCGCCTCCCCTACCCCGCCTCCCCCCTCGCCCCGCCTCCCCTTCGCCCCGCCTCCCCTCGCCCCACCTCCCCTACCCCGCCTCCCCCCTCGCCCCGCCTCCCCCTCGCCCCGCCTCCTCCCTCGCCCCGCCCCCTCGCCCCGCCTCTCCTCGCCCCGCCGCTCCTCGCCCCGCCTCCCCTCGCCCCGCCTCCCCTCGCCTCGCCCCGCCTCCCCTCACCCCGCCTCCCCCAGCCTCGCTCGTCCTCCACCCCTCGCCGCTTCCCCTCCCCTCGCTTCCCCCCGCCCCCGCCTCCCCCCTCGCCCCGCCTCCCCCCTCGTCCCCCCTCCTCCGCCTCGCCCCGCCTCCCTCCTCGCCCGGCCTCCACCCCCTCTCCCCGCCTCCCTCTGCCTCGCCCCGCCTCCACCCCTAGCCCCGCCTTCCCCTCCCCCCGCCTCCCCCGGCCTAGCCCCGCCTCCGGCCCCCGCGCCTCTCCTCGGGCACAGGCCCCCTCCTCCGGTGACCCCTGCCCCCTGTCTCCCTCCCCACGGCCTCCCTCCCTGCCACCTCTCCCCCTCGACCTTCCTGTGCCTCGCGCTTCTTCTTCGCTGCCTCAGTCCGCCTACGCCTACACCCTCCCTGGCTCTCTTGCCCCGCTCTCCCCTTCCCCTACCCCGCTCTGCTCCCTCCTCCCCCCTCCCCGCCGCGCCCCGCTCCCCCCCATCCCCCGCCACCCTGGCTTCCTTTCCCCCCATCACTGTTCCCACCTTGCGCTCTCCCCGCTGCCTCTCCCCTGCCCCCCTTCCCCTCACTCCTGCTTAGCCCCTCTCCCTAGCCCCCTCGCCCCCCCCCCCCCGCGTTCCCGATTCCGGTGGCGGGACCTGGGGCCTCCTGCAGCTCGGAGGGTGCTCTGGGGGGGGGGCCCAGGCCTGCAGCCCGCGGGCCCCAGTGAGTGGGCTTGGGTGGGGTGAGGGAGGGGAGGGGAGCACAGGGCAGCAGCCGTGGGGGGACAGCCCTTGGCGGGGCCGCCCCCTCCCGCGGCCCCTGTGCAGGAGCCCCTGCCCTGACCCCGCGGAGTGCCCGCCCCACGCAGGATCACGGGGCTGCAGGTCGCAGGTGCCCGGCGTGGCCGCCGAGATGGGCCTTAGCGCTGTCTGAGCGCGCACCTGGTTCTGGGCCCCCTCGCCCCCCCGGGCCCCTTGGTGGTGGGTGGGCCTAGACGTCCTGCAGCTGAAGCCCTGGGTCCCCGACGGGGCCTGGTGGTGAGAGGCCCTGACAGGGGCGCAGCCAGGGCGGCTCCTGCCCCGTCGGTGGGCGCGTGGAAGGCCTGGTGAGAAACCTCCCGTGGGCCTCTGCTTCAGAGGATGCCGCTGCTCAAGCCTCGTGCACACGCGTGCTTTTCCTGGGAGGCATCGGCGTGGCGGCTGAGGCCCAGGGCCGCAGGGCTTCTCCTGGATCCTGGCTCCACTCTTCAGTGGCCGCGAGCCCCCCAGCCGGGTGGGTGACCTCTGGACTCCGTTTCCTTGCCTCTTTGGGAAGGCAGAGGCCACCCCTGTGAAGCATGCAGCGCCCGCCCGGCCCTTGGGAAGCCGGCAGCTGTCAAAGCGCACTGGCCCTGACGGCGACCCTCTCCAGGATGAGGCACCCGTCCTGGTGCCACCCTTTCTGACGGTGCCGGTTTGTTGGCTGTTGCTCTGCACCGTCACAAAGTACTGTCCCCGCGCTTTGCAGTGACAGCTGGCCATCTAGACCCCCGGTGCAGCTGATGCCGGAGGGTCAAAGATGCTGGGGAACTAGGGACAAACCTGGAAGAAGGAAACTGCCCCTGGTGTCCTTGGGAGGAGCGTGTGCGGTGTGTGCTGGGGACCCCCCTGAGCCAGGGCAGGTGCAGCGCCCTGGGGGGCTCCGTGGACTTTCAGGACGCGCGCCCCGGGCTTGGCTGGATTCCCCTGGGGAGCGATGCCTCGGGGTCCTGGAAGGCTCGGCCTCCTGGGGCGGCGGGCTCACCTGAGATCTGGGGGGAGGCGGCCAGCAGGTGACGCTGTCCGCTCACCTGAGCACCCCGCCACCTGGGGCTGCAGCCACCTGGCCGCCCTGCGGGGGTGGGCTGGGGGAGGGGAGGGGAGTGCGGGGGCGAGGCCCAAGGAGGGGCGTCCCTGCCAGGCAGGCCCAGGGCCGCAGAGCTAAGCCCCGCGCCCCACTTTGTGCAGGACTGGGAGTAAAGCAGTGCCTCTCCAACCTTGGTGGGCAGCCGAGTTCCGCCCAAGCCCAGGGCACCTGGTAAAGATGCACATTAAAAAAAAAAATTATTTATTTATTTGAAAGAGAGAGAGCGCACACGCGGGCAGAGGGAGAGGGAGAAGCAGGCTCCCTCGGGAGCAGGGGCCCGACCCCAGGACCCCGGCGTCATGACCTGAGCTGAAGGCAGACGCTTCACTCACTGGCCACCCAGGAGCCCCAAAGATGGAGCTTCTGGGGCACCGCATGATTTATTTTGATGGGTGAGCGGGAGATGGAACCGGGAACCTGCATTTTTTTTTTTTTTTTCCCAATCCGATACCTGCAGTGGTTCTGGCAGCTGGCCCCGGGCCTGCGTGCTGAGTGGCAGGGAGGGGCGAGCACTGGCTTTCCTCAGTGGAGGACAGCTTGGGGCCCGGGGTTGGCACCAGGAGGACCCCCGCTCACTTCAGCTGCCTCCTGCACCTGGTCTCTGGGGGCTCCTGTGTCCACCTGTGTCCACCACCGGACTTTCTCCTCTGCATTGTCCGAGGGTTAACAGGAGAGACGCAGGCAAAGAAACCAGCCCAGGAGCTCGATTGCTCTGTAGCGGGGCCGCTCGGGCCCTGGACCCCCCCGCGCCCCCGCGCCCCCCCCCCGCCCTCCTAGCCCGTCCTGACTTCTCCCCAAAGGGTGTGCCTGTGCGCCCACGTTTTGCCGCCCTGGGTCCCATAGTGTCAGCACCTAATAATACCTTGTGAGGCAAAGGGAGTACCAAGGGGGTTTCCTTGGGTTTGCACTCCTCGGCTCCCGCTCCTCAGGGCCTTGGTGGCCTGGGGCGGCCGGGGCGGGGGCAGGAGCCTCATCCACTGCAGCCCCTGTGCACCCCAGCTGCGCCAGCCACATTGAGCCGCCTCATTCTCTGGGCTGGGGTATTTGCAGCTGCAGGTGATAGTAACCTTGTCCTGGAGCTGCTGTGACGCCCGCCGCGGTGACGTGTGCCAAGCGCCCTGGGGGCCCTGTGGGCAGAGCTGGCGACCCGGCGTCACCGCCTGGCCCTCGCTGCGTCCCTTCCCCCAGTTCAGCAGGGCGAGCCTCCAGCACAGCACTCAGTGTGCCCGGACCCCAGGGAGCCCCCGCACCCAGACGTGGTCCTGGCCCAGTCGGGGTTACAGATGGTGGACGGGTGGGTGCTGGGGTGTTCCCTTCTCACCCCCGTTCCGGGCCGGCCACCAACCCATCACTCCAAAGGGCAGCCTTTTCCTGCCTCCACCTCTCAGAGCAGTTTTTTCATCAGGAAAGCTGTTTCCAGGGCACCTGGGGGGCTCCATGGGTGAAGTGTCCGCCTTTGGCTCAGGTCATGATCCGGGGGTCCTGGGGTCGAGGCCCGCGTGGGGCTCCTTGCTTGGCGGGGCGTCCACTCCTCCCTCTTCCCCTCCTCCCCCCTGCTCGTGCTCTCTCTCTCTCTGGCTCTGCCTTTCTCTCAAATAAATAATCTTAAAAACACCCCAAACCAGCTGTATCTCCGTAGGCCCCTGCCGTGTGCTTGGAAGGAGTGGGGAGACAGGGAGCAACGGCAGGGCATACAGTTAAGTCCCTCATGGGTGCAAATACATCATTTCCATTCCCACCACAGGAGAGGACAAAGCCGGAGGCCGGGTGAGGCTGCCTCTCTGCCAAGCCCCCAAATCTGACACCTCTCCCCGTTTCAACCCCAGGAGCCTCAGGTGTTTGCAGCAGGACGTTCAGGTCGGACAATTAATTTGTTTGCTTCCTCCAAGTGCAGGTGTGGGCAGGGATCCCATGCGTGTAATTCTCCTCATGACATTACCGTGCCTCTGGACTTCCGTGAGTTATTTTATTTAAATTTTTAGGGCTGATTTCTTTATTTGGGGGGTGCAGGGGGGGTAGGTGAGGGAAGGGCAGAGGGAGCAGGAGAGCAGCTGACACTGTGCTGACTGTGGAGCCCGATGTGGGGCTCCATCCCCCGACCCATGATGTCATGACCTGAGCTGAACTCAAGAGGCGGACACCAAGCCAACTGGGTCACCCGGGTCACCCGGGTGCCCCCCAAGAGTTACTTTAGATGATGAGACAGGATCTCAGGGGTCACCTCTCTGTGCTTCTGCACCCAGCGTTACAGCCTCTATCTGGGTCTTTCTCCCTGGACAGGAGCGACCCTGTCGGCCCACCCTCTGTGATGAGGGTACAAAGACGACAATCGTAGGGGACTCTGCCCTCAGACAGCTGCATCTGGCAGGAAGGCAGAAGAATTCCTCCAAGGAGGGAGGCCTGGCAAGGGGTCCTGTGCGCTGTGGCCACTTGGTCGAGATGCCCTGAGCATCTAGGTCACCCCTCAGTGCTACCTGGATACGAGACGTTGACCTAGCAGAAATGGCTTCCGGGATCGTTGCAGGTTGTCTGACCATCGGGGTTTTTCTTTGTATGTGTCAAAAGTTTCCAAGTCACAGAAGTGAAACCAGTGAATCACTGCAGGAAGAATTAGGAAAAGTGTATGGGACATGTGCCAAGAAGGTAGTTTGCAAATTGGAAGCTCTCAAACCGGAACAGGGACTGGAGCTCAGCCGTGTATGGTTATAAAACAGCTTCCAGGGAGAGAGGGCAGTGAGTTTTTCCTTTGTAGTGATTGGTTATAATACTGGATTTTTAAAAAAGATTTTACTTATTTATTTGACAGAGAAAGAGAGAGAGAGGGAGAGAGCATGAGCGGGGTGAGGGGCAGAGGGCGAGGGAGAAGCTGACTCCCTGCTGAGCAGGGAGCCCGAGCGGGCTCGATCCGGGACCCTAGGATCATGACCTGAGCTGAAGGCAGACGCTTAACCGGCTGAGCCCCCCACTGACATGTAGTCAAACCCAAGAAACACATAGTCACTGTTTCCATTAGTTGAGATGGAGGCCCGGAGGGTTATAAGGTCACTCTCTGTGTCATTTATGTGTGTATTGCGGATTTCAGGCAGTCGTCTGATCCTGATGGAGGCCGTGTGGCATTTGAGCAACTGCTGGAGGCCTTGAAAGCCCTCGACAATATATAAGACACTGAGAGGCAATATGATGACCCTAAGGAAGCCGTAGCCAAGGACCGAAGCATGTCCTGGAGCAGAGAGTCCCAGGAGCCAAGATTTAACAAACAAAGCAACTCAAGTGGGCTGTAGTTTTTTTATTTTATTATTTTATTTTTTAAAAAAGATTTTATTTATTTATTCATGAGACACACACACACACAGAGAGGGGCAGAGACTGAGGCAGAGGGAGAAGCAGGCTCTATGCAGGGAGCCCGATGCGAGACTCGATCCCCGGTCTCCAGGATCATGACCTGAGCCAAAGGCAGATGCTTTAACTGCTGAGCCACCCAGGCATCCCGGGCTGTAGTTTTTTTTTTAAAAGTCATTTCCATGTGCACAGCATGACTGATCAGCAGACATGTATTTTCGTGTATGATCAACTAGCACAGGATGGATGTGAGGGGGTCTGGTTTCAGGAGGCAGTGTTGCGGGTGAGCTTCCAGTGAGGCAGCCAGGTAATTTAAGGAGAGGCATTTCTATAGGGACGAAAGAAAACAGAGGTCAGTATTTGGAGCAAATTGTAAATCAGGTTTCTGAGTTTGGAGGGCACCCACTTGAGACAGCCTCCAGCTCTTGGGTTCTAAGCATCGTCAGGTGGAGTGAGGACAAATAGTGACCATCACACAGATTTTCCTGGCTTGTAGTGTGAGCGTCTGGTGCTCCTGCTGAGTGGCCACACGGCAGCGGTCACGAGGTTGTCCGCACAGGAGCCGTTGGGGCGATGTCCCTGACGTTGGCGGCAGGCAGTCCAGCTTTACTTGCATGGCTTTGGGAAAAGGGCAGCGTCGTAGTGATTCCAATTCTAAAGACAGGGAGAAAAATGGAAGTGTTGGTTTGGAGGATTCTAGCCAAATATTTGAGGGAACTAGAAGAATTCAGGACCCAGGCCAGTTTCCAGGCAGAAAAATAAGACCTCAAAGGCAACTCACAGCACCAGCATCTGATCCACAAAGGTGTACTATTTTTTCCCCTATAATCATCCCCGTTTCTATCAAAGATAACTGCTGTAAGACTAATTTGCTTGCAAATTAAGTCTAGTTTCAATAAACTTGGCCTGATTATTTACCCAAGTGCAGCAAGAATAACAATTGATCACATAGGTTCTTTTAAATCTGCTTTGCTGGAGCTTTTCATAAGGAATCTCAGATTAAACTTTCAAAAGCCTCTTGAGGCTAAGAAGCCAAGCCAAGGACTTGTCCGATTGTGTCCTGTTACAAGGAGAACAGATCCTTAATTGAACGTATGCAAATACATGTATTGTTGTGAAAATCAAGACTATTAATAGGACTTTCTGAATTCTGGAGGGATCCAGTAGGAGAAGAAGATAGAGGTTTGAACCGTTGTTGCAAAGATACACTTGACCAAGTTGCTGTGAGTCATAGGTTAAAAGAGAGGGGAAAGGGGGTCCTTTATTTATTTATTTAAAAATTAAAAAAAATTATAATGATTTTATGGTGGTAATTCTGATGCGGTAATGATATTTTCTTTTTGTATTGTTTATAAACAGAGTTCATATAGCCAGCTTTAAGCTGCTCTTTTAAAAAATAAATTTATTATTTTTTTTGGTGTTCAATTTGCCAACCTACAGAATAACACCCAGTGCTCATCCCATCAAGTGCCCCACTCAGTGCCCACCACCCAGTCACCCCCACCCCCCGCCCACTTCCCCTTCCACCACCCCTAGTTCCTTTCCCAGAGTTAGGAGTCTCTCATAGTCTGTCTCCCTTTCTGATATTTCCCACTCATTTAAAGGGGGTCCTTTAAATCTGAAAACAAAACGTCAAAGAACCAGCAATGTTTTAAGTGAAGTCAAAAAAGTCATGATCATCTTTATCAGTTCCCTCCCTCTAATGTAGTCAATTCTTATTTTGCTTCGTCTCGGGTTAGCAGCTGTAGGAATCCATCAGTTTTCCATCAAAGTTTTAAAGGTTCTTCCCTGGTTTATTGTTATGATCTTAATGTCATCAGAAACCTGCATTTTGGAGTCAGGGTTTTCCATAAACTCCTTTGGAGATGAAGCACTTTTGTGGGAAGACTTTTGTGAAAACATCAGAGTAGAACAATAAATGTCTGTTAATAACAAGAGACTTAAAAGTTGGCCGTGTTAGAGACCTGGTGAGAGTTCAGCATAACAAAGGATACACTTGATGCATACACTTGGTTATTTTGTGATTTGCAAGATTTTAAGATGAGAGCTGTGATTATGATTGGTAACATGATACCAGGATGGATCAGTTTTTTTTTTCCCCTAAAGAAAGTTTAGCAACACTTCGGATTTGCCAGCACTTCCTCATGGAATGTAACATGAGCAAAAGTTACATAGTTGTACAAAATTGAGTTCTTTTAACAGAGAAGACTCCATTCTCTCTTTTTTAAAAAAGATTTTATTTATTTATTCATGAGAGACCCAGAGAGAGAGAGAGAGACAGAGACCCAGGCAGAGGGAGCAGCAGGCTCCATGCAGGGAGCCCGACATGGGACTCGATCCCGGGACCCTGGGGTCACGACCTGAGCTGAAGGCAGATGCTCAACCACTGAGCCTCCCAGGGTCCCCTCCATTTTCTTAAGTAATCAGACTTGGCAAAGACAACATGTGAAGCTTTGTTTTCTAGCAGATTACATTAAAAGGAAAGGAAAAAGTTTGTTCCCAGTCTCTTACGAAGACCAGACCAACAATCTAAAAATATTTGTGATTTTAATAGAGAGGAAGGAAATCATATTCTTTTACACCCTATACGTTTGGGATTAACTTCAATGAGTCTATTCTAATATTAGCTTGGCCACACCTAAAATTCCTTTCTTAAGATTCTTTCTCCACAGACCTTCTAGAACTTTCTGCATCCATTCAGCTTTTGGCATTTTCCCTTTTCTTAATGTGGAAAAATCATTATACTTTAGGACAGAATTACTCCATTTTTTTGTTTTACCACAAACGAACCCATGTCCTTCATATCTTGGCCAAAAACACATTCTGTTTTCCGTATCCACTTTTATTGCATGGTCATTTTCTTCACCCTTATTATTTACAGTAGTTTTATTTTTACAAATTGGCTATAAACTTTAGCCATTAGTGATTTTTGGTTCCCAGTAAAAACTGGGAAGCAGGCAATTGTGAACTATCTGTCATATATTAGCATCTTGGAGTCGATTAGCAAATTTGTAAATACATTTCATAATTTCTAGGGGCACCTGAGTGGCTCAGTGGTTGAGCGTCTGCCTTCGACTCAGGGCTGGACCCCAGGGTCCCGGGATCGAGTCCCCCATCGGGCTCCCTGCATGGAGCCTGCTTCTCCCTCTGCCTGTGTCTCTGCCTCTCTCTCTGTGTCTCTCATGAATAAATAAGTAATCTCTAAAAAAAAAAAATAAAATCTCATAATTTCTAGAACAATATTCTTCCTTAAAGTGAATTTTTCTACATGGCACAAAACTTGCTTATTAATGGACCCACATATCTTTTGTCTGTTAGTAAGATGTTGAGAAGCCCAACGCAGATGAACTTATATTTAGCATCTAATGTTTATCTTGTTTAGAAAGGGCTTACGTATCAACGGATATTCATTATTTAGCTTCACTTGGTATAAAATCTTCTCCATACTTATTCTATTTCTTTTCTGAGAGGGCGAGGTGGGGGGAGCAGGAGGAGAGGGTCGGGCGGTGTGTGCTATGAGGCCCCAGGCCGGGAGACAAGGTGTGTGTGCTGCGGGCTGGGCCCCCTGCAGAGTGGCGGGCCAGGAGAGGCTGCTGCCCCCGCGGGTGGGGTGCTCCCTACCTGACAGTGGTCGAGGGGCAGGAAGGGGCACTGTGACAGGGGCTCGGTCCAGGAGGCAAGTGGAAGGGCTCTACTCCCAGCTATGGTTCTGACTTTGTTCTATGAGCCTCCCTGAGCCTTTTTTTGTAAAATGTATTTTTATAGGATCATTACATTTGTCGGGACGAACCCACAGGGTTCACACTCATGATGATAATGGGGACAGCTGTAATGACGTCACAGGGCACGTCTACCAAGCATCTGCTGTGTGCTCAGTCATAGCATTCACTTCCCCAAACAGCCTGAGGCGTTGGTGCTGTCTGTATCCTCACTTTCCAGGCGATGGAACAACGAGGTTAAGAAACTGGCGGAAGATCATTTAGGCTGTAAATGGGGGAACACGGCTCGAGCTTATATTGTGTGGCTCCTAACCTGTGCGTTTAACCATTAAACGCGCTGCCTCTGGGTCGTTGAGATTGTTGTGAGATGGTTGTGAGCATGAAGCGCAGTCACAGTAATGATCACTGCCGCCGTGTGTTGAGCACATTTTATTTGCCAGTGGCTCTTATAGGATCTGAAGTTACAGTCATGAGTAAACTAAAGCCCTGGCTCTTACTTTACAGCCAATTGATAGGTGATAGAGAAGATAGGTAGATAGATGGATAGACAGACAGACAGCAGGGCGGTGGTGCTGTCCTGCCCTGAAGGGAAGAGAAGACAGAGAGAGGATGCGGGGGACGCCTGGGAACCGTTCTGTTAACCTGTCCCAGGTGGTGGAGCTGCAGAGGTAAGATCTAAGGACGGATTGGATGGGGTGATGGAGTGAGCCGAGGGGCTGTGGACAGAGGGGGGCGGCGAGGGTCGAGTCCTGGACCACAGGGGCTGGGGACCGATCGCAGCGTGAACAAGGCAAGCAAGCCGTGCAGACAGACGGGTCCCGGCCAGGGGATGGGCCCTAGGTTACATTCTGGGCCACCTTTGTCCTAAAGTCAAAGCTTAGGGCATCAGCCGAAGGGCATGATCAGCTGTGCAGCGTGGAGGATCTCTTGGTTTTTCTTATCTGTGAAGTGAGGATGTGAAAGCCCTGCCACCCAGCCTCCTTCAGACATTGCCAAGGTAAAATGTTTGCGTGGGGGGGAGGGGCTGCGTAGGGCCTTGAGTCAGATGCCAAGGCCAGCCACTCGCTCTTAGGATGCCAAGGCCAGCCGTTCTAGGGATGCCAAGACCAGCTGCTCTAGGGACGCCAAGGCCAGCGGCTCTTAGGACTCCAAGGCCATCCACTCTTAGGATGCCAAGGCCAGCGGCTCTTAGGATGTCAAGGCCAGCTGCTCTTTGGATGCCAAGGCCATCTGTTCTTAAGACGCCAAGGCCAGCCGCTCTTAGGACACCAAGGCTAGCTGCTTGCTCTTAGGACGCCAAGGCCAGCCACTCACTCTTAGGACGCCAAGGCCAGCCGCCGGTCTTAGGACGCTAAGGCCCTCTCCTGATAGTCTCATGGCTTCCAGTTCTACAGGCTTGGTGGGCAGGTAGCAGTCTGGAACTGGGAGGGCATCTTCCTCTGAGACGGTCTCACTGAGGCCTCACGCCCCCTCCGAGTGCTTGAAGTCGTCATTATTCCTGTCAAATGGCAAAGAAAACCAAGGCCCCAAGACATCAGGGAGGTTACTATTTCACAGCACTGGGGCTGGGCTTGCAGCCAATATGCCCTGGTTCTGGATTCCGTTCCCCCCAAAGAAGGCGCTGGGTGTTTTTGTAGGTGGGATGTGGAGAGGTGGGGTGGGGAGGGCAGGTATTGACTTCAAACTCAATTGGAGGTGGGCAGACATGGGCTTGCTTAGGGCCACAGCTGTTCTTTTGATCTCACACATGGTCCCTGGAAAGGGATGCGGCTCCATGGACAGCACAGATTAATACACAATAAAAATTGCTGAAAATACTCCAGGCAGATGCTAGCTGGAACACAGAAAGCTCAGGAAAATAAGGCGAAACCATAACGTACCAGCTGATGGCAATTAAATACCAATGACAAAAGAACAACCTCGTTCAGCTCAGATCTGAGGGCCCGCTCTGGACGTGACGGCGGCCCCGGGAAGCCTGGGGTGCACCGTGGGGAGCGGGGCAGGTGCTGGTGCTTCCACTCACCTGGACTTGCCCCCCGGGTCCCCGGCCCTCCCAGCTGCAGTCCTGCCAGGAACAGGTCTTTGGAAGCCGGAGGAGCCAGGGAGGAGTGGCCAACAGTGTCCAGGAATGTCACCCCCACCCCAAAGTCTCCACCACACAACTTGGAAGCAGTGCCAGGTGTTCCTTGAAGATCCGCGTCCGTGGGGCTTTCGCCTTGGCTGGGAGATGCCAGCAGGCCGGAGACTGGGCCAGTGTTCGCGGTGGTGGGTGGCCAGGAGCACTGGCTTGGGGTCACCTGCGGAGCCCGCAGCCTCCCAGCCGCACGACCCCCAGGCCAGCGCGCAGCCTGCCTGCCCCAGGCTGCCGAGGGGCGACCGCTGTGCGTGGCCTGGATTCCTTCTTCTGCGTTCGAAACTTCTCAGCTGACCTGCAGGCTCAGCGGCTCCTCCCGTCCCTGCTCCGTCTCCTGTCCTGGCTTCTGCTGTCCTCAGCAAGGCCCACGGGTGCCCCTGGGTGCAGACGCCGAGGTGACGGGTGAGAGGGGGAGGCAGAGGTGTCCCCAGTGCACCCTTCCCAGCGTTGCCCCGCGCGGCTGCGGCTGCTTTGTCTTTGCTTTGAGTTTTATCGATACCCCCAGCGGACCTGCTGTCCCTTTCTGTGGGCTTATTAATATTGCCCTCTGATCTATGGGTAGCTGCCCCACTTTACATTCCGGCCCCATCCTGGCGTCTCCAGACTCAGACACCATATTTAATTAGATTTTCTCCCTGGCTCAGGCAAACAGAAATTGAAGTCCCAGTATATCTCTATTGCTCCGGAGCCTCGCCTGACACAAGCAGACAGCTCTTTCCCTCGCTGGCTTTCTCGGCCTTGTCCTCCCAGCGCCCACCTCTGACATTAATATTCCAACACGAGCTCATTTCTGAGTTCAGTCCTTGGCTCCAGATTCCAAAATTCATCCTCACATCACCCACTGGCTCTCGAAGGATCGGTGTGCAGGAGGGTTTTGCTGCTGTGGCTTTTGGGTTGCCCCCCAGGTCGGTCCACCTGCGTGTTCCCGGTGGTAGGAGTCGGGCCATGCGGGAGCAGGGTCGTGTCCATCTGTAGGGGAGGGTTACCGGGGAGTCTGCGTGAAAACAGGGGATGCATTAAATGTCCTTTCAAGATGATGACCCCACCCTTGGAAGAGTCTTAGGGAAAAACCACCTTTTCATTTTTTTTTTAAAAAGATTTTATGTATTTATGCATGAGAGACACAGACAGGGAGGCAGAGACCCAAGCAGAGGGAGAAGTCGGCTCCCTGCAGGGAGCCCAACGTGGGACTCGATCCCGGGACCCCGGAGTCATGCCCTGGGCCAAAAGCAGATGCTCAACCCCGAGCCACCCAGGTGCCCCCCACTTACTTTTTATGTGTTACTATTTCTCCATCTGTAAATCGGGGAGGGAAACGGAATGAGCTTTTATTGAAATTACGAGAAAACACGAAGACCTCTGATTTCACTTTTGGCAACAAACTGTGGCGGGAGGGGGAGAAGGGTCAAGAGGAGACTTGGAAGGCAGCGGTCCCGGGCCAGCTCCCCTGTGCCAGGAAGGCCACGGGGTGGGGGGCTGGACCTCGGCTCCCAGGCAGGCCTTTCTGCCTCCTGCGCCCCAAGACATTGCCCCCAGGGCCTGGGCTGCCGCGGGGCCTCTGGCGTGTTCCCCTGCCACCTTGCGCTATTTGTCACGCTCTCAAAACGTTGGCTTAGTATGTTGGAGACTCAGTTTCATCATCAGCCACGTGCAGACAACGGCGGCTGCGCAGTGCGCCTCGTAGACGTGACACTCAAGGAAGGCTGTGGGGGTGTTGCGTAAGCCGCGAGGCTCTCCCCTAGGATCAGTCACCCCCACTCTCGGGCCTTGCTGCGCCATCGCTGCTGGAGGAAAGCAGGGCATGGCGATGTAAAATAGAGGGCGGTAAGACACCATTTATTTGCTTGGAGATAAATTTTTTTTTGAATTTTCTTTAGCCAGGAAATTAACCATTATAATTAGCCTACATTGTCTGGGCACTTAGGCCTGAATCAGAAAGGATTTAAGATGGGGAAAAAATGAAAGAAAGGTGGGGAAGGAGGGAAAGAAGCAAACCAGCCAACAGTGTGACGGTGGTTTACCTGGATCCCTTGGATAATGTTTGAAACGGCTCACACCAGTCTGGAAAAATGTGCATTTACTTTCTGTTATATAATATGGTGGTTTATATGGTTATTTAAGAAATGTGTGTGCGTGTGCCCCGCTGGGGCATATGCCTCAGAGCTCTGGAGGGAGGACCTCACTTGCCCACACTCGGAGCATCATCCTGGCCGCAGGCCCCCACCCCAGAGCAGGTGCGAGGTCGTGGTGGGCACGAGGGGCTACCCTGACGTGGGCGGCCGTGCTGGTGTGGCAGGGGGTGCCGGAGGGTGGGGGGTGGTGCAAGGGCATTGTGGGGGGATGCGGCCGGGGCACCTGGCAGCAGAGAGAAGGCGCAGTGCATCCTCACTGACTGACAAGCGCCGGTTGGAGTGAGGGCTTTGGAGTCAGGCAGACACGGCTGGGGGCCTGGCATCCTGGACACGGTGTCACTTAGAGCACTGTGACCTCTGGCCAATCCTACATGTCTCTGGACCTCAGTGCCCTGGCCTCCCGGGAGCTGTGGTGCGGCCTCCGCGGGCTCAGGCACTGGGGGCCCTGGGATGCGCCTGCCCCGCTGCCTCGGCCTCTGCGCCAGCGTCTGCTCTCATGCCCTTGGCATCTGGGGCCCCGCGGGCGACAGGTTGGGACATGCTCCCATCGGGCTCTCAGAGAAGCCATATTCATGTTTTGATGCGGAGCTGTAAGCAGCTGGGGCCTGGCGAGAGCAGTACTGGGGTGCCCGGGGCAGGGGTGAGGTCCGCGCAGGCCCCCGCAGAGCATGGGCTGCAAGCTTCGGCACACCCTGTAGCTCTCCTTCTTCAGGCCCAGTTCTTACTTGAGGGCAGCCGGCACCCAGGAGGTGAGGGCGAGGTGGTCCGTGCGCCGAGGCAGGTGCTCGCAGGTGCTCGCAGGTGCAGGGGAGCCCTGAGCTGGGCCATCCCTCCCAGCGCAGACCTGCCATCCCGGTTGGGATGCGGGTGGGGCCAGCCCAGGGGGCTCCGACTGCATCTCAATCCCGGTTGTGTCACCACACCTGGGGCGTCTCGGCAGAGAAGTTCTCGCGGTTCCCGACTGGATGGCTGCATGAGGGAGGTCAGGTCGCATCAGCTGCTCGGGAATTTCAGGGGTAGTGCAAGCAGGAGCTGGCCCCCCGCTCTTGGAACGGGCTAGCGGGGGGCAGGCCGCAGCCCCCCTCCCCCGTGGTCCTTGGCTGCGGGGCCTTGCCGCACCTTCGTGTGGACAGCAGAAGGGGAGCGAGGGTCAGGGGGGACCAGCTCCTGGTGGAAGCCGGGGCCCGGACTCAGGACCTGCCCCCTGGCTCATGCCCACTGATGACAGCTCACCACGTGGCTCCCCCTAGCCACGGAGGGGGACTCGGTGGCCCTGTGCCCAGGGCGCCAAGAGACCCAGGAACCGGCTGTTGGTGACCTCCAGCTGGTGGGCGGCCCCTCCCGTCCCCCGGGTCCCCGCTGCGTTTCCTGTGCCTCCCCCGGCCTGGCTCCGTGAACTGGGGAGGCCACTGTCCCCTCCTACCACACTGGTGCCACCTGATGATGGGGGACCGAGGACCAGGTCCCTGCCCCTGCGCGGGTGCTGAGTGATGACACTTGGCTGTGTAGACAATGGGAAGGTGCTGTGCCCTGACCTGTGCGCCCTCCAATAACACCCTCCCTAGCTCCTGGGGGACAACATGAAGGTGCTGTGCCCTGATCCGGGTGCCCCCCCGATAACAGACCTCCCTAGCTCCCGGGGAGGGGGCAACACGAATGCTGTACCCTGACCCAGGTGCCCCCTGATAACACCCTCCCTAGCTCCCGGGGGCAACATGAAGGTGCTGTGCCCTCCCCCTCCAGGTTGGGGTGTGGGTGGCCGCCCAGGGTCTCCCCAAGGTCTCCGGGTCCAGGGTACTGGCCCGCCGCCCGCCCTCCCATCCTTACCCCCTGCCCTGACCCTAACAGGCACCGAACCGTGGGGTCCCCAGCTGCAGGCCGGCCCCACTGGGCTCTGTGTGCGGGGTGAGCAGGAGCCCCGGGCGCCCCAGGGTGTGGGGCTAGAAGCCGGTGCAGGCGCCGCGGGGTGCTTCCTCCCGGTTTTGGGGAGCCCGCCCGGGCCGCTGTGCCCACTTCTGACAGCTCGGGGCCCGCTGGTGCTCCCCGGCCTCCGCGCCACCCTCAGTGCCCTTCTGTCTCCCCGGGGCTCCTCCTGCCGGAGCCTGCGTCCCCCGGGGACGCCCGTGTGGCTGGGAGCCCGCGCTGTGCCCCCCCGCCTCGTGACCCCGCCTGGCACCCGCCCGCATTTGCAGGAAGCTCTGATTCCATCACCAGCCGTCAGGGCCCGGCCTCGGTCCTCGCGTGCCCGGGACACTGCGAACCTGGCAGCCGGCTGCCTCCTGGCGTGAGCTGCGTGGCCTTGGTCCCTGAGGGCGCCCGTGGTGTCCCTGCCGCCCGTGTGGGTCCGCGAGCTCCTCCTTCCCGTTGGCCTGTCAGCGTCGCACACTTCGGGTCGAGTCCTGGCCCCGAGCCTTCCGGCTGCTGTGACCCGAGGTCACCCACGCTTGTGTTCTCTAGTTTCCTCCTGGGAAAATGGGGCAGGACAGTACTTCTATCGTGAGATTGTTTTATTTTTTATTTTTTTAAAAAGATTTTATATATTTATTCATGAGAGAAAGAGAGAGAGAGAGAGAGAGAGAGAGAGAGAGGCAGTGACGCAGGCCGAGGGAGAAGCAGGCTCCCTGCGGGGACCCCGACAAGGGACTTGATCCCGGGCCCCCGGGTCACGGCCTGGGCTGAAGGCGGGTGCTCCACTTCATATCAGTTCCCACCAAAGAGAACCCTGTGTGTCTCCTGTCTTCTAGGCTCTTGATGGAGTTTGATTGTGACCCTCCGCCCACGTCGCCGGTGAGAGCTCCGTAGGCCACGAGGGCGGCGATGGCTCCGGCCGTGGAAGCCTCAGTAGTTCTGCTTCGTTTCCACCCGGCTCATGGCCCAGTGGCTCCGAGGGCTCAGTCGGGAGCCGCCCGAGCGGCCGTGGCCAGCCTGCCTCCCGGTGCCGGTCCTGTCCGGTCCCTCCCTGGTTGCCCCCCTTGTGAACCAAGGAGTTTCCCAGTGGTGGGGCAGGCGTAGAGTGTCTTGACGTGGGGGCTTCTCGGGGTTGAAGCAGAGACGGGCTGGAGGGGCTCCGAGGGGCACAGCCGGTCATCATCCCAGGGAAGCGCAGGGACGCAGGTGGGCCGTAAAGTTCCTCCGTCCTAACCTTTCCTGCCAGTGGAGCATTTGTCCCAGTGCCTGTCCCGCTGCCGTGTCTACACCCGTGGGCTCCCGTGCCCGCCCACCGGTGTCCTCGCCGCTGCCCCGGGACCTGACGCTCCTTTGGCCTAGGCCTGGCCTTTCCACCGAGCACCCAGAGCAAGGGCACAGCGCTTGGCCGCGCGGCTTCCACGCGCGCTCATCCTCCGCGCAGGGGCTGGGTGCACGCGGGCCTGCCTCCCACCCTGGGGGCCGAAGCGCAGGGAGGAGGCGGCTGCAGCAGGAGGTGGCCCGGCCTGACTGCTGGGTGGCCGCGTGCGGCCCGGGCCTCGGTGCTGGCCGCTGGAGCGCTCCGCAGAGCCGCGGGGCACGGGCCGCACTGCCGTCCCTGCCTGGCCGCCCCCCTTGGTGGGGCCCGAATGGCATCAGGGCATCGGTTCCACGCGTGCGTCCTCCCCGCCCTTCCCAGATGGGTGCGTGTCGTGACATTGTTGTGACATTGGGCTCCGCGTGCTTTGTTCAAGGTGTCCTGTGAACACTCAGAAACCCTCAGATCCTCCTCTTACCTCACCGGCCGCCTAAAATCCCACACTTGGTTATTATTATTATTTTTTTCATAAATCATAGATTTATGTTAAAGGCGCCCATCTTCCACTGGCAGCTGAAAAAGATATGTGAGGCTTTAAGCTATTATCCGGCATGTCCCCATCTATCATACATACCCATGGGGGGGTCCACTCTGTACCCTTTCTGGAGGCGAGGCCCTGAAGCTGAAGCTGAGAGCCTTGGAGGGAGGGCGCTGGCTCCTGGAAGAGAAGAGGTGGGGCGTGTGTTTTCCCAGAGCCGCTCGGGGATCTGTCTCCAGCGGTCACACGTGTATCCCTCTGCTGTGGGAAGGCCGGGCCTGCCCCTCTCCAGAGGGCTCGGTTCACAGATGTGCCCTTGGACGGGACCGCAGCAGGGCCTGGCTGCGCTCCAGGAGGGCAGGCCTGAGCCGGGCAGCCCGTGGCGTGGCGGGGTGCTCAGACCCAGGGTTTGCTGACCTCGGGCGGGTCATGAACGTCCCCGAGGCCTCCAGGGAGTGGGGTGTGGGGACGGCAGCTCCGAGTTCTCGCAGGGTTTCCAGATTCAAGTTTGAAGAGCGCGCAGTGTGTTTCTCCGGTGCCCCCGGGGCTACGCACCATTGAAATAGTAGCCTCGGACCTGAGAGCTGGGAGCAGGCGCCGGCTGTGCGAGTCTCCGTTGCCGCCCTAACAAAGCCTCACGCACGCAGCGGCTTAAGACACAAATTCGTTTTCTCGCAGCCTTGTCGGTCAGAGGTCCAACGTGGGTCGCACGGAGTCCAAGTCCAGGTGTCAGCAGGGCCTCTTTCCTTTCTGTACGTCCCGTCTGCCTCCGCTTGCCTTTTCCAGCTTCTGGAGTTCCTCGACTCGCGGCCCCTTCCTCTGTTTTCATAGCCGTTCATCTCCCTGACGCCTCTTGCGTGGACACGTCTCCCTCTCTGACCACAGCTGGGGGATGTTGCTCTGCTTCTGAGGGCTTGTGCCATGAGGTTGGGCCCACCAGGATACTCTCCGCATCTCAAGGTGAAGCTCACTCACATCTGCAAAGTCCGTGTCTGCTTGACTCCCCATCACTGATCGGCTTTCCCCTCAAGCCTCTGCAGCCTGGAGAATGTGTAGCTGGGCTCAGGACGAGGCCTGAAAGCAGCAAAGCTCGCTGCCATCCGCATCCCAACTGGCACGACTCAGTCCTAGGGTCCCACATAAGTATGGGGACAGCTGTACCTGCACGTTCTGAGTATGGGCTCAGCGGGAGAGCCCACCCAGGTGCCCATGAAACTCGTTCCTTCTTACTGGGGGTACAACTGAACCAGCTGTCCCCATAGTAGTGTGGGGACATAGGGCTGAGTTGTGCCAGTCAGGATGCAGATGGCAGCGAGCTTTGCTACTTCCAGCTTCCCATTCTCCACGCTGCAGGGCGCAGAGGCTTGAGGGGAGAGCCGATCAGTGATGGGGAGGCAACCAGACAGAAGAAGCCCGGGTCAGACATGCTCTCCCATCTCAAACTACATCAGACGTGATACGAGTAACAAGTAAGACTTCCACGTGTTAGGCTGTTGAATTGCGGGATTCTTTGTTACAGCAATTAGTCCCCCCTGAGTGAAATGGAAATGGGTCCCAGAAGTGGGTGCTTTCATCACCAACAGTCTAGGATGTGAGACATTGACTGAGCAGTCAGGTGGCAGGTCGTGAAGAGACACGTCTGGAGGGCAGAAGGCTGGAGAGCTCGTGTTGCTGTGGCAAAGCATTTGAGATGATAACTTGGGAGGGACACTTCCCCCGCCCCCGAAATTTAGCTCTAGGAGCACGTTTGGAGAATAGAATGGCAGCAGCGCAGGCCTGTCCATGTATGGTGGGCCATGCTGGGATGCCTTCTTGGCAAGGTAGGACGAGCAAGAGGAAGTTAGGAAAGAATCAGCTGACTTACAAGAAAAATGGAAAGGGATGGAGAAAATACAAACATTTGGGCATCCAACACATTCCAGCTATTGCTGCCGTGTAAGAAGTCATGGATCTTCCTCAACTTATGTTGGGGTTATGTGCAGACAAACCCAACATACACTGAAAATATCACTAAGTCAATAATGCATTTAATACGCCTAACGTACCAAGCCTCAGAGCTGCGCCCAGCTTCCCTTGCACGTGCTCAGAACACTTACATTTGGCCCCCGACAGGGCACAATCGGTCTCACATGAAGCCTGTTTTAGGATAAAGTGTTGAAGGTCTCCTGGAACGTGTTGACGGCTGTGGTGAAAGTGGACGACGGAATGGGTGTAGAACGGTTACGAGAGTACGGGCTGTTGACCCTGGGTGAGCAGTGGCTGCCCCTGCCCAGCAGAGGGGAGGGGATGGTGCTGCACGCTGCCAGCCCGGGAAAGACCAACATGCAGAACTCAAAGTACAGCTTCTACTGAATGCGTGTCTCCTTGGCCCCACAGCACGTGCAGTCCAAAAGTCCAAGTTGAACCCCTGTAAGTAGAGGACCATCTGTACTTGAAAACTTAGCGCTCTCAGCCTAAGCTCACATCGACCCCAAAGATTTATTAAGCTCGAGGGTTCTGTGCATGAGGGATTCAGACGGGACATAGCAGGGACATCGTGTCTCTGCTCCGCAATGTCTTGGATGCAGTTGGAGGACTTGAAGGCCGGGATCTGGGATCATCGGGAGCTTTGCCCGCTCGTGCTTGGTGGCTGGTTCTGGGTTGCTGGGCACCTGCTGCTGCTCCATTGGGCCCCCGTTGTGGGTGAGTCTGAACTTCCTCACTGGGCTCTTGGTCGGGTGGCCAGGCAAGAGCTGTATCCCTTTTGGGACATAGCTTCTGAGGTCATGTGGTGTCACTTCCGCCTCACGCTGTTTATCATCATCAAGTCATGAAGGGCCGTCTGTACCTGGAGGGAAGGGAAGCCGACTCTACCTCAGGATGGCTGGGGGTCAAGGGTCCGGGAGAACATGGGACACAGGCGAAGCTACTACGGCCGTGGCCGTGTTTGGGAAAGCACGATCTGCCACAAAGGGTTTGGAAAAACCGATTGCTTCTTACACAGTAGGAGGTGTGATGAGGGAGTCTGTGTGAGTGACCCATGAAAATGCTTCGGTTGTCCCGTTCGCCGGAAAGCCTCAGGAGGGCTGCTGAGAACAAGGCATGAGAGTGAGGGAAGAAACAAAGGGATCACACACATTGTAGAATTATGTCTAGGGAAGAACCTTGATGGGTGTGGTGTGTATTTTAATCAATGAAACTGACTGGAAGCAAATGGATCAGACGCTACTGGGTTTCTGAGTATTTGTATCGCAAAAAGCAAGGGGGCGAGCCAACAAACACCGGGAATCTCACACTCCCCCCACCCCGCCCCCGCCCCCGTTGGCAGGAACCAGCAGTGCATGTCTCCTGGAATCTCTAGAGGCATGATCCCTAACATTTGGGTAACGGGTGGCCCAGAAGGCTGGTAGCCGGGGACTGACTTCTGATGGGCAGAGGTAGGGGGCATGGAGAGGGTGTCAGCCCAGGTATGTATCAGACCCGCTTCAGATTTTTTCTCCAGTGGGACTGTTTCATGCGTTTCCTGTGGCTATTGTAGTTACCGTGTCCCTGTTCCACTATTTCAGGTTGGGTTTCTGGATGACGCTTACTTCATAGGTCATCACCCACAGGAGCCACAGCTAGACGGGATGGAGACGGCTGGTCTACCTGGGAGGGGTCCTCCGTGCCCTGGGCATGGGGCGAGTTGTGGAACAGAAAGGTGGGCCATGGCATGCACTGCTAGTGCCTAGGAAGGCGTTTTCATCTTAGTGGCCTGAGGCCAGGCTCTGTGGTCCAACCCGCCTTGTGGTTGGCCGTGGCCAGGGGCCTGTCGGCAGAGGTCATGGGTGCCATGTCTGGATTCTTCTCTAACCCGTTCCCCTCATCGGCTGGGCTCAGGAGGGTCCCATTCAGGACTCTCAGACCCTGAAAGTGAGGGAGGCTGTATATGGAAGGGTCCGTGGTCCCTGAGTGACCACAGCAGCAGTACCCTCCTGGCCCCTCACCACCCTGCCTACACTGGTCCATAGTGGGCTGGGAAATGAGCAAGAAATCAGCCTTCGGGATTTTTGTACGTAGCGGTTAGTCTACCCTGACTAATACAGGCTGTGTTCCTGGCATATCCTTTGAAGAAACAGTAAATAACATTTGTAAGTCCATGTCTTTAGTGGACTGGCACATCAACGCCCTCCTTTCTCATCGCCACCAGCCGTGGCCCACTGCTTTCAGGGCGTCCAGATGACATAATTGAGTCAGCTGGGTCACCTGCCCTGGTGTTTGGGTGGCAAGTTCAGTCAGATGGTCCCGTAGGGTAGCCTTCAGTTGCTGCTGTGCCCACAGGCAGGGGACCGGGCGGCAGACAGAGGATGGCGCCCACGCAGAGGGAGCAGGGAAGGGCCGCCGCGTGCCTTGGGGAGCTGGGGAGCCGGCCCTGGCCCCTCCTGTCCCAGCTGTGCTTTCCTGGGTTCGAGGAGAGACTCCTGATTCATTGAATAAATTCCCTTTGATTCTACGTTTACCGGGTTTCCCTTGTCCTGAACAAATGTGGGCTGCGATAGAAGCCACGCGATGTTTCAGGTGGGGAGAGCGCATTGCAAAATATGGTCTATTTTTCACGCTACGAATGTGAGCTTGTGACCATGATCAGGGATGATGACGTAAGGAACATGGAACACACACTGACGTGAACGCAGGGAGGGCGAGGTGGTTGATTTTTTTGACTTTCTTCTGCTTTTGGTATTTAAGATTTCTGTACCGTCGGGCCATTGTGCTCTCTGCTCGGATGGGCTCTTCGGTGATCGCTGGCCACGTTTGGCGGCTGGCTTCTACCCTCTGGCGCCTGTTGAATTCTTTAGCTTTCGTTCCCGCCTTGTCCTGCCTGGCCTGCCCACGTCTTCTTCCCAGGAGCCAGGTGGCTCGGCTTGGTCTCGCTCCTACGTAAGGCAGGGAGGATTGCAAACTTCAGCACCGTGAATGTTTCCTCTCCTTTCAGCTCATCTCTGGGAGGCCTGGCATCTCAGAGGCCGAGCGATCGCTGCAAAAGCAGCAAGCTCTCGGCAGGAGGAAGAAGCCCGCCTGAGACGGGGCCCTCTTCTGGGACCAGCCCCACGAGGTCCCAGCTGGACTCCACCCTGGGAGGACACGGGTGGTCTCCCCACGTCCGAAGGGTTAGCATGTTTGCCGGAATGGGAGGGTCCCACCTCCACATACGGGGCTGTTGGTTGAAACTTGTGTTTTGAAGATGCAGGTACCTTTTCTATCTTATTATTTGTTTTAACTATTGTGCTCTTATTGCCTCGGGGCATCGTCTTCCCCCGCAGGACGTTAGGCCCAACCCAGCTGCCTTCTTGGGTTCCTGTGGGAGGAGGGCCGGGAGTGAGACGGCTGTGTGCGAGGCCCTGGATGTGGGAATGTGTCCGGGAGAGGGCCCCAACAGGAGGCCACGGGGGCTGCCGGCGCCGCAGAAGCTCCCGTACGCACTCTCGGAGACCATCGTCCTCGGGAGGAGGTAGGGCTGGGTTTTCAGGCTTCCTTTTGGGAGACAGGGGATTTGTTTAGGAAATTGGAAGTTGTAGCTATGTAGGAATCCATAGTTCATGGTCACTGAAGCACGATTCAGAGATGACTTTGTTGCTTTAAATGATATCTCTGTTTACACATGGGGCGTCTTGTATAATTCATGAGGATTTTGTATCATTTACCAGTAAGGATCAACAAACATGGCTTTCACATTCTTGTAGTTCCGCAGGTCCTAGTGAGGCGCTGCCTCGCCTGACTAGGGCAGTATTTTGTGATCACAGGGACTTTGTGATGAGCATGCAGCTCTCACAAATCACCACCACCACTGATAACAATTAATTGACCTCAAAGTAAAACAAAGAAATGGATATCAATCCCTTCCACACCCTTATTCCTACTCCAGGGAATAGGCTCTAAGGTTAAGGGTTTTATTCAAGGTTACAACACTTGGGGCCTGCAGTAAAACTCAAAACCCTCTGGTTCCCAGGTTCATCCTGTGTTTCTCTAAACACAGGGATGATGGAACCCAAAGGCACAGTAACACAACGCAGCAGCCTGCCGCTTGACGGGTAGGAGGGACAACTTCCTCCCCTGCTTGGCGAGAGACTCCTTAAGGCTTCAGTTACCTGGTCCTCGTGGACTTACTCTTGTTGGACCCTTAGCTGCCGACACGGTGAGGAGAGAGACGTCACGTAAGTGTATCCAAATCCTCTGAATATTTTGATACTTATTTTGATATGACAGGATTTGGCAGGGGCTTTGCCTGGGAAATCCTGGGTCGGCGTGTTCCAGTGATTGTCAGAATCTGTAACGCGTGATGATGGGGGAAAATATCAAGAAGGATTAAGACAAACACCTTGAATTTTGTCCCATGGAATTACTGTTCAACACTTACCCCTATGTTCGTTTGGTCGGTGTCTGGTCTTTCTGATTCCCTCTCCACTCATACATCCCCCACCCCAGTTCCCCTCCTGGTGGGGCGACACTGCTATACCCCCGCGCTTGCATCTTCAGAGCACGTACACAGGGCTGTGTGCTCAAGGCTTCCTTTCCTCTCCTTACGGATCCTTTGAAATTTCATTGTCTCATCAGAGGGTTGAATCCAGCGAGTCCTTTACAATTAGGTTTCTACGGGCCAGAGATGGAGAGAGACACCAGTATCACAACATCCACTTGCAAATATCGCTTGTTAATCTGACAAGCCGGGGGATTTAGGACTCTCTGAGTCAGACACTGAGAGACTGAACACTTTCAGTCTGCAAAGCTCAGGAACTGAACCCCACAGTGCAGCAGGATCACTTCCTTGCCGTGTAAATTTGTGGTTTAGCCGAGGGTCCTTCTCAGTGCAGGCAGAGGCCTCTGTCAAAAGCAGGCTGGGTATGGCAGCTGGCCCAGGCCTGGCTCCGTTCCCTTCCCTCCCCCGCTCCTCCTTTCTCGTGTGCTTTTCTGTGGGGCTCGGACCTCTTGGGACTTATCAGGTGCACCTCATTCACTGGGCTCCACTGTATGAGATGGGGCTCAGCTGGAGGCAGCAAGTGTGGGGGGGGAAAAAGGGCTGATTGAATTTGGTTTGGGACCAGCTCCAAGTCCTGCAAGGCTTGCAAATGTTTAGGGGGTGATTTCCATATCACTCTAAAGTTGCTTGTCTCTCTCCCAAAGGCAAAGGCTGCTGCCAATGGTGGAGGACTTAAAGCTGGAGGCTGCCCTAAAGATGGGGAAATGAAATAAACTCCATTTCTGGAGCCCACTGTGTGTGCATGTGTGTGTGTGTGTGTGTGTGTGTGTGCGCACGTGATGGTCTTTGGCTCCTTGCTTATTCCCTGTAATAGAGATCACAGAGCCGAGGAGAAGCCCAGGGCTTTCTGAGGCATTTGGCCAGCGACAGAGGCACAGTGTGACACCCAGAGAAGGGATTCTTGGAAGAAAATGGGATGTTGTAAAGTGTGACTCTTGGATACTACAGGAAGGACATGCAGGCCGGGTTGTCGATGAGTTGAGAATGACCCACAATGAAACCATACAGATGAGGAAATTCAGCAGAGGGAGCCAGGATGAGTCCATTTGCTGTTGGATCTCTTTAGGCAAGTCACTCGCTGGCTCGGAGCCACGTAGTTTCTAGGTTGTGGATGGAGATAATGATCTTCTTGGAACTCTCTAGTTAGTGGTTCTATAGAGGAAGGAGACGCCAGGATGAATGAGCTGCTGTCCTTGTCTTTGAGGAGCTCCTTGCTGCCTGGGGAGACACGTGCAAAGTTTGGAAGAGGCTGTGAAGTGGGCATTTGGGAGGAGGAGGGATAGGTGACTTCTGGAGTCCTTCTCAATTCTAAGGTTCTGAGTTTCTACATAATCAAGATAGTCCCATCATTGATTCATTCGCCGGTTTATTCAGCACTTATCCATTAAGCATGTTTAATAATCCAAACCCTGGGGATATAGTGAGAAAGAAGACAGAAGTGCCCCTGCACATATGGAGCGTGAAGTTCTAACAGATGTTGATGAGACAGTTGCAAGGGCATTTGGTGTAAGAGAGGCACAATTTATATGACACACAGACTCAGGCGGACCCTCCTGTCAGGGGTGTTAGGATGTGGCTTCTCAGAGCGAGCAGCGTTTTTAATCGATACTTGACAGATGATTGGCTAGATGATGGGGGCTGAGGGAAAGAGGACAAGAGGAAGCTCTTTCCTTGATGATGCAGGTGCTGACATGGGGGAGAAAACAACATTTTCAGGGATTGGAGCGGCGTCCTGGTGGCTGGGAGGGGAGAGCTAGAGAGCAGGAGGAGGTGAAGTCAGGCAGGAAGGGAAGCAGAAGCTAAACCGTGTCTGGCTTTGCCGGGGATTACCTTTATCCTAAATAGGGGCGGGTAGTAAAAGTTTTAGGTGACCCCATCAGCTCTCTGTCAAAAGTCATGCTCCTTTAGAGGAGGCCTGGCTAGCTGCCTCAATTTACATTAGGTTTCCCTGGTTAAAAATCTCAAAGAACACATAGCTCCTGCCCCTCAGAGCACTTACCCAACTTAATAGCGATTTTCGTGTGTACTTTTTAATGGTTGTCATCGCTAAAAGTGTGAGGATCACTACGACTTTTCCAACCAGTGCTTACACAGTGGCTGGCGCGCGGTGGAAATGTTGGAGGTGATGACTGAATGGAAACACAAGGGGGTTCCTTTGCCCGCATCACGGGCAACTTGTGGAAGGCCGGGTGAGGCGAAAGAGGTGGGGGATGGCCACAAGCCATGGGAAGAAGTGGGCAGGCACAGAGAAGCACCAGGGGGTAGACACAACGGGGTCTCGTGATGGGTTAGATGAGAAGGAGTGCCGAGGGCTGCTCAGGCGTCTGGTCCAACTAGATAAGTAGTGGTGCCATTGATTGAGATCAGGGTTCTAGAAAAGGACCCTGATGGGTGGGTGTAATGAGTTCAGTCTGGGCCCGGCTATGTCAAAGGTCGGCTTGGGAGTTTTGTTCGACTTCTTCCTCACTGCATGGAGGGGTCTGCTCTCGGAGGGAGGACATTCTTTCGCCATTCTTGGCACCATGCTCCTGTCCTGCTCGCCTCTCACAGGTCCGTTGTATCTGTTGTCCATGCGAAAAGCCTGATGTGAGGAATTCTCTTCTTTCAACTTTTCAGATGGCCGCTCAAGAAGTAGGGGCATAAAGCCCCACAAACAAGTACTTCAGGCTCATGTACGTTCTTGACTTCTGAGCAGGCAACTGTTCTAATTCCATGTGCTTTGCTCCCAACTCAATCTGGGTTCATGGACTGGCCAGGGAGGTTTGTGTACTTTAACCACAACTTTTTTGAGATCCTGTCTTGCCCACACCCCCTAAGAGGGATTTGTGTTGATCATAGTGTCCCCTTCTGCCAACCTGAAGCTTGTTGAATTCGAAGTAGACTCTTGGTCCAAGGCCAGCTGGCCACAGCAGTGGTCAGCCAGATTCCCTCGGGAATCAGAATTCAGAGACAGAGGAGGGGTGAGTGTGGGTATCTGAGCTGAAAAGTCACACAGTAGAGGGAGCAGGAGAATATAAGGAGTTGATGACCCATGGTAAGGGGACAGAAGCAGGAAATAAACACAGACCAGACGAGTCAGAGGGAAGGAGGAGAGTGGGTTCCAGGTCCCTTGGGGTCCAGCGAACTCTGCTTCAGTGGGGTTGGCAGGACCTTATTTCCTTTCTCCTATGTGTCAGCTGTGCAGCCCACAGAGGATGGGAATTTTACCTTTTCCCATATGTAGGAGCAAGCTGAAGAGGAAGTCCCTATTATTCATTTCTACCTGTTTACTTTTCAAAGAAAATTTAAAAGAATTATGAAATGTGTCAGGTATATAGTCAAATACAGAGAATGATAGAGAACATCCACGTGCTCACCGATTACACTTGCCAAATCTCAACATGTTCTCTCTTGCTGTATTTAGTTGCGAGCCCTCATACTTCTCCCCAATTCCATTCTTTTTCCCTTCCTCAAAGTACCAATGCTCCACATTTTTTGCTTTTTTAAATTTTTTATTTTTAAAAAAATTTTATTTATTCATGAGACACACACACACACACACACACAGAGAGAGAGAGAGAGAGAGAGAGAGAGAGAGAGAGAGAGAGAGAGGCAGAAACACAGGCAGAGGGAGAAGCAGGCTCCATTCAGGGAGCCCGATGCGGGACCCGATCCCAGGTCTTCAGGATCAGGCCCTGGGCTGAAGGCGGCGCTAAACTGCTGAGCCATTGGGGCTGCCCTATTTGTTTATTTTTAAAAATAATCTCTACGCCCAACATGAGGCTCAGAACCATGACGCTGAGGTCAAGAGTTGCATGCTCCATTGATTGAGCCAGCCGGGTGCCCCTCATCTGTTGTTTTAAGTTTTAATTTTATAACGTTTAGTTTGTGTGTTACATCATAAACCGTCGTTTTTCCTTGGTGTTAAATTTTATGTAATTGGTTTTGTTGTGTAAAAAACTAATATTCTTTTTCACTCAATGCTACATATTTTAGATCCATGTCCCTAACTGTAGGTCTAATTTTGCCTCATTTGCACCGCTGTAGAGTACTTTGTGGCATGATTCTATTGTAATGTGTCTTTTCTTCTACTGATGGTCTCTCAGTTGTTTTTCTATTTTTTCTTTTTTTTTAATTTAATTTTTATTTTATTTTATTTTATTTTTTATATTTTTCCAATTACAAAAAGTGTTACAAGGAATATTCTTATGTGTGGCTCCTCGTGTACACCCATGGGGTTTCCCAAGGGAACATAGAATTGCAGTCGCTGGACCTTAAGGCCTATGCATATCTTCCATGTAACTGGATTTAGCCAAAGGATTTTCTAAAGTGGTTGTACTGATTTCGCTTCCTGCAAGTTCCAATTGCTCCAACTTCTATCATTTCATGTCATTAGACTTTTTAATCTTTGCCAAATAGATGGATATAAAATGTAGTTTACATTTCTATGAGTGTAAATTTATAAATATGAGGTGGTCCATGTTTTCATATTTTGGCCATTTCAGCTTTTTCCCCCCTCCATGAATTGCCTATTTATTTCAGCTGCCAATTTTTCCATAGGATTGTTTACCTTTTGCTTTTTTAGTTGTTTTTGTTGCTGCTGTTTTTTGTGGATATAAATCCTTTGTCAGTTAAATGTTTTGCATGTCTTTTTTGAATCTGTGGTTTATCTTTTCAACTTGTAAACGGCAACTTTTCAAGTTACAGGTTTTCAGTTTTAATGGGAAATTTATGAGCCGTTTTATGATTGGTGCTCTTTGTGCTTTAAGAAATCCTTACTGAAGAAGGTTCCTGATAGGGTGAGCACTGGGTGTTATACTATATGTTGGCAAATTGAATTTAAATAATAATTAAAAAAAGTTAAAAAAGAAAAAAAAGAAATCCTTCCCTACCCCGAGGTCATAAAGATATTTTCATTTTCTTCCAAAAGCTTTTAAGGATTTGTTCTGCATTTAGCTTTTAGATCTATATGGAGCAGATTTTTGGTATGGAGTGAGGAATATATATTTTTTGCCCCACGTGAGTGCTGAGTGTGTGAGCACCATTTGTTCATCGTCTCATTCTTCTCTCAGAGACCTGTGTCATCACTCTATTGATTATAGTAAAGATTCTATCTCTGGATCCTCTATTTTGTTTTTCTCTATTTCTACAGCAATGCCACACTATCTTAATGATAGCTTTATAATGTTTTAGTATTTGATATAGTGATTGTGCCCTTATGTTCTTCTGGAAACACTTGGTCACTTTTTCATCATTTGATTTTATGTACACATTTTAGAAGCTACTTGCCTGAAGAAGATTCTTGTCTGAATTTATTGAAATGGCACAAAATATTTAGATTAATTTGAGGAGAATAGACAGTTTTATAATATTATCTTCCCACTTTTAAACGCAACTTATTTCTTCATTTATGTTTTCTTAGCATTTTTTCAGTAAAATTTTATTATTTTCTTCAGGCATATAATATATGGCTTTTGTTATTATTATTCCTTGACATTATTGTTTTTCTATTATTTTGTCTATTTAAACAATTTTAAATATTATTTTAAGATATCTTTGTAGGTAGGAGGACAACTGATTTTTTTTTAAGATTTTATTTATTTAGGGATCCCTGGGTGGCACAGCGGTTTGGCGCCTGCCTTTGGCCCGGGGCGCGATCCTGGAGACCTGGGATCGAATCCCACGTTGAGCTCCTGGTGCATGGAGCCTGCTTCTCCCTCTGCCTGTGTCTCTGCCTCTCTCTCTCTCTCTCTGAGTGACTATCATAAATAAAAAAATACCTATTGTAGAAATGTTAGCAAAAATAAAAAAAAAGATTTTATTTATTTATTCATGATAGAGAGAGAAGCAGGCTCCATGCCAGGAGCCCGACGTGGGACTCGATCCCGGAACCCCAGGATCATGCCCTGGGCCAAAGGCAGGCGTTGAACCGCTGAGCCACCCAGAGATTCCCAGGACAACTGAGTTTTAGAAATTGATTACATCTGCAACAAACTTGTCAGACTTTCTTATTGGTTCTAATTCTTTGTTTTCTATTTATTTTGTTTTTAGTTTTATTATTTTGGTTTTTTTTTGTATATTTTTTATTGGAGTTCAATTTGCCAACATATAGCATAATATTATTTTGTTTTTAAAAAATTCTGCATATTACATTGTTGCTATTTTCTACATTCTTGTTATTTAGATGTTTTTCAATCTTTATTTTCTAGTAAATAAATTTTAAGGCTATACATTTACCTCTGAAAACAAGCTGCATCCTATAAGTTTTAATATATTATATACATATTTTTGCTCAATTATAAATATTTAGTTAATGACTTAGTATATCCAAGGGGTTAAGAATGCATTGGAATTTCTAATATATGTATTTCTTAAACTATCTTAATCTATCTGTTGTTAGTTCAGATATAATTACAATTTGTTAGAAAATTTGTTCTATATGATGTTGATACTTTAGAAATTTCTGAGGTGTTCTCTGTGCTGGGTCAAGATAAGTTTTTTTGGTTCAAGTTCAATTTTTATGCATGCTCCATTGATAGTCTCCGTTTGTTGGTGTGGCATTCTATATGCATGTCTGATCAATCTTGCTCATTTTGTTGCTTGAGTCCTCAATACCTTTAGTAATTTCATGTTCTTGCTTTATTCATTTTGGATAGGAATATCCTAAAATCTCCAAGTATGATCGTAAAAGTTTCATTTTCTTTTATATATATATATATATATATATTTTAATTTTTATTTATTTATGATAGTCACAGAGAGAGAGAGAGAGAGAGAGAGAGACAGAGAGAGAGAGAGAGAGAGAGAGAGAGAGGCAGAGACACAGGCAGAGGGAGAAGCAGGCTCCATGCACCGGGAGCCTGACGTGGGATTCGATCCCAGGTCTCCAGGATCGCGCCCCGGGCCAAAGGCAGGCGCTAAACCGCTGCGCCACCCAGGGATCCCAAGTTTCATTTTCTAAATGTAATTTTGTCAGTTTAAAAATACTTTGAGGTTAAATAATTATTTGCATAAAATAATAGGGTTTTTATAACTTCCTGGCGAATTGTTTTCTTGATCATCCTGCAGTGGTCTATTATGATAGACTCTGTTATTGTTAAAATATTTACTCAACTCCAACTAAGGTAAGATTTTACTTCTTTTCCCCTTGACATGATTTGGAAATGAGAAGCATTACTTGCAAACAGATTTAAGAGCTGACACGTTGTTCATAATGTCTTTTCCTTCTGGCTGTGACACCAGCAGAGTTTTAGACAGAGACTAGTTCATCAGCCTGGGTCCCAGGGGGTGAATGTATCATAAAACAGAGCTGCTCTCAATCTGATGGATGTGTTGCTGAGTGAGAAATGAGCCTCTTTAAAAAAGTAAGTTACTGCAATCTTTTGGGTTGTTTGTTACTGCAGCCTAACCTAACCAATCATGATGGATACTTCCAACTTATTTCTACTAATGCCTTTTGCCTTAAGGTTGATATTGTCTATCACTACTATAGCTGCTCAAACTTTCTCTGAAATAGTGTTTGCTATCATGTCATTTTCCCTTAAACCTTTCTGAGTTTCATAATTTTGATGTGTCCTCTGTAACCACATTTAGCTAAATTTTGTTTTTTATTCTATTCTGAGATGCTCTGGCTATTGGAATTTATTGTTTTTACTGATGTATTTCTTTCATCTTATTTTTTGATTTCTGTTTATCATAGTTTTTACTTTTGCCTTTGCCCTCTCTTTCCTCATCTATACACTGGTATAGTAGGGTGAATGGTAGCCTCTAAAAAGGTATGTCCAAGTCCTGATTCCCAGAACCTCTGAATGTTACCTTATATGGCAAAAGAGTGAGTATTAACTTATTTGGCCAAAATGTGATGAAGTTAAAGATCTTGAGAGAAGATGCTTGCCCTGTATTATCCAGGTGGGCCCACGTGCAATCATGCATATTTTTTTATCAGACTGACACACAGAAGAAGAGGAGGCAGTGTGACTATGGAGGGAAGATTGGAAGAGGTGGCTACAAGTCAGGGAGTGATGACAGCTGGAAGCTGGGAGACGCAAAGAGCAGTTTCTCCCCTGGAGCTTCCAGAGGGACTGTGGCTTTGCCAACACCATCATTAGGACTTCTGGCCTCCAGAGTTGTGATAGAATAAATTTCTGTTGCTGTAAGCCATCCAATTTGCATTATAGCAGCCACAGAGAATCAATACAAGGGGAAATAATAGTGTTCTTATTCCATGGGATCATTGTGAGAATTACATGAGATAATATAGGTAAAGAACTTATCCATCAGTATCTGGGCTACATTAGGTGCTCAATAATGTTTAGACATTATGCTAATCATTATTACCAGTAAAGATATGTTTTAGGTAGAGTTCCCTAGAAGAAACTGCTATGGAGATTCTTAATCCCACTTATTTATTGAAGAGATGAAACTTGTAAGGGAGTGAGGTAAGGGCCAGGGAAGAGTCTAGAGTCTAGTGATTAGACAAGAGCTGAAGTCTAGTCTTAGTCCAGTCCTTGGGGATCCATGGATGGCACCCAGAATTTCCCACCTGGAGGCAATAGAGCTAAGCTTTTCTACTCCTGTACGAGTCAGCCATTGGATGAGGCAACAGGGAATGGGGATTGGAAGGAGTTGTTAGGTGTAGAGGTAACATAGCCTCCTTGTTGTTTCAGGGTGAGCCAGCTCTCTCAGCCAAGGGAAAATCTCCTGAGATGGATGTAGCTGTGACCTGTTAGCACCAAGTCCTCACAGCAGCTAAGGAAGAAGCATTAGCTCAGGTAGAGGGGGATGTTGCTGGAACACTACATACTATATCTACTATACAATGGAAGGCTGAAAGACAATGGGGGTAATATTTCAAAGTGCTAAAAAATTGCTGTCAATTCAGGAATTTTAGCTCCAATTCAAATATTATTTAATTGCTAGAAAAAACACAATAGAGTTTTCAGACAATAGAGTTTTCCAGTCATGCCCTCACAAAAAGGTATGTTAAAGGATGTATTTCAGCAAGCAGAAAGGTGAATCCAACAATGAATTTAAATGAAGTGATTAAATGAAAAACACCTTAATATTTATGTAGCACTCCCAAAATGAAATACTTAGTTATAAATCTAACAAATTATACATAGGACCTATATGGGGAACATTATATAACTCTGATGAAAGATATCAAAGAACTGAAAAATGGAGAGATATTCCGAGTTCATGAGTAAAAAGCCTCAGTATTGTCAAAATGTCAGTTCTTCCCAACTTGATCTATAGATTTAATGCAATCCCAATAAAAATGAGAGCAGGTTGTTTTGTGGATATATCTGTGGTCTATATGGAGAAGCAAAAGACCCAGAATAGTCAACACATTTTTGAAGGAGAAGAGCAAAGTTGGAAGACTGATGCTACCCAACTTTAAGACTCACCATAAAGCTATATTAATTAAGACAGTGTGGTATTGGTGAAAGCATAGAAAATAGATCTGTAGAAGAGAGAGCCAAGAAATAGGCCCAAATAAATATAATCAAATGATCTTTGACAAGGGAGTAAAGGCAAAACAATGGAACAGATGGTGCTAGAATAAGTGGAGACCTGCATGAGAAAAATGAATCTAGACACAGGCCTTGCACCTTCACAAAAATCACTTTAAAATAGATCAGAGACCTCCATGGGAAAACACAAAGCTATAAAACTCCTCTAAAAGAAACATAGGAGGAAATCTAGATGACTTTGAGTATGGCAGTGACTTTTTTTTAATTTTTTTTTAAATTTATTTATGATAGTCACAGAGAGAGAGAGAGAGGCAGAGACACAGGCAGAGGGAGAAGCAGGCTCCATGCACCGGGAGCCCGACATGGGATTCGATCCCGGGTCTCCAGGATCGCGCCCTGGGCCAAAGGCAGGCGCCAAACCACTGCGCCACCCAGGGGTCCCGGCAGTGACTTTTATATACAATATCTAAGGCAAGATCCTCCAAAGAACTAACTGATAAGCTGGACTTTATTATAATTAAAATTCTATGCTGTGAAAGATAATGTCAAGGGAATGGGAAGACAAGCCACAGACAGGGATAAAATAGTTCTTAAAGACATCTCTGATAAGGGGCTTTTATCCACATTATACAAAGAGCTCTTAAAACATAAAAATAAGAACATGAACAATCTGATTAAAAAAATGGACAAAAGACTTTAATAGGAGCACCTGGGGGGCTTAGTTAAGTGTCTGCCTTTAGTTCAGGTCATAATCCCAGGGTCCTGGGATCAAGCCCTGTGTCGGCTTCCCTGCTCAGTGGAGAATCTGCTTCTCCCTCCGCCTCTCCCCTAACTCATTCTCATTCTCTCTGTCTCTGTCTCTCAAATAAGTAAATAAAAATCTTTAAAAAGGACTTTGGTACCTTGCCGAAGAAAATATACAAGTGGAAAATAAGCATATGGAAAGATGTTCCCCATTATATATCGTTAGGGAGTTACAAATTAAAACAACAACGAGATACCACTACACATCTGCAGAACGGCCAAAATCTAAAACACTAACAGCACAAGATGCTGACAAGGACGTGGAGCAGCAACAACCCTTATTCACTGCTGATAGGTATAGTAGCTTTGGAAGATGTTTCAGATGTTTCCTTCCAAACTAAACATACTTTTACCATACCCTCCAGCAATCATGTTCTTTGGTATTTGGGCAAAAGAATGGAATATTACATCTACACAAAAACCTGCATATGGATATTCATGGCACCTTGACTCATAATAGCCAAAATAGAGGCAACCAAGATGTCTTTTAGTAGGTGAATGGATAAACTGTGGTACATCCAAGACACGGAATATCATTTAGAACTAAAAACAAGTGAGCTATCAAGCCACAAAAAGACATGGAGGAAACTTAGTGAAAGAAGTGAAACTTAGTGAAACTTCTTCACTAAGTGAAAGAAGCCAATCGGAGGAGACTACATGTTGTACGATCCCAATTATATGGCATTGTATAAAAGGCAAAAACGTGGAGACAGTAAGAAGATTGCAAAAAGTTAAGGGGAAGGAGGGATAAATAGAGTACAGAGAGTTTTTAGGGCGGTGAAACTATTTTCTGTGACACTATAGTGGTATGTGTCACTATGCATTTATCAAAACCCGCAGAATGTGCAACAACAAGAGTGAACCCTAATGTAAACTATGGAGGTTGGGTGATGATGATGATGTAGTTCCACTGATTGTGACGAATGTCCAGCTGCAACGAGGGATGTTAATAGCGGGGGAGGTTATGTCTGTGTGTGATGGGGGTAGGACACGGGCTTTACACACTGAGAATGTGTTCTAACACTGAACCACATACAAATATGAACCCACATCTAGATCCCTCGCAGTAGAATAGTAACATATCGAGGATAAAGGGGGAAAAATTAGTTTAAGTTTCTCTTCCAAAGAGAGAGGTCTAAAAAACAAAACAAAACAAAAAACAAAGAGAGAGGTCTGACTACTTACAAAGGAATTAAATTAGAAATAAAGGCCTATTTGTTATCAATAGTGTTTCCTCTGGGTAAAGGGATCAAAAAATTAACAGAAACAGCGTGCGTGGCTGTGCGCAGGGTTGTGTAAGGTGTCCGAAGGGCTAGCGCGACTGAGAGGCAAGAGGGTGGGAAAGAGGTTTCGTGGTGTAATGATTTCTTCAACTTTGGGTGGGCTGCTTGGGGGGCATCGGGGAGATGCAGGGAATGGCAGAGATGGAATGAGGTCCGACACGGTCGTGGGGCCTCTTGGAGTTGAGGACGGCGGGGCGAGCTACGTGTCCCCCTGCTGGGGGAGGCTGGCTGCATCTGTGCTTTGAGCCCCTGTGCGGGGTCCTTGGTCCTGTTCCTATGAACTCTTAAAATGCTTATGGCTTCGTAAGATCTGGGATACTAGGGGCACGTGGACTGTTCACAGAGCACACAGATCTTAACTAAAAATGTGGGGATGAGGAGAAAGGAGGGGAGCAACAGTGGAGGTCACGTACCTGGGATCTGGAGGTCACGGGGGGCGGTCATTGCTGTTAGGGCGTCGTCTAGAGGCTAGAATGCCTTCCTGGGGCACCAGTACAAGGACGACCAGGTCCCGACCTGCTCGGGGAGACTTGGCCGGGGCTGGGGCGTCAGATTTCGAGGTAGTGAGTGTGGAGGTGGGGGCAGATCTGTCTGGACTGTCAAGGGGAGTGGAGAGTCCTGGGACCTGGGTGTAGGGAACCTCCATGTGTTTTCAGACTTTACTCTTTGCACATTTAGGTTCGTAGCAATTAAGTCGACACGGACCGCAGGAGGCGACGGAAGCACAGAGTGGTGGTGGGTGTGCTGGGCCCTGGGAACCTATTGGGTCCAAGTCACAGAGGGGGGCGGGTTTGAATCATTCTCTACTCCCTGCCCTGTCCTGTCCCTGGCAGGAGTCGGACGGGGCCTGGGTCCTCAGGGGAGGTCCACGGAAGACCCACGTACGCGGTCGGGGAGCTAAAGGCAGGGAAGGCTGTTAGGCCCTGGCGGGACCGAATGCACATGGTCCCGTGAGCCTCAAGTCGACGTGGTGCTCCCCCAAGGTGTTGCAGGTAGTGGGTTGTGCTAAGTGCACCCCGCGATGACCCTTCCTTTTGCTACCTGCTCCCTGAGGTGAGCTAGACAAAGCTCTCTCGTTATGTCCCCCATATGTTGTTGTCCTTGAATTCCTGGCTCCTCTTAGTGGGCACCACGGTTCCCTTGTGCTCCAGGATGAGAAACTCCAAGCCGCCTTTGCTTTCTCCTCTGGCTGGCAGATAGCCCGTCCTGCAGCACTCTCTGTCCTTCCCTTGGCGACCTCCTCCCAGGGACCCTCCCCTGGCTGCCGCCAGTCTGGCCCCACCCCTCATCTTGGTCTGCTGCCCTGTTTGAGGACTTTCCTACCTGGTCCCTCTGCTCTGGGCCCCTCACTCTCTAATTTCTCTTTTCCCGTTCCCCCCACAATCCCATACAGTCTATCAACCAGACCGTTTGCCTCCACCTCTACCACATGTCCCCAAACTGACCAGTGCCTCAGCCTTACCCTCTCCTCTGACAGGACTTGGCTTCTCATTCAGACGAGAGCAATAACCTTACTCTTGCTCCCCTGTGATTTACTGTGGTGGCCTGAGGGATGCTCTTAATATGCACATCAGACAATTTCAAGTCTTTGCTTTGCTCAGAAACTTCCAGTAGCTTCTCATTGCCTTTGGAATCAAATCCAGACTATGTTCCATGGCCCTCAGAGACCTACATCATTTGGGCCTGCCAACCACCCTGACCCATTTTCCCTCACTGTGCCTTTTACCCCCAGCACCCGCTTGCTTTGCTCGAATGGGACAAGCGGGGTTGCACACCAGGCCCTTGTCCCGCACCCTCTGTGCGGGAGGCGCTGCGGGCTGCATAGCCAGCCCCTCCTGCAGCCAAGCCAGGTCCTCGCTCCGCAGCCCCTTGCTTACAGGAGCCAGCTCTGACCCCCCGTTTGAGGTGGCTCTCATCTGACCTCTATTACTTTATGTTTTCTTCACAATACTCATGATCTGAAATTATCTTAATTTTATTGGCGGTTGCCGTCTTCTCCCGTGGAACGGAAAATGTCTGGAGGGCAGGCAGGAGTTTGGACTTGCAGTACCTGCCATGTAGCACATGATCAATAAACATTGAAGGCATGCGTACCCGGTGTTACTTAGCTTGATCTTCTCAGAGTGGAGCTTTGGCCACGTCGCATCCTAGTAGAGTGGATTTTCATTGCCCTTCAATATGCTTCGAAACCTTCCCCAAGCCTCCTTTACGTTCTTATGCTCTATAATGTCCCTTCCTAGTACTTGTAATCTACCCAAGTGAGCTGGGTGATTTTACCCAGAGACTCTGCTGTTGGTCACCTTTGGGATGCTCTTCGCATCACTTTCTCTATGTTGTATATCATTCCCTCCTACCCTCACTTTTTCTTCTTAAAAGAAAGCACATCCCATTGTTTCCTCTTTTGCAAGTGTGCTGGTCTACTATCTTGCCCCGCCTAAGGAGCTCTTTGTTTATTTATTTATTTTTTAAAATATTTTATTTATTTATTAATGAGAGAGACAGAGAAAGTCGTAGATTCACAGGCAGAAGGAGAAGCAGGCTCCATGCAGGGAGCCCGATGTAGGACTTGATCCCAGGACCCCGGGGTCACGACCTGGGCCGAAGGCAGGTGTTCTACTGCAGAGCCACCCAGATGTCCCAGGAGCTCTTTATTTGTTAAGTTTTAATTTTAATTCCAGTTAGCTAATCTACAGTGTTATATTAGTCTCATATAAGTATACTTATATATTATATAAGTATATTATATAAGTATATTACTAATATATACTTATATAGTCTCTATATTAGTATATAATGCAGTGACTCAACACTTCCATACATCACCTGGTGCTCCTCACAATAAGCGCCCGCCTACATCCCCATCACCTATTTCCCCCACCCCACCACCCACCTCCCTTCTGGCAACTATCAGTTTGTTCTCCTCAGCTGATAGTCTATTTAAGAAGCTCTTTTTTTTTTTTTTACTCTGAATTGAGACTTGTATCTCTCTCTCTTTTTTTAAAAATTTTGTTTATTTATTTGAGAGAGAGCACAAGCAGAGGAAGGGTAGAAAGAGAGGGGGAAGCAGGCCCCCCAGGGAGCCGGGAGCAGGCCGTGGGGCTCGATCCCATGATCTTGGGATCATGACCTGAACTGAAGGCAGATGCCCCAGGTGTCCCAGAGACTTACAGCTTTTGTGCTCTAACTTACGGTTTTTTACTTTGTACTGTCACAATCATTGATCACCATATCCTCGATATCCGACCCTTACCTCATAGTAGGTACCCACCACATATTGGTGAAGTGGATATTACAGTTTTGTGCATCTCTCTCTTTTCCCAACTTCGAGGTATAATTGACATACAACGTTGTGAAACTTCAAGGTATACAATGTGTTGATTTGATACACTTCTATATTACAACATGATCACCACTCTAGTTTTAGCTAACACCTCTATTACGTGACATAAGTACCATTTATTTTTTTTTCATATTCTAAGGCATTATTTTTTATTTTTGGTTGGAATAAAATGTTCCCAGCTTATGCTTTTACTTCTAATGCATATTTCTTTTCTTAAGATTTTTTAAAATTTGAATTCAGTTTAGTTAACATATACTGTACTATTAGTTTCAAGGGTAGAATTTAGTGATTTAGTTGTATATCACACTCAGTGCTCATTACATCAGGAGCTCTCCTTCATGCCCATCACCTAATTACCCCATCCCCCCACCCACCTCCCCTCCAGCGACCCTGTTTTTTTCCCCTAGAGTTTAGTATCTCTTATGGTTTGTCTCCTTCTCTGTTTTTCCTTCCCTTCTCCTATGTTCCTCTGTTTTGTTTCTTAAATTCCACATATGAGTGAAATCATATGGTATTTTTCTTTCTCTGTCTGACTTATTCTGCTTAGCATAATACCCTCCAGTTCCATCCACATCATAAATGGGCAAGATTCCATTCTTTTTGATGCCTGAGTAATACTCCATTATATAGACTTATAGACATGTCTATGTATCTATATCTCTCGCCTCTCCTTTATCCATTCATCTATCAATGGACATCTGGGCTCTTTCCATAGTCTGGCTGTTGTGGACACTGCTGCTATAAACAGTGGGGTGCAGGTGCCTCTTCAAATCACTGTGTTTGTATCCTTTGGATAAATACCTAGTAGTACGATTGCTGGGTTGTAAGATAGCTTTATTTTTACCGTTTTGAGCAAAAGGTAACTCCACAGTTTTCCAGAGGGCTGCACCAGTTCACATTCCCGCCAACAGTGCAATAGGGCTCCCCTTTCTCCACATCCTCTCCAATGTTTGTTGTTTCCTGTCTTGTTAATTTTCCCCATTCTCACTGGTGTGAGGTGGTATCTCATTGTGGTTTTGATGTGTATTTCCCTGATGGCCAGTGATGTGGAGCATTTTCTCATGTGCTTGTTGGCCATGTCTAGGTCTTCCTCTGTTCATGTCTTCTGACCATTTCATGACTGGATTGTTTGTTTCTTGGGTGTTGAGTTTAATAAGTTCTTTATAGATCTTGGATGCTAGCCCTTTATCTGATAGGTCATTTGCAAATATCTTCTCCCATTCTGTAGGTTGTCTTTTAGTTTTGTTTTCTGTTTCCTTTGCTGTGCAGAAGCTTTTTATCCTGATAAAGTCCAGTTCATTTTTGCTTTTGGCCCCTTGCCTTTGGAGACATGTCTAGTAAGAAGTTACCGTGGCCAAGGTCTAGAGGTTGCTTCCTGTGTTCTCCTCTAGGATTTTGATGGATTCCTGTCTCACATTTAGGTCTTTCATCTGTTTTGAATTTATTTTTGTGTATGGGGTAAGAAAGTGCTCCAATTTCATTCTTCTGCATGTGGTGCCAAATTTTTTGAATACCATTTGTTGAAAAAACGGTCTTTTTTCCATTGGGTATTTTTTCCTGCTTTGTTGAAGACTAGTTGGCCATTGAGTTGAGGTTCCATTTCTGGGTTCTCTGTTCTATTCCATTGATCTGTGTCTGTTTTACCAGGACCATATTGTCTTGATGATCACAGCTTTTTTTTTTTTTTTTTGGATCACAGCTTTTTAATACAGTTTTAAGTCCAGAATTGTGATGGCTCCAGCTTTGGTTTTCTTTTTCAACATTTCTTTGGCTATTTGGGGTCTTTTCTGGTTCCATACACATTTTAGAATTGTTTGTTCCAGCTCTGTCAAAAATGCTGATAGTATTTTGATAGGGATTGCAATGAATGCATAGATCGCTCTAGGTAGCATAGACATTTTAACAATATTTGTTCTTCCAGATATTTGTTCTTTCTGACTGACTTACTTCACTTAGCATAACGTCCTTGAGGGCCATTCGTGTTGTCACAAATGAGAGGGTTTCATTTTTTTTTTCATGGCTGAATAAAACTCCATTGTATGTAATACCACATCTCCTTTATTTATTCATCCACAGTTGGACACTTAAGTTGTCTCCATATCTTGGCTATTGTGAATAGTGCTTCAATGGTCATGGGAGATATTTCTTCAACATCCTGTTTTCATTCTTTCTAATATCCAGAAGTAGAATTGCTGGATTATATGACAGTCCTATTTTTAATTTGTTGAGGAATTTGCATACTATTTTCCACAGTGGCTATACCAATTTATATTCCCACCAACAGTGCACAAGGGTTCCCTTTCTCTACATCCTCACAAACACTTGTTATCTCTAGTTTTTTGATGATAGCCATTCTAATAGGTATGCATTGATATCTCATTGTGGTTTTGATTTGCATTTCCTTGATAATTAGTGATGTTGAACAATTTTTTTATGCGCCTGTTGGCTATCTGCATGTCTTCTTTGGCAAATGTCTATTTGGTTTCGCTTATCTACTCTTTAATTAAGTACTTTGTTATTTATTTGTATGGATTCTTTATATATTTTGGGTATTTTGGATACTAGCCCAATAGCAAATATTTTTGTTTCATTCCATATGTTGCCCTTTCATTAAAAAAATTATTTATTCATGACGCGCACACACACACACACACACACACACACACACACACACACACAAGGAGAGAGAGAGAGAGAGAGGCAGAGACACAGGCCTGACATGGGATTCGATCCTGGGTCTCCAGGATCAGGCCCTGGGCTGAAGGCAGTGCTAAACTGCTGAGCCACCTGGGCTGCCCGCCCTTTCATTTTGTTGATTGTTTTGCTGTGCTGAAGACTTTTAGTTTGATGTAGTTCCACTTATTTATTTTTGTCTCTCTTTTTGTGCTTTTGGTGTCATTGCTAAGACACATGTCAAAGGGCTTTTTCTCTCTGTTTTTTCCTAGAAGTTTTATGGTTTAGGGTCTTACACTTATGTCATTAATCCATTTGGAGTTAATTTTTGTGATTGAAAGAGATTATACGGAAAAGGAGGGGAACTGAGTGGGGAAAATTAGAGAGGAAGACAAACCATGAGCAACCCCTAACTCTGGGAAACAAACAAAGGGCTGAGGAAGGGGAGGCGAGCGGGGGGATGGGGTGACTGGGTGACAGACACTGAGAAGGGCACTTGATGGGATGAGCACTGGGTGTTATATGTTGGTAAATTGAATTTAAATAAAAAATGTAAAAAGAATTATTTTGTGAGTAGTGTAAGGTAGGGGTCCAATTTTATTTTGCTTCATGATTATTCAGCTTTCCCAACACCATTTATTGATAAGACTGTCCTTTCCCCATTGAGTACTTTTGGCTCACTTATAAAATAGGTGACAGTGTATGTGGGTTTTATTTCTTGGCTCTGGATTCTGTTTCAGTGTTCTACTGTTTCATGTCAGTATTACAGTTTTTTGTTTTGTTTCATTTTGCTTTTTTTTTTTTTAAGCGAGAGAAAGTGGGAAGGGGCAGAGAGAAAGTGAGAGAGAATCTTAGGCAGGCTCCATGCCCAGTGTGGAGCCCCATGTGGCACTCGATCTCACAGCCCTGAGATTGTGACCTGAGCTGAAATCAAGAGTCAGACACTTAACCACCTGAGTTCCCCGGATCCCAGTACTATACTGTTTTGACCACTATAACTTTGCAGTATAGTTCGAAATCGGGAGGTATATATGTTCAGCTTAGTCCTTGTTTCTCAGGATTGCTTTAGATATTTGGAGTCTTTTGTGATTTCTCTCTTTTTAAACTGCAAATGCAATGGAATACCTGATTGTTTGTTGAATGAGTAAATGAGTAAAAGCCATCATTCCCAATTCCAGGGTGTACTTCAAATTAAATAACTAAGACATCTCCCTGTTGCACAGAACATTCCTTGACAGTCTCCTCTCTGGGTGCACTGATTCATTTATACCTCTATGAATTCTTTGTTCAGAATAATAGTTTTAGCAATTGACAACTGTGGTAGATAGAATTCTAAGACTCTGCCAAGACTGCTGGCTTCTGTTTTACTCATTTTCCCAGTTGTACAAACATTAAACTAGATATGGTTGTAAAGAGTTGCAGACATAATGAAAGTCCCAAATCAGTTGGCTTTAAGATAAGGAAATTATCCAGGTAGGACCGCCCTATGCACCTGAGCCCTATAAAAGCAGGGTTTCTCCAATCCCAACACAAAGCAGTCAGAGATTCGAAGCATGGGGGAACTGGATACACAAGAAATTCTCTGTTGCTAACTTTAAAGATGGAGAGGGCCGTGGAATAAGGAATGTGGGCACTTCTGGGAGCTGAGGGTGGTCCCTGCAAAGCAGCTAGAAAGGAAGCGAGGACCTCGGTCATACAACAACCTACAAGGAGCTGGATTCTACCAACGTCTGACTGAGAAGCAGATTCTACTCAGCCTCGCAGAGAACCGCAGCTCAGGTCCGCGTGCAGATTTCCCCAGGTCACACGCAGAGCGGAGGGCCCAGCCATGCCCTGCAGGCCCAGACCTTGGACCTACAGAAACATTGCAGTAACACATTTCTGTTGTTTTAAGCCAGTCAGCATGGTATCTTATTATGCAGCAGTGGGAAACTAATACAGTGATGATGATGATGAAGAAGAATGAATTTTAGGAAGGGCTGGAGGAGAGCCAGAGCCAGGGAAAACCCCAAATCTTCAGTATCAATCTTACAACTCGGGCTCTCTGTCCTCTAGGCACCAGAGGGACTACGGGTCTTGATTCTGCCCCTGGCCACTTCGGCAGGCTCTGGAAGGGAGGATTCAGACAAGATTAGTGAACGAATGTCTTCCTTTTGTCTGATTTTTCCTTTTAGGCTTAGAACAGAGGTACACACTGTTTTTCCGCTGATCCCCTCTCTAATAAGGGTACCGACCTGAAACAATTGACCTTAAAAAATAAAAATAAGTAAGCAGCCCCCAGAGCCCTAGCAGGTGGCATTAGCATTCTCCAGTCTCCCCGGTTGCGTCCTGGGAGTCTCAAAGAAATGAATCTTATTATTAGTCTGCTGCTGGTGACGGCTCCTGATGGCTCCTTCCTCCTGGTCGCAGCTGCTGAGCCTGGCACAGGTGTCACGAGGCTGATGGCTCTGCGGGGAGGAGGTGGAGGCACACTGAGCCATCAGCCCCAAGCTCAGGGCAGCGTCTTTGGGTTTGCAGACATCAGAGGAGCCTCCAAATCTGTGTTTCTAGGACTTTCTCAGGGCATTATTATGAATGGTGGTAAGATAACACCATTCAGAGGTCTTCACTCCCCCTCTTTTTTTGTTGTGAGAAGTATCCTCTATTCAGAGGTGTTAGAGTTTGGAATTTTTTTTTAAGCAAACGTTAGTGTAAAAAAGAAAAACAAACATTGCCAACACCTGGTAAATCCTGTGTTTTCCCATCTCTATACACAATTCCTTCTTCCCCTGCTCCCTGCCCCCCCCCACTATCCTGAAGTTCATGAAAATCACTTCCTTGCCTCTAAAAAAGAAAGAAAGAAAGAAAACAACAACAAAGACAAAACCTTCTCTTTAATACCACTGTATGTATCTTCTCTAAATAGGAACAGCCTAGTTTTGCCTGTTTGCAAACCTTACGGAAATGGAGCTTGTGGACCCTTTTGCATCTTGCTTCTTTATATGTTTTTGAGATTCATCCATATTATCATATAACTATAATTTGTTCATTTTCAATGCTGGTCAGTATTCCATTTTCTGAATATACCACAATTTATTTACTCTCATCTCGATAGACATTTAATTCAGATTGTTTTTAGTGTGTGGCTATTTAAACCACACTGCGATGAACGTCCTTATACATATGCACTAGGCAGGAGCTTATCTCGGGTATGTATGAACACTCAAAATTGGATGGATGTGGTGAATGTGCATCTTCAGACTTCCCGGATAATGCCAGACGGCTGTCCAAAAGGAATCCAAGAACACTCCCATAAACAGTAGGTACAATTTCCTAATTCTCTACATTTTTGCCAGCACTTAGTGTTTTAGTTTCCCACTGTTGCATTAAAAAAAAAAAAGTTGTTACATGCATGGCAGTTTAAAACAACTTAAAATGTGCTTCCTTACAATTTGCATGAGTCAGAGTCTGGGTTCGGATTAACAGGGTTCTCTGCTCAGGGTCCCACTGGGCTGTAATCAAGGGGTTGGTCTGTGCTGGGGGCTCATCTGAGCCTTGGGTTCTTTCCTGAGCTCTCACAGGAGTTTGTAGAATTCATTTCCTTGCAGCTGTAGGGCTCACGTAGGAATCTGCATCTTTAAGGCCACGCAAGGCCTCTCTGACACTTCACCTTCATCTAAAGGCAACGCTGATTAGGTCAGGCCCATCCAGGATAAACTTCCTTTTGATTAACTAAAAAGTCAATGGGTTACAAATGTAATCACAGGGCAGATACCGTATTCACTGGTTTTGCTCATACTCAAGGGGAGCCGCTATAGAAGATGCCCAGAGCCCTCGGTGACCATCATGGAACGGCCTGCAGCACTTGGTATTGGCAGCTGGTTTAATTTCCAACTAATACATTATTTAATTTTTGAAAGTCTAAAGTTAAATGATTTTTCATACATCTATTGATGACTGGTGTTTCTTGAGTGTTTTTTTCATATACTCTTAAGTTGCAGATATTACTCTGATGTCGTAATAGTCTGTAATAATAAAATACTGTGATATAACACGTATTGAGTGCTTAGTCTTTGTCAGCCATTTACATGCACTGCCTCTTTTAACATAGTGAAAACCCTTGGGATAGGTCCTGCACATTTTATAGAAGACGTATTGAAGGTGAGAGGCGTCAGGTAACCTAACAAGGTCCTATAGCTAGTAAGTCAGTCAAATCGACTTGGGCTTTGAACTGGCTGCGTGTGACTCTGGAGTCTAGTCCAAGGAGGTCTTGCGTACCTGACGTAACGGACAAGGAGATTTGTTATGGGGGCAAATGGTTCTTTTATCCCTTTTATAATGAAAATATTGTCTTTATGGATGGAAGCGGAACCCCTTATATGTGCCAACTGGAGCTCCAATCTCTTCCTCCTTGTGCTGTGTTTCCCTAGCTTCTTCCCTCCCCTGCCATCTGTCCCATACACCGTTGTTACATTAGTTTTTCCCAACCTCTGAGTTCATCTTTTAGATTCTGCCCCAAAGCCTTATAGGATCAACTGGAATCTGGCATCGAAGTCCTTTCTCCCTCTCTTTGGGAGTCTGACTCCAGACTCCTTCCTATCCTCATCCCCCCACAAATCCCTCTGTTCTGGCCTTGGGGTAGGACTGGAACATTCACAGCCCAGGGTTTTACTTGGACAGTGCCCCTAATTGTAAACTCTAGTCTCACTTTCGCCCCTCCAGATTCTACTAATCTTTCAAGTCCCACTTCAATTTCTACCTTCTAGATGAATCACCCCTTAACCTCACAGTCCCAAGAGATCTTTTTCTCTCTTTTCTGAGTTCCTGTAGCATTTATAATTTCTATCATTTTACCCTTAGTCGGATCCCCATTCTAATGCTACTTAATTTTTCACATCTCAATAAAATCATGTATATACTCATTGCTAATTGGTAAATCCACTGAATAGTTCTCAGTTCTTATCTTTCTTGAATTGCATCTAATGTTACCAAGCAAGGAATCAATCATTCTTGAAATTTTCTTCTCTATTGGTTTCTGTGACATCTTTATTTTCTGGTTTTCTCTCTACTTTGGATCCTCATTGTCACTCATACCCTAAATGTCCGTTCTATGGGATTCTGTCTTTGACCCTTTTTTCTTTCACCCTGTACTTCAATGCATAGCTCTTACTCTTCCATCACTCTTTGAACTCTCTCTTCCATTGGATCATTAACTCTCTGAGGTCAAGGACAGCATCCTGTCCTTATTACATCCCCAGGGGATAACCCAGAGACTAGCAGAAGGCATTCCTTGAGAATGGGTCCCTTGCTTGCATAATCTGTGAATTCCCACATTTGCTCTGACACTGAAGTGCATGAGGTGATGCTCCTTGAAGGAGGAAGGCAAAACTGATGCTCATGGGTGGCTTAGACAGGGACTGCTACTGATGGGACCAAGATGGAGTTATGGTGCTTTCTGGAGAAGACCCTCTTTTCTGCACTTTCCACTTGGAGTGTGTCTATGTAGCGAAAGCTAGTTGTCTTCAAATATTTAAAATAAGTATTCTAAAATATTAAAATTTAAAATAAGTATTGAGAAAGCTCTCGTGCCGTTAGTTGAATTCATGCCCTTCAGGCTCCCTCAGATCTATTCTGGTCCATTGTATCTGAGATAACTAGAGCTGTATCCCTGACTTGGTGCCCAAAACCAGACATAGAAAGTTAAATCAGATAACTCATTTGGACACAGATTTCCTGTCTTAAAAATGTTTCTACATCTCATTTGGTTTTTATTAGAATGCCATGTATATGAATTCATTCATTAAAAATATTTCTTGATCTAAACACTGTCCATGGTGCTGGAGGAGCCATGGGAAACAACTGGCTTTCAGGACACTGACACGGTGCCCACTGCCCTTTTCTCAGTTGAAACGGAGGAAACAGAGGCCATGACAAATTACAAGGTTTTCCATGGTTCCTCTGTTGGTAAGTGAAGGTTGAATTTGAGTCTAGACTCTTACTGCAAGCATATATTCTGTTTCATCACCTTGCTTCGTGACCTTGCTAAGTTACCTGCTGAACCCTGAAGTTCAATGAAAATGTGCTTTCATTGTGTGCAAGTTTTGTCTTTTTTTCTTCTGAAAGAGAAACACTTTTCTGAAAGAAGCCCCAAGGATAGCATTTGAGGCAATGCTTAGCTTTTTCTTTTAAGTTCTTTAATGTTGAGTGGCCCAGGTTCCAGGGTGATTTTTCTAGTAATAATTCCAAGACTCATCCAGGCCTAAGGGACCCGAACAACCTGAGCAGCTCTCCAGACCCCTTGGCCTCTGACTGCAGACATGTTTTCCATAGAGAATGGGCAGCGGTTAGGAAGATGTAAGAAGTGTGCCCTACTCTGCCTAGCTCAAATATTTCCTGATATTCTCTTAGTCCTGGGGGCCCAGGTGCCTGGGTCTCCACCCCCACTCTGCTAACTTTCCTCAGAAGAAAGCAAAGGTTAACTGAGATCACACAGCCAGGTGGATGCCCGGATTTGCTTTCCCTGGGGCTAATTATGGAACTACATTAGATAAAAGTCAACATATGTTGTAAAAGGCACTGTGTATCACTGCTTGACAGTTTCTAACAATGTGCTCATGTAACAGCTGTCAAAGGCAGTGCTAGAAAATGAGTAATATGTTGATTTATGTATATCAGATCTGTCCTCGCGCTCTGTGGTAGAGCAGACCAGGCAAGCTCAGCTCTGTGGGTGGAGAATCTAGGAGGGCGGTGAAGGCAGGAAGGAAATTCCCTCATCTTCAGAAGCGCCTGGAAGGCATGGCTGAAGCCTGTAGCAGCTGTTACATTCTGAGGTCCTTTGGAGAAAAATTGCCTGGGGGACATCTGTTCCCTTTCTACAACAGTGGGAAGAGTAAAATCCAAGTCTCCTAAGGCGATGGGGGCTGCTGAGGTAATCTGAGCCTCCCTTGGCCTCTGGATAGGGTTGGGCATAACACCATAGATCCCCATTCTAAATGGCTTTGGGGATTTCTCTGGAAGGAACCACTCTAGGATTTTCTTTATAGTCAGGGCATCTTTTAACGACCAACTCAATGTTCTTATTCGTTTTATAAGTATCTCATTTTATTTCCAAAGTATGTTAAAAGTGGAAGTGAACTAAATATTTTTTTTTCTTGCATTTCAAAAGCTATCTGCTGTGCTGTTTCCTCTTGAGGCCATTCAGAAGGCCCTCTGGTCTCTGAAAAGATCTGATTATCACAGAGGGAAAATCAGTTTGGTATCGCCTTGGGAATCACCACGAGGTTCCACATTTAGGATTGGCTCCTCTCTGGCATCCTCTTGGTTCTCATTCTCTTTGTGTTGGCTATGCTATTTGCTCAGTCATGGTATTCTCCTTCTTTAAATGGTAAGAAGGGATTTAATAAGAGGAGTAGGTCCACAGCACAAAGCCAACCCCTGAATGCTCACAGAAAATCCAAATTCTTAAATAATCACCCCTAAACTTATAGTTTTGAGGGGACTCTTTCATTTATAACCATATATAAATGGTCCTATTTACTTGTTGGTATTTATTGAGACAAAAATAGAAACTCCCCACTTATTTTTATAGACCCCAGAACAGTAATCCTGCAGTGAGATGGGAGAGGGATTGCAGAACACAACTGCCTTTTGTTTAAGGTGGAAAACTGATCAGTGAGGCAGGCTTGAGGGCTCTCAATTGCAGGTCTGAGGGCATAAGCCAACATAGCATCCTTTTCTTTCTTGGAGATTGTTCTCTTCAAGCTGTGGCTCTAATTGTGTTGACAAAGGCATGCTCCTGGCCCCCTGCATACACAACACTGCAGCACCATGCTGGCCAGCACGCCCGGATGCATGGCAGGAGCCCCCACTCCTATCCATCCCACACAGAAGCCCTGGATGCTGCCACCATGGAACGTGCCCTTAGTAGGAAAGTGTCCCTCCAACTCTAGGTTTGACGTACTCCCATGAGCTCATATCTGGGCACAGCCAAACTCCCGCAATCGAATCAACTTCTAGCAATCTAGTTAATGGAGAAAGACATTTACAAACCTCTACTCTGATCACTAAAATGCTGTAGGGATAGTTGATTGCACACCTAGTTAATAAAAGCTTTACAGGCACTGTACATTTATCAGGCCAAGGATTTAGAAAGAAGTTAAGATTCACAATTGACCAAGGGTAATTAATGTAGTTAATTCAAAGTTTAATCTGCAAAAGCAGATGTCTCTCCTCCAGAGATACAGGAGGATCCATTAGAGCTTTTGGTCAGTGATGCAAATCTACTCTTGGAGGATTGTATCCTTTTGGGACAGACGTTTCTCCATTTAATCCAACAACCCACAATGATTATAGAACTTGATTAATAGGTTGGTATGAAGATAGTCTTTCCTAAGCATGAAAGAATTTCAAGAGCAGTCATGAGAAATCTGTTGTAGCAATATATTCAAACATTATTTTTCCTTACTGATGGTCAGCAAAAATATTTTAGATAGAAATGTGCTACTAGTTTAAGATAGCAAGGCAACAGGAGTGGTGGAAAAATAGGGAATTTAGAATTGAAGAGTTATGGTACTGGTTTATTAACTGTATGATCTTGAGCAAGTTAGTGTCCTAGGGGCTCGGGTTTTTTACCTGTAAAATGGGACTAATAATCACACCTTATAAAATTGTGGTAAAATTAAATAAGAAAATGAATATGAAGTGCTCTTCAAACTAAGCTTAAGTTTGTTGTGTTTCCTGTCTTTTAAGACACATTTTTCCTAAGCTTTAACATTTCTAAAATCAATATATTTCTTATAATATGTACGTTCGATGTGGTAGTTGGTTTCCTTTCTCCCCTGGAAAAGTTATTAAACTGGTGGTATGTCTTATAATCAATGGCTTCCTGAGACACGAAAATATGGCAGTTCAATGAAAAGACGTCAGATTTATTATTTTTTATTTGGGTATGTGGAGTCACTATGTTCATATGATATAGCCACCACTTATTAAGTGCATTTTGTTATTTGCAACAAAATACCACCTAATACAAATACTTTTCTATGAATTTCCATTTCCTTCAAATTATACTTGAAATCATAGTTGGAACATTTACTTGTCGACATTACTGATTGGCAAGTTGAGGGATGGTGATGGCGGGGAACCTGCTTCAGAGCAGAGGCTACCTGCACTGATAGAGGAAGTTGGAGGATTTTGGACAGACCTTTAGCTCCAGGATATGCTGTCAACCTATTCTAGCTCTTGGTCGGCAAACTCTTAGGGACTCTAAAGAAAGAGCCCTATAAAGTGAAAAGCTTTATTGTTATTAAAAGATAAGATTACTTAGACACTAAAATACAGCATGTTTTCTTCTAGATTGATTTTTATTAACTTGAATGCAGACTCTTCTTTGTACCTGATTGTGCCATTCTGTTTTCAAATACACACACTGTATTGACAATCTTACTCCTTCATTGAATTTTCTGCAGGTCTTTGTTGTCTTTTATGAGGCTATTCCAGTGAGGGAAAAAGTTAAATGGAATTTATGGCAATATATTTACCTGGCTAGGTTGTAACTATTTCTAAAATAAATAAAACTTTTAAGACAACAAAACTGAAAAAGTGCAGATATCCATTGAAGACTTCTCCCTTTGGGAGGGATAAAAATGCATCCCACTTACAGCATGCCTTTTTCTAAAGCCCTTTCTAGTCTTCCCAAATAACCATTGTCTAAATAGAGTAGCTTGTATGAAATTGTACACTCTGTGGGTGGTCCTATAAATATTCATTAGTAAAATGTACATAAGGCACTGATCCATGGGTTTTTTTATTCAAAGATATGGTCTTAGCAATAAAAAGCACAGTTTTGATCTACTGGGTAGAGTCAGTGTAGGCCTGAAATTATGATCCCAAATACTAGCCCCCATCCTTTCGGAACTTGAAAAAAATATTAACAAATTTGGCCCAAAATGAAGCTGGGAAGACATGAAAATGAAGCAATAAATGTCGTTAGATGGCAAGTTCAGAATTCATCTGCTCCTGTTGAAGGCCTCATGGTGTTTGCAATGCAAATCTCAGAGTCATGCCTTAATCATTACCTCGGGGAGACAATTAGGGTTAAAATATAGATTTCTAGATAATGAGAACAAATAGTAGAGAAATAAATACACAAAACAAAGTGAGCTAATGTGACTCATTTATAGCAAAGCTTCGTTCAAGGAGGCTTGAAAGTTTTTTTTCTAGCCAGAGATGGGCTTTCTGAGTGTGACACTGTATTTAACTTGGCCCAAGACTCTGCACTTTATGAAGGAAAGTTGGGAATAGCGTCTTGGGACCTTGCGTTCACGTCAAAGGCCCCTAAAATGGAGGCACTTGAGTAATTTTATGTTTTCCATTTTATACTCTCCTGGTTGAGAACTTGGGCACTTGAACCTGACAGATTCATGTTTCACTCTTAGCTCAGATGGGTAAGGCTCCCTAATCCTTGGGCAAATTACCATACCTCTTTAGGATTTAAGAGCTTAAGTTTCCTCATCCAAATGGTTATCAACCTCACTGGTTTGCTGTATAAAGACTAAATGAGGGATCCCTGGGTGGCTCAGCAGTTTAGCGCCTGCCTTTGGCCCAGGGCGCGATCCTGGAGACCCGGGATCGAATCCCACATCGGGCTCCTGGTGCATGGAGCCTGCTTCTCCCTCTGCCTGTGTCTCTGCGTCTCTCTCTCTCTCTCTCTCTCTCTCTCTCTCTCTCTCTCTGTGACTATCATAAATAAATAAATAAAAATTAAAAAAAAAGACTAAATGAGAGAATATGTGTAGAACAACCCATCTCACCTGTTATTATTATTATTTTTAAATTTTAAAAATTTATTTATTCATGAGAGACACAGAGAGAGAGAGAGAGAGGCAGAGGCATAGGCAGAGGGAGAAGCAGGCTCCCTGTGTGGAGCTTGATGTGGGACTCGATCCCGGGACCCTGGGATCACACCTTGAGCCAAAGGCAGGTGCTCAACCACTGAGCTGTCCAGGCGTCCCTCACCTGTTATTATTAAGGTTACTTACTGTGCCATTCACATGTCCTCTTTTCTCCTGAGAGACAACCTCATTAAAGCCATGCTTGCTGACCATTCTTCCTTCAATCTTCTTTCCTAATGAGAACTTTCCATGATTGATCGCTGCTTCTTATGATTATATATCTTGCGGGTGAAGTTGGATGTCTGTGACTGGGAGATCGTGCTAAACTCCTCCCTGCTGCAGTAATAACAGACTTTTCTGGAGGCTGTCTATCAATCCTCCCAGAGAGCAGGATTTTCTGAGGCTCTACTGGGAGCACAGTACCATCACTGGGCCAGAATTCGGGATCACGGGGCTCTAGTCTTGGCATGGCTCCTGACTGGCTGTACTGTCATTGTCAGGTCACCATTCTTTACTGGACTGTAGTGTTTTCTTCATAAGTTAGAGTCGTACCAGATCAGGGGTTCCCAACTCTGGTTGCATATTAGAGTCACCAGGGAGCTTTTGAAAAATGTCAGTCCTCAGACTCCATCTCTGGGGCGAGGTGTAGGATTGATATTTTTAAAGATTTCTCCCAAGTAATTCTAATGTGTAGCCAGGAAAGGGAGTTGTTTAAGGGGATTAATGGTTTCTGAGCTGTGCTTCTCTAGAGCGGAGGTAAGTTGGCACCACTAGCTCCTGAGGCCTTACCCCTTGACCACAAAGAGCAGCCGTATTCTGGCCACATGTAGTGGTTTTCTTTTTAAGATTTTGTTTAAAGAAAGTTCTGCTTCTACAAACCAAGTCAAAGTGTTCGAAAACTTTTGGACTCCATTGTCTCTGATGTTTTTTGGCATGAATCTCATGATCTGTAATCCAGTTTGTTCTGGAATCTACTTTTTTTTTCCTATTTCTCATCATAGAGTCTAACATTTTATGATTCATCTTGGAAATATGCATTTAGTAATAAAATAATGGAGTTTTATTTATTTAATCATTGATAAAAGCATCAATATGGTACACTAACATTTAAAAAATTAAAACTCCTATCTTGCTATATGCATATATGAGTTATTTACATATATTGATTGAATAAAGAATTTGAAATTTATAACAGATGTCCTCTTATCATATGCCAACTGGAAATAAGGTTGTATTTACATATCCATATATCTATATATGTGAATAAAAGTTTTTTATCTTTTAGTTTCAGCTTCTGTGCAATCCATTTGTGTGTGTATTCATTAATTTCCACGTTCCAGAATTATTGAATATCTTTTCTGTAAAGCCTTTGTGCTATGGAAGGTTTTGTGTGTGTGCGTTTTGTGTTTGTGTATATAAAAGAAAAAATGATATAAGTTTACAGGTAAATATAAGAACGTATCCACACTCATAACAAGCATGTGCCCATAATTGTAAAAGATGCCAATTTATGTCTAGATGGTGTGGACTCTGTTTCTTGTTAACTAGATAAAAAGAAATAGTTTTCCACTACCTTAAAAAAAAGTTAAAAAAAAAACTTTTATGGGATGAGCACTGGGTGTTATTCTATATGTTGGCAAATTGAACACCAATAAAAAATAAATTTATAAAAAAACTTTTAGTTTGTCCACTTGTTTTTTTTAAATTTTTATTTATTTATGATAGTCACACACACACACACACACACACACAGAGAGAGAGAGAGAGAGAGAGAGAGAGAGAGGCAGAGACATAGGCAGAGGGAGAAGCAGGCTCCATGCACCGGGAGCCCGATGTGGGATTCGATCACGGGTCTCCAGGATCGCGCCCCAGGCCAAAGGCAGGTGCTAAAACGCTGCGCCACCCAGGGATCCCTGTCCACTTGTTTAGTTCAAAATATCTGAAATATTTAGTTAAGAAAGCATAAAATCAAACGGAAATGCAAATATATTAGGAACATATCTGAAAGTTCATGAAAATTGGAGTGAATAATTAAAAAAATATGAAATGAGGACCTGATGCTAATAGAAGCAGATGCCAACTAATCCAGAAAAATGCATCTGTGATGGGAAAGGAGGTGAAGAAGTTGGATTTCAGAGAGCCAGCTGTCTGTTTGGGTGAATTCAGATATATTGTTTTTCAACTCTGGGGATCTTTAAAACAATACTGATGCCTGGACCCCCCCAGTGCAGACCAACAGGTGGGCTCTCTGGGCATGGGGTTTAGGTGTCAGTGATTAAAATCTGCTAGGTGTTTGTACCGTGCAGCCAGCGTGGACGAGAAGGAAGCCATTCATGGTTTCTGTCGTCGGGCACACTCCACACTGGAGTTAGGCCTAGATGCACACTATTTTTGCAAGAAGCCGGCAAGTTCTACAAGGAGTTTCGGTGTCAGGGGAGGTTAGTTGGGCTCTAATTGGCTCTAATTGGCTCTCCCAGCAGCTGAAACATTCTCTACCTACAGCTGAGTGACACTCCAAAAGGGGAGCGATGTGCTCCGACCTTTGAAAACATCAAAGGAGTCACTTCCAACACGGTTCTTACACAGCCCAATGCCCTACAGCTCAGCAGGGTCGGGGCCAGGCCCAGCAAAGCTGATAGGGAACAGCTTTTCTTTTGCAGAGTCAGATTTTCATCTCCCCGACATCAGCAGTACCTGCAGACTCACAGTGAAAGGATTGGGGTGGGAAGGAGGAGAGCTCTGACTCAAAGCAGGCGTCTGCCCCTGAACTTGTTTCGCTGCCCCCAGCATCTTTTGGGCTGCTCATCCCCTTCTGGTGGTGAAAGGAAACTCAATTCATGTGTATTTTAGTGTGAATGAGTAATACTCGATACGTAAAAAGGTTTTTAAACACATGTTACATAACAGGCAGTTAATGTGGCTTCGAAGGCATCCAGGACCTGATGTGTACACTCTCCAGTTTCATCTTCTGCTCCAGGTGCCAAACATATGGGGCCATTTCTCTTAAATAAGCCTGGTGTGCACATCTCTCTCTGTCTCTCCTCTGCACAGTTAGCTCAGTGTGGCCTGGGACCCTTGCTATCCTGTCAAACCCGGTGTCTCACCCACAGGAGGGGATCAAATATCTGCTGAATGAGTAGAAAATGTGTGATTAGGCAAAACAATGAGATACTGACTTGATTTTCAAGTGGCCTGAAATCCAAGTTAGGATTAGAAGATTCAAAGACAGCCTGGCCCCTGCCCTCAAGGCGGCTGTAATCTAGTGTGGGAGAGATGGATGGAGTCAGAATAACTGCAAAGTGCACTCACTGGAGGTGCAGACAAGCTTCTCCTTCCTTCTCTCTTGGGGTGGACCTGAGAGAGAGCAAGCCTGGTTGAGGAGGAAGTGGCTCCACCTGGGCTAAGGCCCCAGGGCTAGGGGAAGGAGGGGACAGCCAGCAGGGAGTGGGGCCAGAAGACCAGGGGTGTTGTGTCTGCAGGAAAGCACAGGCACTAAGAAGGGGTGTAGCATATCTGCATTCGAATCCAGGCTAATGGACAAAGTGAAGAGTGGGCCAAAGTAGGAGGGAAGTAAGGCGAAGAGGTAGGGAGACCTACTGCCTTGAGCTTCCGTTTATGAAGCGGACGTCCTCTTGCAGCGGGTGGGAGAGCACTGCTGTGGGCACGCACAGACTTGAGCTCACGTCTTTCCTCAGCCACGTATTCACTGGGGGCTCCGGGCAGGAGACTTCACCTTCAGCCTTGTTGGCCGCTGCTGCAGCCACACCTCACACGGGGCACTGGGCACCCGTCAAAGGGCAGGAGGTTCCAAATGGAGGCAGGCCCAGGTGCAGGAGGTCAGGAGCTCGGGCCCGGGGCTTCGAGATGCTCTTGGATCTGCCCTCGCCTTGGGTTGCTTCCCCTCGTGTTTGTGCGATGCGCACCAGCATCGACATTCTCAACCAGTAGAAGCGGGGTGGCTTCTCCTCAGAATTCCCGAGTGGATTTCCTCTCATTTGTCATTGTCCCAAAGTGGCCAGAGACAGCCGGATGAGTCTCCTGGGCCTGCCAAGGACCACAAACGAGGAGGCTTCCGAAGTGAAACATCAAGGTATGGACAAGGCCACAGTCCCTCAGGAGGCTCTGGGGGAGGAATCCTTCCAGCCTTCTCGCCTAGCTTCCGTAGTTCCCTGGCTCACAACAGCCTGCCTCCACTCGTCACACGGGATCGTCCCTGTGTGCTGTCTCTGGGCCCCCATGTCCCCTTTTTAGAAGGACACCAGTCATACTGGATTGAGGCCCACCTTAGTGACCTCACTGTAGTTGATTACTTCCGTAAGGACCCTATCTCAAATAAGGTCTCATTGTGAGGCCCTGCGAGTTAGGAGTTTGACATATCTTTTCTGGGGGGGGGGTGTGGGGAGTGGTGGTGGTGGTGGTGGTGCAATTGAACCCGTGACAGCAGCCCATCCTTAAATATCGCCCAGGGAGAGACGTGTCATCACTGGCCTAAGTTGTGCGGGGTGGAGTGGCCAGTGGGGAGCTGTCTGCCATGCCCACACTCCCTCCTCACGGGGTGCTGGCAGAGCCACGGGAGCTCAACGGCCGGCAGACAGGAGGCACACGGCCCTGGACTGGAGACTGTGCAATGGTCTGCATGTTGCCTGGAGCAAGGTTCTTGGCCTGTCTACGCCGTGACAACGGAGGTGGTGCTGCTTGCCTGGTGGGCTGCCTGGTGGGAGCGAAGAGCGACGGCTTGCATCGAGAGCTCGAGGTGATGTCTGGCCCCACAGTAGGTGCCCCACAGATGGGACTGTCACTTGTTGTTGTTATTACTGAAATACCTTGCTTCTGGCCATGGTTGAAGGAGCTGTCTTAGTTGAGTCATTAAAAGAGGCAAGAGTGTCACCAGAGGAACTGGGGAAGTGAAAGCTTGGCCTTGGACTCTTTGAAATGAAAGATTTTAGAACGTCCATGGGAGGATCTCTGGCCAAGATACAGGCCTGGAGCTCTGGAGAACCCTGGAGACTGACAGCTTTGTCATCGGGTGACTGTAAATGCTCCGAGTGTAAGCAAACTGGCTCAGGGACAGACCATGAACACAGGCAGGAGGCAGATGCGGACAAAACTCTGGGGTGCTCCCGGACTCCGGCGGAGACGGGCTGGAGAGAAAGTGGGGACCCTGAGGTCCCGACAGCAGTGTCTTATTCGACAGCACAAGGTGCAAATAAAAAGGTGTAATTGAGTGGCAAGGGCTCCAAAGGGGCGGACTTGCTAGGGTCGGTCCCAGGCCACCTGCCAGTCCCCTGTGAGGGGTTGGCTCCCTACCTCTGCTTAATGGCATCAAGGAGCAAAGGGGGGAAAACAGCTTAGGGAGAAGGGAGCTGAGTGAGAACTTGGAAGAAGGACGGCTCAAGCCTGAAGCCGAACGCTGGGCGGGGGCCGGGGGCCAGGACCGGGGGCCGGGCCATGCTAAGGGCAGCATTGGAAGCCCTGGGGCGTGTCTCTGAAGTGCAACGGAGTGACCGTGAGTGCAGCCAGCAAGGAGTCTAGTGGGGGCCAGATTCCGAGAGAGGGGCCAGGCCGGGGACCCCTCCTTGGGCACAGACGCCCAGGAGGAGGGAGGGAGCTCCCGGGGCTCTCTTGGGGGCCGTGGGCGTCGTGCCCAAGTTCTGCCCCTGCAGCCACAGTCCAGCGTCAGGGTGGAAGCTGAGGAAGCTGCGGGGGCTCGAGCCCACACAGATGCAGTGATAGGGAGGCACAGAAAGCTAAAACTGTAGATGCACATTTGGGGCTGGGGGTGGAGAAGATGACTACTTAGGAGAAATATGCTATATAAATTCTAGGTTTTTTTTTTTTTTCTCCCAGTAGTCTGGACCAAGTTGAAGACTCCACAAATTTCATAAACGAAAAAGAAATCTTTCCCAAACTTGTCACAGGACTTTGATTGGCAAAATAAATGCATACTGTAATCATTTAGCAGTTTGCTTTTAATTTACAGGGTTAAGCATCTTGCTTTGTGGCACAGTCTCTGTTTATGATTGGTTTACATTTCCATGGTCTGTTCTAGCATATGATCCCCTGGGCAAGCAGGACCCACCTCCGTGCCGATGAACGCCGGACTGGCTAAGCAAACTTATAACTAAGGTCAACTCAGTATATTCCTTTCAGGAGGTGCAAACTATTGAAAAGACATTCTTCTATTAATGGAAAATACTTCCAATGTGGGAAGCGGTGGTCAGGTATTAGCATACCTGTATTCTGCAAGTGAAGACTGAAGAGGCAGTAAAGGAATTGGCAATAAAGCCCGAGGTCCTTGGTTTCCTGGCTGTGCACCCATGTTCCTTCCTAAAGTTTGCCGGCATCGGAATCATGTGGACTGAAACCATCTGAATGCCTGGGTACCACCTGCAGACGTTTGATCCCATTGATGACATGGAGGACAGTCGGAGTGCCATTATTTTACGAGCTCCCCAGATGATTTTTTAAAAAGATTAATGTATTTCAGAGAAAGAGAGAGAGAGAAAGAGAATGAGAGCAGGGAAAGGGGTAAAGGGACAGGGAGAAAGAATGAGAATCTCAAGTAGATTCCCTGTTGTAGGGCAGCCGGGGTGGCCCAGCGGTTTATCGCCACCTTCAGCCCAGGGCATGATCTTGTAGACCTGGGATCGAGTCCCACGTCGGGCTCCCTCCATGGAGCCTGCTTCTCCCTCTGCCTGTGTCTCTGCCTCTCTCTCTCTCTCTGTGTCTCTCATGAAGGAATAAATAAAATCTTAAAAAAAAAAAAAGATTCTCTGTTGCACTTGGAGCCCAACTTGGAGCTTGGTATCAGGACCCTGAGATTGTGACCTGAGCCCAAACCAAGAGTCCGACACTTAACTGTGCCACGCAGGCACCCCTCCCCAGATGACTTTACTATGCAGCAAAGTTTGGGAGTCACCATCCTATGTGCTACTCTGTGGCAAGTCAAATGAGTAATATCATCATTGCATCTTTCAAAACAAAAATAATAAAGCATATTAGAAATCTGCATGACTTCAGAGGCAGTATCATAGAGCATCATAAATATTATACAGCACCTGTAATATAGAATAGAATCGATCACTATCATAAATAGAACACAGAATAGACTAAGTTGCTTAGATTTAAGTACATAAATATTCACAGATATAATATAACCTGAAAGAAGACTCATGGATTGGTGAGGAAAGGAACTATTATGTAGTTGGAAATACTGCTTTTGTTATTTTTTAAAAAATATATTAAAATTTTGGGGATGTAGGGTTCTTAATAAATAACCTCTTCTCACTGCCTACATTGAAAATGAATGGAGAGATGGACATAGAGTCAGAAATATGGAAATCAGTATGTTATGCTGGTCACTCATAAAGACTGGGTGGAGAGTGTGGGTCTAGATCTTTTGGAAAACAAGGCTTCCTACACATTGTACCTGGGCTGGATAGATTTGCCCAGGGAAGCTCCTGGCAGCCCTGGGACAGGTGGGGGAAGGCTGCCCTTGTGGAGGAGCAGACCCGAATTAAAGCTCTCAGTGGGAGAGCAAAGCCCAGGAGGACAAAGGGAAGCGCTGAGCCTTCTCCCACATGCACCAAGTGAATTAAGTCACCATTTGCAGTGAGGATTTGCACAGAAGAGGAGGAGGATCCATACAGAAGCATGAAAGGATGGGGGAAGGTGGCTCCTTGAACATCCAATAATTTCACATAGATTATAGAGTTTAATGTAAGAGAATGAATCCTTGAAGAAAATATTATCTAGGTGGCTATTTTTCCATCTTCTGAATGAGGACAGTCTTTCTCAGCCTTGGGATGGAGAAAAGAATCATAAAGAAACAGATCAATAGCATTGACTACACACAATTTTGGGTCTATCAGATTATTAAAGATTTTTAAAAATGAAGATAATACATGTTGGGGGGAGTATAAATTGAAGCAACCTTTCTGGTTATAAATTTGGCAATTTATTTTAAGAGCTTGAACATCTTCACATCCTTTGATTCAATAATTCCACTCTTAGAAACCTGAGAATGTAATCAATGATAAGGTCAAAGATTTATGTCCAGAGATGTTCGTTCCAGGTTATTCATTATAATGAAAGAAATGGAACCACCTCAAAGCCGAACAATAGGAGGATGATTGAATAAATGAAGGTGACTCCATACTATGGGAATATTATGTTTCAATTTAAAATGGAGATTTTGAATACTTTCAATAGGAGAAATGTAAAAAATTAAGTAAAAATACAGAGTACAAAAATAAATACACGTAATCATAATAGTGCAGAAAATAAAGTTTATTTTTAAAAATATTGGAAGAAAATGCATCAAAATAGTAAGAGCGATTGGGATTGAATTTTTCCTTTATTTTTTAAAAATAAGAATTCTGGTTTTTATATTATTTTTAGGTGGATGTTTATTAATAATGTTATTTGTTGATAGCACATATTTTTTTTTAAGGCCCGAAGTCAGCACGCCGGTCTGGTAGTTCGGGACCAAGAATCAGGACTTCCTCCAGACAACGTGAGTACAAAGGGGGTGACAGCTGCCCTGCCCAAGGCTGGGAAGCCCAAGGGTGATCACGGCGCGTGAACATGGAGTGCGGTGCTTGCTCTCCCCGAGCGTGGGCAGACACCGTGCAGTCACATGCAGAGATTTTGAAAGAATAGAGGATATTTAATTTCTTAACACAGACGATCGGCCAGTTACGTATAAGGTCACGATAGGACTCCTAGGTCTTGACCGAGTCCACGGCCACGGGAGTGTCCGGGGAAGAGCACTTGGGGGAGAAATCAGGGGAAGGGCCTGCCTGGGCGAGGGCGCAGTCGCACGGTTGCCGGAGCCAATCCAGGTACCTGATGCACCTGACTGGCCCCCCGGAGCACCTGCCAGAGACCTGCCCAGGTGCTGCCTCTCAGCTTGGGCAGCTCTGCTGCTTTAAATGGGACACCCACAGTAGCCGGCCGCCTCCCAGCACGGAGCTAGGCAGATTTGCATGCAAATCTAGTTCATAAAATTCCTAAGCATGCCGTTCCATCCAGGCCTGGAGAGTTGGGCTTGCACAGACTCAGATTTGACTGCAGCAGAACCTGCCGTTTCCTAACGCTGAAAGGACAGAGATTTGAGTACCCAGTGGGTGCCGAGACCGGGACAGCTCCTGGTGGACCGCACAGGTTTCAAAACCCAACAATCCCTCCAAAGTCAGTCTGTTTCTCAGCCTTTCCTTTCTTTTTAAAAAATAATCTGTTTCTTGTTTATTTATTTATTTTTTTGTTTCTTGTTTAAAGAAAAAAAAAACACCAGAAAACAAAAGCACATTTACTGGATGTGGACCTTGATAAATCACTAGTGGAAATTAGCAAAGCTCAAAACTTTTATTTCTCCTTTTTAAAAATTTGCCCGTTTTGGGTTTTGGTATTATTAATTAAAAAAAAGAAGAAGAAGAAAAAGCTGGGACCAGTGTGCTACAAGCTTCTCTCTTTGTATTGAGATCTCTGGGTTTCTAACACGGCACTGAGCGGTATTGGACAGCAACCTTGAAGGAGCAGAAAGAGAAATAGCTGATCTGTTACTATTTTTTCCATATTTCCTTAGGACTGCATTGCCTTCTTTTCTGTATTTTGGGCTGCTGAGCCAGGTTAGTTTGAAATGTCTAAATTATTAAGCGGTACATGAAGTAATTGATGCAGGATTAGGAAGTTGAAACACTGTGCAGGGATACGAGATTTGGGCAGCAAGGGCGAGCTGGGGCTCTTGCAACATGCAGGGAGGGGTGTGAGGTACGGAGCCAAACAGGGGAACGGCGATGCTCTGCACCTGCCTCTGAGGGGGGTTTCGCAGCTGGGCTGTGTATTTCCTTCCACCTTGAGGGCGGGTCCCTTCTCCCAGGCAGGGGTGTCTCCTGCAGGATGGGGACCAGGTTGCGTTATGCGACTGGGAAAGGGGAAATGCTTCATGTCTCAGTGTCTCCTCTGCTTCCCCTCTCCACTCCAGCAGGCACGAGGACCTAAATCAACAGGGAACAGTAGGGAGGAGTGAGGGAGAAGGAACCAATCTGTTCTGATGTCTGTCTCCTGATCTTTGGAACAGGGAGACGGTGTCACCTCTGATTCCAAGTGTTCTTGTATGGGGAAAACGTCCTTTTAAAGAATTAGTCTTCAGCATTCTGTCAATTATGGCCTCCAAATCTGGCTGAGTAATTAAATGCCAGCTGACAGTAAATATCAAACTGCTTGGGAGCCGTAGCGAGATATAGACAAGTGGATTCTGTGTGATTGCTTTGGTAATTTGCTTTTTAATCTTTAATACCAATTAAATGCAGAGGAGCTGAAGCCTGAGCATTGCCCAGATGAGACGGCCGATGCCGAGAGCTGTCCATCTTGGCCTCTTGGCTCCTGTGACTGCTCGGGGTCTCGGGAGGCAGGGAAGCCTGATTGGCAGTGATGGTGGACCCCGCACCATCCACAGGCAGAGAAGCCCCCTGCCCTCGAGTGTGGCAGGGTGTGCGTCCTCAAATGCTAGGGTCAAGTACCCCCCTGTACTTTCTCTCCTTGGTTGTCCCTAGCGCCATTGTGGGTCTGATGTAAGGCCAGATCTCTCCTCCCTCCCTCCCTCCCTCCCTCCCTCCCTCCCTCCCTCCCTCCTTTCCTTCCTCCCTCCCTCCCTCCTTTCCTTCCTTCCTTCTTCCTTCCTTCCTTCCTTCCTTCCTTCCTTCCTTCCTTCCTTCCTTCCTTCCTTCCTTCCTTCTTCTTACACCTTCTTGCTTGGGGGTGTAAGGACAGGAGGACAAGAGAAGCAGCACTTACCTAACAACTACCAGCTGCAGACTTTGGTCTTTAGTGGTTCCTACTGAGATACCAAACTAGCATGAGTATGGGCTCCTGCCTTCAAAACCAACTCTTGAGGAACTTCAAAGCAGTGGTCCTAAACCAAGGATGATTCCCTCACTCCCCTGCTCCGCTCCCCACCCCCCGCCCACCACACACACACACTCCCAGGGACCTTTGGCATTATCTAGAAATATGTTTGGTTGTCTTAGCTGGGGAGGGGATGCCATGGCTTGTGGTGGGAATAAGCTACAGGGATCCCACAGTGCATAAGGCAGCTTCACCTAACAATGAATTATTTGGCCCAAAATATCAGTGGTGCTGAGGTTGAGAAACCTGCTCTGGAGTAAAAATAGGAGGTTGAAGAGGAAACTGAGATATTCTTGGGGTTATAGAGAAGTTTTGAACCTAAGAGTGGGAGGGGGTGATGTTTGGTCTTTCCCATAGCCACGGGAAGGTAAGAGCTGCTTGCGAGGTTGCTTGCGCTTCCCTTCTATCACTCCTTCAAGAAATACAGAACCTGTCCCATACCCGTGGACACTCAAGTTCTAGCCCAGGTGTTCTCAGGAATAAATTAGAACAGCACAAAATCTCTGTGCTTATCAGGAGCTGACAAAATGCTGAAGACTCAGGTACTTCGGGCAGTTGCTTCTTGCTTCTTCTCATCTAATCTTCCCCACTCCCCTCTCCGACCTCATGAAGAATTATTATTTAAGAAGTGTCCCCTCTTGCTGTTGTTTCCTTTGGGTTGACAGAGAGTAAAACTTGACCTAGGCATTTGATTTTTGGAGCAGGGGGTGATTGACTATATTTCACTGGTACCTAAATTTCACTCATCTGAGCTTAATTAGGTTAATATTGACTGGGATTTTGGCTTCCCTACAACTCATTGTTTGACAGAGAGCTAATACCCCCCTAGGAAAAAGGAGCTCACTGGGCAAAATAATAAGATTTTTGGTATGTATAGCTTTTCAGAAAGAAAATGGCACTAAGCATAGCACATTACAGATTCCATCAGAAGCAGAAATATTACAACATATGGACCAGGTTTTGAAAACAGCCTGACAATAAATATACTAAAGGAGATAAACATAAAACAAGAATAGGAAAACATCAAATGGACAGAGTAAAAATATAGTTATGAAATACGTAATAGTTGGATAACAGTGGGTTACTTAGCAAGAAAGATATAACTGAGGAATGAATTAGTGATTTGGAACATCAGATTTAGGACATTTCTGAGGAAGAAAATATGAAGAGCAAAGAAATGGAAAAGGTGAGAGAGGTGGGAAAAGCAATGGGAGAGTGAAATTCCAGCCCATGGGGGCCCCACACAGCCAACAATGCAGAAGAATGTAAGGGCATGAGAAATAAAAGTGGCAAAGAAAGACTCTTGGAAGGAATAATGGATTAAAAAAAAAGAAAGGATGACCTCAGACGGAAAGAGCTCATACAGTGCCAGAATGGAGAGATAAGGGACAGCCCCAAACCTTATTAATGATGGAGGAGAGATAGTAACTTTGTAGTAGAGAAGCCTGAAGATGCCACCCTAAGCAAGTAGCGTATCAACACTATTGACTTATGGTACATTAAGAAGAGCACAGCACTTCTGTGATATTCTTCCCCAAATCCTACACCCCCACCCCCAACCAAAGTATTAGAAAATATCAGACAAAGCCAGATTTGAGGACATTCTACAAAATGCCTGACAAGTGTGCTTCTCGAGTGTCACGGTCCTGAAAGACGATGAAGACCCAGGACCGTCAGATGGAAGGAAACCGAGGAGGCGGGACATTGAAGTGCGATGTGGGATCTGGGGTCTGATCTGGAACAGCAACCACGGAATAGACATCAGGCCAAAGGCTGATGGCCCATGAATAATGTCTAGCATTTACTTAAAAATATTGTAACATTGTTAATTTATTAATTTTGTTAGTTTTAACCACATTTAGGTACAATATTAACTTTAGGGAAAAATGGGGTAAGGGGAATAGGAAATTTTTTTTTCTGTCTTTGTAACTCTTCTACGAGTATCAAGTTCTTTTAAAATAAAAAGCTAAAAAATACTAATCCATTATCTCCGGTATTGAATTATTTGATGACAAAGTGGTTATTGTACGAGACTTGTAGTGGCTCCACGTTCTCATCAACATAGAGTGTGGTCAAGATTTATCATGTTGAACATTCTGGTACATTCTAGTACATCCTGTCGTGGTTTTGATTTTTGTTTCCTTAATGACGGATGATTTGGGGCATCTTTTCACATGCTTCTTTGACGTCCACCTGAGGAAATATCTGTTGAGATCTTTTGAGTTTTTTGATTTGGATTCTTTTCTTGTGCTTTGAAGGTTACGCATGCATGTTTTTTGGCCATTTTGTGTAAATAACTAACCTTCTAAAGGAAAGGTAAGATCTGTGCTACCTTGGGTTAAGGAAAAAGTTTTCAGCCATGCCACCAAAGGCACAATCCATAAAATAGAGAAATTAATTAGTTGGCATCTATTGAAATTAAACTATTGTATTTTTCTGGTCTTAGTATTGTTAGGGTGATGCTGGCTTCATCAAATGAATTTGGAAGAGTTTGCTTGTATTCTCCAGTAGAGGTTGTGCAGAAATTGGTATTATTTCTTCATTCCATGTTTGGTAGGATTTGCCAGTGAAACCATATGAGCCTGGGGTTTTCTTGGAGGGTTTTGACTGCAAATTTAACTTCTTTAACAGGTACAGCGCTATTCAGGTTATCTATTCTTTTTTGAATGAGCTCAGATAGTTCTGTCTTTCAAAGAATCAGTTCATTTCATCTAAGATGTTGAAGTCATTGGCATGAAGTTGTTCTGAATATCCCTCCATTATCATTTTGATGACTATAGGCCCAACAGTGATGGCCCATTTTTCATATCCAATCATGGTAATTTGTGTCTTTTGTATTTTCTCATTGGTCAGTCTGATTAGAAATGTATCAATTCTACAGACTTTTCTCTAAAATCCAGTTTGAGGTTCCATTGATTTTTTTCCTATTGTTTTTCCATTTTCAATTTCATTGATTTCTGTTCTGAACTGTATTTTTTCCTTATTTCTTGCTGCTTTGAGTCTCATATGGTCTTTTCCAAATGTAACCTTACATTATTGATTAGGAATCCTTATTCTTTTCTAATATAACCATTTAATACTACAAATTTCCATCTAAGCACTGCTTTAGCTGCTGCAAATGATGATATTTTGGTATTTTTGTTTTCATTCAGCTTAAAACATCTTAAAATTTCCCTTGAGATTTTCTCTTTGAGATTACTCAAATAGATTACCTTACTATTAAGGTTATTAGTAGTATGTTGTTTAGTTTCTAAGTGTTTGGATATTTTCCAATTATATTTTTGTTAGTGATTTCTAGTTTAATTCCTTTATGGTCTGAGACTCTACTTTGTATTTTCTATTCTTTGCAATTTCTATTCTTTTAGTTTTTTAAAGCATTGTTTTAGGGTCAAGAGTATAATGCATTTTGGTGAATGTTCCATGTAAATTTAAGAAGAATGTGGATCATGTGGCAATTTGGTCAATTTTGGTTCACAGTGTTGTTCAGGATTTTTATATCCTTAGAGGTTTTTTGCCTACCCGTTTTGCTAATTACTTCAAGTGTTGAGGATGCCAACTATAATTGTGGATTTGGTTATTTCTGTTTCAATTATATAAGTTTTTACTTCGTATATTTAGAAGCTCTCTTGTGGGTTGCATACACAGAATTATTATTTCTTCTTTGAGAATTGAACCCTTCATTATTATGTCATGTCCCTATTTATCCTTGATAACGTTCTTTGTTTATGAGTTTCCTTTGTCTGATATTAAAATATCTATTCTAGCTTTTTTTTTTTTTGGCTTTGTTTGCATGGTGTGGAGTAAGGAATCAACCCGGTAGGCTTGAGGCTCTCTCCTTAGAGAGACTTTGAGGGCAGGTTGGCTCTCGGCTGGGATCAGAGAGTTTGGATTTGGAGGGATTCCTACCTTTGCCTCACTGATAAAGGAGGCTCACTGTGCTTACACCATACGAGCAGGGTGGTTTATCCTGACACTTACTTTCACTCTGGAAATCTAGAATTTTGGTGCACACTAAAGCAGAGGGTGCCAACAGGAGCAGCCCCAGTTAGAACCTTGGGTGCTGGGTCTCTATTTGGCTTCAACTGTGCACATGTTGCAATTCCATTGGTGGGGTAAGAATGTGTTCGTGGGAGGGAGAGCACATCCAGAAGCCTTTGTGATCTGCGGCATCCTCACTACCTAGTATAATAATAAGCTTTAGCTGTGAGTATGCTGATTCCCTGCATCCTAGCAAATGTCCAGACATGGGATGGTGCTGGGGAACCCCCCCGCAACCCACAGGGTGCATTATTTTATCTTTTGTTGTTGCTACTTTTTTTTTAAAGATTTTATTTATTTATTCATGAGATACACAGAAAGAGGGAGAGAGAGGCAGAGACACAGGCAGAGGGACAAGCAGGCTCCATGCAGGGAGCCCGACGTGGGACTCGATCCCAGGACTCCAGGATCACGCCCTGGGTCGAAGGCAGGCGGCAAACTGCTGAGCCACTCAGGGATCCCCTGTTTTGCTACTTATACATCGTTTTCTTTTAATTAAACTTTTAAAATATTGAGATAATTATGAATTTAAATGTAGTTTGTAATAAATAACTCAGAGGGCTCCCACTGATGACATTTTGCAAAATTATAGTTCAGTGTCACAACTAGGATAATGATTGATACAGTCATGATATGGAACAGTTCTATCACTAAAAAAAAATCCCTCATGTTACCTTTGTCTAGCCACACCCACTTCCCTCCTGTGGTCATCCTTGGTGACCACTAACTGGTTCTCCTTTTCTATATTATAATTTGTCATTTCAAAAATGCTGTATGAATAAAATCACACAGTATGTGACCTTTTGAGATTGACTTTTTCCTTCTCAGCAGAGTCCACTTTAGGTCCGTCCAAGTCGTTTGTAGAAATAGTTTGCTTCTTTTTGTTGCTGTGTAGTATTCTCTGGTATGGATGTTATCACAGTATTTCAACTGTTGAAGGACATCTGGGGTATTTCCAGTTTGGGGCTATTTTATCTATCTCCATTTATTTATATTTTTTATTTTTTAGAGTTGGGGGGAAGGAGCAGAGGGGGGAAACAGCAGAGGAAGAGGGAGAGACAGAGAAAATCTGAAGCTGGACATGGAGCCTGATGAGGAGCTCAATCTCACGATCCTGCGATCATGTCCTGATCAGAAATAAAGAGTCCAATGCTTAGCAGATGGGGTCACCCAGGCACCCCCGGTTTGGGACTATTATGAAAAAAATATCCATGCACAGATATTTGTGTGAACATAAATCTTAATTTCTCTGAGAGAAACGCCCAGGAGAACAGATATTGAGTCATATGGTAGTTGTGTGTTTAGTTTTTTGAGAAACTGCCTAACTTTTCCAGAGTGGCTGCATTATTTTACGAGCCCACCAGCAATGAATATGTATGGTAATTCAGTTTCTCGGCATCTCTACTAACATTTGGTGTTGTCATTATTTTTTTATTTTAGCCATTTTAATAGTGTAGTAATAAGTCATTGTAGTTTTAATTTGGATTTCTTTGATGGTTAATGATGCTTCACATCTTTTTATGTGCTTATTTGTTACATGCTCTTCAGTGAAATATCTCTTCACTATTTTTTTCTCATGTTCAACTTCGATTTTTTTCACCATTGAAGTTCAAGAGTTCTTTAATATTCCATATACCAGTCCTTTGCCAAATACATCATTTGCAAATATTTTCTCCCAGTCTGCACCTTATCTTTTATCCTATTAGTAGGACCTTTTACGGAGCACATTTATTAATTTCTCAGTCCTGCTGTTTTTCTCATCTCTTTCTGGGATTCTAATAACACAAATGTTAGATCTCCTATTACAGTTCCACAGATCACTGAGGCTTTGTCTACTTTTATTCCCCCCCCCCCAGACTGTTTTGTTCATTTATATTTGTTTAGATTGGATAATTTTTCTACCTTCCAATTCATTTATTCTTTTCTCTATCTTTTGTATTCTTCTTAACGTACTCATTGAACTTTTCCCCCCAGTTATTATATTTTTCTTTCCTTTTTTTTAAAGATTTTTAAAAATTTATTTATTCATAGACACACACACACAGAGAGGCAAAGACACAGACAGAGGGAGAAGCAGGCTCCATGCAAGGAGCCCGATGCAGGACTTGATCCCGGGTCCCCAGGATCACACTCCAGGCTGCAGGCGGTGCCAAACCGCTGCGCCACCGGGGCTGCCCTTATTGTATTTTTCGCTTCTAAATTTCCCATTTGATTCTTCTTTATATCTTCTGTTTCTTTGCTGAAACTTTCTAGTTTTGAGTTTATTTCCCCAGTTTTGTAATTGCCTGTGGAAGCATTTGTCATCATGGCTGCTTTTAAATCTTTGCTAGATAATTCTAACATCTTTGTCATCTCAGTGTCAGGATCTATTGATCATCTTTTAAAACTCAGTTTGAGATTTTACTGAGTCGGTATGATGAGTGATTCTCAATTGAAATTTGAATATTTTCAGATTTATGCTATGAGACTGAACATTGTTTTAACCTGTTTTAGGCGGGCTTTTTCTGACAGTGTACCAATGTCAGTATCCTGATTGTGCTATTGAATTTTACAAGCTGTCCAAAAGGGAAAGGGCGAGTTGCTGCCTTATTGCAGCCACTGGAAGCAGAAGTGCAGGTGCTCCACTTAACCACCATGAACACCCAAGGCAGGAACAATTCATTACTGCTGGGCCGGAGTGAGAGTTCTGGCTCCCCATGTGGTCTCACTGACACTCCAGTGATGTGGTCTTCTCATTACTGGGTGGTAGTGAGAGTCCTGACTCTCCATCAGGTCTCCTTTGATGTGACTGCAGTGACAAGGGAAGAGGAACTCTTGTTACCGATGGGTTGGAGTGGATGGTGTTCAGACATGCCACATGGTCTCCATTGGAGCTGTGTTGGTTGGGGAATTTTCTCTGCTGGCTGGTGGGGATCAAGTCCTGACCCCCTACTTGGACTTTCCTGATACCGGCTCACCAGCTTAGCAAGAGTATTTTGAAGTGCCTCTGTATAGCATAGTGAGGGTAGAAGTCCAAGCTCCCCACCTGACTTTTGCTAGCATGGGTATGGATGGGCATAGTCACAGCCTTTTCTGTAATGTTTGCTTGCAATAGAGTGGTTGTTGAAAAGTATTGACTGAGTGTTCCTGGTCCTTTGACTAACAGAGAGCAGACTTTTTTGGGCGGGGGCTTATTTTGTCTGCATCTGTTGGTGTTTCTAGGCTGCTGGCTTCTTCATCTCCAAGTCTGGGATATATAAAGCAAAAGGAGAACACTGGGAACTCACCACAATGTGTTATTCTTTAGGTCCTAAGGTACATAAGCTCGTCTGCCTTCTTTTCTTCACATTTCAGAGTTTTCTAAAGTTTGATTTAGATAACATTTCTGAGCTTTAGTGGGAGAAAGAAGCAAAAGCACATTTACAAGCTCAGCTTCCTAAAGCATAAGTCTCATATTTTTATTTTTATATTTAATGTAAGTTTCTCATAGATAGTATAATGTTATGCCTTGCCTTTTTTATTTATACTATCTGATAATTTTTATTTTTATCTGTTATGTTATGCTATTTGCATATAATGAGAATGAATGTGATTATTGATGTGTTTGGATTTAATTTTACCACCTTGCTAGCAGTTTTCTGTTTGTTTGTCTGTTTTTCATTTTCTTTTCCCCTTCTTTTCTGTATTCATGTGTTAATTGGGCAATTTATTTTATTTTATTTTTTTAAAAATATTTTATTTAAATTCAATTTTCCAACATATAGTGTAACACCAGTGCTCATACCATCAAGTGCCCTCCTTAATGTCCATCACCCAGGTACGCCATTCCCCCACCCACCTCTCCTTCTGCAACCCTTTGTTTGTTTCCCAGAGTTAGGAGTCTCTAATGGTTTGTCTTCCTCTCTAATTTTTCCCCACTCAGTTTCCCCTCCTTTCCTTACAATCCCTTTCATTATTTCTTATATTCCACATGAGTGGAACCATATAATGATTGTCTTATTTCACTCAACGTAATACTCTCCAGGTCCATCCATGTCAAAGCAAATGGTGGGCATTCATCTCTTCTGATGTCTAAGTAATATTCCATTGTATGTATAGACCACGTCTTCTTTTTTTTCTTTTAAAGATTTTATTTACTTATTTATGAGAGACACAGAGAGAGGCAGAGACATAGGCAGAGAGAGAAGCAGGCTCCATGCAGGGAGCCTGATGTGGGACTCGATCCTGGGACTCCAGGATCACGCCCTGGGCCAAAGGCAGACGCTCAACCCCTGAGCCACCCAGGGATCCCTAGACCACATCTTCTTTATCCATTCATCTGTCTAAGGACACCGAAGCTCCTTCCACAGTTTGGCTATTGTGGACATTGCTGCTGTGAACATTGGGGTGCAGGTGTCCCTGTATCAGTATCTTTAGGGTAAATCCCCAGGAGTGCAATTGCTGGGTAACAGGGTAGTTCTATTTTTAGCTTCTTGAGGAAACTCCACACTGTTTTCCACAGTGGCTGCACCAGTTTGCATTCTCACCAATGGAAGAGGGTTCCCCTTTCTCCACATCCTCTCCAACATTTGTTGTTTCCTGTCTTGTTAATACTAGCCATTCTGACAGGTGTGAGGTGGGATCTCATTGTGGTTTTGATTTGTATTTCCCTGATGCCACATGACGTGGGGCATTTTTTCCCTATGTTTGTTGGCCATTCACAGAGCTTCTTTGGAGATATATCTGTTCATGTCTCCTGCCCATTTCTTGACTGGATTGTTGATTTTTTGGATGTTAAGTTTGATAAGTTCTTTATAGATCTTGGATACCACCCTTTTATCTGTACGTCATTTGCAAATATCCTCTCCTATCTGTAGATTGTCTTTTAGTTTTGTTGACTGTTCCCTTTGCTGTGCGGAAGCTTTTTATCCTGATGAAGTCCCAATAGTTCATTTGTACTTTTTTTCCCCTTGCCTTTGGAGACGTGTCTTACAAGAAGTTACTGTAGCTGAGGTTTACAAGAGATTGCTGCCTGTGTTCTCCTCTAGAATTTTGATGGATTCCTGTCTCACATTTAGGTCTTTCATCTGTTTTGAATTTATTTTTGTTTGTAGGGGTAAGAAAATGGTCCAATTTCATTCTTCTGCATGTGGCTGTTAAGTGGGCAATTTTTAAAAAGATTTTATTTATTTATTTAGTCATGAGAAACACAGAGAGAGGCAGAGACATAGGTAGAGGGAGAAGCAGGCTCCCTGACAGGAGTCTGACATGGGACTCAAATCTCAGGACCTGAGCTGAAAGCAGATGCTCAACCACTGAGCCACCCAGGTGTCTCTAATTGGGCAATTTTTATTTCACTTATGTTCTCTATTAATTTATTTATACCTCTTAAAAATGTGCTTTAATAATTGCCCAAGTATTTACAATATACAAATGTAGCCAATCAGAGCCTACCTCTAAATAAAATCATACCTCTTTTGTGTAGTGTAAGAATCTTACAATCATATAGTCTCAGTACCTCCTTCCCATTCTTTGTGTTATTGTGGTTATGTATTTTACTTTTACATATGTGATAAGCACTATTTTTGCTTTAGATCATCAATTATCTTTTAGAGTAAATAAAAATAAAGAAATGCTTAATTCTATTTTACCTTCACTTATTCTTTCCCAAGAGCTCTTTATTTCTTTGTATAGATCCAAGTTTCTGTCTCATATCAAAATCTTTCTGCCTGAAAAATTGTCTTCAATATTTTCTGTAGTGTAGGTCTGCTGGCAGCAAATATTCTCAGTTTTTGCCTAAGAAAGCATTTGTTTCTCATTTGCTTCTGAAAGATATCTTCACTTGGTATTGAATTCTGGTTGGGAAGTTTTATTTCTTCAGCACCTTGAAAATGTTACTCCATTCTTTTCTAACTTTCCGATATTTGAAGAAAAGTACAATTTAATTATTATCTTTGTTCCTTCATGTGCAGTGGTGTGTCTTTTTTCTCTGGCTGCTTTCAAAGTTTTCTCTTTGTCTTTTGTTTTTAGCAGTTTGACTGTCCTATGACTAGATATGTTTGTTGTTTGTTTGTTTAGATATATATTCTGCTTGGTATTCTCTGAGCTTCTTAGATCTGTGGTTTGGTATCAGTCATTAGTCTTTTAATTTTTTTGACAATTACTTCTTCAAATATTTCTTCTGTTCTGTTATCTCTTTCTTCTCCTTCTGAACTGGATAGTTGCTTATTTATTAGACTATTTGATTTGTTCCTAAACTCTTGGACTGTCTTTTTAGTCATTCTTTCTCTTTCTTTCTTTCTTTCTTTCTTTCTTTCTTTCTTTCTTTCTTTCTTTCTTTTTTTTTCTTTCTTTCTTCTTCCCTTTCTCCCTTTCTCCCCTTCTTTCTTCCTCTTTCTCTTTGTGCTTCAGTTTAATTTTTTGAAATTTTCAAGTTCTTTGATTCTTCAGCTTCTTGAATCTTTTGATAAGTCCATTGAGGGCATTTTTCATCTCTGTTATTGTGCTGTCATTTCTAGCATTTCAATTTTATTATTTCTGATAATTTCATTTCTATTGATTTTACTCACAAAATCTTGCATTGGGTTTACCTTTTCCATTAGTATCCTTAACACATTAATTATAGTTATTTTAAATTCCCTATCATATAGTTTCAGCATATGTGTCATATTTGAATTTGGTTCTGATGATTACTATTTCTCTTGGAGATGTGTTGCTTTTACTTGCCTTGTATGCTTTGCAAGTTTCTATAGGAAGATGTACATCTTGTGTGGGACAGTAGAGACTAATGTAAATATTTTTTTATGCCTGAAGAAAATACATATCTTTCCTTCTGCTAAGACTTCAGCATAGGAGTTTGAGTTGATCTAATTAGGAGTTGGACTGGATTTGAGATTTGTTATTGTTATGGTTAAGCTATACCTTGTGTTTAGGGTAAGGGCTAGTTTGACAGAATATTTTTCAGTATATGATCCATCCTTTGCCTTGGGGTCTTCACTGTGCTTTGTAACCAAGAAAGGATATGTATCTTGCTATTTACTTGTTATTCCATGCTTGTTAGCCTCACCATAGGGTATCAGGGTGGGGATCATTCTCCTTCGTTCTGACTAAGCTTCCATTTTGGGTTCATGGCCTCTTCCATGATGACCCCCTTCCCAGCCGGATTCCCCTCACCTAGGGATAGAGGGATTCTTTCTCCCTGTTATGTTTTCTCAGCTGCAGTGGGTCTTCATTAGTGCCCTAAGTGTGGAAATGTTTGTTCTTTTTTCTCAACTGTTAAGGCCTCCCCACCCCCACCCCAGAAAGATAGAGAATAAAGGTTCCAGTGGAATTTTTACCTCTCTTGCAGCATTTGCTCTATTTCTTCTTTAGGTCTGCGCCACAGGGAGACTCGGGAACCTTCCAGTCTTTTCTGTGAGTACCCAGTTGAGTTTGTAAAGAAAAAGCCTATAATAGTATGTGGACTCCCCCAGTTCCTGTACTGCCTACAGGCTTAATCATCTATCACTAGGTCTCTTTCAGATTCCATGAATTTTCCAATTCCCCTAGCTGAATTCTCCTTACTAGTGTCAGGATGCTCTTGTCAAGGTATCTTGCATCTCATTTCTCCTGTTGGCTCATGTCTCTAGATTTTGGGCTTGTTGGTTTCCCAGTGATGTAGTGCTCCAGCTGGTTCAAGAAAAATCATGAACTTGCTGTTTGTGTCATTTAAAAAAAATATTGTTGTAGGGTTGGGGTTGTCATTCTTTCCCAATCTCTACTTCCTGAGAGGAAACCAGAAGTCTGAAATAGTATTTTTAAAGTTTTGAAAGAATACTTTATTCTAGGATATTTCCAGCCAAGTTGCTATTCAAATATGGGAGTATGATAAAAATATTCTCAGACATATAAGGCTTTGTCACACAAAGATCCACACTGAAAACAGTTTGGATGAAATACTTAAATAGTAGGAAAGAATAATCCAGAATATTTTTTTACCAGCGTAAAAGAAGTAAAAGTAAAAACAAACAAATAAACAAACAAAAACAACAACAACAAAAAAACCCTATAAGCATGTTGTCTTTTAAAAAAGGAAATTTGTTAATAATGATCCAGAATTAAAAGTCTAGAGTGATATAAATACAATGGGTGTTGGGAAGGAGATCAAAGAACCTAAGATTGAGCTACAATTCCTGTTTAATTAGGGGAAACAATAGTATTGCTTAAAAGGCAAGAATAGATTTTAAAAGAAGAGCTAAATTTAGAAGGTAAATTATATGGTAGGAACAGGTTCAAATATATCGCTATCACAATAAATATAAATAGACTAAACTCACTGTTTACAAGTCAAATAGCGATAGGATGGATTAGGAAATATCCAGATATATGCATAACTGCAGAATTTTCTCTGGTTCAGATTTTCTTGGTAGAAAGTTCTTTTTACTAGCCAAACTTTACAGAACATATACTTCCTAGTGCAACATTTTTCATCCAATGTTTTAATGGGGAAAAATTATATTTATACCCACCAAATTCAATTCAATTTTTGGCAAAATGATTTCAGGAAAAATAACAAGTTATGTTATAAATACAATTGGTGAAATCATGTATAGAGATTTTGAAAATCTTGACAAGTGTTAGCAAGGAGGATGTTCATCTTGGATTTCACTGAGAAGCATCTCGGAATCGTTCTCAGTTGAGCAATTCTCTGCCATTGTACACTTGTTCTGAACATGTTTCTATGCCACCTTTCATATTTAGCTTAATGTTGTAAAACAAGTCCACGGGAAAGTCGAAAAAATTGTGGAAAGGGAAGCAAAATGAGTATGGAAAATGATTGAATAGAGGAGATATTACTGCAAATGAGGAAACTTTTGCTAACAACCGTGTTGATTTTTGGTGACTGAGAGTAGATATTTTAAATATGTTATGATCTAACAGATTTTTTACTGACATATAGGCAGTTTACATATTCATTTGTGTGTTAGAAAATAGGGGGCAGCCTGGGTGGCTCAGTGGTTTAGCGCTGCCTTCAGCCCAGGGCCTGGTCCTGGAGACCCAGACTGAGTACTGCATTGGGCTCTTTGCATGGAGCCTGCTTCTCCCTCTGCCTGTGTCTCTGTGCCCCCCCTTCTCTCTTGTGTGTGTCTCTCATGAATAAATGAATAAAATCTTAAAAAAACAAAAGAAAATAGGTCAGTGGTTTTGATTGATGTGTAGTGGGTTATTGGAAAAATAAAATAAAGCAGATTAAGCTCCTGATTATAGTTTTCACATAAGATGCCCGATTGTCAGGAACAAATTGTGACCTTAACTGGAAGTTGCCTGTATCTGAGATAACACATAAAGATTAAAAGTGAAAGATGTAAGGAGACAAATCGGGCGAAATAAAGTTAGTGTGGCTATCTCAATATTAGATAAAATGGATTAGAGCATTTTAAGGGATAGAGAGGATCACTGCATAATAGAAGAGTGTTCAATTTGCCAGGAAGATATGGCGGTACCAAATGCATATGATCTTACTAAAAATTCTTCAAAGTCTATGACATAAAAATTGATAGAGCTCTGGGAAGAATAGGCAAATCTGCCTTCATGGTGATTCCTACATACCTTTGTTTATGATTGCTAGGCCAAGCGGAAAAAAGGGCAGCAAGTGTATAAGAGACCTCAATAATACAATTAATTAGTTCTGAATACGAAGCTTTATTACTTCCTGCCATATTATCATCCAAGCTATATTCTGCTGCTTCTTGGATAGTCAAGGTATGACTCCTTGTGAGGATTTCATTATTTGGTTGGAAAACTCTTCCTTGTCTTGTGCTCAGTCTTTCCTCCCTCTGAGGAAGGAAATGAAGTGTTTCTTAATTCTCTTCCATGGGACCATGTAGAAAAAAGCTGTTCCTATGCATGTGATATGGAGCAATTTGTTTGGAGTTCATATTTTTGTATAGCATAAGGTGAGAGTCAGAGGTTATTTCTTTCACTTTCAGTTGTCCCATTACCATTTGTTCAACAGACTATCCCTTCCTCAGTGAATTGCCTTGGCACCATTGTCAAAATCAGTTGGTTATAAACATGAGGTTTATTTCTGCTTAATTCTGTTCCATTGCTCTCTATTTCTGTCCTATGTGTCTTGAGAGCTGTAGCTTTATGGTCAGTTTTGAAATCTGAAAGTGTGAGTACTCCAGCTTTGTTATTGCTTAAAAATGTTGTTTTGGATTTTCTAGATGTTTGGTATTTCCATATACATTTTATAATCTGCTTGTCAGTTTCTGCAAAATTTGCTGCCGGAGCTGAGGGTGGTTTGTTCCCTAGCAAGAGACAACTGACCAATACCATTTACCCAGAGTCAGTTTATCATGTGCTGTTGTCTAAGTCTTCCTCCCATGAGCTGCTTCAAAGACACGAATTTCTTGTCCCACACAGTGGGTTTTTTTTTCTCCCTCTTTCTCTCTCTCTTTTTTTTGACCCATGTGAGGTACTTCATCTTTCTTAATCTATTCCACTGTATGTGATAAAGTTTTGCTTGTAATTTCAGTCAGCCAGCCCCTAATTTGATCACACACTGTTTCTTCTGTGTGTCTCTGCCACGAATCATTTACAGACTCAGTAACCATACTTGTGTGTGGCTTTATACAAGCCCTAAATAACAGTTGTTGAGCAGATAGGAGAGAGGATTGGGCCATGAAATCCAGTCTCCAGGGAACCGTTGGGCTTGACTCCTTAAAGCAATACTTTAGAAATTGTAGATAATGGCTGAGAAACATCAGGGAGACTGAAATTGTATCAGTGGGGGCCAAGCAGAGGCCTTCTGAAGAAATTATTTTTGTTTTTGTAAGCACAGAAGATTCTTTTTTTTTTTTTATTCATTTATGATAGTCACAGAGAGAGAGAGAGAGAGGCGCAGAGACACAGGCAGAGGGAGAAGCAGGCTCCATGCACCGGGAGCCCGACGTGGGATTCAATCCCAGGTCTCCAGGATCGCGCCCTGGGCCAAAGGCAGGCGCCAAACCGCTGCGCCACCCAGGGATCCCCAGCACAGAAGATTCTCATTCCTTTTTGATGAAGAAAAAATTCAGGGATATGATCCTTTCGGCCTCACCTCATGAAAGATGACATTGAGTGAGGTCGCCAGGCAGAGGAGCATGTCCTCCTTGGAAGCATGCAGGCCGCCAGACACGCAAAGTACTTTCTTAGCAGAAGGAAGCCAAGAGCGAAAGACAAGATCACAATAGAAGAAAGACCTCGCTCCCACAGTGCTAGGAAAACTGCCTGAGGAGACTCAGGCAGTCTTTTTGTAGTTGAAATTATATTAAAGGAAAAAGAGATTCAAGAGAGAAAAATTGACCCACTAATAAATGAGAAGAGAAAATTAATGCTGACTCTCCACTGCCTGGGACTTGGCACTTGGCAAATCCGTTCCCAGCAAGGAAAACAAAGCAATGTAGACAATTAGAAATAATGAAGACCTTTTTGCAGAACTAGTGACTGACAGGAATGAGGTGATGTTTGGGGAAGATCTGATCTATGCCTTTCCTCTACGCCTCATTCCTCTCTCTGCCTTATCCCCTCCTTTGATACGCCATTTGCCATGAGAGAACCCGAGAGATGATGATCTCTGGGAATGAGGCTTATGGAATCTGACTCACAAAGTTGCCTCTAGTGTAGCCTGATGTGGGGTGATGGGACGAGAGGGAGGAGGGCTCGGTTTCCCACCAGTGAGGTGACCTTGGGCAAGACATCTCACTGTGAGGGGATCCACAACTATGAGATGAGAGGTACAGGGGTTATCTAACCAGGATGCTTTCCCCCTCCTTGGGGTTTCAACACTCACTCATCCCTCCTTTGGGGAACTGTCCCTGCTCCATTACATAGGCTTTTGTGGTGCTGCCAGAGTGCCTGCTTTGCTGAGTATAGGGGTAAACTTCTAACCCAAGCCAGGTCAAGCTACAGCAGGTGATCTGCTTTAGACAAGAGTGGGGATGAGAGGCAAAGACATCAGAGTGGAGCCTTCCAGGAGCCACACCAGAGAAATGCCCCGAGTCATTGTGCTGCTTCCTGGCCTTCCCGAGGCTTACTTTAGGGAGTGATGCCAGTACCCTTCCAATAAACACTTTTTTTCCCCTCTTAAACTTGAGTTAACAAATGACCATTTGTTTGTTTTTAACCCAAGAAGCCTATCAGATATCAGAGAAGAGGATGTTCCGGTGGTAAAAAGAGAAAGCTTCAGGCAGAAACGTACAACCACTTCGGTTTTGGTTGCTGAGATGGAGCAGCGGCTTCTACGAGCGATCGCAGGTGTCCAGGTGTCCAAGTCCCTGTGTGGGTCCTGGGCTGGCGGTGGGACCCAGTACGTGTGTTTGACTGCTCTGGACTTTAGTTTCCTTGCTTACAGTTCTGGCTCTTTGGCTGTCTTCCTGGGATATTTTTAGATAAATAAAATGTTATGAAGTGCTTTGATGATTTTGGAAAAACGATTAAAAATTAATCCAAGATAGTATGAAAATCTGGGCCTAGCCCCTTTAGCCAGCCCTCGGGATCTCAAAATATCTGGCAATTCATATGAGAATGATGCTTCTTTGCATTTCTTATTCAGTCGCACTCTTCCCTATTGATTTGCCAATCTGGACTGGAAAGGAAGGAAAACACACAAAGACAAAAACCCTCTGCAACTAATTAATTATTTTGCCAGTTTGAGAGGGAAGTGGGAAAAAAAAACCCTTTAAAACCAAATAACAATAATTTTTAAAGGAATCCAACCAACACATTTCCATAAAGTGAATATGTTGGGCCTGGTAGGAGGCAGGAGGCTCACTAGGATGCTAAAACCTCTCCAAATTTGCATATATTTTTAATAGGGACTGATAAAAGCAAATATTCCAACACAAATAATTATAATATTTTAATTGCATTTCTTCAGGGCTTTAAACAATTTTTTAAAAAAATAAACATATATAAGACAAAGTCAGTGTTACTAAGTGGCAAGGATCCTGCCAGACGGAGTTAATTCTGAACTACATGAGGAAAGAAAGGTGCAAATGTGGTTTGCTTTAGAAAATTTTATTATTGAAGAGCAGTTGCCCTACAATGTTGTATTCGTTTCGGGTGTACAGCGTAGTGATTCAACAATTCTGCACGTCATGCCATGCTCACCACATCAAGTCTGCTTAGCCCTTCGAATTACAGAACTGCAGAACTGCCGGGGATCCAGATCTGGGGCCCCATGTCCTGTTGAAAGGAGAAAGTCACAATTCCTCTTTGGTCCTTTAGTGTTTCTGTCACTTACTTGCTTGCCTCTCGCTCATTCACTTGGCACCGTCCAAGGCACATCGCGGGGAGTTAAGCACTTTTGCGTGGGAATCATGTGCTGATACGTTAGCAGCAGCAGCAGCAGCAGCAGCGTCTTACAGATTTCATGGATCACAGAATTCCAGAGATGGAAGGGGCCCAGATACCTGCAGACTGGAAAGAAAAGATAGAGTAAAATTCCCACAGTCTTCCAGGGGGTCTTAAGGTGTGAGCTGGGAGCCACTGGTGGGAAGGCCACCTCCAGTATCATTCGGTTGTGGCTGGTGGACTTCCCCGACGAGGGCTTCCCTTTTCTCCTTTCTGCTTTGCTCTTTCAGAGCCACCTCCAGATTCACCTTCTCTTGTTTTCCAGGTCAGACTGGACCCTTCAATCATAGGACCATATTGCTGGAGGAGACTCTCAAGAGCTCCTGTTTCCCTGGAAGGTCCAAGGAGGCGAATGAATCACCTGAGCTGATGGACTCTTTAAGGTCATAGTTTACAGGCAGGACCTGGAAAAGTATGGCTGTCGTAGTGGCTTTGACGTAGTTCCAAGATCTTGGGCAAAGGCGTGGTCCTAGCGAAATCCCGAGGACCCAAGTCGAGCCCTGCTCTTTTAAGCAAGTGAGATCTCAGGCCTTGCTAATCAAGTGCCCTGGGCCGGCCTGGGGCCAGTTCGGCTTTGGTCTGGGCTTCGTGTGTTCCTTCCACTCTAGGAGGAAGGCCTTCCACTAGTGCCTGTAGTTTTCCTCCTGACTTTGTCTCTTTCTCTGAGACTCTGATTCTTGGGCTAAGATAGACCTGGTTTGGGGTCCCAATTTTGCTCCTTGCTCTGGGCAAACTGGAAGCCTCTCTGATTCTTGGTTTCTTTTTTTGCAAGGTGAGGATAATAATATTATTTCATAGTGATATTGTGATTTTGGTACTCAGGGTTACAGAGTTAAGAGTCCAGAATTGTCATAAGAGAGGTGTTCGATACACTGTGGAAATAATGGTTTATTATTCTCTTTGGCCCTTCTTAGAAGCGTGGCTCTACCTCCTTTTGCCATTCTTCTCCCTGGAGCTGGGCCACTGTTCTGGCCCCACTCTGGCAATGAGGCCTTGCTCTTACTGGACAAACTTCCAGTAACCCTACCCTAGCCTAACCCCAACACCCACCTTCTCTGGGCTTCCCAGTACGGTCAGCTCTGATTTCCCGATCACTAGCTTTCAGTCATCTTCCAATCCCCCAGTTCTTTGTCCTGAATTCTTCCCTATGACTGCTCGCCTAAACTTGGCCTGATGTTGTCATTTCCCTTGGGTACCTTTCCCGATGCTGGCAGCTTCTTCCCCAGGGCCTCCCGCCTGCCCAGCTCTCTGTGTGGATTTGAACATCCAGGATTCCTGAGGCAGATACCAGAAAAGCTCACCAACCCGTGCCTGATTTAGTGATAGTCACTGTTATGGGCATGTATGCTCCGGCCTCTTCCCTTCTTTGGTCCTTTCATGGCTCAGAAAGGAGAAACACCTGCCTGCAGCCCCCTCTCAGAATGGCTTCCCAACTAGATAAAAAAAAAAAAATTCTATGAACATTGAGTGTGGTAGGAATAGAAAGAAGTAGAGCCCATCAAAGGTCATTGAGGCCTGCTGTCAGATTTCCTGGTGGTGTGAGCATGAAAATTCATGAGGGAGGCAGAGAGAGGAGAAGAAGCAGGGTTGAGGTGGGGCGGAGGGAAGGGAGGAAGGAGAGGGGCGGGAGGGAGGCATTACGAGAAACAAGGAGAGGAGAACCAAACATTGCTCAGAATTCGTTCAATTTATTCTTTTATTCTTAAATGCATGAAAAGTTACTGAGCGTGGCTCTGCTCCCTTTACGAATGCAATTCTAGTATTTATGTATAGAGTTGACACTCCGGCATCTTCCGTTTGTTCATCTGTTCCATATGTAGTTTGTGTTCTGCTTGTTTTCATATGCATGTATTTTAGTCTCCAGCTGGATGCCGAGGACCGTCCTCGTGGTGAGCCAAGGGTTCCGCGGCCTCGGGGCCCCATGGGCGTCGGAACGCAGCTCCCCGCCGCCCTGCTCCGTCAGCATCTCACCCGATTTGCCTTTCTGTCCCAAGTCACACTTTTCCTTTTTCCTCTTGATCCTTCACTGCTGAAGGTCCTCAAGTCCTGTTGTCTTCTAACGCTTCTCTGGTGTCCATCGCCTCCTTCTCACCCCCGCAGGTGCCATCTCAGCTCCAGCTCTCTTCCTTCCTCCCTGGATGCTCGCAGGGCTCCCGACAATTCTCTCCTGCTAACCTCGCTCCCCACTACCCGTTCCACCTTTCTGAAAAGCAGTTTATGCCCGACGGCATTGCTCTCCGTAGGAGCAGTCCTTGCTGCTTCTCCATGACCGCAGCCTCGGCTCCGGCCTGGAAGCCCCAGGCCCCACTGCCCCGATGTCTGCTACTTTCCCAGCGCAAGGCCCGTCTTCCAGGCTGTGTGTGGCTCACTCTGCAGCGCACGCGGCGCTATTCCCAGCGGGCCCTGGCTCATACTGCTTCCCCGGCTGGGGCGTTTGTTGCTGCTTCTTTCGCCTAGCACATTCAGGGCCCAGGGATGGCCCTTTCTCATTGAACAGTTCTTCGATCTCTGTGGTGCAGATTATTTACCTTGGGATTTAATTGCATATGTTTGTGCACAAGTGTTCAGTTATTTCATGTATTTGCTACCATTCCAACACACCTGTGTGCCTCTTAGGAGTAGGGACCGTGCCATGTTGTGCAGTAGACTTTCAGCCCCATGGATTAAGTTCTTTCCAAGGCCCAGCAGTATGTTGGGTGTTGGATGCAGAGATAAATGGGCATGTAGCTATCCAGTAGTCTAGACTGGCCTCAGTAGGACCTGAGGTCAGGTTCTGCTCCACCGCTTACCAGCAGGCCATATGGTAACCCCAGACTCCATTTCTTCACAGGTGAAGTGGGGATATTTATATAACAGTGTTGCTATAAAGAGTACATAGATCATATGGGTAATAATTCTTATCATCCTGCTTGACACATTGAAAATTATTGATAGATATTAGTTCCCTTCCCCTCTGATGATCACAGAGCTACTTTCATAGGTGCCCTCTACCCACAAATGTTCCCTACTTACTACCCACAGAATAGGAGGACAGCAGAATACAGAAAATCACAAGCTCTCGCCATGTGATTTTACTTAGAACTGAAATAACAGTCCTCGGTGGTCCTTGCTCCTTGGTCGAAGCACATAAAACAGGGAGTTGCTGGAGAGCAGTCTATGCACTTGTACATTTCCCACGAAGGCTGCAGATCAACCACTTGGAGGGACTTCTGCTTTTCTTGCCTGTTTGCTCACCTGGCACAGGTAAACACATAGTAGGCCCCTCACGAATACTTGTCAGTAGAATAGGTGGAGGCTTGTTACAGTCCAGACTGGAGCCACTGAAGGAGTGGAGCATGCTGGGATGGTGCAGACATCACCCAGAGGGAGGTACCGTGGGGCAGGGGGCTGGGAGTGAGGGCTGCCTCCACTCTGTGCAGCCAGAGCCGACTTGCCATCTGTTTCTGCAGCTCCCTGCTGTTTCTTCCTCCTGCCTTAGTCCCATCCTGCCTGCCACTCTGGAGGCCTCAGTCAGTGAATGCCTCTCTCAGGACCCTGTGTGACCCTGAGAGGGAGGGATGTGGCCAGACAGGAGGGTGTGGATATGTGTGTGAGGAAGGGGGAATAAGGAGTGTGAGGGAGTGTGGAAAAATGAGAATAAACCGAAAAATGGGAAGGAGGAAGGAAGTGAGGCAGAGAGGGTGAGAAAGGCAGGAGGGAGAAAGGGGAAACCAAGAGAAATGGAGTAAGAGTGAGGGGGCTAGAAGAGAAGGATGAAAAATGTGTGTGTGCGTGTGTGTGCACGCATGTGCATGCTTGAGAGAGAGAGAGAGAGAGGGAGAGGGAGAGAGAAAGAGAGAGAGAGAGCTATAATTATATGAGCAAGAATCTGCATCCTACAATTGGGATTGCAAGGCAAAATGGCAAGTGACTGAAACCGGGACACAGCAGGAGCTGAACAGCAGACTGAAGATAAGATTGAAATTGCTGAGAGCAGTGGAAGAAGTATCTGGGGTGCAGTTATCTCTTAAATCAGAGATTTATCCTCTGCAAGACCCCTGGGTTTCTCATCCTTTGGATCCATGTTGGGCACTTGGCCCTTCCCTTGGGAAAGGTGAAGGGGAGAGAGGTGAGCATGCTCTTCCCCTCATTTGGGAACGGGCGTGGAGGGATGTGTTGATGGAGCCATTATGACAAATGGCCCAGTCTCTCAATAACTCTTGTGTTCCAATTCTCCTCTCCAGGGTGGCCCTGTAGTTGCTCTCTGTTCAAATGTGGTCCTCAAAGACGTCCTAAGAGTTGGAACCTTGGTCTCTCTTTCTGCCACTCCTCCCCTCTAGGCTAGGGCTTGGGCGCTCCTTGGACGGTTGCAGGAGCATCTGACCCACCTGCTCATGAAGCTCCCAGGAGCCAGGAGATCGCTAATATAAGTTTCTAAAGCTGGACTGGAGTCTGATCCCAGTGGAGTTGATGTCATGAGAACTGCTTCTCTCCCGCAGAACTTTGAAATTGCCCTGTTTCTCTGTTCCCAAGAAACTTAACTGTTAATTCAAAGAAAGTTCAAAGAAAGAGACAGAGAGACGCTCAATGATTGCACTTTGTAGAGCTAAACATAACTAACATAGTCATCTTCTGGGTTTGGAGAAGGGAGATGTCCCATTTGGGTCCCAGAGAAAGATTGAGATAAAGAAATTGAAGAGTTAACAGGACCAATCTGGAGTCCCAAAGGTGAGATGATGGCATGAGCACCTGGGAGCTCAGGCTTCCAGATTTGGGACTAAAAGGCACATTTAGTCCTCACAGTGTCTGAGACCTGGCCAGCCCCCTTCTCCTGAACCTTCTGTGGTTTCCTGGGCTCACGGGAGGCTCACCCCCTGCCCCTTGCTGTCAGCTCTGGAGACATTTGAATAATGAATTCTGTTTAAGACTGAAAACCTCGAAGTTCCATCTGTAACAAGACTCGAAATAATTACAGCTGATGATTGCCTGGTACACTCAGCCAGAAAAAACAGAACAGCTTTTGGCCGCCAGCAATTACAAGCAGCACCGGCTTCAGCACAGACAGAACTTTTAAATGAATACATGAATACATTGCTGAAGATCAGAAGGCAAGAGAGACTGTTGGAGCTGGGCATGGGGGTGGGGGAAATGAGTTGGCAAAAACTGAGTGACTTCACCCACCATATGAAGAAGGGAGGGAGAGAGGAATAGAAGGAGAGGGGGGGGGGGAGAGAGAGAGAGACTCCTAAATCAAAAAATTAGCTTCTATTTTTTCTTGATCCTCTGATGGTAGAGGGAGAGAGACCTCTCTGCCCAACACTTTGCCCATCCTAATTTATAACCATGAACTAGCAAAAATTGTTGGCATAGAGTCGCATCCTGGGGGTACTGCCTTTTAGGGCTTTCTCCACTTTAAACTCTTACCATGGGAGAGAGCGAGATACAGTAGTTTGCTTGCCGTGGATGTGGTTTGGAGTTGTAGAACATGGTGTAGGGGAGATAATATAAGATTTGGAATCAGAGAAAACTGGGCTCAAATGCTAGTTTTGCTGCAACTGTTGTTTAGACACTGAACTACTCGAGCCTCAGCTTTCTCATCTGTGGATACCTTCTTCTGAGTGTCTCATGGGGACAAAATAGGATAATGCTTATAAAGCATCTTACCCTGCTGTCTGGAATGGACTAAATATCCAGCAAACGCTATTTGATGGTCTTCATTCACCAGCACTCCTTCCATCTATTCGCCAGGGCTCCTCACTTCTTTCCTGTTGGTTTTTATCTTGTGTCTTTAATCCTTATTTGCATTGGCTGAAATGATCTGATGCACCCATTGATTTAGAATAACCAGATGTTCAAGACTCTCCAAAAACAGTTTTGGATAGTCATTTGGTTAGAGGCTTTTGAAATGAAAATGCATACTCTATGTTGCTTTTGCAGCATTATTTATAATAGTTGAGATGTGGAAGCAACCCGAGTGTCCATTGATAGCTGAAAGGATTAAAGAAGACCTGGTATATAAACAATGGGATATTGCTTGGCATAGAAAAGAACAAAATCTTGCCATTTGCAACAACATGGGTGGACCTAAATAAGTCAGTCAGAGAAAGACAAATACCATATGATTTCATTCATATGTGGGGTTTAAGAAACAAAACACTCAGTGAACAAACAAAAAAAGAGACAAACAAAAAAGCAGACTCTTAAATGCAGAGAACAAACTGGTGGTTGCCAGAGGGGAGGTGGGTGGAGGGGATGAATGAGATAAAGAGGATCAGTAGTACACTTATCTCCATGAGTAGTGAGAAACGTATAGGGTCATTGAATCATTACATGGTACACCTGAAACTACCACAACACTGTGTATTAGCTCTACGTCAATAAAATAAATATGTAAACAGAAAACACCCCAAATTAATGACACAACAGAGGAAAACGTGAAACTATAAGAACTTCTGAGCCACAGTGGAGAGACAGGGCAAGGCTGTGGAGAGGAGGTCTCAGAGCCGCATTCTTGCCTCCTACTTCCCCGACTTCTCATTTTGTACAAGTTTGCTTTGATTTCCCTGCCTGATTCACACATCTGCCTTCAATGGCTAATTCCAACCAGGATTAGAAGTGGGAGTCTGAACTCTTGGGACTTTAAAAACTAGTACATGAGCCATCAAAGTCTTGGTAATCAGACCACTGGAGTGGAGATTTTCAACCTGATTTGAAGACTGTGATTTTGTTGCATTGCAGCTCCTCGCCAGCCTCTCTGACTCAACCCTCCCACTCCCATCTGTGAGTTCAGGCAGGGTTTAAAGGCTGCTTCCTGTCCTCATACGCTGGAACCATCTGAGTGGGAGTTCACAGACCAGCCTCTGCACAAATCCTCTGATGCTCTCCAGGGAATTATCTCCGCAAGCCCAGTGCGGCTGTTCCTCCTCTGCAGAGTAGGGTTCCCGACTTGCTTCCTTCTCTCTGCTCATCATTTCCTCCTTATTTCCTACTCTCTCATCTACAGTCATCTGCATGGAGCTCTGCTGTCCTCAATGTATTTTCCCCTTTTGTCATAAACAAGAGACAACCTCAATGGGCTCTGGCTCTATGTCATGTTCCTGACAACACTTCGGTTGTCAGAGCATCGATCGGATCCGATTGGTTGTTTTGACTTTACTCTGAGCTGGGCTTTAAGGTTAAGCGTATCTCAGCCATTCAGAAGCTGCAGTGCTTCTGGTCCTGTCTCTTCCCACCTTTGGGCCATCTCATCACTCCTTACTGCTTGCCCCTAGTAGGGCGAGAGTAGGGGGACCAGAGGAGAGAAAATGATGCCAGAGAAAGCAGATACCATAATTTCAAATGACGCGTGTGGACGCAGCATACACTAGCAAGAGAAGCAATGGACCTGGGGTCAAATGTCTGGGTTGGAATTTGAGATGCTTGACCTTGAGCAAATCTTAGGCTCTTCATTTATTTAGTGGGGTTGCTAGGGGGATCAGACTTAATGAGTCAAGGTATGTGGAAATGATGACCTGGGGAGGGACTGCCTCAGGTTAAATAATCCAGATTTACTTTTTTCTGTGCTTTTGGGAATTTAGAAGAGGTTATGGCAGGGATTGGTGGACAGAATGACTTCCATGGCTCTATATATGCTCATACTCCTTCCAACAAAAACACTCTCCTGGAATTGCTGGAATTGCACTCTCCTGGAATTACTAAATAGTGAGAACCCTCCCTCAGAGTTGCATTGGGAGTGGTGATGCACTCTCCCAATCCCTCAGGTCCTATTGAAACCCTGCCTCCTCCCTGAATCTCCCTAAAGCCCCTCAGTCAAGGTCAATCGTAGGCCCCAAGAAGGGCTGAGTGAGAGTAAAGGTGCTGGCCTGGGTGCCAAAAACTCCTTATGCCAGCAGCTAACTGAGGTCTAGCCTATTTAAACTCTTTTTAGATCAAGCTTGGGTATAAATACCCAAAAAGATAGTAATTATAATACTTTGTGATGCCGGACAATTTGCTTTATCTTGCTGAGCCTTGGTTTTTGTTTCGAAAAACTTTGACTATTGAAAACAAAATCAGCTTGACTTCATTTATATTTAATCCTTTTAAATTTTATACCTTGCCTTAGCTATCTGTATCTGTCTATCTACTAATATATCCATTCTTTAGATGAATTTGAGGTTCTTTGAGGGTGGAATTGTGTCATATATATTATACAAACATTCATTGGTTATTAAATCATCATTGTTGAAATGGTTCTGGAGCTACAAAGGTGACTGATACATAATCCCTACACTTTATGAACTGAGGAAAAAGAGAAAAAAGACAGGAAGAGTGAGAAAGAACTAAATATTAATTAAAAAACTAGCTTTCCGTTTTTTGTTCTTATGATGGTATCTTCCATATGGTATGTAAATTTCTCAGTCAATACTTATTTGAAAGTATTGACTGATAAATAAGCCTAATTCCTTCATGGTAGCAAGGAATGCTGTGAATTTTAAGTATATTTAGTATCATAGAGGATTTTTGGTTACACTTGGTGGTGTGAACGTATGATTTCATCTTGACTCCTCTAAATTTCATTAAAATGGTAGTAAGGGATTAAAAAAAATAAAAAGAAATATAATATATATATAAAGAAATTAGGAAAAGAGACAATAGCATGTGATGGATAATTATATGTATTAGGAGCTGGAAGGCAGATGGAAGAAAGAAACTGCCTTAAAATGGATAAGCCCAAACTGAAGCTCATGTGGACATGTTTGTCTGCATGTGGGTGTGTCATCATGCAAACAACAACAAACTCAAAAGTCTTGAGCCTGGGTTTTGGATGCCCTAGCTACCTCTGTGGCTGAGAAGAGGTCAGATTGCTAAAGAGCAGTCGGCCCACTTTACTTCCCTCAGCCTGTGTTGCTGTGACTGGTTTCCTCGTCCCAGCAGAAACTGGGAGGTGTGCACAGAGGATGATGGGTGAGATATTGTTCTGAAAATAAAGCAGGGCTGAGTGAAAGTTTGCATCCTAAACAGCAAGGCCTCTAGTCCCTTTCTGTTACTCTCCTCCCAAACCAGGCAGCCCTTCTTCCTAGCAGGACGTTGGATGGTTCCTTTTTGGGAAAACTGGCATTGAATACAAATTTTCGGATATTGAGCATAACCTAATCAAAGTCAAGCCCACTAAGCTACATCATTGGTTGGCCAAGAACTCTGCTCTGAGTGGTCCTCATCCTGGCACTCAATGGAACAGCTCTTATCAGGCATGCTGGGCATCATCATGGCAGAAGGAAATAGTGCTGTGACTTCTGCACTGATCCCTAAAGTTCCCTCTGGGAGTGACGCGTATCATTCCCACACACTTCTCATTGTCCAGACAAGTCATATGCCTGTCTAGCTTTAAAATTGGTGAGGGAGTGAAACCTACCATGTGCCTGGAAGGAGAGGAACCAGGATATTCGTGAATAACTTGGACAACAGTCTTCCCATCTGGTCCCTAAAAATTCTTTGTACTCTTCTTCCCACATACAAAGTATACTTATCTCTCCTGGAGGTAGACCTTTCTACTGTCTCCTAAAGCTCAAACAGAGGTACGTGCTACTAGTCTCTTGAAGGGATGATGCCCGAGAGTCTCTACTTCAGGTTCATAAGTGGCTCCTAGCAGTCTGGTGAGCCAGAAATTAAACACCACACATCCCAAAACAACAACAACAACAAACAAGTAACAAAATAAGCAAGTTGTTTACCTCTCCTCAACCTTCCCAATATAGACTCAAGGAACAGGATGGAATAACTCCAATAAGCTCTCTTATTTGGAAAGGGGAAGGAGGGGAGGCATGGAGTGGATGGTGGTGAGTCCCACTCGGCAGTCGTGTTTAGAGTCCCTTGGTCTAAGAGGGGAAAATGTTCTTGATTATATGTCTTGATTCATTTTCCTGCTCTTGTTCCTTGCCTATTGTGTTCTCTTGTTCCTTGCTCTGCCTTTTTCAATTTTTTTTTTCTTTTTCATTAACCTCCATTGCCTCATTTGAGGTAGATGTTGGGGAATAGGCCTTCCTTTGGAACTGAGGAGGCTTTTATCCTACTTCTTATCTGTAGATGATGGGAGCTCAGGGGTCATTTTAAGTTTTGAAGAGTCTCAGTCCAGGCTGATAGCCCTTTTGACAATATAAAGCTCTCCAAAACATAGTTAGCTTATTATTTATTTGATTATAGTCAGCTCCATGAATGAACAGCAACATATAGTTCTTTCATAGAAAAACTTCCTAAATGTGCTATATTTATTTGCACACTTGCTCTTGTGTCTCTTCTAAATTTAATTACAGGTCTTTTGAAAAAAATCCGATCAGGCTTTGGTGACAGAGCCACAGCGTTAGCCTCTTCCTTAAATCATATTTTCATTTGAAAGGATTTTCTGGTTGCCATACCTTTATTTTTAAATGAGTATCTTAGTCCATTCAGGAATTTTAGCCCTGGGTTTAGTGGCTCTGCTTTTGTGGTGTTTAAGGTTGATTTGTAATAATTTTTTAAAATTGTTTCTTTTCATGTGCCCTCAGTTTTTTCTATTACTATTTGGATTTGAAAAGCAACTACCTCTTCCAACCATAAAAGTACTCAAATTATTGACTCTGTTGCTCTGCATTCCTACATGGATACCCACAATGCTTTTCTAAGCTCATTACAGTATTTTATATTTATCTTTATGCCAAATGCAACTAACATCAACAAATGTACATTCCCAACGCCCTGGTTCCTAGCACTAGTACACAAGGTTATTGCATTAGGATTCACCAGGGAGACCAAACCAATAGGGTTTCTCTCTCTAAGTATCTATATATAGTATCTATTATCTATCTATCTATCTATCTATCTATCTATCTATCTATCTATCTATCATCTGTCAGCTAGAAAGGGAGTCTGGAGGCCTGAGAATCAAGAGAGCCAGTGATGTAAGTTCTAGTCCAAAACCAAGTCTGAAGGTAGAAGACCTATGTCCCAGCTCTAATACAGTCAGGCCAAGGGAAAGAATTCTTTTTTATTCAGTCTTTTGTTCTATTCAGGGCCTCAACAGATTGGATGAGGCCTACCCACTTTAGGGAATGCAATCTGCTTCATTCAGTCTACCGATTCAAATGTGAATCTCATCCAGAAACACCCTCACAGACACACCCAGATAGCGTTTAACCAAATACCTGGCACTCTTTGGCCTCGTCAGGTTGGCACATACAATTAATCATCACAGTTATTTTCTGTTCGTCACGGTATCTCCAGTGAAAGTTCTGCAGATGTTTCCCATTGTCAATGTGGGTCACCATGCTTCTAACTCCTGATAAATTTTCGTCGCCCACTGGCAGACCATTAAGCTGATGCCACGTCTTCTAGGTATTTGACGTGTCAGCTCCCCTCCCCATCCATGTGTTGATTTCTGTATCTTCAGGATAGCTTAGGTTATGCTATAGGAATAAGCAACTCTAGAATCTTGGTGGCTTATATTAACAAAGTTTATTTCTTGTTCACGTTAACCATTTCTTGTGGATACTTAGGGGCTCTACTCTGAGTCATCCTCACATCAAGACAAAAGCTGCTGCTGCCACCATCTAGGGGTCTGCTGCTTGCCCTGGCAGAGGGAAAAAGGACATACCACTCTGCTCACATACCGTTGGTCAAAATAAGTCACAGGGACACAGCTAATTTCGAAGGCCACAAGTCCTACCATGTGCCCAGAAGGAGAAGTACCAAAATGTCTGTGCTTAGCCCCTGTGGTCACCATACAAGTCCAGCTCACACACATAAAACCTCCATTTAGCTTTTTAGTGTTTTCCTCTTCAATATGAATGGAGAGCCAAGGAGCACAAGACACATGACAAAAGCTTCCAATACAAAAAATGGATACCAATGCAAATACAATTTAAAAAATGAACTAGGAGAAAAAAGAAAATGCAGGGAACAGAAGGAAACTTTAAAAGACCTCCAACTGATCTCAGAATAAAATGCTGGCATCCGTGAAAGAAGAACAAGGTGCTATGAAAAGGAACAATAAAAAAGAAAGGGATTGCCCTTAACAACTGAACATATGATAAAAGGAATTTTAAAATTCAAAGGAGGAGTTTGAAGATAAGGTTGACGAAGCAGAACAAAATATCTGGTATGTCAGACATAGAATAGAAAAGATGTGGATCAATCTGGAAAGCCCATCCTTTAATTAATGGGAGTTGCACAAAGAGAATTTATTTTTCAAAGAAATATTTCCTGGAATATCCCAGAACTGAAGGCAATGAGATTCCATATCGAAAGGTCTAACCAATTGCCCAGTACATCGAATATGAAAGCTCCTACCCCAAAGCTGTCGTCGTCAGTGTTCAAATCCTGTTGGTAAGGAGAATATCCTACAGACTTTCTGAGAAGAGAGCAGTTGTGGGCGACAGGAGGGCAGACTGTGTGGAAGGGGTCGGAACGAGCCTTGGTCTCGTCAACAGCAGCTTGGAAGCTGGAATATCTTCAGATGAAGACCTAGAGTTTGGAAGACTGATGGATGGAGGTGATGGAAATTTCCAGAAGGCAGTGGATGAGGATTACAGCCATGTAGTGGGTTCTGGCAGCGAGTGGTCCCACTTGGAGCTGGGGATGGAGGCCTCCAGGGCTTGAGGGCTGGATGCCTCTGCAGAGTGGTGAGGAGGAGGCTGGGGCGGGCAGTTGCCCACTTGCGTCATAGGCCCTTTGGTGTGATAAAGCGCTGTTTGTGTGTATTCCTTGGTTGAAGTAAAATCCGAGCTTTAAAAGTGCCTCGGTGTGGCAGTGGATTGCAAGTTGAAAAAATCATGCGCTCAATTTCCGATTCTGATGACTAACTCACTCTGTGGCCTTGATCAAGCCATTCAAATTCTTCTGCAAGATGTTTCCCATTTCTTCCTTTACAAAGTAGAGCGATAGGCCCTGAAGGCTTCTTAGGTTCTTTCTGGCCTTTTAGTTCCGACTCGCAAGAGCGGTCAGTGCCACGGTCAGCCCCGCAGGACAGCCTCACATCCCCAGTGGGCCCCCAGAGCCGCCCTCTCCCGTGGGGGCTGATGTGTCCCTGTGTGTGCCCGGCTCCGTTTCCTTCCGAGACTAGACCAAGGAGGTCTAGTCTAGTCCTAGAGCCCTAGGTCCTAGGGCCAAGGATCTGAAACCTGGGCCCCGCGCCAGCGCGGGTCGCATGGGAGGGTGGCTGGTACATTCGGTTTATTTGGATGCTTTTAGTTCTGTATCCTGGGGGCCCCTGGGGGCTCCCGCTGTGTCATGGGGCAGGCTAGGAGCTAATCTGGCAGCTCGTTAACACTCAATTAAAGCTCTTCTCTACAGTATGGCATTAACTTTTAAAAAATTTATACATGCAATTGAAGGAATTAAAGTGCGACTGTGGTTTTCAAAGCGGCTCATGTGAGGGAGGCTGTGAAATTGTTCTCATCTGCCCAGTATTCAGTTTTCAAATTTATATGTGCAATTGAGTTGGAAATTAAAGTGCAGTTTTAAGGTGGGTGTGAGTGTCTAATATGGTACTACATTAACCATTTTAAATTTATAAATGTAATTAAAATGGGATTACTTTGGAATTAAAGAATATAGGAAGGAGAGGAGGCATGCTCTTTCTTGGGAATACGCTGCTTTCTCCCCCTCCCATAATCTAAATTCTTGATGAGTATGTTGTCACCAAAGTCTTCATTCCCGTAGCATAAGGAGATAAGATTTCCACGCCAGAATGGTAAAGGATCCTCATCACAGGGGCCATCACCTTTCCTTGCCTTTCTTCCCCGTGTTGAGACCAGAGGCTCTGCTTCCTATAGGATTTTGGAGGGTGCAGTTGTCATTCTAAGGATGTATATTTACCATATTGATGTTAGGGTGGAGATCCGGAGATTGTGTTTTCCAGTTCCTGGAGTTATGCACAAACTGGTTTTCTGGAACTAAGGGAGCAAGTGTTGTGGACACCACCCTGTGCAGGCACCAGGCCAGAAGCCTCTTGATTTCATCCCTAGGTTGAGCATGTTGCTTTTTCAGATGGGGCAGCCCACGTGCAGAAGGCACTTTCTGGCTCATCGGGAGTTTGCAAGGATTGGGGCAGATGCTGGTAAGAAACATGGGCAGTTCCCATCCTCCCATGGATCCAAACAGTGTATTCTAGAAAATTAGAGAATTGCTCTGGTTTTTGTCTTTTCGGATTCCTATGACATTTTCAAAATTTTCTTAAATAATTTTTTCCTCTTCTGGTTTAGACTGGTTCCTTTAAGACCATTGGTTCTTCTAATCGTTTGGTTAGGACGATTCTGAATTACCTAGAGAATGCTCATGGATCTGGAAAATTCCAAGGTGAAGATGCACCCTGCTTGTTCTCTGAGGTGATGAGACAGGCGATGCACGTCTGTGTGGGCTTATCTCCAAATGCTTCGTCTTCCCCGTCCATCACGCCTCCTTTAAGGCCGGGGCTGGTCTGTGTTCTCCTGTTGCCCCTTCCTCTTTCCTCATTGCCACTCAACTGGCAGCCCCTCTGCCTGCCCCAGAAGAGTGCTTAGTGCAGCAGGATGATGAGTGGCTTTGCTAGGCGGCTCCCCAAGGAATACTGAATCCCCAGGCATGACTGGCTTTCTTAGGCCAGGCACAAGCTGCCCCGCGCTGGGGGGCCTTACCCTCTTCAACGTGCTGAGCAAGGGGAGGGGATGGGTCCGCCTCATTGTGTCTGTAATCTAAGCCTCTTTATCATTCATCCTTGTCATTTTCAGAAGTCTTTGAATCAGGACCCCTTTCTTCCTTTCTCCCCCTAATACATTTGCATGCTCATTGAGGCGAAAAATTACATGATTTCAAGATTGCACTGAGTCCTGTTTCAGACCCTGGGCCTACTTAGCCGAGCATCACTCCGCAATGAGGCTGGGACTCACAATCCTTATTTAATATCCGTGTGCTCCATCGTGAGTGCCTGCTGCTTCTCAGCCCTGGTGTGTGCCTCTGTCCCATCCGGGATTGTCTGTATGGCTTATACGCTCCACCGAGGGTGCATGCGTCCAAGGAGAACCACCGGGTAACCATGTGGTGCGTCCTGGGACATGAATGACTGACGGAGCAAATGAGTGGACCTAGTCATTAAAAACAGTTCTGTTTTAAAAGTCCCGAAGCTAGTTTAGGCCTTCATCTTTGGTAAGAAGGTAGTCTTGCTATTAAAAACAGATTAAAACCAACAGGTAGAAATCAATGAGTGCTTTATCCTGTGTGGCACATCAACAAAGATTTGTAGGAACCTCCACAAACATGTAGAAGACAATAGGCTGGGAATGGAAGACGTGAGGGTGAAGAGAAAAGATACGGGAGAAAACAATAATCCCCTTCCCAGTATTGAAAAGGAAAAAAGTGTTACGGTCGCTGGCTAAGAGAAAGACGGACAGTGCTGCCTCCCTACACGTGGGGCAGGGCGGATGGCGCTGACCCCGGAGGGCACTGCTGGGCCTGCTGCGGAGGGAGCAGGCTGGTGGTGTTTGGATGCATAGTATTGGCTTTGGCTACTAGAGAGCACGGAGTCAAGTGCTCAGCTGACCTCTAGCCCCCGGTTTGGATCCATTTTGAACGTATTTCTGTAAACTAATTGCCACTGGACTCCGTTATATTCTCGTCCCTCCTTTCTCTTCACCCCCAATTCCTCAATTATTTTGAAGTCTCTGCAAATCTGTGGTGACTTCAGGCACAAAGTAAAACAGTCAATGAATTAGGAATTATTATGGGGTTTACTCAGAGGATGAGAGAAGCCACTTATTATGAATCTTCTTAAATTAACTTAACTGAAGGGAAGGCCAGAATGAATTGTCCGATTTAGTGGACTTCATTTGTGAATATCTTTACCAATTTTCAATTCATTTAGTGAGAATTGACTGCACACCTATTTAACATGTGACGTTGGTTCAGGGAGAGTCTTTCGGAGATGCTGTGAATAACCACCTAGACAGAGTCCTTGTCTCTTCTGGACCTTACCTTTTAGGTGGAGGAGGTGAGGAAAAGGCACCTTCCAGATGTTGAGAAGCTGGAGATAGAAATTTGTGGGCGCTGAGTCTATGCTCCCTATCCCAATGCACGTGCAGTGCTGCAGAAATGAGCCCATGTGACGGATCAGGAGATCTTGACTTTGTAAATTGCTCCCGGAACCGCAGATGCCTCTCGAACAGCAAGAGAAGCTCTGAGTGTAGGTGAGTGGAGGGCAGCAGGCCCCAGCCGCTCGCTCATCCAGGGAGTATGGAGCTCCGTGTTCTCCGCAAGAGCAGGTCATTGCAAGGTGCCGGGCCCCGAGCTGCTCCCCTTCCGGGTGGCCATTTCTCTCCAGGAAGGTGGGATTTGAAGCTTAACCTGACTCTGCCGTGCATGTATGCTCATTCCCTGCCAGTCCATACTGTAAGCCACCAGGATCACTTTACAGGGCTACAGATAACCAACACCTGAGTAAACAATGTAATTCAGAGTGATATGTTGTGTGAAGGAAAATGGAACGGGGTCGTGTGATAGAGGGCAATAGGGTGGTCAGAGATATGTTCTTGGAAGAGTGTTCCTGGTGGAAGAGATGGCCAGTGGCAAGGACTTGTGACACAACCTCCCTAGGGGGGCTTAAGGAACGGAGAAAGGGACTGGAGCAAGGAGGGCACGGGGAGCAAGGTTGGGGGTGAGCTTGACAAGGTTCTCAGGGGCTGGATCGTGAATGGTCCTGGAGGCCAGGGAAAGACTTATTCCAAGTACGATGAGAAGCCACTGGAAGGCTTTTAAGCAGAAGAATGGCATGATCTGATTGATGTTTGACAAGTTCTGGTCCTTTCCTGAGAAAGAATTAGAAGGGGAGGCGGGGTGGCAGGTAAGAGCAGATGCAGAGAGACCAGTTCAGGGGTCTCTCCACAGTCCGGGGCGAGATCTCAGTGGTGTGGGGGTGTTCAACATGTCGGCCACGTTGGGGCCCAGCTGTGCTGGGACGTCTTCCCACATCGCCGTTCCTGGTTACACTTAGTGGGTCTCTATGCCTTCGTTTTATTTTTTATTTTATTTATTTTATTTATTTATTTATTTATTTATTTATTTATTTATTTATTTATTATTTTTAATTTATTTTTTATTGGTGTTCAATTTGCCAACATAGACTAACACCCAGTGCTCATCCCATCAAGTGCCCCCCTCAGTGCCCGTCACCCAGTCACCCCCACCCCCCGCCCACCTCCCCTTAACCCCCCCTAGTTTGTTTCCCAGAGTTAGGAGTCTCTCATGTTCTGTCTCCCTCCTTTCCCCTTTATTCCCTTTCACTATTTTTTATATTCTCCAAATGAATGAGACCATATAATGTTTGTCCTTCTCCGATTGACTTACTTCACTCAGCATAATACCCTCCAGGTCCATCCACGTCGAAGCAAATGGTGGGTATTTGTCGTTTCTAATGGCTGAGTAATATTCCATTGTATACATAAACCACATCTTCTTCATCCATTCATCTTTCGATGGACACCGAGGCTCCTTCCACAGTTTGGCTATTGTAGACATGGCTGCTAGAAACATCGGGGTGCAGGTGTCCCGGCGTTTCATTGCATCTGCATCTTTGGGGGTAAATCCCCAGCAGTGCAGTTGCTGGGTCGTAGGGCGGATCTATTTTTAACTCTTTGAGGAACCTCCACACAGTTATGCCTTTGTTCTATACTGCGTCTCTTGGAGCCCACGCCCTCTGCTTTCACAGGTAGTGTAGTGGATTTGCATCCTGTAAGTTTTTCCTGAGCCAGATCATTGAATCAGCTTAGGAGTCTAGGGCAGATGATCATGGGTACAGCTGGCAATGCCTGCTTAAGTTCGAGGTCCAGGGGAAAGGCGCAGTCGGCGTGGGAATAAATGTGCATCCCGGAGACACTCAGACCTTCTGGAAAAGTCTTTTTACTCACTCAGCCTCAATTTCCGTATCTGTAAAATGACCCGTTGGATTTAAAATGCCCTTTCCAGCTCACATGTGAAGAAGGAGCCCTGCTTCTGGCCTTGAACACACAGTATCTAATGATTCCACTTGACCCACAGAATTAGGACATTACTGGTGAGGATGTGAGGGCCTGTTGCTTAGTATTTAAGCTGGCTTTGCTCTTCCACAGTAGTACAATTCTTTCCCCTCTTATTTGTACCATTTATTTGCACGGAATGCCTCTCTCCGCCAATTTTTTTTTCACAGATCAATGTAAAGATAGGCTTCAGTCTAGATAAATAATCAGTAATAGCACATGAGCGAGGCTTCGCCCTGACATTGTAGGAAATAACTGGCTGCCAAATGCAAGCCAAATCTCTGACGAGGCTGGAATCCAAACCTGTGACAGATTCATTGCCTTGTCTCTCGTTGGCTGAAGCAACTTGCGGGCAGTGTCCTTATTTCTGTATCTGGTACCTTGTCCAGCTTACCTGCAGGCACTTAGCACCTGTTTATCATTATCATGGAGACTGACAAATAATGGAATCCCTCCTGCCACCCAACATGTGGAAAGGTAATTGCTGCTTGGGCTGGTATCAATCCAAGCCGCACCGCTGCAGCTGAGACAAGAACCTGGCCTTATCTTGAAGCCATACAGCTCCGGGAAGCTGCAGGCCGATGTCATTTGCTGGCGCTCTTGAACTCAGCAGCGGTTTTCAGCAAACACATCAAACTCTTAATGGGGTTTGTGAAGGTAAATCTCCTGTTTGAAATGAGAAGGAAGGAAATAAAGTTATTTTTTAAATTTTACTTAAATTCAATTTGCCGGCATATAGTGTGACACCCAGTGCTCATCTCATAAACAGTTATTATTCTATTTCTCTTCTTTAAGGGAAATTCCTTTTAATTTTGGGGGAGGGGAAATTTGAGTACAATGGGAGTGGGCACAGTGATTCCTCAAAGCAAACGGGAGTCCTGTTGGACAATCAGCCTCATGGAGCCACCATCCTGCCGGGGAGCTGTGTGGATAAAATATTAAGTGCCAGGGTAACAGCAATGTGGTTGCACAGACATAATTAGATGAGTAGTTAAAGGTCTGGCATTCTTTAGGGAAACAAATGATTGATCAACCCTGCAAAAATAAATAACCTGGCTCTTTGGATCTATGTAGCAACTTTAAATATTTAATAAATCCATATGTGTGTGAGGGCTTGTCCTCACCCTGCTCCTGGTTGGCTGTGATTTTTGGATGAATTTATCAAACATGCTGTTTTAGGGACTTCTGATCTAGGCCATGGATACAGGAAGTGTCATTTAAAATTCTTGCCCCATCTCTTTCATGGCACAGTGCTCATTGGAGGCTGTGAAAACAGGCAGCCGTTGGGGAGGCTGTGTTTTGGAGGATGGTGTTGGGGATGGGGGCCATCTGGGACATTGGCATACCTCACAGGCATCAATCATAACGTGTATCTGCAGCTGGGAAGCAGTGCACTGAACCCAAAACATGACACAACTCAGAAAAGTAGCTGGTTCTTTGCTGACAGCTATTTGTGGCTGTGAGGGTTTCCAGCCTGGAAAGTCTGGGATGGAAAGGATTGGCAGAGCCGGGCCCCTGAATCAGCCTTTGGGGTTCACATCACGCCCCATGGGAGACGGTGGTACCATTAGAAGGTGCCACTCAGTCTTTAATGCTACAGGTCCCTTCCTGATGCGAGAGAGCAGAGACATGGCTTTGCCTCATGTAAGAGGACACGCAGTTGCCTCTGCTCTCAGGGAGCGCTGGAGATGGGCAGGGCATTCGCCAGATTTGCAGAAGCTTTGGTAGTTGTAGTCAGTTTTCTAGAGGAGAGAACATGGTGGAAGCTGCAAATGTGGGTGTACCTACAGAGCTGCCATTGCCAGAAGCCTGTTTCTAGTCACCTGGTGGCTGTGGGTGAGTAAACACTGTTAGGTGTTAGGTGACTGGGTGACTGATGGAGGGACACGTGGCATCACACAGCACAGCTCTTTTACTTAAGGAATGTCAGAGAGTTTTAGTCTTCTCTGGACACAGTACTGGGTTTTCTGGAATCCAGGACCCTAAGGGCTGCTGACAGAGACTTCCAGGAAGGTATTGGGTTTGGATTCACTGAAGGGACAAGATGCAGAGGCATTGAGACTTTTTATGCCCCATTGTCTAAGTAATTAGACTTTTTTCTGCTCCATTGTCCAAGTGATTAGACAATGGTGCTTAAGAATGAATGATTTCATTTACTAAGGTCAGCACATATTTACTAAGTATTTATCACGTCAGGTCTTATGCTAAAGACACTGGATAAGGCTTAAAAGATGTGGTGCTGGCCCCAAAGGCAGAAGGTCTTTACCAGAACTGTAATCTCACGAGCGGCATGATACCCGTGGGTCTTACTTGCTAGTTTTTACAAGAATATTCTTTGGTAGAGTGAAATGTAGAACACTTATTTAGGGGGAACCTCCATGCTTGTCCCCAGAACTTTAGGGCAAGCGGGGAAAACAGGTAAAGCCAAAGTTATTAGGAAATTAAAAAGTTAGTGATTAAACGTAAGAACTAGCAGAAGAAACAGGCTTTGGTGGTCGAGTCCAGATTACTGCCTTTGTATGTGTGCATCTGGGATGAGGCTCAGCAAGTCCAAACCAGCGTGTGCTAGAGAGAGCAGATGGAGAGGTGGGTCTTTCTTCTCGGGTCTTGCTCAACCCTGACAATGCAACAGATGGCCCCTCACCGCCAAATGAGGCCAAGTTGGGGTGCACAAAAGGCCTACCCCACTCATTCGTGTGCCCTGGGTTTCCCAGTGCCCCAGAGAGGAGGGGGATGCCAGTTGTGGGGGGATGAGGTTTTCTGGAGCTGCGCTTCACTTTGGATGGAGGAAAGGCTGGAGTGAGGGTCATGGAGGAAGCGGAGGCGGTAGGGAGGCTCCGATGGCTCGCTTTCCTGGAGTGACAGCTGGCAGGCAGCTGTGGAGAGATAGTGTGTGTGTTAACAGCCACAGTGACTGGGTGTTTATTGAATTGCTGTGGATTTTCTAAAAGCAAAGCAAGCATACTAAATTGCTGCAAATTACCAAGGGCTTTCCTAATGTTCGATAAAAATACTGTGAACATTTAAGGACACGGGCTCGGCAAATGGTTCTGAATGTGGTTGTAGGGAAGCTCTTGCTTCGAGAACAAATACACTGGCTCTTCAATACAAATAAATGGAGCAAGTTGAATGATGATCACACCAGAGGCTGGACATTACAAATTCGAGTTGGCATCCCTTTCCATTTTCAGTATTTGCTTCCATTCATTTCAAGCTGTGTTTTCCTGCCCGGCCTCTGCCCGCCTTGCCCACGGAGAGATGATTATTTTGTTGCACCACCTCACGAGACGCGTTGCACCTCAAATCTGGCTGCGGTGGCTTATCCTCTGGTGCAGAGATGAAAAGAAGTGCAGGAGGATGGGCTAATTTTTTTAAATTGTCTTTCTTAATGATCCCCAGTTTTTGTCATTTTTTTCAGTATCCCTAAGGCTACCCATCACTTCCAAGAGCAGGAATATCTTGAGGAGGATAAGACCAGGGGTTTAGACTAGGACACATTTCCTGCTTGGCAGTCAAATATCTCCACATAGCATATCTGGTTTCCTCAAATTCAATGTAATTTCTTTTTGTCCCCGGGGCTTTGCAGTTTTGCTCATTTTCCACCCTAAGGTCGTGTTCTTTGGACAGAAATAAAACATATTTTTTTTTGCCCTAAGGAAAAAAAAAACCCCACTAGATTCAGAGGTTTGTGGCTTCCAGCCTTGTGCTCAGAAGTATAGGAGAGCTGGGCCTCTGAATTAAATTACACCCCAGTTTAAAAATCAAAGGAATAACTGTTTAGGGGCCAAATGCACTTTGGGTTAAATCAGTTCAAAGCATCAGAAAAATCGTTAGAAATACTTGAAGAGCACAGCAGGTGGCTAGGTTTGCATTTCTTAACCTGTGTCATTTGATGTTTTGCTTTCACAGAGAGGCTATAAGGAATTTCATTGCCTTCCAGCAGTTAAATTGCATCCAGGAATCCTACACTAGCCTTGGTGGTTTGCAATGAAATTTCAAGGCTTGGATGCTCTGCTTCCTGTTTAATAGTAGTTATTGTGGTGAGTTTGGAATTCTCTTGCTCATGAAAGGATCACATTGAAAACCAAAAAGACTAATATACTTTCCAACAGCGGCAAAGGTCACTTTAGTGGTATGTTCAGGTGTGGGTGCCAGAGGTATTGCGGTTTCAATACAGTCTAGGAAATTAGGAAAGAAGGCCCCGTACTTTTGGGTTAGAATGGATGCTTCCCGAGTCAACACACTGAGTGGGCAAGAAGCAGTGGAGAATACAGCTGGGCCAGAGAGGGATAGGACTAGCGAAGGGACAGGGTGTAACTGGAGAGAAAGAGGAAGCCAGGGCCATGGCACATCCACCTGGCCACGGCTGGACGAGCATTAGGGGGAAGACAAATAGAAGACAACCCGAAGTGGGATAGGAACCACAGATGGTTTCCCTCAAGAACAACTGCGCAGAAATCACAGGAAGAGAAATAACCCCTGTTGCAAGCAGGTGGGCTTTAGTAGCAGCCTTACAAATGGTTGCTCTCGGACCCATCTGATGATCTGTGAGCCCTTAGGCAGGACTTACTCTCTCCTGATGGGATAAAGGCCTGATCAGCTGTCTAGGAGAAGCACAATCTGCAGGTGGGCCTTCTCGAGGCATGGCTTCTCTGTGTCAAGGAGGAGCTCTGGGGACGAAACGAGACTTTCCTAGGATGAGATCCCATTCCAGGAGTAGGAATCTCATGCTCCTGGGTGGTTATGTTTGTAAGGGTGGTGGGAGAATCAAACTTACATGTGACAGCCATCTGTCTGAGTGCCACCCTTCTCATCCATAAGTTAGAGTGTCGGGGTTCCTGACTCCATCTCTCATGCAACGTGTCAAATCCTTTGCGGGGAAAATCAAGGGAAGACAATTGTGCAACGTCCTATGAATAAAGCTCAAAGACGTGTAGGGTTTTGAAAAACTTGTCCATCAATCCATCTGCTCATCCATCCAATCATCCATCCATCCACTCCTCCATCTGTCCACTCACACATCCACTCACCCGTCTACCATCCATCCATCCATCCCTTGATTCTTCGGCACTTTAATTATTCATTCATTGATTCGGTGAATAACACTGAGCACTACAGTAAAGCCAAACTCATGATACTCTAAGCTCTGTGGGGGCAAGGACTATCTCTTCTTTATCTGGACACTGCATCTGGCCCCAGTGCTTGACAAATCATTAATGCCAACTCATCAATAGCCAAATGAATGAGAGAAGTAACTACACTACCCGGTTAACAAGAAAACGGTGAGGAGTCGTTCTGCTTCACTCTAGTCCATTTCCCTAATTTCTTGGCAGTTGTACATGCTTTAATGCTAAATAAATATTTGTTAAAGGAAAGAAGGAGTCTCTGTTGGCTGCAGTTGTTTGTGTTCATGAGTCTTGGCCGTATGCTTCAGTACCACGTCCTTCGGCAGTGTGGTTTAGTGAAGAGGCATAACGGGTCTGGAGTTGGGGGCCCTGGATTTGCCTCCTCGCTCCGTTTCTAGCGAGCTATGCCACCTTGGATAAGTCATGTAGTCTTTCTGGACTCTCTCTTCTCATCTGCAAAGTGAGAAGTCTCTTTTGGCTCCTTCCAGCTTTAAAGGACATGATTAGCGCATGAGAAATAAAGATGAAGGCAGAGGGTATGTCCCTAAACGTGTTAGCTGTTATTATTTTAAAGGCAGGGGCTTGTCTTCATTACAGTATTAAGGAAAGGGCTGTATATCCTTTAAACATTCAGTAAATGCTTCTGAGTTACGATAATAAAGTAATTGGGAAGTGTTCACTTCGACACACGCATGGGCTCACTAAGGGCCAGGCGCCGTTACCTAGGCTTTACAACGATCAGTAAATTTAATGTTCATAACAACTAAATGACGTAGGTACCCACATTGGCCCCGCTTTTACGTAGCCGAAAACTGGGACCCAGAGGGGTGAAATCAGCTCCCTGCTGTTACCCAGCCAGTAAGGGGCAGAGCCCGCGTTAGGAGCCCGGTGTTCGGGCGCTAAAGCCTGTGATGTTAACCACCTTGCTACGCTGTGCTGTGCTTGACAACCACGTTATATCCTGTGATGGCTAAAACAGAATATGAACCTCAGTCCCTACCGTGAGGTTCTCACGGTCTAATTGGGCACATGAAATATTTAGAGAATGAGAGAGTGGGCGATAAAGCCGCAATGTGAGGTATAGATCATTGGAGAACAGGAAAGCATATAATAGGTACCTTACTTTTATATAACACTTTATGCCTTTCTGAGTGTTTTTACATCCATCATCTCATTTGCTCCCCATAATAGCTATCATTATTTATTGAGAGCTTACTATGTGCCAGGCACTGGGCTAAGTGCTTCACTTATATTATCTTAACCAAGCCTCACAGCAGACCTATTATACAGGGACCACTTCTATTTTAGTGTTAAAAACCTGATTTGATTCTTTTATGTAAACAGAAAGTGGAGGAGTGAGGACTGGCTTCAAACACAGCCGGTTCCAGGGCCCCAAACAGTGTCACTGGGACCTGCTCTGTTGGCCTTTCTCTTCTCTCTCATCCTTCCTCTGTCCCTCCCTTTTCCTATTGTGGCTCTGGGTTCCTCTGTGTTGGCTTCAATCTCAGATGAGTTCTTTCCTTGGAGCGGCCCCAGATATCCTTATTGCAAAGGACCCCGGCAGAGAGAGGACCTCTCTTCCTCAACATTGCCAACAAGTATCTTGGAACGGAGCTCCATGTATGTGGCCTATCTCCGGATGGGTCACTGTGGCCAGAGGGATGGAATATATTGATTGGTCAGACCTGGGTCATGAGACAAGCCCTGCATCCCCTGGAAGGAATTGGCCCATCAGACCCCAAAGGAAAACAAAGATGATGTTTCTAGAATAAGGGAGGATGAATGCTAGGCAGCCACAAAAATAAAAAGAAAAAACATATGATGGTTCTTTCCCCCATTTTATGAATGGTTCTTGGAGGTTGAGTGCTTTGATGAGGACCTCGTATGTAGAGAGCAGCAGAGCAGGAGTGTGTGATGCGTATTTGGTTCCTCTTATCCATTTTACGCATGTGAAGAGTGAGGCACAAAGTGGGTGAATGCCTTCTTGATGTATCTAGATAGAGGGAGATGTTCTGGGATTGAGGGCGATGCTTTTTGCAGAGCAGCAGCAGACAAAGACAGCCCTGATGTAGACATCTGCACTGTGTTAGGGAGGCTAGCCTCAGTAAAAAAAAAAAAAAAAAAAAAAAAAAAAGAAGAAGAAAAAAAAAGAAAAAATCTGGATAATTGGTGTTGCATTCTGTATCAAAATCTGTAACTTAGGCTTTTGGGGCACCTGGCTGGCTCAGTCAATATAGCATGTGACTCTTGATCTTGGTTCGTGAGTTTGAGCCCCTTGCTGGGTGTGGAGATGACTTAAAAATAAACAAAAATTAAAAAAAATCTGTAATTTAGGCTTTTGAACCACAGCTCATGGTTGCAAACCTGCATAGTCCCTAAATTTGGAGTAGAGACATGAGTGGTTCCTTTTGGGTGGCTTCCTTCATAAGCTGGTTTTCAAAACATCATGCCGGGGGTGGCACCAGGCCCAGAGAAGTGGGGACTCTGGCTGTGCATTCGAGGCAGCAGACTTGCTAGTGGACCTCCACCAGCACCACTGCACACCGACACCCGGGGTGCTCGCGCTCGGGGGCTGAGCGCAGCAGCCTTGCTTTGTGTCTGGTCCTTGGGAGTGTCCGTGACGAGTGTTCAAGGATGTGCAGGCAGCCTCGTACATGGGAACGCACGGATGAGGAGTTGGGAGCCCCAGGTCTACGCCTGGATCCTGTCCTCACCAGCTGTGTGGCTGTGGGGGTCGGCGTTGGCCTCTCTGCAGCCATTTCCCCATCTGTGAGATGGGCCTGTGGGGCAGGTCTCCTTAGTCGGGAGACAGGTGTCCCCTAGACCCAGGTCAGACCACAGCCATGGCAAAGGGTCCCCTGCTAAGGAGGGAAGGGACAAGGCCACAGTTCCAAGCAGTCAGGGAGCTGGCCCCGGGTCGCCTTGCGCAGCCGCTCTGCCTCCAGGTGGCTGTGCTCCCGGCTCCTCCGGCCAAGGCTACAAGGACGCGCACTCCCGGGTCTGTGCCTTCACGTTGCCTGCCCTTTCCCCCAAGGCCAGCGAGCACTCCTTGCCTTTTCCCCGAAGACCCGGATTCCAACCACAGGGGGCAGAGCGGGGATCCTGGTGCCACCGACCCGGGTTCAAGTCTCTGTGCCGTAGCTGTGGGCGCAGGGGCAAACCCCCGTGCATCCTAAGCCTTGGTGCTCTGATTGGTTCATATAAGGAATAAATCAGCTCACACTGGTGTCGGGAGCTCTGCTCCTCACGTGCCGTCCGAGCAGCTCAGGTGCTGGCCTCAGTGTGGAAGTGTGGCAGCGAGAGTACGGACCCCGGGTGAGGACCAGGGCCTCATCCCCACGTCCTGCTGGTGGTCCCGAGGCAGGCGCTTTAGCTCCCTCGTTTGTCAGAGGAGGATGATAACCGGGCGGAAGCAGGGGTGGATGGAATGCGTGCTCCACCGTATATGAAAATGCTGTATGAGGTGCAGAGAATTGTGTGACTGGTAGGGCTTTTTTTTTTTTAAATTGCGGTGAAATACACATAACATGAACATTAACCATATTAAACTCTGCAGCATTAAGTACATTTATAATGTTGCACAACCATCGGCACATCTAGTTCCAGAACGTTTCCACCTCTCCACTCTGAACCCGTACCTGTTAGCAGTCACTTCCCATTCCCTGCTCCCGGAGCGCCTGGCAACCTGTCATCTACCTTCTGTATCGATGAATTTGCCTATTCCAGTATTCCGAATAATCAAAACCATAGAGTATGTGGCCTTGTAGGTCTGGCTTCTTTCCCTCAGCACAATGTTATCAGGGGTTTATCCACCGAAGCATCAGTGCTTCAATACCTTTTGTGGTTGAATACTATTTTACTTTGTGGCTGTACAACTTTTTCCTTATAAAAGTGACAGTTTTAATTTGAAATCTCATCCAGAGAACTATTAGCCACCATGGGGCAGGGGTAATTTGAGATGAGGGGATAAGGATGCCTCATTTGGAGAAAAGGAGCCCTGGGGGGAGTCATGGGACCGGCTTTGAAACATCTCAGAGGCTCTCATCGAGGAGCTGGACCTAGTCTCCGTGCTTTCCACCTGGAAGACCAGGGCCAATGGGACACACTTCTGCACCCATTTCTGATGTGCTTGAGCACCTCCCATGGGCCGGCCCTGCAGATGGGGGGATGTTTGGGGGCTGGAGCCTTGGGAACTGCGATCTGATAGGGAAGAGCACATGGCACGGGGAAGCTGTCAGGCCAGAACTGAGAGAGCTGGTGTGAGGCCCTGGGCGAGAGCCGAGGCAGGTGGGGAAGGGAGGCTGCAATCGAGGTGGGGAGGGCAGGGGCTTAGGACCTGGGCCGGGAACAAAACCGGGGGGCTGGTGGTCGGGGCTCGACAGCTCATGGAATGTCTCCACCCTGGCTGTCACCATCCTAGTTAGTTTTCGGATCAGCTCTATGGCTTGCCTGCAAGCCCCCTGGCCCAGTTCTTGTCCTGACTGCCCCCACCACACTCCGACCCCTTACTCCTCCTCTGACCTGCCAACTCTCAGATCAGATTTTTGCTTTTCGACGTTGTTCCTCTCAGAAAACCTGTCCTGATCTGCATCTTCATTGCCCACAAAAATATCTCTCCTATTTGTCCCCAGAGGCCCTGCCCTTGGCTGTGCATCACTAGACCGCGGGCGCCTGTCTGTGGACGTGTCTCTGCAGGACTGTCCGCTCTGCAAGGGTGGGAATCAGCACGTCCTGCTCACCGTGGCATCTGTGGCGTTGCAGACCAGCGTCTGGCATGCGGTGGGTGACGTGCCCGTATTTGCTGAGTGAGTGAACGAATGAATGGATGGGGCTGATGCCGGTAACAGTCAGCGTGAGGCAGGCTTGAGCTGATTTTTCTGACGAATAGCAATCACGGAGTAGAACACTCTGTGCAGAAGTGAGGTCTCCTCCCACAGCAGAAGAGTTCCATCTGGGGTCTGGATGGCCACGTCCTGCGGTACCGTAGGTGGATTTGAGCCAGTTAGCGGAATGGGCCAGATGGCCCCCCAAGCCCCGTCCAGCTCGAGTCCCCTGACGAGCTTGCGGAGCTGCTCCTCGCCCCCTGTCTGGGCCATCTCTCATGCCAGCAGAAACCCCACAGCAGCCCAGGGGCAGCACAGACGCCGACCGGGATTCTTCAACTGGGCAGCTGTGCTCTTCATAGCATCCAATTTAGTAATGCGCTGCCTACATGGTCTTTTCATTGACCTCCCTCTAGGGTGGAGCCTGGAGTGAAGGCCAGGAGGCCACAGGGAAGGGAAACAAGGGGAATCTGACGTCTTACATGGCCCTGTCCTGGGCCAGGAGAAGGCACAAGCTGTGAGTAGCACAGACAACATGGGGCTTTGAGGGGTGGACGGGGAAGGTTGTGGCCCGATGGTGACCTGCACAGAGTCCCGTGTTGCCCTCTTGGTGGAAGCTGTGCAAGTTCACAACCAAATATTTTCTCAACTTTCACAAAACTCTTCACCCTTGTTTCTCCTCAAGGCAGCAAGCGACCCTGTCGGCATATGGCTCTACACCCAACCGGCTCAAAGTGCCTTTGCATCAAAAGACGATTATCCTTTCAATTCTCTTGATGTAGATGGGGACCTTATCCGAATATCCCTTTTGTGGAAGGAGAAACTGAGGCACTGGAAAGTCCCGTAGCTTGCCTGGGAACTGACTTGGTTCTGGGGCGCACGTTCCCCCAACACCTGTGGCTGTAGCTGGAGGACAAAGAGAGATCAGAAGCTCTGTAGAAGTTGGGGTGTGGCCCAGTGACAGGCCGGGGACCTGGGGGAGACGGCGGGACAGTCTCAGAGGTCACTACAGGCATTGCTCCTTTTATTGCACTTGGTTTTATTGAGCTTTGCTGATAGTGTGTTTATTACAGTGAAGGTTTGTGGCCACCCTGGTCAAGCAAGTCTATTGGAGCCGTTTTTCCCGCGTTATTTGACCTTTGTATCCGCGCCACATTCTGGTGACTCCTGCGACCTTTCAGACTTTTGACTACTATCACATTTTTTTATGGTGGCCTGGGACCAGTGCCGGCGACTTGCGAAAAGCACGGATGACGGTGAGTGTTTTTAGTAGTAAGGGACCTTGTAATTAGGGCTCGCGCACTGGGTCTCTGGACGGAAGGCTGGTGCCCGAGCCACGGGGCTGCGGGACTCTCCTGCGCCCGGAGCCGCGCCATCCACTGGACTTGTGCCGTGGTGTCTGCGCCGGGCCGGCGACTGGGCCTGGGTCTCTCTCAGCTATGCCCACCCTCCTCGATTTCCCGCCAGCTGCCTGGAGACCATTTGGTTTTGCTTTTCAGGAATATTTTTACTTCGCTTTCCTTCTGCAGAGTTCCCTGCCTCGCGGGACCTGTTCTGTCCGTGACACTTTATTCTGGGAACACGGCATGTTCTGCAGGCCCTTTTCTTCTCTGTCCGCTCCCTGTGCAGTGCACGCAGGGGCACCCGTCCTCAGAGGAGCTGCCCCCACCGACATGCATGCACATGCACGCACATGCACACGCAGTCTCCCTTCAGTCACTTTCTTTCCCCTCGTCTGCACTTTGGACAATGACAACTTGAGAAACGTCGTAAAAGGGAGAATGTGCACAGGGACAAGCCCATGACGCTGGGCGCGGGGGATGTGGCAATGCCACCCAGTGACAGGGGGCCGGCCAGTGGGGACGGGGCACCCAGGGCAGGGCCGGAGCAGGAGCTGCGGTGAGCCGGGAGGGGGAGACGTCGGGGGGGGGGGCCTCCCCATGCAGCCTGGCCTCTGGCAGGGGGCAGCACTCCATCCTCGCTGGCGCGTCTGTCACCCGCTTGGGGAGGACCTGGCTGGTCGGCGGGGGTCTCTGGCACACGGCCACTGGCCCGGGCACCTGTCACGGGCAGGGACCGCGGGGACCTGGGGCGGCCCTGGCCTCGCCCGCCATCACCCCTCTCCCTGTGCCAGCGCCAAACCCCGTTGCTTTCCTTCTTTCCGGGGCTAGTTTCTAAGGCCCAGCAGTGAGACCCTGGGGAGGAGAGGGCGCCTTGTCCGTTAGAAAACGGGGTGCGATGGTGGAGGCCTTGGGTTAGGCGGGCGAAGGGTAGGGTCCATTGCTCTTAACAGCTTTGTCCCATGAGCAGGTCTGGGGGCTCAGGCCTTCCCCCTTTTCAGGACAAATGCATCCATCTGGGGTGCTTAGCAGGGGGCTCCCCACATCACTCAGCTCATTAGAAGAGAGCCTTGCCTCGGAGTGGCACAGGTAATGAGGCATTGCGGGGTGCCTGCCACTCTAATAAGACGGGCCGAGCCGAGGGGAGAATTACCTGGGAGGATTAGTTCACTCGGCAGCAGGATGCTCGGAGTCACCTCCTGCACCCCGTGCGGGGAATCTTAAACACCCTTGCCTCTCGGGAGGGGTGCTGGCTGGGGGGGAGGGCACCAGGCTGGACTGAACTAGGAAAGACAGGCAGGCTGCAGAGCAGAGGCCTGTGGCTCCGGGCCTGAGACACGCTCTCAGCGGGAGGCCAGGCTCCTCTGTGGCACGAGCCTCAGCCCGGTGGCCCAGGGCCCCCGCTCCGTCCAGCCCGCCACATCGTGGAGTCCAGGCTGGCCCGGGTTCCCGGCGGGGGGATGGGGGGGGAAGCCACTTCACCTCCAGGAGCCATGCTGCACTTGGTGATACCAGAGTGCTTCGGGCCCCAGACAGACCTGGCCTCCAAGGTTCAACTGCAGACGTTGGGCTCGCCAATTCTGATCCCGATTCAGGTGTCTGCTGGGCCACAGGAAGGACACAGACCTGAAGCACTAAAGGCTTCACCATTGAAACTTCAGTGGTGTCCCTACTGCATGCCACACCGTGCTGGACGCATACTAACGCGACTCGTGCCCTCAAATTGCTCACAGACCGAGCGGGAGAGGTGAGGGGCAGGCGGCTCCAACAGCAGGCCGGCGCTTAAAGGTGGACGGGAATGACTGATTCTGCTTGGCCAAGTGCTGGGAAAACACCCAGGGGGCCTTTACGGCAGAAACCGCTCTCTTTGCTTTCTTCTTCCTTCCGCATCGGCTGTTGCATCAAGCCAGAAGGGTCACATGGGGCGCCCGGGGGCTTCAGCTGGCTGAGCACCTGACTCTTGACTTCCCCTTGGGTCATGATCTCAGGGTCATAAGATCAGGCCGTGCATGTTAGGCTCCATCCTGAGCGCGGCGCCTGCTTGGGGTTCTCTCGCTCCCTCTCCTTCTGCACACCGTACCCTCCCCTTGAAACAAAACCCAAACCCCAGAGGGTCAGAGATCTCTGGGGGCACACGGCGTTACAGTGACCCAGTAGTTCCAACACTGTGATTCGCTCTGGGCCCATGTCAAGAACCTGAGACAGACTGAATGAGAATGTCCCACGGTGCCTGGGAACCTGCATTTAGACAAGTGTCACAAGTGATTCTGCTAATTAGTTAACTTTGAGATATGCTAAAGTAGACACTCTCTCCCATTAGAGAGGTGGCTGGTTGGTCCCAACACCGGGGTATATGATCACCTGTCACCTGCATAGCACCAGGACCTGAGCTCAGATGCACTTGTTTGCTAAGGAGGCTGCGTAGGGCATTTCACACAGCAGGGGAGGAGCTAAGAAACAGTGCTGGGACCCACGACACAGCATTCTGTGCCGGGAGAGGTCTCCTGTAGCACCCAGGGAGCAGATCCAGAAACGGGGGAAGAGCTGGGGTGTTTGGCAAATTCCCATTGCTCCGCTGCGCCTGGCTAGCTATAGTCCTGTAAACCCCACCTGCTCCAGGCTGCGGCTGGCCTCATTCCTGGAAGGTCACGTCTTCCTGCTTGGAGGCTAACAAAATGCCAAACCAACTGGTGGTTTGCTCGTACTCTAAATACAGATGGCGGTATTTAGGAGGGAACAAAGCCTTGCCACAGAAAGTTGCCAAACTCTTGTTTCCAGAGACAACACTATAAGAAAGCCAGGGAGCAGGAAAAAAAAATGTAACTTTAGGGCATAATAGCTCTCCTGAAAGAGCACCAGATGCCTTTTCAATCCTGGGGTGATGCCCTTTATAAAATCCCTCTCTTGTCGAGCAGGAAGCTGCTGTTGCTTGCTAGCACATGGCCCTGGCTCACCAGCCGTCTTATATTCAACATGAGGAAAGAAATGTGTTTCTACAAAGTGTACGTCCTGCCACATCGAAGCGGAGAGGTCTTCCCTGGTTTCCCGAGGCAGACGTCCTGTTTCCCGAGACAGTTCGGCTCTCAAGCTGTGGGTGGGCTGGCCCCGAGCCCACAGCCACCCCCCATCCTGTGTGTCCCTTGAGGGCAGAGCCTTTTGACACCAGGCCTTCCTCTGATTCCACAGGGCTCTCTGGGGCACGCAGGGAAGGACTGCAGCTTGTACGTCTATTTGGCAGGTGAGGCAAAAGACTCTGAGGGGTTAAGGAGTTTTGTGCTAATGCTGTAAGTGGTCCATTTGAGACCCACCCAGGTATCTGGGTTCCAGAACCTCCCCTCCTGACACTCCTAAACCGGATCAGGCCAGTTGCACCACCCCAGGTGCATGTCTACCTCCGAGACTCTGCAAATGTTTCCCCCTCTGGATGGCTTTCCTTTCCTTCAACTTCCATACTCTTGAAAATGTAGCTTGAAACTCCTCCAAGAAACCATTTTCAAAGACTCTCAATCCTCTCTGAACTTGAATGACACTAGTTAGGGCTTAATTACGTTCCATCATATTGTTTGTTAATTATCTAATGTGTGCCATTTCTCTCAGCACATCTAGTTTATAAATTTCATGACAGTGAGTACTCAAGATCCTTTGATTATAGCCAGCACAATCCTAAGCACAGAATTTAAAACTTTTTTTGCTGAAAATCTGCATGGAGAAAGCTAGTGGCATTTATCTTCCTACGGGAATTAACTACAATGACCCCATTTAGCATATCTCAATGTGTTTGGTTTTTCCCCATCTTATTAGCTTCCCAACAGAAGCTATCTGGCTCAGAAAAAGCATCCAGCTGTTCAGAGCAGCTGGAAGCCAAGTAAGGGTTATTTTGGGATGAGTTATTTCTTGCTTCTTAAGCCCTTTCAAATAATATTGTCTGAGATGATGCTGCTTGATGGAGAGGAGTCCCCTCACTCCCACAAAACTGAGATACAAAACTGAGAGAAATTGCTCCCGAGAAAGACCAAGGACAGGCTAAGAAGAACAGGAAGCAAGATCACTCAGCTTTGGTGGCCAGATGTTTTAGGAGGTCTTATTTTGTCCTCATCACTGCTTCTGTGTAACATCTGTTCCTAGGAGCAGAGAGGGACAGCTGATGGCTTCAGAGACTGCAATGCATCCAAACTCAGTTTCATGCATCCCTTTATGCATGTAGGGGTCTACTTATTCCTTCCTTTTATTCCTTACTCTCTCTCTGTCTCTAAGGATGTCACACTCTCAATGGAGATGTAGGAAAGAAACATGCATATAAAGAAATTAGGTAATTGCAGTTTGATAAGTGTTTGGGGAGAGGGAATTGTAGGAGGGAGTCTGTGGGTGGGGGTGGGATTTATTTTAGACAGGGTAGTCTGGGTGGTCACTGAAGGCCCTGAAGAGATTCAACTGAGGCATGCAAGGGAAAAGCCCGCCAGCCAAAGGTGGTGGTGGTGGTGGGACAGATGGCAGCTAAAGTTGCAGGAGGTACCCAAGAGAGGCAGTGAAGAGCCATTTCAGCAGGCCAGAGGGAAGTGGGGGTAAAGAGGAGCAAAGGATGGATTCAGGAGCTATAGTTGGGTTGCATGTTGAAGGTCAAGTAGCCAGGCCTGTGGTGGATTAGATCCAGGGACTATGGGGAAGGGAGGGACTGAGGATAAATCTCAGCTTCCTAATTTGATTGAAGAATACTAAGCAATAGGTCAGGAGTGTGTGCACGTGTGTGTATGTGTGAAGGGGGCTGGCGGTGGTGTAAATCAAGAGATCTAGTCTGGATATATTGATATCAGGCAAACAATAATGGCTACCTGTTATTTATTCAGCCACTGCTCGTTGCACACCTATTACGTGTCAGACAAAACTCTCCCTCCCAGAACACAGTTTGGAAGACAATAATGAATAAATAAAATACACAGTATGCTAGAAAGGGAGCAGTCCCTAGGAGAAAATAGGAAAGGGAAAATCAAAGAGGGCTGAAGTTTTAGATAGGATGTCTAGAGAAATTACTTATTACTTACCGATGATGAAATTTAGGAAAGACTTCAAGGAACTGAGGAGGTTTTGGAGGAAAGCCTTCCAGGCTGGGGGAACAGTAAGTGCACAGGTCTGAAGGCAGGAGAATGACCCAGGAGCATTAAAGTGGTCAATGCGACCAGAGCAGAGTGAGCAGGGCTGACAACTGATGTGGGGGGAGGGCAGACCATGTGGGCCTGGCAGGTCAGAGCAAGGCCTTGTTCTCTTGGACTGAGCTGGAGCTCGATGGAGGGTTTCAGCAGGGAACTAAAATGATCTGGCCTCTTTATTTTTATTAATTAATTAATTAATTAATTAATTAATTAATTTTGATCTGGCCTCTTTAATGTGGCTCTGGTAGCTGTACTGAGGACAGACTGTGGAGTGACAAGGGCAGAGCAGGAAGTAGGACCAGTAGGTCTTGCCATAGTCATGGGGCCTGCAGTAGCTTGGTGCCATGGGAGTCCAGAGCAGACAGATCCTCTGTGCATGCAAAGGGATGGTGACTATATTTACTAAAGGGTTGGATGTGGGATGAGGAAGAGGGAGACATCAAGGGTGATTCCAGCGTTTTTAGCCTTGCTAAAGCGTTTTAGCCTTTCAACTGAAAGGAGGAAGTTGCTTTAACTGATACTGAGAAGAAAGTGGGAAGAGCAGTTTGAACATGAGAGCATGGTTTTAAGCATGTTAGGTGTTAGAAATCTGTTAGACACCCTATGGGACTGTTTACCAGGCAGTGTGATAAATGAGTTGAGTTTGGAGCAAAGTGTGGGGCTAGAGATACAGATTTTGAGTCCTTAGCACAGAGATGAGATTGAAAGCCAGAGCCTGGATGATCAACCTCAGGCAGTGGGAGTGGCTAGAGAAGATGGCTCAGGCCTGAGCCCGGGGCGCTCTAGAGTTTCGAGGTGAAGTAAGGTGGAACCAAAGGCAAAAACCAACAAGAGATGGTCAGAATGTCGTTGGAGGCCAGGTGGGAGTGGGATCCACGGACCCAGGCTAAGAAAGCTGTTTAAGGAGGACAGAGTGGTCAACAGTGGAAAATACTAATGATAATCAAGAAAATGAATACTGAAGGTTGCCGCTGGCTTTAGCAACAGATGGCCCCGGTAGCCTTAATAAGGGTTGTTGGGAAGGTAGAGGAGGCCATGGACGTAGAATGATCTCAAGACAGAACAGGAGGAGATGCACATTTGACAATAGGTGCAGACAAGCTTTTCAAGGAACTTTGCTCTGGGAAAGAGGAATGGGGAATAGCCAGAGGAGGAAGCATGGTTGAGAGATTTTTTTTAAATAGGAAAAACAACTGTGTGTTTGTGTGTTGATGGAAAAAAATCCAGTAGAGTGAGAAAAATTGATGCTGCAGGAGAAAGAGGGGGAAATTGCTAGAGCACCATCCTTGAATAAATGAGGACGAATGGGATCACACAGGCAGGGGAAGGCTGGCCTTAGAGAGGAGCATAGTCACTAATAGTAACAGGGGAGAAGGGAATGTTACCGGCATAAATGCTAGAAGGTGGATAGATGGGTGGTGGGAGCCTGTGGTTGTTCTTTTCATATTTCATATTTCAATTTTCTTAATCATGGAGAAACAAGGTCATCGCTAAGAGTGAGGAGTGGTGAGGTGCTGTCCACCACTGAAGACGAGAATGCATGACAAAGCCACCAAGCAGAACCGGAGAGGTACAGTGGACCACAGCTATGAATGCTGGTCCAGGGTCACAGGCCCCCTCGGATTTGGGCAAATGGAGTTGCAATTTAGGAAGTGGTGATCAGAATGCAGGGCTTCTGAAATTAGGCAGGCGGCTGGCGAGACTGTAGTTCTTGGTAATGACGAGATCAAGGGAGATTGGGTGAGTTGGGAAAGAGGAAAAGCTGTATGGAGCAGTGGAGGTTGGAGCATTTGAAGCATGGTTATTTATTAAATCACTGAAGTGAAGAAAAGAAGAACATAAGAAAAAGGGATTATCAGGAGCTAAATTCTTCAGGGTAAAAGAGGCATGAGATAGTCGTAGCACAGAGGGGCAGCAGGTGCTTTGTCAGGTGACATGAGATCCCATGCGAGCAGGGCACAGGGGACATGGGGAGATGGCCCTTAGGAGCAGGCACATGCGTCCCGGGAGGGCCAGATGCTAAAGAGGACAGAAGAGGAAGCCGCGTCTCCTGGGAAGAGCTGGGTTTTAATTTAGAGGCACAGGGTGGAGAAGGTGAGGACACGATTGGCCTTGACTTCTGGAGGGTGAGAGAGATGAGGCTGGAAAAGGCTTTGTGCAGAGCCTGCAGGTGTCAGAGTCTGGGGTTTGGTGGCTGCTGGTGGTACCTGGATATGAACAAGGAGAAATGTGGACAAAAGCACCTAATATTTAGTGGGAATATCCCATGTGCCAGACATGGTTCTCATCTCATGCAGTGACTCGCCTGATTCTCTCAACAACTTCAGGAAGTAGGCACCATTGTCTTCGTTTAATGGGAGAAGACCATGAAGCACCAGAGAGGCTAAAAACTCACCAAGGTCATGCCGCTTTTTGAGTACAGAGCTAGAATTGGAACCCAGGATCCATGGTATCCACGACGACTTCATTCTGTTTTTAGGCTCCTGTTTGCACTGCCCCTTGTCCGTGAGGTGGTCTTGGAAACCCTGGGTAATTTTTCTGAGGTTAACTTTTCACATCTGCACAACAGGGGTGATAATTCCAGCATTAGCGATGCTGCACCCGGCAGTGTAGTAAGGGACCCAGAAAATTAGTAGGGAAAGTTAGACATCAATGCTATTTTAATAAAGGTACCATACGCTATGGAAGCAAAGAAAGAGAAATATAAATGCTTGGTGATTCCAGCAGGCGAGGACTTTCCATTCATGAAAAGTGGCTGGAAATGAAGGGATGGGAGGGGAGCAGAGGCCCCGATCCTGTCTGTGCAAGCGCTGGCCAGACTGCTGACTCTGTTTTCTGCAAAAGAGGAGTCACTCAAGGCTTACCTTGCTGAGGACGCCGATCTCTCCAAATACATGCGTGTTGCCTTTCCTTTGTCTCCCTGTCTCTCTTTTGATTTCTTTCTTCCTTTTTTTTGGTTCTTTTTCTTTTTAGCAGTCTTCTAAAGAGTAGCAACGGAGAGAGCAGATAGTGGAGGAATTGAGTGGAAACTGCCTTCTCGGTAATGATATGCTCTGGAGACTGAGATAACATGAATGAAGGTGCTTAGCAAACTGTGACCGGAGGTGTTCTTGCTAAAGGGATGCGGTGGGTAGACGGGCATTGACATCGGAAGAAACGTGTGCCAGATGTGGACCAGGTATCTTTGGAAGAGTCCGTCGTGGCCTGGAGATGGATAATTGTAGGAAGGCAGCAGTTCCTTTCAGAGAGAATGGAAGACAGAGAGATGGATTTTTTCGGGGTTCCTGCTCTAGCATTGAGCACCGGGTTTGTGCTGGGCTCACAGGTGCCTGCTTGCACCGCAGTCGGGGGGTGGGGGGAGGTCCATCTGTTGGAGCACAACGAAGTGCCCTTGTCAGGTGGCTGCTCCTCTCCTTATATGGCGGGGGGGGGGGCGGGCGGTAAGGCTCACATTGTCAGCTTTGTACAACACAGGCTTCACGGGTTGACACCGCCCTTTAAACCGGTGGTGTTGAAGTGACCCTGCCCCAAAATAGTAGAGTCAAAACACCCTCATTCACACGGAACATGAATCGGCCTCAGAGATCTCTAGCCCAGTGTAAATCAGGACTCATGAGAACAAACTCTCCTTGGAGCAATAGTGTCTGAGGACATTGATCAGTGACCCTATGGCAGGGCACTTGGGGCTTGGAAAGCAGCCAGACCCTGGAGAAGGGAACTTAGAGACATGAAAAGTCTGGTCTTGCTTACTGCAGACGCCAATTCTCCTACACCACATTCCAAGACGTTCTCTGAGCCAATACCTCCTGGGGGGGGAGGTTGGTGGTACTTCGTTGTTCCCTGTGCACTGAACAACAGGAAGAGACAGTGATTTCAGCAGGAAGGATCTGACGTAGACCCATTCCTCTTGTTTCTCCCCTGCCGCTTGTAAGGGTGGCTGTAAGGGATCCATGTCCAGCAGGCTAAGCTCATCTCCACCTTCCTTAACCGTGTAGCTGGGGCACCAGACAGGCGGGAGGAGTGAAAGCAAGGACAAGAGGACAAGAGGGTTTGGGCTGAGTTAACCTCGACATAACACTCGCCCAGAGCCAAGAATGGCTAGATTTTTCTGAAGGTCTTGCTTTTCCAACAGGCCTGTTTGCTAAGCTGGGGGCATTTCAAGCTCCTGTCTCTTTTTTCCTCCTTGGAGCTCCAGCAGGTTTTCTCTCCCTCTGCATACAACATGCATACTAATTGGAACCTCTCCCTGAGAAGAAGCCTTCTTTCTGACAGATTCTTTAAGAATAGACGTAGGTTTTGAAAAACCCAAGATGGCATTGCCTGTAATTATAAAGTAATTGGTGTAATTGAGAGCTCAGGGTCTTATGCAAATCACTCTCCTGTTTTTAACTTTACATCAAGGCTATTTTTATTTTTGAACGCAAAAAAAAAAAAAAAAAAACCCCAACATGTGCCTTTGGGTATGACACTTGTGCATTTCGGCCTAGGGCCCTATGTGTGCAAAAATGCTAGAGTAGCTTTGGAGGAGGAACTGTCCTTGGATTGAAGATGAAGCCACTTCTGGTCATCATGCATCTTGCAGAAAGTCTCCAGAGTTCTCTCAGCCTTTGTTTTTTTCTTCCTGTAGAACAGGGAATATAAGGGCAAGCTCCCCTTGTCGCGAGAATTAAAGAATATAAATGCACGAGCCTTGTAAAGCATGGGAGGCTGTCATGATGTTGTTTCCCTTTCCTCTTTGTTATTCCTTTCCTCTTCTCTTGCAGGTGGATTGTGGTGCAGTGGGAAGGGCAATGCTTTGGAGAAGAAGGCTAGAGGGCATGTCTCAGCTCCTGTTTATATACTGGCTAAGTGACCCTCTTTTTTCTCTTGTATACAAAGGAGATTAGGTGGGGTCAGAGGGTCGAATGATATGATCAGTGGGAAAGCACTTCGAGAAATTCTCCGGGGTCATCAAGCTACTTTTAACCAGTGGCCCAACCCTCTGTACTTTGTTTTCACTGAGGTCTCGTGAGTACTGGCAGTGGCTGCTATGACTTCTGTTGAGGGGAAGGCTTTTAATATGAGACCTAACCAGCACTCTGGGTAGTGGTGATTCAGGTTTCGTGTGGCTGCTGTAACAAAGAACCACAAACTTGGTGGCCTAAAACCACGGAGATTTATTCTCTCCCAGTTCCATCCAGCAGCACCATGCTCCTTCGGAGTACGCGCGAGAGGATCACTCCACTGACTGCCCCCACCTTTACCTGGCCGTCTCCTCCTTGTAGCTCCAAGTGTATCTCCATGTGTGTCCATGCAATCTGCCCATGTGTCTCTTCCAAGGACACTTGTGATGGCATGTATGCTCAAGCAGATGATTAAGGGGATCCTCACCCAAGATCTGTAACTTAATTACGTCTGCAAAGAGCCTTTTTCCAAATAACAAAAAAATCTACAAGTTTCCGGGATTAAGACTCGGTATCATCTGTGGGGCCATCTTTCAGCTGACCATAGGAGGGAAGCCTCCCTGGGGCTTCCCAGGTTGGAATAATATCCTACTACTTTGCAGCTATGTGATCTTGGGCCAATTATTTCATCTCCCTGCATCTCAGTTTCCTCTTCTGTAAACTTGGGGATGGGAGGGGGCGTGGAATAATAGCATCTACCTCAAGGGGTAGTTGTGAGGGTTAAGTAAATTAATATACAGAAAACACTTAGATGAGTCCTTGGCTCATAGTAAGCTCCCTCAAAATATTTGTTATTATTTTTTTTTGTTTTATTTATTTATGATAGGCACACAGTGAGAGAGAGAGAGAGGCAGAGACACAGGCAGAGGGAGAAGCAGGCTCCATGCACCGGGAACCCGACGTGGGATTTGATCCCGGGTCTCCAGGATCGCGCCCTGGGCCAAAGGCAGGCGCTAAACCGCTGCGCCACCCAGGGATCCCAAAATATTTGTTATTTTTATCTCTGGTTTTTCTTCAATACCTGGTTCTAGACTTGCCATCATAATTTCCTCCACACTCTTCCAGAACTTGATTATATTTGGCCCAGAAAAACATTGCATGAATTATTTTTAATTTGCTCAAAAATTACTTTTTCATGTTTAAAAATATTTAACAATTTTATGATTTGTTCTGCTTTTGCTTTTACCATAATTTCATGATTTTATAGAATTTCACCATATCCCCTCTTAACATATACTTTTTCATGTTTTTGTTTGAAGAAATATTTCTACCTGTACAAAAGAAGGAAATTATTGACCAAAAAAGAAGTTGGGCTTCTTCCTTACACCATATACAAAATTAACAAAAACTGGATCAAAGACCTATATGTAAGAGCTAAGCTTATAAAATTCTTAGAGGAAAATATAGGGGGAAAGCTTCATGATATAAGGTTTGGCAATGATTTCTTGATTATGGTACTAACAGTATAAGCAACAACAACAAAAAAATAGCCAAGTTGGATCTCACCAAAGTTAAAAAGGCTTTTGTGCATCAAATGAACCATCAAAAGGGTGAAAAGGCAACCCACAGGAAGGGAGAAAATATTTGCTAATCATATATATAACAAGGGATTAATATCCAGGATATCTAAAGAACTCCAACACAATAGAAAACTAAACAACTCAGTTAAAATATAGGCAGAGGAATTGAACAGACTTTCCTCTAAAGAATATATATAAATGGCCAAAAATGTAATCAACTCTGCTCAGCATCACTAGTCATTAGGGAAATGGAAATTAAAACCACGGTGAGATATCACTTTATACCTTTATGGATGTCTATTATCAAGAAAAACAGAAAATAGCAGAGTGTTGGCCACGATGTGGAGAAATTGGAGCCCTCGTGTATTGCTAGTGAGAATGTCAGGTAGAGCAGCCACTATGGAAAACAGCATAGTAGATCCTCAAAAAGTTAAATACAGGATTATCATATGGCCTAGCAATTCCACTCCTAGGCATACCCCCAAAAGGACTGAAAGCAGATATTTGTACAACGATGTACAGAGCAGCATTGTTTGCAAGAGCCAATAGATGGCCCATTCACCGCGAGTGGACAAAATGTGGCACGTGCATACCACGGAGTGTTGTCTAGCCTTAACAGGGAATGAAGTATTGATGTCGCTAAGCATGGATGGACCTTGCAAATGTCATAAATCAGCCAGACAGGAAAGGGTATCACAGCATAGCACATGTCACAAACCTTGCGGGAACTCTCCAGCCCGCACCCCTGGTCCTCGGGGCAAGGAAATAAAAGCCTTGCAAGTGCTTGGTTGGGAAGGAATAATGACCCAACTGTTAGTCATCAGGAGGAAATTGTAGGGCTGCTAACAGGGCTGCTGATATATAGGAGTTGAAGTGGAGGTGGAATGTTGTGTATTCCTACAGCAGGGAAATGCCGGTGAGGATCCCGAAGAGCCAAGAGCTCTTGGGCACTTGCAAAAACAATTAAGACATAATTGATAAATTTTTTTATAGGTACTGGGCATGGTACTAAGGCAAAGATAAATTCCTTCAAGGAGCTTACAGGCTTGTTGGGGAGATGAGGCATAAATACCTCAATAAAGGAAACAGTATTTCAGGACAACAATAGTCGAGCTATCACAGGCAGGTTATGATTAACTGTCAGAGTAATTGAAGAGACACTAATTGCTCACGGAGCCCACGGCAGGGCTTGATCACGAGGTTGGTGGCGGATAGGAGAGATTGTTGCCTGGTAGTGTGGAGGGGCTGGGCCCTGGGCTTTTACTCCAGTGTCGCCAGTTCTTGTTGACTCAGGACCAGTTTCCCAACCTCCTTAGGCCTCTGTTTTCTCACCTGTAAGACGGGGTAATGTTATTTCCCTTGCACGGTTGTTGTGAAGGTGACATGAGGTAATGTGTCTACAGCGCTCAGTGTAGCACCAAGCATGTTTAGTACTCACTGGGGATAGGTCTTGAACGCGGAAGAAGGAGAAGATGGGAAAGAAGATTCTGGGAATGAACAACAGTGAGGTGGGTGGCTGGTGTGTTTGGGAGCAAAAGTGGTGAATGTGGCTGTAGTGAAAAATGCTTCTTAGTTTTCTTTTCCTGCAGAGAAAAAGTTAGACTTCCGGTGTGCCAGCTACAGGGCTCAGGAGAAAAATGTGGGTTTGTGGGGTCTTGAAAAGACTGGCTCTGAAGCAGGAGGAAAGCCCGGGCTGTGGGCACAGTCTTGCTGCCTTTGCTGGGTCCTGTCTCCCTTTGGCCAATGCTCTCTGGGTCACTTGGTACCATAAACCCAACCGTTTAGCCTTGAGGCCAGTGTACGCACTGACCATAGGAGTTGGCAACCCACCCTGGTGTGTTGTGCACCATCCTTGCAGAGAACTTTTCAATCATTTATTAGCTCATCAGAAATTTAATGAGAAGTGGGTAATATAATTTCTGCCTCATAGAATGAGATGGGGTTGTTTGCAGAATATTTATGGTCTTTAAATGGTGCAATATAAGCAATAATGTTACTTTGCAATAATGAACTTTGAATAATATTCAGTAAGTATCAGGGGTTTACCTTGTGGGGAAATGGCAAATGGCTGAAACAGTGTTAAAAGGAGGAAAAATGAACCAATATTATTCCATGTTTCTTGGGTAGTGACTTTTACCAATATTTCCCCGAAACTGTGGGTGTATGTTGTGATTCTCTGAAATTATCTTATTTTTCTAACTCAGATCTGTTTAGGTAATTAATTAATCTGTGTAGTAAATGTCATAGCTGAATGCTAGTCTTATTTCAGTTTTCTCAACGAAAATAGATTTACCTGCTCAGTGAACAAGGTAAACCGAGAACTTGATTACCATTTTTCAGAATGTTTTTCTTAATGTCCCTTTTGAGATGCAGCTCTATCTGTAATGGCACAAATAGGGTCTTAGAGAGGGGTCAGAGGACCCTCCTCATCTCCTGGCTCAGACAAGACAGAGACAACCATGGTGCTGCATGGGAATTGATGGTGGCACCTTTCCAATCCCTACCCTATGCCCCATTCTGTTTCTTTCTTCCTGTCTCTTGTTCTGGACTTCACTAGCCTCCTTTCCAAACTTCCATTTTCTATCTTCCTGCTGTATGTCCTCAGCCTTTCAGTGGTGGCTGTGGACATACTGTGCCATGCATAGTGGAGGCGCTCACCTGAGGCCTGGTGTCTATGTGTTCTCAGGCCTCCTCTCCTCTTTCCCTTGCGCCCCTAGGTTCTCTGCTGCAGGTGGCACTGACCGTAGTCAAAGGAGTTCTCTCCAAAGCCTCATTCATTCATCATTCAACAGCTATTCATTGAGTACCTACTGTATGTCAGACACACACCTGCTATGTTTAAGGAGACATTGAACCAAACAGAGCTCCTGTCCTCATAGAGCTCACCTTGTAGTGAGGAAGCAGGGAAAAGTACAGAACAGGTGCATGTATGGACTTGTAGGTGGTGATGATGGCTTTCAGAAATGCTAAAATACCAAGAGCAGTAAGGCGGGCAGAAAAGGCCGTTCTGCTAGGACTGACATATCTGAATGATCTTCCCCCAAATGAGGGGGAACAGAACCTACAGAGGCCTGGGGCAAGAGGCTCCAGGGTGTGTTTGGGGAGCCGAGCATAGTCCCACAGTTTGGACTGGGGTGCATGAGGAAGAGAATACTAGATGACCGGCCTGGCAGGCTCCGGGTCTGTAGTTTCTCTGGCAAATTGTTGAGCTGAAAAATACTTCATCTTTCTTTTGATAGAGTCACTTCAAGTGATGCCTTTCCATCTGCATTTCAATATTTTGGGGGGACAGCTGGAAGGCGGAATATAAAGTAGACATCTGTTGCTTTTGCCACCTACCACCCATTTCTTGTTCTTTGACAACCGTGCCCTGCTTTTCTTCCGTGGAACAACCTTATCCTTGGACTGGCCTGTGCGCTCAGCCGGGGTGCCGTTCCCCACCGACGGGTGGAGGGTTCGCCCTCAGGCTGCCCCAATTCACGTGTTGCAGTCCCCCGTGGCCATTAGAGCCCAGGGCCTGATCTGAGCCGATGAGAAACTTTTGCCGGTAACACCGGAGAAGAGGCCTGCTTCTTACTAATTAAAGGCTATGCTAGCACACGACAGGCGATGGCTGCAGCCACGATGCACCCATCTGGGAGTCTGTCTGAAAGTGGAGCCCTGGGAGTCTGGGAACCCCGGGAGTCTGTCTGGAAGTATAGGAAGTACAGCTGGGGGAGACGAAATCTGAGTCCTGGTGACATCACTGGAGGCCCTATGTCAAACCAGACTTGAAACCAGTAAAATACTTTGGGTTTTCTGTGAGCCATTCGGTTTCATTACTAGTTAAGCCAGCTCGAGTGGGGTTTGAAAAATATTTTTGTTGTTACTTGCAGCAAAAGCAGCTCTACCCACTTGACGTAGGGGATATGAGACGGTGTAGTGAGGCAGCTGAGGCCTCAGACTCTGAATTCGAAACTAGTTCCTTGGCCCTACCCCCCCGCTGGGTGTAAATGTCCCCACCTGTAAAGTGTAAGGCTCGCCTCCACCTTCGGGTGGCTGTGAGAATGGGCGGAACAGGTAATCTGAAGCGCACACTAAGGGCTATCGGAGCATCTGGGGCTGTTACTGTTTCTCCCACTTTGTCAAATAAGGTTTCTGGAGCCAGACGGTCCTGACTGCCCCCAGCTACACAGAAAGGGCTGGAGCTGAAATCCAAGGCCGGGATTCTCGGGGGGGGGGGGGGCGGCTGTCAGCAGCTCTCCACCCGGGGCCCAGGCCTGAAGCCCAGCGTGCCCTGGTGCTCTGCCGACCCTGCACAAGGACCGCAAATTCAGGGAGAATGAAGGCTGCTATTTGAATACGTTTATTCTCCTCCAGTTCTAGTACAAGGTTCTTCACCCAGTGGGTGATTAATCAGTGGTGTTGACTAACCTTCCCTGACACTACTCAGCCTCCCAGGGAGGAAAGGCATTTTCTGAAGAGGGTTTATTTGGGGAAGCAGTGATCCACAGAGATGCAAGCCCGCTCCTGGGGCCAGGCTCTCACGGTTGGCCTGGCGGCGCCTCTGCCCTGCGGGGTGGCCGAGTGGCAGGCCGGGGCTTGGAGCTGCCCTTCTGCCCAGCTTCCCAGGGCATCTGCCTCAGCAACTTGCTCTTGGTCTCATGATAAATTCATTACCAGAAAATGAAGCTGGAGTTTCCTAGTGACATAAAATATTGATGAGAGAAATAAGGACTAAGATAAATTATCGGGTGCTACTTGCAGGGCCTGCTGCGTTCTGTTCTGCTAACTCTGCATACATTTGTTCTTCTTCCTTTTTGATTTGTTCGGGTGGGGTCTGGTCCTCTTAATAGGAAGCATGTTGGAACACTAGTCAAGTGCTCCAACCCCAGCGTCACACCAGAGTGGGAAAAATAGACATGTCTCCTGGTTACTGTCAAAACTATGAAACCCAATCCTGCCACTTAACAACCTTCTTGGCAGGTTCTTGGCACCCTCAGGATAGCGTGCAAAAACACATCGCTCCCCTGCTCAGAAACTGCTAATGGCTTCCAATTGCTGTAGAATAAAATCTAAGCTCCTTACGATGCCACTCAAGGCTTTCCTCAATGCCGTGCTCGCCGGCCTTTTCAGTCTAATCCTATGTTACCCAGAACTCCGGCGCCTCAGAACATCCAGATTCCTGGCTTCTCCAAACGGCACCAGCCTCCAAGGCTGCTGTGCTAAATTTCTTGCCCTGAAAGGCCCTTCCCCAGCTACTTGGCATATTGAAATCCTACAGCTCGGGTGAATGCCACTTGATTCACAAAAAGTCTTCTTTGAACTTCTCCTACACAGAATTAATTCTTGCGGAGATAAGACAAAAGAACTTCGACCGGTGTCAGGGAGACCAGTGTCGGTGAGAACATAGAGACATGAGTATCCTATAGGTTTCAGAATACTTAACCGGGCTCACAAGCCAGCAATTCCCACACCTAAGAATTCATACTAAGGAAACAGTCAGGAAGGGAGGTGTAACTTTTTTTTTTTTAAATATAAAGCTATTCAAGTAGTGTTCTTTAAAATTGTGAAAAATTGGATGGAATCTAAAGGCCCACAAATAGGGAATTTGTTAGATAAATTGAGATACATCTATATGATAGAATGATATTCATGTACTTAAAAATCATGGTGTAGACAAGTAGCTGATGGTTTAGAAAAATGTTCGTGATGTTTCCGTGAGTGAAAGAAATAGAATGCAAAATTATGTGAAGTTTGTGAGTGGGTAGGGAGAGAGAGAGAGAGGAAAAAAAAAGAGAGAGACATGGAGAGAGAGAGAGAAACTGAGAGAAGGAGAGAGATTGGTTAAGAGATTTGAGCCTAGAGGTAAGTGTTGGAAGGATTTGTGCCAAAATGTTGGGTTTTGAGACTGTAGCCTATGTCTACACTATTTCTCTTGTACAATCCCAGTCAACAGGATCCTACTGATGTAAATAAGCTTCCTCCCGTCTTGTTCATTGTAGACCTGGCTTTCCTGGCTTTGGCCTCGCGGTAGATGAACGGATCACTGGATAATCCTTCTTATATTTTAGCTCGGGAAATCTGTCCCCAGGCTTCTGCTCTTCAGTTACATTCACTCACTTGCTCTGATATTTCTCCCAAGGGCCTTCTTTTTCCTCTTGTGTTATGTCCATAGCTTTCCTCCCAACCTTTTCAAGTCCCGGGCTTAGGTGGTATTTCTTCTCACGCGGCGTGTAGTTTTAATGAAGGTCTGACCAACGCTGGGTTCTACAGTGTTATTTTCATATATTTTTACCTCTAACCACATGAGCTCACCCTTACTATTTTTAATGCCTATACGGGTGAGGTAGGAAAGCTTTTGGAGCCCAGGTTTCCAGCCATCGTCTCTGAAGCATACACATCCGAGATGCTTTCAGACGTTGTGTTAGGCGGCGTTCTCCAGGGAAACGGAACCGACGGGATGTGTAGATGTACATATATACAAAAGAGCTTTATTATAAGGAATTAGTCACACAATTAAAAGTCCCAAGATCTGCAGTCAGCAAGCAGGAGCCTCAAGAAAGGGGTGAAGTGTCAGTTTGAGTCCAAAGGCAGGAGAAGACAGATGTCCCAGCACCGCAGTCAGGCAGGAGGGCTCCCCTCTTACTCAGGCTTTGTGTTTCACTCAGGTCTTCAGTTGACGGGATGAGGCCCGTTCGCACTAAGGAGGGCGATCTGCTTTGCTCAGAAAACAACTCGGATTTTCACCTCATCCACAACACTCTCACACACACAACCAGACTCATGTTTGACCAAATGTCTGCGTGATAGATGCTCTTCCAGCCACAGGTCATGGACACTCACCAACGTCACCCATTTTTTTTTTCCTTGGTGTTCCTAATCCTCGGTGTGTCCGGACGAGGCAAGAATCATCCCTGGACAAGAACAGCTATTTTATAAAAACTAGAATCGTGGGTTGTGAAAGGTGTGACGACGAGGAGGGTGAGGTCTACAGAAACAGGGACTTGTCCCAAGCCACAAGTCTTTCAAGTGGCAGAGCCGGGACTAGACCCCGGGCCTGCATATCACACTGCCCTGTTGTTTGTTCTTAAGGAGGACGGGAGGGCAAGGAAAAAAATCTAGTCCCCATGGGTCTTGGAAAAGGAGCTCACTCTCATTGCACCCCCAGTAGCTTGTCCTGTCCCTGCTTCCCTCTCCCCTGTTCATTCCCTGTTTGTGGGGTGTGTTTGTGTTCTCTCCTGATTTCCTGGCTCCATCAATACTTTCTGACATTTTGACACGTCTCTCCCTGCAAGTGCAGCTGCGGTGTTGTGTCAAGTCGTATGGAACAAAAATAATTAATGTCTATGAAAGCGTTCAGAAAATGAGAAGCACGGCCTCATCCAAGTGCAAGGAATGCTTCTGCCCACCCCTTGTGAGGACCAGGGCCTGTGACGTTGCTCGGCTCCGGGTGCAGTCCAAGGAGGAGGATCTGGATACCAGGGGCTCTTTTCAAGTTTTCCAGTTTCTTCTATTTGGGGTTGTGCGGTGGGGTCGTGTGCTGTGTTCTAGATCCTTTTGTTTTATGATAACACTCTCTCCTTTTGAAATCTGTGTCCATCCCACCCCATCATTTCAAAGTTCAATAACTTCTGAGGCAGATCCTTGTTCACACTCCGACACTGTTTCTGCTCGGAGAGATCCCTACATGTACACACATGGAATGCACTAGAGACCGAGAAGACTGAACGTGGGGCTGGGAGCACAATCGCACCTGAAGCCCCTAATGTCCACTTGTACTAACAAGTCTAGGTAACTCGAGGTCAAGATCTTTGGCTTCCGTTACTTGAGAAAAGCATGCGTAGCCCAGATTATGCGTGCTGGGGCTCTTGCGGGTTTCTTTGTCGTTGTTGCATTTGAGCTCTTTGCAGAGATTCTATTTAGTATTTTTGCCGGGATTAGCTTTGCCCCAGAGTCTTACATAACGTACATGTTCCTCTGCCTCCTCCTCCCTGGTGCTTCACCTTCTCCTGAATTCTTTCAGTTAGAAGCTGATGGAGCCCAGACCTACAAGGGGGGCAGAGAGCTCCACGTGGGCCCCACACCCCACCTCAACTTAAGTGTCCGGTCGGAGGGGGGTGCTGGGGCTTAGCAGGGACATAGACACAGCAGGACAGAGCAGACCGAAGCAGGAGCAGGCAAACTGCAATCAAACCCCACTTCCCAGGTGCCTGGGGGCGCGGCGCCCTAGGTGAGAGCCTCGCAGGGCACTGTGGTGTTTCGACCGTCTGCCCACCTGCCTCGGGCTAGGGTTCTCCGCAAGGCAGGACTGTACCTCTCGTCCCAGCTGAAGCTCAAGGCCTGGGCCTCTAGGCAGACAGGGCTCCCCAACCTACCCCCACCCAGTGAAGGGACAGCTGTGTGACAGCTTCCGCAGCTCCGTGCCTGGCCCTTGGTGCTGGCGGCCAGGTTCCTTAGAACCGGGGAGGGAGTCTAGGACCATTCTGGAGGGTTGGAACTAGAGAACCTCATTTAAAACCTCTTAACACTGTTTCCAAAGCGGGAGAGCGTTGTGTGGAGTCTCAATCCCATGAAGCCACATGATTATTGTCCCAGTTTATAGAAAAGGTCAGTGACCCTGCCGCACAGGTAGGCAGCTCTCCTTTGGGCTTGGCCACACATGGGTATGTGGGGCTGCTGATTCTTGTACCCGGGTGGGCCGCCCCTGGGTCCACTGTCTCAGCTTCGCTAGGCCAAGGGTCGGTCAGCGTTTTCTGTAAAGGGCCAGACGGTAAATACTTCGCTCCGTGCAGACCTGTTGCAAGAGTCTGAGTAAGTCCTGGACTCCGCCTTTGTAGTGGGAAAGGGCTTGTGAACATACAGACCAGGGGGCTGGCAAGGCTGTGGGCTGCAGGGTCCTGGGCAGCAGGGTCCCGGGCAGCAGGGTCCCGGGCAGCAGGGCCCTGAGCGCGGCCTTCAGAACGAGGGACCGGAGCCGCGCTGTCTGCGGCTGCGCAGGTGATCCAGGCGGCAGGTCGGCCCCTGTGACGGGGGGACAGCAGCTGTCTGGCACAGCTGACCCATCACCCGGGGCCACCCCGTGATGTCCCCTCGTCCCTCCGGGCAGGCCCAGGGCTCCCAAGCTGGGGGAGCCGCAGGGCAGGCCTAGTGCCTGGCACCCCGACCGCGTCCACATGAGTAGAGACGTTCGCTGGCCGTCACATCTAGCTTCAGCTGCCTGGGCACAGAGCCTCCGCGTCGTGAGGCCGGTGCCACCTCCCAGGGCAGACGACGGAGACGGGGCGGCCGGGGACAGTGGCTGGCGTGGCCTCCCTGGACTCGCATCCCTCAGTTGCAGATGCTGCATAAATGCGGGGCCTGCGGGGCGGCTTTCTGGCTTTGCGGCTCTGTCCTGCGGGAGGGCCTTTCGTCCCCACGGAGGCAATGCCAGCGATGTGATGTTGGCGCGTCTGCTTTGCCGCCCTCCTGCGAGTCAGGCCACCTGCCTCTTAGGACTTCTGCTCTCGGGGACTGTCCCAAGTGCCATCGGCCCGCCGCGGGCCGGCTCTGTCCCTGCCTGGCTCGGTCCCGGGGCTCGGAGGCTCGAGTCCTTCGTGACAGCTGACGGAGGGCTGAGCGTGGGGCTCTGCAGACATGGGCGGGTGACAGGCCAAGCCAGCCTTGCCACTCCCGGGGCTCCAGTGTGGTCTGCACCCTACGTGCAGGTGGCCGGCCCTTCCCGCCTGAGGCTGCGGGTGTTGGAGAGGAGGGCCCGGGCACACGCTAAGACATGGCCCGGTTCTTCCCTGCTCAGCCGGCGGGAGAGCCACGCGTCCCTGGGATCATTGGCCTCGTGGCACAGCAGGGCTGCCCCTGCGCCCCCCGCCCCCGCCGCGCCGGCTGGGGGCTCCCACTGGTTGCCCGCACAGAGTCCTCGCAGGCAAGTGACCTGAGCCTTGGAGGCCTCGGTGTCCATGGTTTGGGTCGGAAATACCGATAGTGGGGACGTCTGGACAATCAGCAAGCACAGCCCGTGAGCTGTGGGGTCTGGGCCCACGTTCAGTCAGTCCGGGGTGCGGCCGGCAGCCCCCAGCCTCGGACATGACCATCCAGGGAGAGGCTAAGACCCTCGCGGCAGCGTGGCCACGGGCTCGGGGGCTCGAAGCCTTCCCTGGGCGCACCCGCCTTGGTGTCCCATGTTTCTAACTGCTATTGCGTTCACAGACTCTCCCGGTTTGGGGGTGGCTCGCCTGGTGACCCCCGGCGCCCAGCTCGGCCAACGGGGTCCTGGCCCGCGGCCCAAGGGCTGCAGGACCCAGGCGTGCTCTGTGGCCACCAGGATGCCAGCCGGCCTACTGTGCGCACCTGGGCGTGTTCGTGACGGTCTTGCGGCGTGACTCACCCAGCGCGAGGGTCACCCCTTGGAAGGATACAGTTCACAGTCCCTCGTGGGGTACCCACACACGCCCGGACACCCACCGTGTGATTTGGAACATGCAGCACCCTAAAAGCCCAAGCCCCCCTGCCTTGAGCACTCAGACACCCTCTCCCCTTGCTCTAGGTCCTGCCACCCACCATGTGGCCTGCGGTCCTCAGGGACCGGCCCGTCCCAACCCTCCCGTCCAGACGGAGCCGCGCACTCATGGCCTTTGCGGCCGGCTTCCCACCCCGGGCCTGACGCGTGCACATTCGCCCACCAGGTTAGTACTTCAGTCCTTTTTGGGGCCTAATAAGAATCCATTGTATGCTTTTATCAGATTTTGTTTACCCGTTCACCTGTTAATGGGTATTCGTGTTGTTTCCACATTTTGCTCTTGTGAAAAATTCGCTATGAACATTTGCGTACAGATTCTTGTGTAACGCACGTTTTCAGTTCTCTTGGGTATTTCCCTAAGTGGGGGGGCTCGCTGGGTCCTACGGTAACTCTGTGTTCGTTGTTTTTGAGAAACCGACCAATTGTTTTTCTAAAGTGCCCACACCGTGTTATGTTACACTCAGCATCGGATGAGCGTTCCAGATTCTTCACGTCTTCAACAACACTTGTTATTAGCTGACTTTTTGATTCTGATGATCCCCGTGGGTATGAGGTTTTGACTGGATTTTTTTATTTTTTTATTATTATTTTTTAAAGATTTTATTTATCTAGTCACAGAGACAGAGAGAGAGGCAGAGACACAGGCAGAGGGAGAAGCAGGCTCCATGCACCGGGAGCCCAACGTGGGACTCGATCCCGGGTCTCCAGGATCACGCCCTGGGCTGCAGGCGGCGCTAAACCGCTGCGCCACCAGGGCTGCCCTCGAATGGATTTTTTAAATAACCAATGATGTTAACCATTTATACTTCTTCTTTGGAGGAATGTCTTCAGATCCTTTGCCCATTTTTAAATTCGTTTTTTTTTTTTTTTGTCCTTGTATTGTTAAGAGGTGACAGTTCTTTATACAGTCTGTATATAAGTTCCATATCAAGTATGATTTGCAAATATCTCCTGTTTTCTGGGTTTTCTTCTAACTTTCCGGTTGGGGTCATTTATAACACAACCATGTTAAGTTTTGGTTGACTTCAATTTCTTCTTTTCTTTTGTTGCTTGTGTTTTTTGGTGTCACATCCAACAATTAGCTAATCTAACGTCACTGTTTTCTCCTAAAGGTTTTGTAATTTTAGCTCTTATATTTAGGTTTCTTTCTTTTTTTTTTTTTTATTTAGGTTTCTGACTCACTTTAACTTTTGTATATGGTATGAGGTGGGGGTCCAATTGCATTCTTTTGGGTGTGCTGTCCAAGCATCATTTGTTGAAAAGAATATTCTTTCCCCAGTGAATTTTCTTGGCATCCTTGTCAAAAAGGCCATAGGTTTATTTCTGGACTCTCACTTCTATTCCATTAATCTCTATGTCTATCCTTATACCAGAATCATTACAGTAGCTTTTGTAGTAAATTTTGCTATTCCGTAAGTGGATATGGGCAGTATTGCCATCTTAGTAAGTCTTCCTATCCACGAAGGTGGGGTATGTTTCCACTTAGATCTTCTTTCGTTCCTTTCAAAAAGCATTTTGTAGTTTTCACTGTACGAGTCCTGCACTTCTTTTGTTAAATTTACTCCTAAGTACTATATCCGTGCTGATGTTAGTGTGAATGAAGTCTTCTGTATTTCACTTTTGAGTTGTTCATTGCTCGTGAATAGAAATACTTTTTTTTTTGTATATTAATCTCATATGTTGCAAATTTGTAGAACTGTGTATCAGTTCTAATTGTTTTTTGGTGGATTCTTTAGGACTTTCCTTTTCATGTTATTTGTAAATGGAGATAGTTTTACTTTTTCCTTTCTAATAATGGATACCTTTCACTTTATTTTTTTATTTTTTATTTTATTTTTATTATTTTTATTTTTTATTTTTTTGCCTAGTTTCCCTGGCTGGAAACTCTGGTCCAATTTTGAGACGTAAAGAGAGGGCTATCTTCATCTTGCTTCGAATCTTAAGGGGAAAGCACTTCATCTGTCCCATTAAGTATGACATTAGCTATGTATTTTTTGTGCATAACTTTACCAGAGTGAGGAGGCTACCTTATATGCCTACTATGTTATGCATTTTTGTCATGAAAATTGTTGAACTTTGCCTAATGCCATTTGTTTATCTATGAAATGATTATCATTTGGTTTTTGTCCTTGATTCTATTACTATGATGTATTATATTGATTTATTTTAATATATTAAACCAACCTTGAATACTTGGGATAAATCTCACTATTTCATAATGTATAATCTTTTTTATATGTTACTGGATTAAGTTTGCTAGCATTTTGTAAGGATTTTTTGCTTCTCCATTGGATACTGCTTTGTAGTTTTATTATCTTGGGATGTCTTCAACTGGTTTTGGCATCAGAATGATAATGGGTGGTAGTAGAAGGAGGTGGCAAGTGTCTCCTCCTCTTCTGTTTTTATGGAAGAGTTTATGAAGGCTTGATGCTACTTCTGCTTTAAGTATTTGATACAATTGGCCAGTGAAGCCTTTCTTTTCAGGACACTTACTAATTATCTCTTTACTTGTTACAAGTCTATTCTGATTTTCTGTCTTTCTGAATCAGTATTGGTAGTTTGTGAGCTTGTAGGAATTCATCCATTTCATCTAGGATGACCTACAATTATTCATAAAATCCTCCTCATAATCATTTCTACTTCTGTGAATTTGGTAGTGATGTACCCTCTTTGTTTCCTGATTTCAATAGTTTGAATATTGAATATTGCTTCTTTTTTTTTTTGCCAGTCTTGCTAACAGTTGTCAATTTTGTTGCTCTTTTCAAAGAATTCACTTTGCTTTTGTTGATTCTGTTTTGCTTTTCCATTCTTTATTTCATGTATTTCCACTTTAGTCTTTATTATTTCTTTCCTTCTTCCTCTGAGTCTCATTTGCTCCTCTTTTTCTGATTTCTTAAAGGAGAAGATTTAGTTATTGATTCAAGATCTCTATTCTTCTAAAACATACATATTTATACCTATAATTTTCTCTCTAAGTCCTGCTTTTGCCACATCCCTTTAGCTTAAGGATGTCATATCTTCATTTTCATTCATCTTTAGGTGCTTTCTAATTTCCCCTGTGATTTCTTCTTTGGATCGTTGGTTACTTGGGATTGTGTTGTATAACTTGAACATATTTATGAATTTTCCAAGTTTCCTTCTTATATTGATTTTCAATTTCATTCCATGGTTATCTGAGAACATACTTTGCATGATTTCAATTCCTTTAAAAAATCTTCTGAGGCTTGTTTTATGACCTAACATATGGTCTATTTGAAGAATGTTCCATGTGTACCAGAGAAGAATATATATTATGCTGTCTGTTGGCCAACTTGCTTTATACTCCTGTTCACATTTTCTGTTTTTTTTCCCACTAATCTTTTGCCTAGTTGTTCTACACATTATTGAAGCTTTTATGTTGAATTGTCTGTCTCTCCCTTCAATTTTATTAGCGTCTGTTTGGTAGAGTCAGGTTGTATCTATCCACAGCTTTGTGACTAGTCTTATTCTAAAACTTGCTCATTATTGATTCAGTTTTCCACTAAGTGGTACTTTTGGATGATGCTGGATAGAAGATCATACAATTTTGGAAATTGAGAAGTCTTTGAATATTGTTTAGTTTATGTTCCTCTTTTTTTCTTTCAGATGAAGAAAGTGGGGCCCAGAGAAGTGAAATGATCTATCCCAGGTCACTTGGGAAATTAATGACAGGAACAGGGCTGGAACTCAAGCTATTTAACTCTTTGTTCACTACTCTTTTTGCTGAACCATTCACATCTGCATATTTTTATTCAGTGGTTCCTTTGTGCATGTCTATAGGCTTGTGCTTGGCTGGAGACTCACTGGGGAATCTTGTTTAAAAATGTCTATGTCTATGAATATGTATATGTGTATATTCCCTGTTTGCTTCTCTCTCAGGGAGTCTCATTCAGTATGTTTGATGGGACCATAAATCTGCATTTCAGGAAATCTCCCTCAGGTGATGCTGAGGCGCAGCCAGGTGGCAACACACTGAGTACTTCCACAGATTCACAACCCTTACTTAGTCCTGTGGTTTTATGATGTACACACTCTAGTAAAATTTTCCTTAAAAATGGCTCTGGTTTATAATCTTCTAAATCAGTTTGTCATTCGACAGTTTTATTTATACCCAACTTTCACAATTCTCTGGACTCCTCTCGTTTGCCTCTTCCACATTGCAAGTGAAACACAGAAGGTAAGATATTTCCCAGCCCATCTAGGCAGAAGCCAGGAGAGGAGATTGACTTGCTAGTGGGAGGTTGAATTGAGAAGATTTTCTGTCTCCTCTTGCCTTGTATGTGTGTGACTTCCCCTTTATGTGCTCAAAGCTGGAGCTTTGAGCTTTTTTTCAAGGTTTATGGAATTATAGAAAGGCAGGGAGGCAATTGCTATTCCCTTTGTAGGCAGGCCCTATAAATCAGGGATTTAAAATCAGATCTATGGATACCTAGAAATCTAAGGATGGGTGCCAGAGTTTCTATGAACTCCCTAAAAAGCTAGTCCAAATTTTGTATGCACATACTTGCATTATTCTGAGCAGGTGCCTTATAGGTTTTATCAGGCCCTCTGAAGTCCCATACACCCGGTAATGAGGGACTACTGCTAAAGCTGGCTCTTTGCTGGCAGCATCATTTCAGGTGCCAACTTATCACCTCCAGTGTGTGTACTGGGGCCTTGGGTTAGTCACTCAGGACTATAAGATTTTCCCTAAGGTGTGGGGAATTGAGGAAGAGTGGAAACAGAACTCACAGTACCCAGTTGTGCTTTCTTTCAGAAGATAGTTCCTTTCCCTGTTGAAAGAGGCATAGAACAGATAGGTTGAGCAGGGAGTACTGAGAAAGCAATGTGAAAACTGAGGACGATTTATGGTATTTATACATTAGCAATAGCTATCTAAAGTCTTGGCATCTTCAGTGTAGGGAGCAAGTTTTTATGCTAAACTTGACATAAACTAAAAAGTAAGATGCTACTCAGAAAGATAACCTGTGGCAGGGGATTAGCAAACTCTTTCTGTAAAAAGGCAGATGGTAAATATCTTAGTCTTTCTTGGCCATACACTGTTGTAACTACTCCTTTACTTTGTAGCACTAAAGGGGCCAGACATTGTTAATGAATTGATATAGTTGTGTTCCAATAAAACTTTATTTATGGATGCTAAAATTGTAATTTACATATTTTGCACATTTCACAAAATAGTTTTCTTCTTTGGTTTCTTTTTAACCATTTAAAAATGTAAATGCCATTTTTAACCTTTGGGACATACAAAAATAGGCAATGAGCTGCATTGACCTGTGGACTGTGATTCCTTGACTCCTGAACTAGGGTGATTGAGAGGCTTTGGATCTTAGAATCCAAGCTAAATGAACATTGTTCTCTAATTTTCTGCTTTGGCCCTGGCTATAGAACCCAGAGGTAAGTTAGGCAGCAATTAGAATAATTGAATTTTAATGTCAGAAAGTACTTATAATTTGATTAAATCTTGTTCTATATTATATCTTCTTTTAATTATGCCTAGGCATTGCGTGGTATTTTTCAGCTCATAAAGGGGTTGAACATAATTATCTCATTTAATTTTGTTAAAAATCACTTAAAATTTATTTTCTTTATATAAGTAGAAGATAAAACTATTCTTATTGTAGGAAAAAAAAATCAAATAGAAAAAGCAAGTCTCCATTGGTCTCCTTCTCAAGTTCACTGTTCTTACCAGGGGAAACTGTTTTGAATTTGGTGTGAATGCTTCTAAAAGTTTGCTTGTGTATTTATATAGTGTCTGTATATATACTTGTGTTTGGTGGGTTTTTCTCATTGTTTCCTTATCTCCTCTGGTGACAGGTACATATTCTACAATTTGCTTTTTGTTTCTTTATAATGAATAATAATTTTAGCTCATTAAGACCATTTCAAGTCAGTGCACGTAAAACACCTTTTTTTATTTTAATTTATTCAGACTAGTCCATAGTTCATATGTATCATAGCTTGTTTTTTTTCTTTACTGATGATTATTTCAGTTGTTTCTAATTTTTTCCTGTTACAAACAATTATTCTGTAAACATTGACACATAAAGAAGAATGTCTGGGTAGAGGATCACACACACATTACATTTTATTAGGTACCATCTAACTGCCCTCCAAAAAGAATGAAGAGTTTGCACTTCCACCAAGAGTGTACAAGAACCCACATCACCCTGTAACCTGGCTGTGTGTGTGTGTGTGTGTGTGTGTGTGTGTGAGTCAGCAGAGCCCCAAATGGCATCGACTTGGTTTAATTTGCATCTTTTCACATGTTTCTTAGACGTGTGTATTTTCTTATCTGCAGCTTTGTAAAGGTTGTCTTGGTTGCAGCTATATTGATCATCTTTCCTCTCTGGCCATTTCTTTTTGTACCTCGTGTAAGAAACTAGATCTTTGATCATTAAAATTAGATATTTCTGATCATTAAGGGCAACTATAGATAAATAGATGGGTAAAAATTTGATATGTTTGCAAAATAAAATAAATAAGAGATTAATATACAATTCATGCTATGTCTTACAAGTCAACCAGAAAAAATGTTAAAAACCTAACACAAACATAATAATAATAATAATAATAATAATAATAATAAACAATAGAGATGTGAATAGCAATTGACAGAAGGGGGAACCTGAATAGCTAGCAATGTCAATAAAGAGGTGCTTGATCTTACTAGGAGTCAGAGAAATGCAGATGGAAGCAGCATTGAGCTCAAAGTTATACCTATTAAGTTAGCAAACATAAAAGTTAAAAAATACTAAATGTTGCCAAGAACGTAAGGAAATGGGAAAACTCTTGCATTGTCACTAGGACTAGTCAGCTGGGGCGCTGCAGCCATTCTAGTCATTGTCTTGAACTTGGTGGCCCCACTCCTTAGTGTACACCCTGCAGACACTCTTGTATGGAGCAATGAAATGCAGTCTTCTCTGTGGTAGCAGAGAGTTAACAGCAACCTAAACGGTCATTTCTAGAGAATGGATAGGCCGAATGTGATGGGTGTTCGGGAACCGTACTCAATAACACAGAGTGGAGAGCAGCACAATGTAAGACAGAACAAGATCTGTAGTTTGGTGCTATTTGTGCACATTTATCCCATCAAGGTAAGCAAAGGTGACGAAACTTCATTAGAGGGGTGACTGTGAGGAGCAGGGGAATTGGAGTGGTGATCAGGAACAAAATGGGGAAAACATAAGAAAACACCTGTGTAGATAAGTGATAAGAGCCAACCACTGGGGAGTCAGTTAACCTAATCCTCTGCTTCTGCGTTCTAAAGGGGCGAGGGGGCTTATTGGACGATTAGGAACATATTCTCCTATAGTTATTTCTTTTTTTTTCTTTTTTTATATATATTAATTTTTATTGGTGTTCAATTTACCAACACTCCTATAGTTATTTCTAACATTCATGTTACTTGCTTTCTAGATTTAGCGTTTTTATTGGGATTTTTTTCCTGTATGTTTTCTTTTTAAAAAGATTTTATTTATTTATTCATGCGAGACACAGAGAGAGGCAGAGACACAGGCAGAGAGAGAAGCAGGCTCCCTGTGGGGAGCCCGATGCGGAACTCGAGCCCAGGACCCCCGGATCACGTCCTGAGCTGAAGGCAGCACTAAACCACTGAGCCACCCAGGTGCCCCTTTCTGTATGTTTTCAATTCAAGATGTAACTTAAATATCTTCTCACCTATAGTCAGTGGTTTTAACACTATTTAAGAATCCATGATTTCCTCACTAACTTGAGATGTGACATTTGTCATATGTTGAAATCTCATGTAGATATAGGTGGCACCGATTCATTGGCAACTCTTTTTGTGGAATTTTCATACTATTTTAATTGCTATAGCATTATAAAGTGTTTGTATGTCCTTGCCATGCATATCTCCACTCACTGGTCTTCATGTTCAATATTTTATCAGCTATTTTTATGCTCTTATCATCCAGATTAATTTTTAAGCAGCTTATAATTTTCATGAAAAATTTTATGGAGATTTTTGATGTGACTGAATTTATCATTGTGTTTATAGACTAATTTAGAGGTACTGTTTAAGACAATGAGTTTTTCCATCTGGAAACATGGTATGCCTCTCCACTTATCCAAGTCCCTATTTTCTTCAGTAAAGCTGGATAGTGTGGTTCATAGAGATCTGATTTGTTTCATGTTAGCTTTGGTCATAAGCATTTCATGGAATTTTTCCTATTATTAATATGGCTACTTCTATTGTAATTTTAAAAAAATGTGATGTTGCTGGATATTCAAATCTTTCAGCAAACCATTGTCAATCACTTCTAACAGTTTTAAATTTATTTCTGTGGACTTTTCAGGCAGACAATAATATATCTAACACATAATGACAGTTTTCTTCTCTGCAGTGTTTTTTCTTATTGCACTGGGTAGGAACCCCCCTCCCTGCTACTGTAATATGTTTAGCAATACCGAAAGTGAGCTTTTTTATTCTGCTGAGGAGTCTTCTGATATATCATCATGTAGTATTAGACTGACTTTCATTTGCTGCTAAAATTTCTTATTAAGGGGAAGGAAGTTTCCTTGTCTTTCTAATTTCTAACAGTTTTCTTTTTTAAGTCAAGAATGAGTATTGTGTTTTGTCAGTATTTTTCCTTTGATATATATATATATATATTTTTTTTTTTTTTTTAAAGAGAGAGAGAGCGCGCACACAGGGTGGAGGGAGGGCAGAGAGAGAAGGAGAGAGAGAACCTTAAGCAGGCTCCATGCCCAGGGCACAGCCTGATGTGGAATTCGATCTCACAGCCCTGAAATCATGACCTGAGCTGAAATCAAGAGTTGGACGCTTAACTGACTGAGTCACCCAGGTGCCCCAGTCTTTTTCCTTGGATTCTATAGTGATAGTGATCTTATATATTTTCTCTTTTAATTGGTTTGATTTTCTCAAAACCTTAGAGGATAGGTATTAAGACCTTCATTTTGCAAAGCAGGAAACTGAACAGCATAGAAGATAAGAAAGTTGCTCAAGGTTGAAGTAGGGTGGAGCAATGTGCAATTAAAAACTGGATTTTCTGCATGGTGGTAGGCTGTTTGCAATGGGATAGCCACGGCTCATTTAAGTTTGTGAAACAAAGATGAAGATTAAGAATGTTCTAAAATTCCATTTTTTTGGTTCTGCCTTTGAGGATATATCCTAGGAAAATAAAATGTGTGCAAAATTTATCATCGAGGATGTTTATCACATCACAAAGTACAAATAGTGAAAAAACAGAAAGATCCTAATAAGAAATAGGTGTCACAAGCCATTAAATGAAATGTAATGTTCTTTTTAAAATATTTCTGAAAACTATTAGTGACAAGAGAAGTGCTCATGATAAATAATATGTGAATAAAAACAGTAAGAATGTTATATTCTTGAAAATCTCCAGAAAGAATACTAGTAGGGGAAATGAAAGGAAGGAGTGTGTTGGGGTACCAATAATAGGAGAGCTGCTCCTTGAAAGCTTTGGAAATAAGCCAATTTTATTTGCACAGACTTCCCAGGGACATTCGTTCAAATATGCAGCTAGTCCAGGGTATGTGGCAACCACAGTACGAGTACTCTCTTTGCTGTTATGAAGTTCTTGGTGTGTGCTGTGCCTGAGTCTGGTCAACTCTTGTACCACGTCCGTGAAAAAACTGCATCATCAGCCTTCTCTCTTGGTCTCTCTATCTCGGTTTCTGTCTCTGCCTTTGCCCCTCTGTCTCTGTTTCTCTGTCTCTCTCCCTCGTTCTCCTGGCAATCTACTTCTGACAACTCCCCTGCCCTCCCACCAGCCAGCAGCTGTCAAGCTGACACGAGTGTCTGTCCAAAGAGCGTGCCACCCTTCATTTTAATGATCCTCATAGCAAGGAAAACGCAGCTTTGTACGCACCCCCCGCCCCTGGAAATGAATTAGTGGCTCATTAGCTTCATGAGGAGCTCTTCTGACCTCCACCAAGAGAAATGGAGAAGATGTTTTTGACTCAGGACATAGTCATGGCCAACCAGAGACTGTGAGGTCCCCAGTCCTCTTTGCCCACATCCTTTAACTTTCTGGGTAATGCCTCTCAGCTGCTTCATTTCTTTCCTTTTGCAATTTGTCATTTGATCTGAATGTAAACAGCCATGGTTTGTCTGGGGGAAGCGAATAGGTGTGTGGAGGGGTGGGTACAAGTAACAAATGCTTCTCACAGATGATATGACAGCCTGTAAGGAATTCCCTTTCCAGTGTGGCTGTTCCTTCTGCCTCTAACTCTTTCTAAGCATGGATCAGCTCCAACAAATGAGGCACGAATGTGAGGGCTCTCAGGCCCCTTTGGAGTTCCATCAACTCTTACTATGTGCCAGGCGTTTTGCTAGATACTTTTCAAGGATTACCACATTTTATCCACACAATAATCCAGTTTGTTGAAAGCAATTATTACCCCCATTTTAGATATGAGAAACTGAGACTTGGAGGGGGACTTGGCCAAGGCCTCACAGCCAGTACGGAGCTTGAGCATGGTAACAATAGAGCTACATTTGCTGAGTTCTTGCTATCTGCTAAGCATGTTATCTATATGAGCATATTTATCCTTACAACCTGTGAAATGCATGGTATTATCACCATTTTAGGGCTGAGGAAGCTGAAGCTCAGAGGTTAAGTAACTTGCCTAAGGCTGTTCTGTAAGTGGAGTTGGTACCTAAACTGGTCTGACTCTAGAACTATTAACCATTATACTAAATTTCAGCAAATACTTATTTAGTGCCAATTACTCAGCAGGTACCATGTTTGGTTCTTGGAATCCCAGAATGAATAGGTCATGACACCAGAGGATGCATAGTCTAGAGAGAAGCAGGCACAAAACATAATTCCAACGTACGACAGCAAGCACAGGAGATGGTCACTGAAATCATAAGAGACTTCTTGATTTAAATCTTAAAAGGTGGATAGAAATCGGTTGTGGGGTGAAACACAGAGGCAGAACAGGGGAGGCATGACAGCACGGGGCTTGGGCCGATGGGAAAGGCCTAAGGTTCAGCATGGCTAACGGATGTGGGGATCTGGGTTTGGTGAAGCTGACCAAGCAAGAAGTACCCTGACCACAGAAGACACATGCCATGAGAAAGAGCTTGGAATTTATCTTGGAGATAGCCATTTGCAAATGGGATTGTCAAATCTGGAGTTGTATGATGCAAATAAAGGAAAGAGAGACTTGAGGACTAGTTAGTAGAGCCCTCTGCAACTACTGGGACTAGAGAAGACAAAAGCCTGAGGAGACTCTGCGCTGAGTGTAGTTTTCTGCACCCTGTGTTTGGTCCAGGAAGCTGAGCCTCCCTTGGGTCAGATGGATGGGCTGTTGACAGGCCAGGGCCCTCCCCGTCTACATTTGGGTTCTGAGAGCCAGGCCTGGGGCCCTGAGCTTGCTCTTCCAGGCCTGTGCTAGGGCTGCTATGGAGAGGCCACAGATGATGCAAAGTTGCATGAGCTTTGTCTAGATCTTTGTTGACAAATTCTAAATTTGAAGTTTAATGGTTTAGTTACAGTGGGGTTAGTTTATAAAATTCATGAGCTGTTAGGGGAGACTTGGAAATCCCTACAGATCAATGCACACAGTGGCAGCCGCCAGCAGCCTTAGGAAGCACAGCTGCTGCGAGTTCTCTGTGGTGCCCCTGATTGGAGACTGATTTCTCCTGGGATGGATTGGTAGTGCAAGCCCCAAAACAACAAAATGTTTAATTCTAGATTCCTTAATTGTGTTGGGAAGGGAGTTTTTGGAAATGGTAGTGATTAATGGAGTAAAGTGGTGGTTGGCAGTGGACAGGGAGGCTCGGAGGAAAAAAAAAAGCAATCCACTTCTTGGGTTTGAAAGATTTACCTAGAAGGAATATTCAAGCTAGCTCTTTGTGACGGCATCCTTTTGGGTAAGAAAAGTTAGAAACACGTGACATGTTTTCTTATAAAAAGATTTTTGACTTGGACGCCTGGGTGACTCAGTGGTTGAGTGTCTGCCTTTGACTCAGGGCGTCACCCCGGGGTCCTGGGATCGGGTCCCACATTGGGCTCCCCGCCTGGAGCCCACTTCTCCCTCTGCCTGTGTCTCTGCCTCTCTCTGTGTCTCTCATGAATAAACACATAAAATCTTTTTTTTTAAAATGTTTTGACTTTATATCTGTAGAAAGCAAGGTGGTCCTGGAAAGATGATTTGTATTACTCTGAGCCATTTCTTGATCTGATAGTTGAGAACCTGTGGCCTGGATGATCCCCAAGAGCCTTCCAAATGGGGATAGTCTACGGGATAGTCTACAGTGTGAACAGTGGGAAAGATGAAGATGGGATGGTGGGCATTTATGGCAAATGAATCCTTTCCCCAATCTTGGAACTGGGATCGAGAACTAGGCAGCTTAGCTATCAGCATGAGAACTGCCATTCAAAAATAGTTTTTATTGTTAATAAGACGTATGTACAAGAAGCAAAATTTAAAAGGGATCAACAGATGTGTAGAGTACAATGTAAATCCTCAGCTGTCGCCCATCTACCAGCATCTTGTTTCCCTTCATGGAGGTAGGAGCTATCAGTTTCATGTGTCCTCTTCCTGAGACACTCTGTGCACTTATTATGCGTGTGTGTGTGTGTGTGTGTGCGCGCGCGTGTGATGTCGTAACACAATGCAGGATGCTCTTTGTATTATTTCTACCCTTGCTTTTCAGTGGTGTCATTTTGAAATACCATCCACTGAAGAACCAGTTCTTTGCTTTGGTTTGTTTTTAGACTATTTGCAAAGTTTTTTTTTGCACCTTGGAATACTTATGAGCTCTGAGCTTGAAATGGTATTAGCAAATTCTGACCCTTCAGCTTCAATTTTTCTGGACTGATGTGTTCCCTCCTAGGAACCAAAATTGATTGTTTGGTTTTATAGCTGAAAAATTTTCACTTGTTGATGAAGCGAGGAAGACCACAAGAATGAGGCAAGCAAAGGTGGCTATGCAATTAGTTACCAATTAATTTGGTAGGCAAATAGTTTGAGGTGCAAGAGGGAAAAGGGTGTGATCCAGGAAATATTAAATCAGCATACTTGGTGTAGAGAGCCACGTGACATGAGCAGTTTATGAATACTGTGAGATTTAAAAGGAACAATTGTTTATTAATCGCATTCAGTATATTGGGGTGGAGTGGCTGCAGAATTCACAGGCGATTGTCCTTTTTCCAGATTGCCTCCTCCAGTTTGAGAATTACAGTTCCCTAGGAATGAACAGCTTGATGGGGCAATGACTGCCAGTCTTTAATCCTAGAGCTCCTGTGGGGTTTGCAATAGGAATAAGGAGGCCAATTTAGCCTCATCCATATGTGCCATGCACTCAGGAATAATATATTTTGACATGTATATTTCCTCTAGGATCTCTTTTCTCAGCAAAACACCCCAATTTTAGAGAAGTAATTACAAGAATTACATAGTCTATAGAATATTAATTAATGTTCCTTGTAAGTAGAAATGTTGCTTCTCAGGCTGTTTCTCTCTCTTGGTAGCTGACATATTTTTATTATCTGATAGCTGCTTCCTGTTTGTGGTGAATATATTTTCTCTGTCCACCCTATTAACTTTCTGTTTTCTAAGATGGGATGGCCTCCCTAATTTTCAGTATTTTATGCAAGCTTTTGGGTTTTTAAATATCATCTTCTCATAAGTCAAGTCACAAATTCCCATTTATTCCTAGGTGTTTGCAATCACTAATATTAATTCTCATTAGCTCTCTGGGCTGCCAGCCACATCTGTTCAGTAACTCCATAGGAATTGGCCTGCCATGTACTGGCAGGAACAGCAGCTATATGGAAAGTGTGGTTGCCCCTTGTTTGCTCCAAGGACCCTGGAAAGCTACATGGCTAAACATATAAAATGAAAGGTCTTTACAAGTCATTGAATCATTTTTCCAGATTAGATTTCCAAATGTCAAAAGAAACAGCAGCTCATTAAAACTGCAGCTGTAAAATCCACCAACACCACACGTAGAAAAGTGATTACAGAGCAAGCTTGATTAATTAGGTGTGAAAATTTAGGACTAGCGTGGTAATAAATGATGGAACTCACCCAGCAGCCTGCTTCTCTTCCACTGTGTTTCGCTGAATGGCCAATTTTCCACTTGTCTGTTGTACAGAGATCACATTTCAGAGCTGGTAAAGTTTACATCTAAATCATGGTGCCAACAGAAGACCATGCATGAGCTCCAGATGGAGTTCCAACTTTGGCTTCATTATCTTCTTTCTTTGTGACCTTTGAGACATTACTAAATCTTTCTGAGTCTTATTTTCTCCATTTTTAGAAGGTGAATTTCTGTTCCTACCTATATCCCAAGACTTTGAATAGGAATAATTTCATTAAATACAAACAAAACAAACTGTGCATAATCCTGGATGTGGCTGAGATCGTTGGGTCTAAAAAATCCTATGATATGTAAATATTATGTCCATTGCCTGACAAAGTTTGGAAATCTGATGATGTGGTTTATGAAACTAATCTTTTCAATGGAGTAAAATGGCATTTGTAAAAGTGCCTAACCTGGGGCTTCGTACATAGGAAGTATTTAATAATCCTTTGATGAATCGCCATTATCTGAATGGAGGGAGCAGATTATCAGTTTCAAAGAATGACAATAGAAAATGGTGTAGTTATTGGGACAGAATTCCTATGGTAAGCACAACATAATTTTTCCTCGATGATTCAGAAGGTAGCATTGTGTAATGCTTTCAAAAGGGTCATAAATATTAATCATAGAGGTGAATACAGTACTGATAGTGTTCCATTTCTTCCAAACTCCAAGTTTTCAGTGATTTCCAATTGACTACAAAATAAAGTTCAATTTCTTTGACCTTGTAATGATTCTGTACCAATTCCAGTGTGGGTTGGGGGGTGGTTTCCTCACAGCGCCCAGGACTGCTCTGACAGCAGCCCCGTGTCCTACAATCCAACTCAATTCTGACACTATCTACCCAGAGACAGCATCAGATTCCACAGGTTAAGGGCTCAATCCCACTAGACTCTCCTCGACTTCAGATGCCAAAGGCAAATTCAGATTTTACCTGTGCTTCTGACCCAATGGCTATAAATTATAGATTCCCACGATCACCTCCTTGGGTTTGATCAATTTGCTAGAGTGGCTCACAGGACTCAGGAAACCAGTTTACTCACTAGATTGCTGGTTCATTAAAAAGGAAATTAAAGGATATAAGTCAGCAGCCAGTTGAAGAGATACACAGGTTGGGGTACTGAACAAAGGAGCTGCTGTCCTCATGGAGTTTGAGGCCCAGCACCGTGGCATGTGGAAACATTCTGATTCATCAGCCTAGAAACTCTCCAAACCCCATCCTTTTCCAGCTTTATGGAAACTTTATTACATTGATATGATTGATTGAATCATTAGGCACTGACAATTGATTCAACCTCCAGCCCCTCGCCCCTCCCTGGAAATCAAGGAGTGGGATTGAAAGTTTTAATTCTCTACTTGTGTTTGGTTCCCCTGGAAACCAGCCCCCATCATTAGGTGCTTTCCAAAACTCACTTCATTAACAAAACAAAATATAAATCCCAAAGTTTTTAGGAGCTGTGTACCCAAAATGGAGATGAAGACCAAATATATTTTTCTTATTATAAATCACAATATCACAGCTTGCGATTCCAAGGCATCCATTGTTTGGCCCCAGTGTTAGTTCTCGCTATTAATCACACCAGCCAAATTATATTACTTCTTTCATATGTCCCAGAATTTCCCACTTTCAAGTTTTTGTCACTCATTAAATACTTTGCTGAGTATTTATGCTACTTCAGGCACTGTGCTAGGTCTTGAGGAATTTGGACTCTATGTCTGGTAGGTTTTTGTTCAGTAAGGACAGGCCTATGAATAGACACTTATAATCCAATGTGATACATACAGTGGTAAATGCTCTACCCACCTTTAGGGGTTCACAGCTTCCTCAAGTTCCAGTGTCCTTTACCTTTATATTAGTATGTACTAAAGCTGACCACAGGCAGAATCCTGTGTTTACCCAGAACAGTTCCATTTCCAAACTTTACCTTTAGGCACACCACTGCCTGACTGTAGTTTCCCTTTGCTGCAATATTCACTCCATTACTCCTAGTCTCATTGAAACTGCCAGTCTTGTTTCTACAATTTTTTTTCCTGCCAACCTGTTTGTCTTCCCCCTTTCTGTTCCTTCTCTATCAAGCATGGACCTTGTGGACTATTCCTTTAAATTTCAATGACTCTCTGGACAATGTCCTAAACTCTATTATTACACCTTCATTCTACCTTCTCTGTTTCTATACTTATCCTTTTGTGTAGTGCTGAAGACATCTAGCCAGGCAAATATCTCTATAACAATCAAATTCTTTCCATTCCTCTGGGCCATTGGTTCTGCCCAGAAATCATTTATGGGTTCCTCATTAGCTGTCAAGTGGCAATTTCAGAACTTCTCCTCTCTCCTACAATGGACAGGTAATAGGGAGCCTTGTATTTCATGTTAAGGAACCTGGATCTAATTCCCTAGAAATGTATTGTGGCAGAGTTCAAAGCCCATGTGTGTGTGTGTGTGTGTGTGTGTGTAACTGAGCTAGATTCATTCCATCTGGCAGATATTCAGAGGTGAGTCTGAGGGGATAATACTGGTGTTGGGAGGCTGTTAGGGTACTCTAAATAAGGCTGATAAGGTACCAAGCTAGGGCCTTGGTATCTGAGTGATGGGAAAAGGGGGACAGATTTGAGAAATATATAGTGAGTAAAATCAGCAAACTCTAACTGAGGCAGAAATACAAGAGGAAGTGACATTTTAGGGGAAAAAAACTAATGATTTTCATTTTCAACACGTTGAGTTTTAGTTGCCTGTGGGATATTGAAGTGGTTTTGATATATGAGTCTGAAGCTCAGGGGATGAGGCCAAGCCTGGAAATATAGATTTAGGAATCATTGGCATATAGATGGTAATTAAAATCATGAGAATGGCTGTGGTTACCCAGGGAGCATGTGGAGTGAGAAAAACAGTGGGCGGAGGACAGAACCCTGTGAAATGGCAGCCTTTAAGGAGCAGATGGAAGAAGACAAGCTCACGAAGGGGCCAGAGAAGGAGCTGTCCGAGGTATAAGTTGAGCCAGAGAATGTGGTATCGTGGAAACCTCAAGAACAAGGAGTGATTAATTATATCACACATAGCAAGGAGATCCAGTAAGATTAAGATTTTAAAATGCCCATTCCATTTGACATTTAGGAGCTCCTAAATGGCATTTTTTGAGAAAATATTCAGCGGAAGGTGGGATCAGAAGCCAGATTACTTGAGAGTTCAGAAGAGGAGGAAGGGGATTCAGCAAGTGTAGATTTCTCTGGAAAATAACAGAGGAGAAGCGGAAGAGGTGATCAGATGGTTACTATGTAGATGGTTACCAGGTAGACTGATGATTACCAGTAGGGTATTACGTATAACTGATTTGGTTTCCTTTTGCTAGAAGGCCCTGCCTCCATAGCTGCCCCTTGTTCTTGTCTAAAGCTCAAGAATAATGACACTAATAGTTCTTCCATGGGAAATCTCTGATGATCTTCTCACAGGAAAGTAGTATCTCCTTTGCCTAACCTCTCAGAACGCCAAATCTATGGTCCTTTTATGGCATTCATTTCTGTATTTATATAAACCCCATATTATAGTTACTTATCTATACATCCATTCCTTGATTAAACTGTAAGTACCTCAAGTATACATTGTATTTTCCAACATTTGTTTTTCTATATTCTATACTTATATTTTAGAATGCAAATACCTAATGGAATGCTCTAATTGCAGTAGGAACTCAATAAAAAATTATCGAAGGAATACATATGTCTGAACATTAGTCATAATTACATAGAAATATTCTGGGATTTTGGTTGACATTAAGTTTTATTAATAGAACCAATTAACAGAAGGTGATCTGTAGGTGATTTTTTTTACCCTAATTGTTAAAAAGTTCTTTAGATTGGGCTTCTGTTACACATCATTTTTGGAAAAGTAGAAGCTGAAATTCTCACAAAATTGACAATTCCTACCACCCCATGTATGGTGGCTTTAAATTGTTGGAAAGAAAAGTCAACAGGAAATACTTAAAACTTGGTTCTCTCACATCTTTTTCTTCTTCTTTTTTAAAAAAATTTACTTATTTATTTGAGCCGGGTAAGGGCAGAGGGAAAGAATCTCAAGCAGATAACCTGCTGAGTGAGCATGAGCCCCATGTAGGGCTCTATCTCATGACCCTAAGATCATGACCTGAGTCAAAATCAAGAGTTGGATGCTTAACCAACCAGGCAACCCTCTTATATCTTTGATAATAACAAACAGTACTGTTGACAAAAATTACTCTTCCAGGTTGGCTTAAGTGAGTCCTAGGATTTATAGATATGTAAATACAGTTTCCTCTTTCTGTGTCATTTCAAAGATTGATGGTTGCCAGATCCTGGCTGTTTTAATATTTGTATTTATATGAAGAATTACATAAGTTTGGATATTCTCAAAAGAGTGTTTTAGAAATCAACAAGGATGCATCTTTCCCCCCTGAGAAGTAACTGTAGTGAGGCCATGGAAAGACAGAGGTGTCAGTTCCTTTATCTTCCCAGAAACCCTGGCACAAGGATAGTACTTGTTTTCTTTTTAAAAAAGGACATTTCAGAGAGACTGGATGCTTAAGAATTTAGAGAGACTGGGTGCATTTATTTCCTTCTCAGAGGAGCTCATGTTGGACCTCTTTGATCCCAAGAAATAGGAAACAATGATTTGGATTGTTTTCCTGGGGAATTGGAGGGTTCTCTCTTGGAATAAGCTGCTTACATGAGGGTTTTCTATTGGTAGCTACATATTTGGACCCTCCCTGATCATGTGGCAAACTCTCCTGGCCTCTGAGTAACTCCAAGTGAATGATGGAAGAAGCAGCAAGCCAGCCTCACAGACCTGTGACCTGTAAGCCTAGCTCAGGGAAGGCCCTCATGCATGGTGTAGGGTTTTGCTGCTGCAGACTTGAAGTTCTTATTCATTGAACAAGGGACCCTGAATGTCATTTTATGGTTGGCCCCACCCATTGCATTCTGTCCTTAAGTATCAGTGTGGGTCCATGCTCAGATAGACCCTGAGCTTTGCTTGTCTCATAGCTAGAAGATTCCCCTGGGACGTGTTGTAGGTTAAAGTGCTGGACCTCCAAGGGCAGCAAGTGGGAGAACAGGAATGGTTAGCTGCTCACTTACTACTCTGGAAACAGCTGAGAGTATCCATGGGTCAGCAGAGTCATCTTTGTATATGATAACATGAACATTTTATGTGCTTAATGAGACCACAGGAGTGTCTCTTCCAATTACTTTTTTGGGCAAAAAGAATAGAACCTGCTGGCATGAACGAATAGCACCGGAAAACGTCAAGTATATCTGGTCTCTCCACTTGGTATGCGTGTCTTATTGCTCTAACTCTTGGTGCCTTCGCCAGATGCGCGTTTCAGGGTCCTATGTGGCATACCCAGGGTTGATGGGGCTGGTACATTGTGCATATATCTGGATTTAACATGTCTTTTATTAACTTTTCTTTTCAAAGAGGCTTATGCAGAACAACAGAGAATGAAGTTTCTATTGGAATGTCATTGGGGGACATGAAAAAAAAGCATTTACTAGATAAAAGACGTTTTAAGATTGTGAATTCAAACAAGTGAGTCAGAGCTTGCCTGAGGAGTGATTTTCTTAAAACAGTTGTGACAAAAATCTCATACAGATGCAAAGAAGATGTCATGAAGCCTATAGCCATCCTTCATTTTGGATGACCGCTGAAGACTACAAATATTTGTGGAGAAGTTACAGGATGCCAATAGTGATGTGGAACTTACAGTGGAAGCATAATTTGAGTGTAGACAAGGATGACAGAGCAGAGCTTCTTGATTAAGTTAATATGTATTGATATTTCTCCTGTTGTTTTGACTTCCTAGGCTGTTTAAATTCAGCCTTGTCACAACAAAATACAAAAGAGGCTGCTATGACATTGATTTTTTTTTTAATAAATCCTGTCTCTGAAGGATAGTGTTTTTTTTTTTTTTGTTTTGTTTTGTGTATGTGTGTTTGTATTCCAAAGTTGATAGTCAGGAAGGTAGAAATGTTAAAATTGTGGCACAAATAATTATGTTAAATTGTTGAGCATAAATTATCAAGGGAAATACATTTTGATTGTAAGCATGAATCAATTTTATGCATCACAAAATTGCCACCATTAGAGTTTGCTGAGGTGACTTATTTCTGGCAGTAGTGAGTAGTACAGTGATAGTTTGAAAATAGAAACTCTGAGGACTTCATAAAAACCTGGACTCTTTGATTCATGGGGGGAAAAACAAGAATGAGGGAGGGGTGTGTGCAGGTGAAGAAATGCACATTTCACACTCTTTAACCTGAGACAAAAGAGTGTTCACATTCCCTGAGCAAGGCCCTAGCCAAACTGATTTAGCCTCTTCATTGAGGGTAGCCTGGAATACCTACGCTTCCAAGTCAGAACCAAATTTAGTTGTAACCTTCCAGCTTATTCTTGCACTCTTAAATCTACTTCATCATCATTTTAAAAGGCTTATCTTATCTTGGCAGGCAGACAATGCACTATTGCCTAGCCATCTCTCTATTATTTAAAAGGAAAGAACCAATTGTATCTATAAACAGACTATCTATGAACCAGAATGTTAGTCTTTGCATTTTGTACTTGGATTTTTGTGGTGGTGGTGGTGGGGGTCGGGGGGTTTGGGGAAAGGGGTAAATCACACTTGAATATAGATGTGTCTAAATCTAAGTGTTTTCAATTCTCAAAATAATAGTGCTTCTCTCAAGAAGCCCTACTCAGAGAAGCTAGAAAGTTGTATTTCTTGCCCAGATTGTAACCCTGTTCAGCCCTTCTCTCTATGGACACACATCATTCTGAGGCTGATGGAAAGCAGCTGCCTTCAGAGACAAGCCTTTTCTCTCTTTCCTCTCCTGTTCTGTGGTTGAACTCTCCTTGGGACAGCAGAAGTACTTGACTGTTTTGGTTTGGAGGGTCTGCTAGCTGGACTGCTGGGAGGCAAAGAAGCAGAGGACAAGGCAATGACAACGTACTCTTTATTCTACTTAGCTGTGCCAAAAAGGGCTTTAAAATAGCGTTGGCTGATAGAAGTCATGAAGTGAAGCTGACCAATGGTTGCTATCAGAGGTGCTGGCACTTCCTCCTGAGATGGGGTGCCGTGGGGCACAGAAGACAGAGCGTGATGCTGAGAACACTCTGGGGCCAGGCTGCTAGTTCTTACTACCTCTGTGACTTTTGGTAAAGTATTTAACCTCTTCCTACCTCTGATTGCCCATCAGTAAGTTGAGGAAGATAACAGTACCCACCTCAAAGCTTTGTTAGGTGAAATGACATAATATACAGAAAATGGTTAGAAGAAGTTGTGTACATGGAAGAAATAGGATGTGTCTTAGTTGTTATTTATCTATTCACGGTTGGTGCAGAATGTGTCAATCACTCCTCATACTACAGTTAGAACATGACAGGAAATAACTACAGTTAGAACATGACACCTAAATTCCTTTCTACCCTTTGATTTGGAAAGGAGAGTTCCAGTTCTCATTCCATAATTCTTTTAACTGTTTTTATTTACCCATCTACAGTCTGGGGTGTATTAGTCAAATTTCTGGAAATTTTGCAGGAGTCTCAAAAATGAGTGGGAATGTTAAAATGTCCCCAAAAGAGAATACACCATGCAAGTCTGTGGGAAGTAGTCAGTATTGGGGGTTAAACTCCACCCCCAAGCAGTCTGAAATAAAGCAAATGTTTTAAAATGCTTTTAGAGAAAAGAATAAATGCAAACAATAAATCAAAGTTGAAATAATTGGAAAATCTAAAATTGCCATTTGCAGATAATATAATCATATGCAAAGAAAAGCCAACAGAATTAAACCATTGTAACTAAAAACAGAGGTCAGCAAAGTTTTCACACACAAGATTAACTGAAAAAGATCAAAAGCATTTCTGTATACTAACAATAACCAACTAGAATATTTTAAAATCTAAGATACTGCGTACAACAAAAACAAAAGCAAAATACATAGTAATTAGCAAAAAATACACTGGATATTTGTATAAAAGTATAAAAATATATCAATGGATATATAGATAAAAATCCAACTGTATGGTGAATTATTTCATATTCTTAATTTGTCATTATCATCAGGATGTCAATATTCTCAAATTAATATATAAATTCAATACTTTTCCAATTGAAGTGCTAACTGGATTAAAAAAAAATAAATAAACATATTCTAAAATTTAGATGAAAGGAAAGGATCCATGTATAAGTCAACTTTATAAAAAATAGCCTTGTTCTATGTATTAAGATGCTCTCTAAAGTCATAGTAATTCAATATGTGGGCACTAGTATAAGAACAGACAGATAGAGCTGTGGAGAAAAATAAGATGTTATTGATAGGTCCAAAGTCATTTAATATATTTCATAGGTGGTACTGGAAAAACAATCAGGAAGAAATTGTCTTTTTAATTGATGTGATTGGGAAAAATTGCCTACCATATGGAGAAAAATAAAACTGTAGCCAAGACCACACATACAAAGGTGGATGTCAGGTTAATCAAGGACATATGGATGAAAAGTAAAGCTTTAAAGTTAATAGAAACATTAGGAAAATCTTTGTGACCAAGGTTTGGGGAAGACTTTAAAATACGAAAAGTACGTAAAATGCATAAAAGTATAAAAGACAAAACGTGATTGTAGTAAGATTAAAGACAGTTCTTCAACAAAGGATATCATAGCTGAAGTTGACAGTAATAGATTGGGAGATGGCATATACGATAAACCAACTAGAGATTAATACCTAGAAACTCTCGGAACTCAGCAAGAGGATATAGATCTCCAACAGAAAAGTGGGGTACGGACAGGAAATTTGCATAGGATGAAACCAGAATGAGATCAAGCAGACAAAGAGTTGTCAAAAATCATCTGAAATTACAGAAATGAAAATTAACTCCTTCCCCATTTTTTTTTTTTTGTCAATAATTTGGAAGCTGAATAGCATGTCAGTCAGTGGGGACGTGGGGACACGGGAACCTCATGGCGGGAGTCTGGACTAAAGCTTCTGTTTTGGAGAGTAGTACTAGCAGTACTTGCTTCAATTGAGCATACATATACCCTCAAATCAAGCAGTCTCCTCCTGGGAATATAGCCCAGAAAGAGTTTTCCAGGCCAATTAGGGCACATGTACGAGGACGCTTATTACAGCATTGCTCATGGTAATGGAGAGATGGAGGCAAAGTGAATGTAAGCCACCAGAGAAATGGATAAATGAAGCATGATGAAATCATATTATGAATCACAATGACACATTTAGATGCAACAGAACAGATCTACCCAGCTAGCCAGGCTAAATCTTAAAAACACAGTGTTCAATATAGAAAACAACAACAACAGCAAATGAGGTCCCTAACACAATACATGAAGTGAAACCCTCGTACACAAATCAAACAACACATTTTATAAGCATATGTAAAGGGATATATATGCGTGTGTTATTACACAGCGATCTATCCATCATCTATCTATCATCTCAAAGATGTTCAAATGGTTGCCTGTGGCAGAGGAGGGAAATAGGAGTGAAGATGGACACATAAATGGGACCATAAATGGACCAGGGGTATGGTGTGCCCACAAATGAAACTTATGATTAACTCGGTTCTCTACACCTGAGGTCAATACTCACGTGAGTTCACACGTAAACACAGACATACACATGGGACTGGGAATACATAACAGGCAATTTAGAAACCAGCCTTCCACGCATCCTCACCAAGCCCCCATTAAAGACCACCCAGCAAGTGTGCCTTAAATGCGACAGGAAAGCATCTGTGGTACAGAATGATTGATTTGCTTCAGCAAACAGAGACTGAAGTTGATGTAACTTTATTTTTGGCATAGAGCCCCTTTTCTACAAGTGGGGTATCAAGACATTCCTCTCCACCAGAGCAATTTGGGAATTTCATTTAGTTTCATTATGATAAAACTTCACCCAAGCTGAGCACATGATAAGCAACTTCTTTTATATTTTCTGTATTCCTGTACCTAAGGAAGAGGTGAGTTGTTCTCCAAATTTATGCAGATGCTAGAATTCTAAGATGAAAAATAGTGGGAAGAAACAGCTCATGTGCCTCAGATCCTAAACAACAACAGCAAGGTTTCAGCAACTGTTTCCAGATTTTCAGAAAATCTTTAACTTCATCAAGGGAGAAATCAATTTGCAGGTGCATTGACAGCTATTTAAGCTGGAGGATGGAACATCTTGACTGGGAAAAGCATACTGAAGGCACAGCCAATTAACCCTTTATGCCTGTAACATTTAATGTGGTTTTCACAGACTTTTTAGGTATTTATTATACTTTCTATGCACTTAATTATTAGAGGTCATTATTTTTTAAATTAAATTTTACCTATTAAAAAAACACTTAATTTACAAAAAAAAAAAAAAAAAGAGAAAGGCAAAACCAGAAATAGAATAAATCATTCTCTAGTCCGAGATGCATTAAAACTTTCTGGGAACAAGAATATTTTCTGTGCAGTCAGAAATGTGTTGCATTTCATTGTATCCTCTATGTGTTTAGTACCAAGCACTAAATAATTATTTATGTGCACTAAGATAAAAGGTTAATTGAGCTCAAAAGGTTAATGGACTTCCATATTAGCAGAATTTTTCTCAAAAGCCTTTCCTATGCAAGTGATTTTTATTACTATTTTTATAGTAATTCTTCTTAAAATATTCATTCATTCTTAAACATATTGCTTTCATTCATTAGCAAATGCCTCGTCCACGCCAAGGAGCCTTTGGTGTCACCTTCACTGGTCTGCTTGTCCACGACAGGGTCTGTGTCTTACTTCATCTCTGTAGCCCCAGGGCCAGCAGAGTCCATAAGAAATAGGACACAAATGTAGGTCTGGTTGAAATTGGTCCCCTCTACCAATTCCATGTGGGACATCACCCTTTTTCCCTTCCAAGACTTTTTAGGAAGATCCTTTTTCCCACTCCCTTTATCTCTGTCCCTGTTCTTAACTCCATAATCAATAACATAGGTGCTGGAATATTATTTATTACTCTTTGTGAGAAAATGTAGTTCCTATCATTGTTTCTTAGCATCATAGCAGGGAAAGTGCGTGGTGATGCTTACTTCGTGCTGAGCACTGTTCCAAGAATTTACATGTATTTACATGTACTTAATCATCTAGGCCTTGCTTCAACCTCTGAGGAGGTGTCCAGCTCACATCTCTCACATGCAAAAAAAGTCAAAACCTGCTTCCAGATTTTCAGAAAATCTTTAACTTCATGAAAGAGAAAGCAGTTTGCAAGTACAATTGACAGCTACCGTCATAACAATTATTATTCCCATTTTACAGATAAGGAAGCTGGAGCCCAGAGACATATTTAAGCTGTTCCACTAGCAGGTAGAGGAGACCAGTTCCATCATGGGACGTGGCTCAGATAGCTTTTCCAAATGAGTCTCCATTCCTTTAGATTGGACCCAGAAGGGGTACGCGCAGGCAAGAGCCAGTCATCTGTGGAAAAGCAAATCTATTCTCGCCCTCGGCTTCCATCCCTGTGGTCTGAGATGGTGTTAGCAAGGCCTCAGGGAGGATCCGAGGCTCCAGCAAATGGATGAACCGGAATGGTGTCCTGAAAGCAGGTATCCTATACCTGGTGGCAACGAGAAAAGAAGGGTTGGGGGGGCGGGAAAGGCTGGAAGGGAGCTAATGCTGGCGACAGAGAACAGACAGGCCACAGAGATGAAAGAACCGAAGAGGGAAGTGTAGGTGACCATTAATGAAAGGTCACAGGGGAAATGTCAGTGCTAATCTGAATAATTTAGCTAATGAATGTGTGACAAGAGCAAGCTGTCCTTGCAGAGAAGGGGCACCCTTGTCCCTTTATTTTTATTTATCTGTCTTAATGGAAGGCCTCCTTTCTCCAGTTTCCTCCCACACTTACCCTATGCACAGGGATTTTATAGAGGACAAATGTTCCATTTTGGAATCTTTTAAAGATGGGTGGATTTCGATTTTTAACTCTAATGTGTACCTTGCAGAATTTGCAACAGCTTATTTTATTTGGAGGAGGTTGTAGAGAGTAGTTGCTGAGAAAGAGTTCTTTATTTTCCTTCCCTCCCCCTTCTTAAGCAAAGGGTTTCTCTTATGTAGAATAGCTCTTATAAACTAACATTTGATGAAATTAGAGGCATACATATTAATGCCACTTGTTTTTCCAAATTTTCCAGAGAATGGTCTTGAAGTACAATGTTTAGGTCCTGTCAAACATGTCAGACAGGGCTGCTTGAGAGCTGAATTTGTTATCTGAATAGCCCCTCACTCCCCTGCCCCTGCCATGCACCCTGCAGCATGGCGGAGAGTCTGCTGAGCTGTGGATGGTGCCCCTCTGTCAGATATCTTGCCTGTGCCTTTGGCTCTGATTGAAGAATGTGGCATATGTCCCGTCCCCTATATATAGAAATGCACATATCCATACACGGCTACGTAGCTACAGATAGACACACCGACACCCCCACACGTGGGTCTGTGCAAATTTTTCCTCCACTCTTTCCTTCAACCCAATGATTTCCTAACGATCTGTTACCCATCTAAGACAGATTGCTTTTCATGGTTCAGCGGTCCCAGCACAGACATTCATTTTAATCAATAGAGCAGTCAAAAGAAAGAATGGATTTACTTGTTTTTTTCTTTTTTTACATTTAATTGAAAATTTTCAAGTGCTTACCAACTTGTGTAGATCTCAAAGTTTAGGAAGCAGTAATAGGTAAGCCCATGAAGTAAGTGCAAAAGCATCAACCGGCAGGATTCGGGTCTGCAGAGGCTACCCTTGGGTGAAGTAGAGCGCGTGTTTCTGTGCAGTGCCCCAGGTCCCCCCCTGTCTCTCCCCACCGTTACCACCAGACATGCCTACGACTCAGGAATGTCTCCATCAATCCCCTTGATGACAGCACCCTAGTCCAAGTCTTGTCATCCTTTCCCTATGCTCCTGAGTATCTGGTCACTCCCGCTTTCAAACTACTCCTTGATGAGCTTCCCAGAGAAAAATCCATCCTTGCCACTTCCTTGCTCGAAGACCATATCTAACTCTCCATCGCTCTGCGGCCTAGTGTGAGCTTTAGTTTTCTTACGTATAAAACGGGAATAAGAAGTCCATAGGCTGTAGCAGAGAAAGCAGGTTTCTTTAGCCTCTACCTGCAACTTCCTCTCCACCCTCTACTGAGTTAACTAGTCTCTGAACACACCAGACCTTTCCGTATAACCCTACCTCCCTCTGGCAAACTTGTACCCTTTCTTCAGGGTTCAGGCCACGTGGCCCTTTTGGGGGGAATTAAGCACCTCCTCCTTCCGGGTTTGTTAGCCTTTGTCTGACGGCAACGCTGGCTATTGGTGGGATGGATGTCCCCTGTAACCAGGCAGTGAGCTCCAGGAGGACATGCCTCACCTTTCTCTCCGCTGTCACCAGCACGATGCTTATCACAGAGCTGAGTAACCTGTGTGAAGGAGCAAACATATCATCTGGAAAGAGTCTGGTTCATAAGGCAACATTGGGAAACTGGTCTTCTTCATGTTTCCTATTCAGGGCGGTCCCCTTGGTTGATGTTGGCTCAGAATCTAAAGCCCTCCTATGGCTCCTAGATCGCTACAGGCAAGTTGTTGGGAGAGAAAACCACTTTGGCCACCAGTCTTGATTGGTTTTAGAATACTTCTTTTCATTTTTAAAAAATTTCTAAAACTTATTTTATTTATTTTTTAAAGATTTATCTATTTATTCATGAGACGCAGGCAGAGCGAGAAGCAGGCTCCATGCAGGGAGCCCGACGTGGGACTTGATCCTGGATCCCGGGATCACACCCTGAACCAAGGGCAGATGCTAAACCACTGAGCCACCCGGGCATCCTTAAAATGTATAGATCATTTCACATGCAGACCATTTCCTTCGATAATATTTCTTTCTCGTAGAGCCTCTCCTTGTGTTTCCCTACTATGATTATGATTTCATGGGACACGTATTATGACTCCATCTTTCATGGAGAAGACACTGAGGCTCTGAGCAGTATCACTTGGGAGAGACTTAAGACCTCTGCTCCCCAGATCAATCCCACGAGAGTGCCGGGGGTTGGCTCAGGTACCCGGGTTCCAACACTCCTCACGCAACCTCAATTTGAGGTTGCCCATTTGGGAACGCTGTCCTCGCCCTAGAGGGTTTAGATTCTAGGTCCATGGTTGGTTCCAGGTGCCGGAAGCCAGGCTTGAGCCGGAGTCTCCGACCTGTGCTGGGCCTGCTTCCAGGACTCTGTGCCGTCCCTTCACTGTGACTCCACGCGGAGCAGTATCAAGTTCCATGAGAGGAGGTCCACGCAGACCAGGTGTGCCTGAGGAGGTCCACGCGGCTCTTTCCTCACCCGCAGATTGGGGCTATAGTTTCCTTACAGAGCTTCCACATGCACCCAGTGAGATGGGACCCAAATCACAGAGGGCAGCAGATAGTATGAAGTTAAGAAATGGCAATCTCTGTTATGAACATAGATCCCCTGGAGTGGGCAGGCGATTTTTATCGAAGACTTGGTGAGAAGCTTGGAGGTTTGAAGCCCATGTACCTGGCACTCTCCTCCACGGACTGGGAATTTTCTGCACCGTGTGTTTAGAGCTCTTCTCAAAGCCTCACCTTGGGCCGGGTGCTGTGGGCTGAAGGAATTCATGTCTTCTTAGTATGTTGTTCCAGTCAGCTTTCTGCCTCAAAGCATATGGTAATTTGCCTACCCCCTGAAAAGAAACCAAATACAGGCTGAGTGTTCTGCAGGCAAAATCATACTTAGAGTATCTCAGGTTATCAGAGTAAGTGGTAGTTGTCTGATTATAAAGTGGGAAGATATTATTCAGACATGGATATATCTGTAATCAGCAATGATGAAGGAGGTGTACAGGAAGTGAATGGTAATTAAAGGGGATTTATGGGACTTTTTTGCTTGGGTGTCCTGAGTGTCTCATACGCCTCAAGAATGACCCATTGACTTTTCAAAGTCCCGTTAACATTGCTATTCTCAAATGGCTTGGGAACCCGGCCGCACCTACTCGAATTTTGGGAGGATTCAAATAGCAACATCCTTGAAAGGATCTAATAAGCTTGGTTTCCAATCCAGGCCAATACAGGACAGAAACATGGTCTTCACCAGTGGTCGCAAAGGGCCAGTGCAGGGCCTTCCTACCCTTGTGCAGGGCATTTGAGAAGCGTGAGACTGAGATTTTTACTCCCAAGGAAAGGGCGAGGAGTAGTTGGATCTGGTTGTGGGGCCGTCAGATTGGAGCCTGGAGAATTCCGTCTACTCTCCTCTGCCATCTGATTGACTTGTAATGTTGTCCTGCTGTTAGGCTTCTGTGTCTATGAGCAGCTGAACAGACGTGCGTTGATAATCGAGCAAGCAAATGTTATCTGACTTTTTTTGAAGGCTGATACTTAAAAATTAGCACATAACTGGGATTGGTAGCTGATAAAAGAACTTGGCTTCCCTGGTAAGCCTGGTGTTGTCACACAGTAGGTTTCTGGGAGCTTGTGGGGTCGCGAGACGGAGCATGGCACTGTGTGACCGAGCGGTGCACACGGGCCTGACGCCGCCAGCGTGAGAGCTCCCGCCTCTGGGACGGGGTGGTACCGCGACCTCATGAACTGAGGACGTGTGCAGAGCCTCCCTCTAATTTTGCTCACTTCTTTTCCTGGGAGCAAAGCGGAGACAACCTCGTTTCAAATGCAAATTGCAGGAAATGTTCCACCTCTCCCTGTGGTTTCCCTTGACTTGGAAAATCATTCATAGTCCTGCTGCCGTCTGGGGGGGACCATTCACGAGCCTTCCTTGTCCCTTGAAATGGATGTTTAATAAGCTTGGAAATGGCATTGCCTCCAAGAAAGCCAACAGTGGAGAATTAGAGCCCATTTCCTTAGATGAATATGAAACTTTAAAATAGTCCAAGAAGACCCCAGCAATCCCTACTAAATGAGATCTGATTTCTCTTTAAGCTGTTTTTAATAGCTGGAATTACAGAACATTGCTGTTTACCAGTTAATAGGTTTGTGAGCGAGCAGCTTGCTTTGTGTGCAAGGTGGTCCCATTCACACCTGCATCACGACGCGGCCCCTCTTGCTTGCACGGCTCTCGGTGCATAGAAGCTGAGCTTAGAGCTCAGTGCAGGTCTTGCCCGCCGTCTGTCACCCCGTCCTCAGCTCCTGTTGCCCTGCTGTCCCCCACCTGCCTTCTCCCCTCTTCCTCAACATGTGTAATTCAATTTTTGTCTTTCTTTCTTTCTTTCTTTCTTTCTTTCTTTCTTTCTTTCTTTCTTTCTTTCTTTCTTTCTTTCTTTCTTTCTTTCTTTCTTTCTTTCTTTCTTTCTTTCTTTTTTTTCTTTTCTTCTTTCTTTTTTCTTGCCAGAAGAGTTTTACCCAAATTCTGCCTCTGGGTTTTGGAACCAGGAAATGGAGAAAATGAAAGGGCCCGAGAAAATTTGTGCCTTCTAATTAATTAAGAGAAACATAGGCCACGGGCAAGCTAAGCTTTGCTTGGCTCCAGGAGACCGGGTCTTCCTCGGTGCTTGGTTGTGTGATGTGACTCAGTCCACACGCACACAGGTGCCTGTGGGGGAAAGGCGGCTGGGGGGGGGCGGGGAGGTGGTTGACCAGGAAGACGCAGTCTGGCCTGTGTGCTGTGACTTCCACCCAAACTGTGACGAGTCCCAGTGGGTAACGTGAATGGAACGTCAGTGAGTGCCAGCAGCATGGCAGGCCCGCTTCTGTGTCCTCTTGTCAGTCTGTCAACTGCCTTTGGATATGGACGGGATCGTTCTGACCCTACAGAGGGGGAACCTGAGTGACTCGGCCCCTCGCCCTCCATCCAACGAAACGAACAGACTACTCTGCACCTCTGGCAGACGCTGGTGCTCAGGACGAGGGAGCAACAGAATCACTGGTTTTCTTAGAAGGGTCTAGAAACGGCTTCATAGAACATGTGATCTTCTGGCATTTTCTAGAGCGGGAAGATGGCAATAGAGGTCCATCGCGACGTAGGGATTCCCAGGAACTCTGTGGCGTGGGGTGTGGGGCGTGGGGCGTAGGGCGGCCGTGTCCTTTCTCTTGCGACCCAGCTTACTGTGACCTCATGCATCATAGGGCCAGGCCCGCCTTGCTTCTCCCTCCACCCGCCCCAGCAGCTCTCCTTCCTCACTCACAGCGTGTTGTGGTAACATGAGAAATAACAGATGCTGCCCACGTGAGCAACAGATTAATAAGTCATTTTAAAGTATTAAAATTGATATTGGGTTTTTCTGCAATATTTCATCAGTTATAATTTATTAAGCACATTGTTTGTCACCTGGTTAAGCCAGGACAACCGCGTGTCATTGGGGGACCCGGCTGCCCAGGGCCCTCCGCCAGCGACCGCCTTCCCAGCAGAGGCTGGGGCGATGCTGGCCTCAGGGTGGCCGCCGTGTGACTCCCTAGTGTGTGTGTGGGTGACACAGCTGCTGAGGCCCCACCTGCCCAGGACCCGCAAGGCGAGCTCTGTCTCCCTAGCCCCGCTCTTAGGTGGGCGGCCAGGACCGGGGGTTGGGGGGGGCTAAATCACAGTCCTGCTGTCCCTGGCTGTGCCCTGCTTGCCACCTTCCTCCAGTGTCTAGGTCGAGGGCCTGCTGCGTGCGTGCACCGTGGGCAGTGACCGGGCCGCTGAGCCCAGCAGGTGCACCCGGGCCGCGGGCCAGGCACGTCGTCGCCGGGCAGGGACTCACCTGGGAGGGGCCCCCGCTGCGGGGCGGTGGGGGGAGCACAGCTGGAAGTGCAGATGCGGAGCCACCCTGCCCCCTCCTGGGGCCTGGAGCTCAGGAAGCTGGGGTGCGGGCCACGGGGTGCACAGTCTGGACACCTGTGCCAGCTGCCTCCTCTTCCCACCCGGGCTGGCCATGCCCTCAGTCTGGCTTTGGCTTCTTTCTGGATGCAAAGAGAAAACCAGGGGCCTCGTCCCTGAGTGGCAGGAGCTTCTGGGAGGTCAGATGCAGGACTGTCTGCTTCCCTGGGGGCATTTTGTGGATTCTGCTTGGGGCCCTTGTCCAGTCTGCAGCATCTCTGATCTCACCTAAGAGTCAGGCTGGGTTTCTGGGAGTCGGGTGTCGCAGGGCACCCTCGCCGCGGGAGAGCAGGGGTCCCTGGGCAGCACCCGGGAACCCCCACCCTGGTAAGCCTCCAGGGCCACTTGAGGCAGAGCTTTGTGGACCAGTGGTTGTTAAAAATCAGTGAACGGAGGAAGAAAGGAGTTTATAGTTAGCACAGAGAAAATCACAGAATCACGTAGTTCATTATATTTAGCACAGTCTCAGGAAAAAAAAAATTTGGCTTTCCTGGCGGAAGTATGTCAGTCGCCCAAATGGGGCACCATCGGGGACAGGTGAGGATCGCTGCCCAGGAAGGAGGCAATGGGATGGCCTAACTTTTCTAGGGGCAGCTCAGTATTATCCACAGGTGTCTTATCATAAGAATCTTTGGGGGAACTTGAGAAAAATACTGATTCTTGAGCTTCATGGCCTTGAAGTAATCAGTCAAGATCCGGGGGGCGGGGAGCGGGGGCTCCGCTTTAGCCAGCACCCCAGGGATTCTCCAAGGCGGAGCCCATGGTCCCCTGCCGGCCTCCGCAGCAGAATTAGCCCGGAAACCTGTGACAATGGGGGTACTCAGGGCCCACCCGGAGGCTCAGCCCCCCTGTGGGGCTGAAGGAGAGCTGCAAGGGTGCGAAGCCCTGCAGGTGATTCTCGTAGGTGGCGAGCAGTGGGGCTTCTGGGGAGAAGAGCAGGCTAGAGGGCCTTCCTCGCTGTGACCCCGAGGGGGGGCCTCCTGCCTGCTGAGCCACCGGATCTCACGGAGGGACAGGCAGGGACATCCCTGCCCAGCCCCATCCCGGTCCCTGGGGATGTTGCCGGCCGGTGGAGGTGAGGGCCCTGCCCTGTGTCTGCCGCCGCCGCCCGCGCTCAATCCCACCGGGCCCAGCACTGCACCTGTGCTGCCGTTCTCGGTCTGTGGCCTGGGTGGGTGAGAGATGCAGAGGGCGCCAGGGGCTGGTGCTCCCTGGAGGCCAAGCCGCTGCCCCTGCTGCTGCCCCTGCTGCTGCCCCTGCTGCTGTACCTGCTGCTGCCTCTGCTGCTGCCCCTGCTGCTGCCCCTGCTGGTGCACCTGCTGATGCTCCTGCTGCTGCCTCTGCTGCTGCCCCTGCTGCCCCTGCTGCTGTACCTGCTGCTGCCCCTGCTGCTGCCCCTGCTGGTGCAACTGCTGCTGCCCTGCTGCCCCTGCTGGTGCAACTGCTGCTGCCCTGCTGCCCCTGCTGGTGCAACTGCTGCTGCCCCTGCTGGTACACCTGCTGCTGCCCCTGCTGCTGCCCCTGTTGCTGTACCTGCTGCTGCCTCTGCTGCTGCCCCTGCTGCTGCCCCTGCTGGTGCAACTGCTGCTGCCCCTGCTGCCCCTGCTGCCCCTGCTGCTGCCCCTGCTGGTGCAACTGCTGCTGCCCCTGCTGCCCCTGCTGCTGCCTCTGCTGCTGCCCCTGCTGCTGCCCCTGCTGCTGCCCCTGCTGCCTCTGCTGCTGCCTCTGCTGCTGCCTCTGCTGTTGCCCCTGCTGCTGCCCCTGTTCCTGCACCTGCTGCAGCAAGGCCCGGGCCCTCTCTAACCAGGAGGGAAGGCGCTGGGCCGGGAGCCGGCTAGCCTTAGTGCCGCCCTGGCCACCCCCACAGCATCCTGACTTATTACGTTGTAATAAATTGAACCATTCCACTTCATTATTTCATATTTGAGGAGATTTATAGATTGTCCTGGTGGCTGAAGAGGCGGTGATTAAAGAAGCAGCGTGCTAATGAACAAGGCTCTGCACAAAGCCGTTTTAATTAATGCGCAGCCCAGGGGCTGTAAACCACTTGCTGATAACAAACCTGCCCATTGAAGACTTGAACTGACAGCGTCGACAGGAGACAGGCGGAACTTGCGCAAGTGGCACTTAGGGCCCCGGAACCGAGGTCCCCTCCCTGCGCCCCGGCTCGGCCCAGCAGAGCTGCCCAACCCGGAGTTAGTTTCTTCCGCCCACGAGTTTCTACTCTCGGCGGTGCCCTGCCCTTTCACCCTCCTCCAGCCTCCTCCATCCCAGAGGCTCTGGACTCTACGATCACACCTGAACTTCCAGGACACTTTGCTTGGCTCAGATCTACGGAGGGGAAGATGCCTGGTGTCCTTCTTCGCAAAGCCCCTGTGATATAGGATGGTTCTTTCCACCCCAGCTTCTTCAGCTCAGAAGATTTAGTTCAGTCTGGTGTTTATCTGAAAGACTTAAAAAATACTTTTTTGTGTGCGGAGCCATACCTGTCGGCAGCTTGGTTTTGGAAAGTCCGCTCCCGGCTCTTCCCCTGTTCAGTGGCCCAGCTTTCCTGGGTGGAGGTGCCTGAGGGTGGTCGGGGCCAGCCAGGGTCTCCACAGAGCAAGCCCCGAACATTCTCCATCCTTAGCACAGAGCGCTCTGTACCCTTGGGTTTCTCAGTAAATGCTGTTTCCTGACAAATTAAGTCCAAAGGGTGACAAGTAGCAAAATAACCTTTTTCTGTTCTTTTAATGGTTTCCTGCCAGGATTTGATGTTTGGAGACATGGAACATTGTGATAAGATGGCTTCTCTGCCAGCTGATTACTGTGGCACTTTCTGCTATGACACACAGCCTCACTAGTCATATGACTAACACTAATAATAGTGATTCTAATAACAAAAGGAATGCAGCCATAATATAAGCTAAAAATCTTGGCCAACGGAATGATTTGAGAAAAAAAATATTGATAACGAAGTGAGGTTTATTGAATTAACTGTTCCATTTAGCAGACGCATGAGCAGAAGCAAGGCAGGAGGGATGTAATCAAGAGTGTGACGCTGGTGACAGAGCTGAACTAGGCATGGAGGTTGGGGAACGGCCAAGTCAGTTGTGTTCATTTTGGTGTCGGGGTTGCTGCACATCTCAAGGAAGCTGCACAGCCCAGGGGAGGTTTCCAGGTGCCTACCATGGAGCCTGGACGGTTTTATTTTGGCAATACGTTATTATTGCTCCTGGACTCCTGCCTGCAAGGTACCTTTCCCAATGGGAAGGTGACGCTGTGTATCGAGGGGCTCCGTGCCCCTAGGACTGACGACCTTGTCGCATTTGGAGAGCATACCGCCCAGTCAGGAGGGCAAAGCTGCATGCCAGCGGGGTAGGCCTGACGTGCCGAAGCAAGTAGCAGCTTTTACTTCTCTTCCCTTTCCCTTGGATAAATATGCCCGTGGTACATGGTGGCCCCCAACTCCCTCCAGGCCCCCTCTGGGGCACAGCTAGGGTCTGGTGGTTTCTTTGCTGCTCCAGGTTAACCCAGGGCCTGTCAGGTTGCTGTGCACCTGCCTCATCTTGCTCCCTAAGTCTTCTCTTCGTCCTGTGATCAATCAGCTTACCTACGCTGTCCCCCTTGGCTAAGATCGTCTTCATTCTTCTGGTAGGAACACACTCTTTTCTTCCCTACAGAAGGCAGCTGCAATATTTACATACAAACTAAAGTTTTAAGAAATCCCCCCCAAATTAGCATTCTAATGTAATGTATTAAGAATGTAGTCATCTCAGAAATAATCATTATATGGATAGCAGTACTTTGCCCTTTTAAACAGCAAGATGTTTTCTCGTAATTGCACAGGGACTAGTCCCATATTACTTAATTTATCTGCTTTTTTATATTACCTCCATTGGACATTTGAGAAACTGAGGGACCTAGGAGCTATGTGAGTGAACCAGGCATGGTGGTCAGTGGGGGTGAAACGATGGGAGACTCCAGGTAGGAACTTGACCACTAGGGAGATATGCTGGCTTTGTGAATTCTGCATTGTTTGTGTCTGATTTTTGGTAAGCAATTCTGTGGTCATCGCTGGGCGTTTTATGATTAGGATGGAGGGGAGACTGAGACTGAGGTGGGGAAGGGCAGAATGGGCAAAATTTTGTGATTTTCAGTGTACTTGTCCTGGATTTCATTTTCTCCATCATCCCCAGACTGTATGTCAACTATCAGCTGTCTTTTTACAATTACACTGAGGAGAATGGATTTGGGAAATTGAACAGAATTCACTTGTAAATGATGTATTAAGCTTAAGTTTTACTGGTGGAGAATACATCTGTAAACGTGGAAGACAAAGCAACACGGAGGATGGGAATTTTAGCCTCAGAACATGACACATAAGCAGTCAATTTTACATTAAAACCAAGGGAAAATGATTTCTTAACTCAAGTCCTATCTCCCAAGAATCTTACTCCGGTTCAAGTATAATAAGGACCTCATTGGGAAGAGAGAGAGCAAAGAAACTGAAATCCTGCATGAGGACTGAATAGGGCTGGCTAGTTTTCTCATTTGTCCAAATGGCAGTGGCTCCTGAGAACCCCTGGAAGCAGAAAGAAAGAATGAAGTTATTTCTGCAGTACCGAGCTGCTTCGTGGAGAAGAGCAAATTCTTGGCAACTGAGATTTTCCAAGGAGATGTAGAAATTATTTCTTTGCCCTTCAGTTCATAGAGGCTGACCAGATCCCCAGTGACTTTGACCGCCTCCAAGAGCCTTCTACTTCCTCATATTCTTTTTTAGATTGTGAGTTGATTTAACCTTCCTTCCCCATTCTTTCCTGTTTCTCTATTGTCAAAGGTGCCACCTTCTCCGGAGAAGGTTACTGTGTGAGACTTGCCTTCTGACACTTTCTTCTGTTTCTTGTACCACTGAGCTGGATCAGAAGAATTGAATCAATATGGCAGATGAATGGATAAAGAAGATGTGGTTTATGTATACAATGGAATATTACTCAGCCGTTAGAAATGACAAATACCCACCATTTGCTTCAACGTGGATGGAACTGGAGGGTATTATGCTGAGTGAAGTAAGTCAATTGGAGAAGGACAAACAGTGTATGTTCTCATTCATTTGGGGAATATGAATAATAGTGAAAGGGAATATAAGGGAAGGGAGAAGAAATGTGTGAGAAATATCAGAAAGGGAGACAGAACATAAAGACTTCTAACTCTGGGAAATGAACTAGGGGTGGTGGAGGGGGAGGGGGGTGGGGGGTGGGGGTGAATGGGTGACGGGCACTGAGGGGGACACTTGACGGGATGAGCACTGGGTGTTATTCTGTATGTTGGTAAATTGAACACCAATAAAAATTAATTTATAAGAAAAAAATAAAACAAAGTTTTCAAATTGAAAAAAAAATATGGCAGCTGCTTGAAAAGATGGAATCTGGTACTTGGAAAGCTGTCAAGGTCAACCGAAAAGATGTGGCAAACTGGAAGGCCTGAGGGGGCAGGCATTTGACAGAAACAAGCACAGTAATACCCCTTGGTTAGTGTTCAGGGGCTCTCACCAGCAACAAGTTTAGCACCTGTCTAGTTTGAAGGACTTTTTTTAGTGTTTATGTGCAAACCCAAATGGTTCCAGAATGCTCAGAGAGCTCCAGCTTGTTCCAACGGCAGCTAATTTGTGATAGTTGGTGGCCACGTGCTTCCACACAGATGTACCTTTGGTTGTAGAGGCCATCTGGCTTCCTGGCCCAGGAGGAGAGGGGTAGCACATCTTCTAGGGACCTTCACATGGGATTGACGTCTTTTATCCTTCCTCCTCAACAGACTATTTCCTATCACCCACCTTTCCTCCTTCTCCTGTTCTCTTCCCTAAAACTTCTCCTCTTCCTCTATCTTCTTTCTTTTCTCTCGGCATTCTTAGATGGAGGCAGATACCAGAGTCATTTGTAAGGCCTGATAAAACAAGGAGAAAAGAGCCAGTGGTCTTCCTTTCAGGGAATCTCAGACAGCAAACACTGAGGGAAGGCAATCTTACAAACGCTTACCAATGGTTGCAGTGTTAATAAATCATATTTGAGAAGTTATTTCTCTCCATCTAAACCATTTTTGTTTGTTTAGAAAGGTTCATCTGAGAGTGGATTAGGAATCTCTGCTTCCCTTCATGTGGAGTATCTGGTCCCACCTGTGTTTCTGGTCAGCTGCTCTCTTACAGGTATGTCTATGTGAGTTGTCGTGGCAGGGACAGGTAGAGAGAAGCTACAGCAAGCTTTAAGGATCCCACGTAAAAAGAAAACAAAATACAAAAGATGGTGCCCGTGGTCCACAGTGTTGATGATGTTTACCGGATGATGGATGAATATGGTGAACCAGGCAGTGTGGCCTGATCAGGGTGAAATGGCTGAGCAGGAGAACTGCAAGTGAATCAATCATGAGACCTGCTCCACCAGTCGGCTGGGTTCATCAGTCTCGCAGCCTCTCTCAACAGGCTTATAAATTACCCCTGATGGAGGGATGGCGTGTTGGGCCAGGTTTCGGGGACTTCTCCAGCAGAGATCAATAGGCTGTGGTGAATAGAAACAACACAACTCCAATGAGATAGTTGGTGATGCGCTCCAACCTCATGTCATCAGCTGTGCTTGCTTTTATAAATCCATAGATTTTGTGCCCAAGCTGAAAACCTCCATCCAAAAAACCCAGAAACCAAAAACCAAAAGAAAACAAAAAACCCCCAAAACGCTGGACTTAATTTAACATCCAGATGTAGTGCACTACAGGGCTAAAGGGCACGGCCTCCTGAACGAGAACGCCGCCTTCACTTACTAGTTGTCTGACCTGGTGGTTTGCTTCATTAACTTCCTTGTGTCTGAGATTCCTCACTTAAAAAAAAAAAAGATTTTATTTATTTATTTGAGAGAGAGAGAAAGAGAGAACGTGGAGGGGCGGATGAGGAGGGAGAGGGAGAGAAAGAATCCCAAGCAGACTCTGCACTGAGCGTGGAGCTGGTCACACGGCTGATCTCACAACCCTGAGATTGTGACCTGAGCCAAAACCAAAAGCTGGTTGCTCAGCCGACTGAGCCACCGAGGCACCTCTTCCTCACTTTTATAAAAATGACGATAATAATAACAGCAAATTCAATTCCTTCTTCATAAAATTCTTCATAGGATTAAGTTAGTTAATATTTATAAGTTAGTATTTAATAATTTTAGTAGTTATTATTATAGGTGTCGCTCTTATTGTCTGGTCCACCTCAATTCCATTTAGTTTCAGAAGACGAGCCTATGTTTTCCTTCACTGATAAAGCAATGGCCTGCACGTCACTCTGAATTACATGCACCCACGTCCACTCACTTATTTTCTTTCAGTCGCAGAGGAGGAAGTGTATCTTCTGCTATTCAAGATTGGCCTCTGCCTGTGACCCTCACCCTCTTCCCTCTATATTTTTCTGGGTCTGGCTTCATGTACTCCATTCTCACTGTTCTCTCTTGTCAGGGTTTTTTTTTTTTTTTTTTCCTTTTCCTAGATCCTTACTCTGCCTATATCCAAGTCTCTCCAATTCAAAAAAAAAAAAAAAAGCAAATCAAACACGTTTCTGTTGATCTTGAATCTTACTCTAGTTACATTTGCATTTTCTCTCTCATTCTGATCTAAACATTTCAGAAGAGTGTTCTAGACTTTATATCTCTATTTCCTCACATCTTAGTCATTTACCATTTATTTAGTTATTTATTTATCTACTATTTAGCATCTTAATTATTCTATTGAGATATGGAAGGCCCTCTGGTCTATTGAAATTATTCTAGCAAAGTCACCAATGACATTCTTATTGCCAAATCTAATGGAAATTTTTAATTTTTACCTTATAGTGGATCTCTTTGTGATGATTGCTACCATTGTTCGTTCTTTCCTTGAAAACCTTTATTCTTTCAGTTTTCATGGCACTAGTTTTTTTCTTATTCTTTAAAAATTGCTTTAGCGATAGTGTTTTCAGTATTGCTTCTTTACAACTAGTCTCTAATAGTATTTTAACTTTATTTTTTATTTTTTAAAAAATATTTTATCTATTTATTTATTTTGGAGAGAAAGAGAGAGAGCTTGAGTGGGAGGAGGGAGAAGAAGAGAGAGAGAATCTCTAACAGACTCTGCACTGAGTATAGAGCCTGACACAGGGTTCAGCCTCATGACTTTGAGATCATGACCTGAGCCAAAATCAAGAGTCACTCAACCTACTGAGCCACCCAGTGCCCCTCTAACATTATTTTAAATTTAACTTTGTATCTAAGAATTCTTTGGAAAAATGTTTCTCAATTTCAAAAGAATAGATGTTTATTTCCTTATTTTCCATCCTTTTTGTTGTAGATACATTTTTGTTGTTTATTACTTTAAGGTCAGAGAATGTCCTGTATATTTTGGAACATGCTAAGATTTTTTTTTGTAGTCAAACCTTGAGCATGTTTTAATCAGTGTTTGATGGGCATTTGAAAATATATTCTTTTCTGTATATCTATATACGTGTGTGCAGACTAATATTGTTTGTTAGTCATAGTTTCTAACATTGCTTATTTTTTGTGTATTTGACTTGTCCGTGTATGAAAGTTTCATTAAAATCTCCTCCTCCATTTACTTGAAATATTTTTGGGTGGATATTTCAATGCTATGTTAGTTGATGTATAGGTGTTTATTACTATTATATCTCCTTAGGGAATTGTATTTTCTTTCTATAAACTATTCCTATTGCAAATTTTCCTTCTCTATGCTGACGTCTTCCCTTCTACCTTCTTCAAAAGAAGGTCCACAAGGTTCTACTCTTGCTCCTGCTTTCTTATGTTAGCCATATACCTTGAGAAGACACCTCTGCTCTTAGGTGTCAGATGACACACATCTGCAATAATACTCATATTTATTTATTTATTTATTTATTTATTTAAATTTTTATTTATTTATGATAGTCACAGAGAGAGAGAGAGAGGCAGAGACACAGACAGAGGGAGAAGCAGGCTCCATGCACCGGAAACCCGACGTGGGATTCGATCCCGGGTCTCCAGGATCGCGCCCTGGGCCAAAGGCAGGCACTAAACCACTGCGCCACTCAGGGATCCCTAATACTCATATTTAAAACTCAAGTGTAGACATTTATCCAAGTTGCTCTAACCAGCTTCATGATAGACTGTTCCACCCTGACATCCCATAGGGCTCCCAAACTCAAAATATCCAAAGCTCTCTCTTCCCTTTTGTCCTTAAACCACCTCATCTATAGATATTTTCTAGCACATTTCATGGCCTCACCATTTGCCCAGTGGCAAACTTGGGTTGATAGTTTTACTTGAGTCTAAGAAAATATAACAATCTGGAGGTAATTGTGATTCATAGCTTAGGGAGAAATTTTTCTTTCTTTCTTTTCTTTTCTTTCTTTCTTTCTTTCTTTCTTTCTTTCTTTCTTTCTTTCTTTCTTTCTTTCAAAATTATCAACTGATTTTTCACAATAACCAAAATAAAAGACTTATAATCACCTTACCCCCAGCTTGTAGTCTACTACTCTACCTCCTAAATATTGGGGGGTGTGAGAACTGGATGAAGCATCAATGGTGAATTGCCATTCCGAATTCTGGATCCAAGTTAATAGCTAACTGACCTTGGGCAATAGACCTCTGAGAGCTTCTATCCCTTTATCTTGTGATTATTGTGAGGATTAAGTAAATTGATGTGAATTGATATAATTTTTTTCTTAAGTGTTCAAGAAAAATTTATAATCTCATTATTTGATTTCAATGATTTCAAAAGTTAATAAACAAAATATAGAAATTGATATGCCTAATACTCAAACACCATCTAAGATCACCTTTTTTAAAAAAAAAAATCCTTATATCAGAGAGCAATGGCCCCTGGTTTCCTTAAAACAATGTCTCCTTTACTTCAAGATATTTGGTCTATACTCATTTTTCTTTGGCTTTGATAAATCATCCACATTCATTTAACCTTTTTCCTGAGTTTCCATTCTCAACCCCTTTAATCATTTTCACTGCTCTGTCTTGGATACTCTCCAATTTTTTTGTACCTTTTGGAAAATTAGAATCCCCAAACTGAGCATAACACTTTAATAAGGGCCAAGTCTATGCTAAATATAGCTCATGACACTCTTTCTTGTCACTTGAGTGATAGACAACACCGTTAAGACTTTTCAGTAGCTTACCAGTTTTAAAAGGCACACGCCTACATTACAGACCCCAAGATCAAACTTCAGAGATGTGATAGGCATGCACTTCTGGAGGTAACTTAATGCTATTATTGATTCTCTCTGGGGAATGAGGAGATGTGCCCAGGATTTCTGGAAGATACAATACTGATGTGTCTCATGTATGAACCTCACGGAGCCAGTATACACTTAGGATTTGGAGGAAAAGCATGATATTTGAACTTTCAGGGTATCTATCTATCTATCTATCTATCAAGACAATTAGCCTACCATTTAGACCTCAGTCATTTTAGGGCCATCTTAATATAGTTATAATAACTCTAGTTATTTAGTTGCATGGCTACTTTAAGTTTTCTTCTTCCACAGGAAGAAAGCATTTAAAAGAAAGCATTTAAAAATGCATTAAAAGCATTTTTAGTTGAAGTGCAGAGGGTTCCAGAGGGACTAGTGAGAAATAGAATCTGGAGCAGGAGGCAAATTAGTGCTGATAAGTGGTCTGATTGGTGTCCTGGAAAGTCTGAAATATCAGAAGTTCATTACATAGAAAGTACTGTGATTCAGTGAGCTATGGAACAAATGATGCAGAGAAGGAAATTAATTTGGGAGTGGGGAGGGTGGAAGATCCTACTTCAGAAATTTTTACCAAGGCTAGAAGTTTAGGGACACTGTAATGAAGACAGAAAGTGATGATTTTTTTTAATAAATTAATTTTTATTGGTGTTCAATTTACCAACATACAGAATAACACCCAGTGCTCATCCGAAAGTGATGATTTTTGAGGAAGAAAGCGGATTGCGTAGTCCAGCATAGAGGTGCATATTTCAAACATATTGCTCATCCAGCCTGTGCTATGAGAGTCCTCTAGGCAGGTGGTAGATCTCATAGCCAGATGCTGATTCAATGGGCATTGTAGGCATACAGGCATTCAGCTGCCATTTGGAGGCTAAGTAAGATGCTAGGAGGATCACTCACACTAGATTCCCAAGGGCAAAAGTGGAAGATGGCAAACCATGCTGCCGAATATTCTCTCTCCTAACTGCCTCATGGCAGACACCGAGGCTCTTCTTCTTCCTCTCCCAGTGCCTGGATGAAGCTGAGCTCATGCTGAACTGGTGAACCATTCTCTGCAGTTTGGAATGATGGAAAGTGGATTGTTTTGGCTGGAACTAGACAAGGACAGGTGGTGCCACCTGCTACAAGTGATATCCTTCCAGTTGGCTCTAGAGCCCCCATTCTTGGTCTTTTTGCAGTTTGGTGGCATTGGTGAGGAGGGGAGGTGAAGGGGGAGGTAGTAGATAAGGAGGAGAATCTGGAGGCATTCAGCTTTGTCAGTAAATTATAATGGGCTTTCACAGGTTGGCAACCCCTTTCATATACTGCAGCAGATGCACTGGCATTGAGAGATGGTTGTATAAGGATACATTTGAATTATTGATGTTCTAGGATTCCCACAGTGGCCTCTCTTACTGCAGATGTCTGAGATCTTTCTTGTGCTTCATCAAGGTGACAGGAGGTACATATCTTTTTAGAAGGCTGAAGTTCTTGGGAGCTAAGAGTCCTTGTAAGGGATCCTCCAAGGCCCCAGCCTTCCTTTAGCTATTTCCTTGGTGGACAGCCTTTCATCCCATTGATTCATACCCAGAACGTGTCTGGCAACAACCTCTAGGTCTTCATAAAGTTCAACCATTGCAAGCCAGGCAGATGAGCTTTGTCCAGAGCAGGAAGATTGAGATGGGCTGTCTAAAACTGTCTTTGTTAATTATTGAAGGTGACAGCACAATTTCTTGAAAGCCTCCGTGGTGTCTAAAAGCTCCTGTCTCCCCATGGTGGCCCTCTGTTTGAATACAGTCATGCTTGGGATTAGAAGAGTTCTCTTGTGAGAGCTGCTGGGCCTGAGAACAGCTTGTCGACCAGCTCTCTGAGCCTGTCTCTCTTTATCAGCTGGCAAAAAGGATGCCTTGTTTATAAATACCAGGCAAGAACAGCAAACACAGGTGCCATGGCCAACCCCGGAGGGAGAGAGATGTTGTAGTGGGGAGAATGGATCATGCACACTTGCTGATTCTGATGACTAAGCTCAGAGCCTTTCTTAGCCTCCAAGTTCTGTGCTTGGCCCTACAGGGCTGCTGAGGCGTTGGTCTTGCTGAAGATCCCGAGGATGCCATTGTTCTTGACTGTCTTATCCCTCAAACATGTATATGCTTCCATGGAGCAAGGAGAATGAGACATGCCCTGCACATTCCTGAAAGATGTGGTCACATTTATTGAAGGTCTACCAAGGGCCAGACACTAAGCCAGGGCTTTTGCATAAATTATCTTTGATCCTCACTGTGTCCCTCTAGAGTGGGTATTATTTCTGTAGTAGCTTGGGCAGGAAGAGAGTGGGGTGAGTGGGAGATACTAATATCCCTAGGGAATAAGGATTATTGCACAGACTTAGGAGGTCAGGGGGTAGCAAGGACATTCCCAAAGGAGTGATTTGAACAGGAACAACCAGATTGTATAGTGTGTGGTCTTTGGGCTTTGGAGGAAGATGCCTTCTGGCTGGAGCAGGAATCCAGGCAGATTTTGTTTTCCTGGTTAATTGGACACTTGTTCACAGTACCTCCCCACTCACAGAACCAGACAACAAAAAAAGTCTGCAGTGTCCACAGGAGGGACACAAAGCAAAATAAAGCCCAGAGCAGTGCAGTGCTATTAATTCATATTAATGACCCTCACCTACAAATGAAGCTGGTGCCTGACAGATTGCTGGCTCTTAGAGGGAAGCAGATGAGAACAAACGAGGGACTCTGCCCATCTGGTGAGGTGATCGATGCCTCCTCACTGTCCTGGCTTCCCATACCCACCTCTTACAGGTGTTCCTTGTCTTCTTCAAATCCCTCCTCAAGGAATCCTGCTCCCCAACTGCCCCAGGAGCCTGGCAGTTCCAAGGGCTGGCCCAGGGGGCTCGCCTCCAAAAGAGAGGCCCATTGACATACTCAGATGCAAAGCCACACAGATGGCAGTGCTGGGAATTCACTCCACAGAGACTTGTCTGAAATGGAAGTGATTTCTAGGCAGCACTCAGGGGGATGTATGATTGCCATTTAGGCACATTTCTGTCTTGTTCTGTAGGCTGTTATTTATCTCTGCTGAAATAAAGATGTGTTTGATTATAAAGGCCTCTTTTATTGACTCATCCAGTCACTTAGGCACTATAGATACAGAAATGAATAAGACATCGCTCTTGAGCTATAACTTAATTTTCACAAAAACCCCTTTGAAGTAGGTAAGTTTAATTTTACCTTAAAGTTGGGGCCTCACAATAGTCGAGCAATTATCCAAAGGTCACTTGGCAAGTAAATAGTATAGTTAGAATTTGGATTCAGGTCTTCTCATTCCAAAGATTTAATTTAATTTTAACGTGATGACAACCTATGTTTCTCCCCTTCAGACTCTTTAGCATAAAGGTAGAATATTAAAATAACTAAGTTTTAGAAGAATAACAGAGAGTTAAAACTGAAATAGTCCTACAAAGTGGCCTAATCTAACTCCTGACTTTTACAGAGAGAAGAACTAGCCCAGGGCAGTAAAAGAAATGTCTTGCCCTTCCATTTTGCAGCGAGGTAGGGAGGTGAGCATTTCAGGGTGCCCACAGTCCGTTCTTTCTCACCTGGTGAAGATAAGGGGGAAAGGCCGAGGAGTGTGTATCTTCACATCTGCTGCTTCATCCATGGACAGGGGCACACAGACCCCAAAGGCAACCTGTCCTGTTTATGTCATATATTTTTTGCTCCTCTGTCCTATCAGTAAGATCGCTTACCTGCAAACCCGGATCTTTGTCTTCTGTTCTATCTGGGGTAGGTGGAATGCTTTCTTTTGGGAGTGAATGGACATCCAAAGGATCCCTGCCCCTGTTCTTAACCCAGCAAGATTATTTTTTGAGATGAATCCAAACTCTGATTTTCTAGATTACAGCCTTGATGATGAAAGGCATCATGTTCTGTTTATGCAAAAAAGAACTCTTATTCTGTATAAGCTTTTCCATACATCTAACTGCAAACACAAAAGCCCCAGGAAAGTTAGTGGATCTTGGATTTGTCCCATGTTTGCTAATTGCCAGAGACTTTTCTATTTAAACAAGTGCTTCTTTCATTGCAGCCTTTGCACAAACACAGCTTTGGAGAGAGTTTATATTTTTAGGGGAAAGTAAATAGCTCTGCATTGTGCTATACTAGCAACTGTAGATGATGTAGAAACCTGAGTGCCAAGCACAGTATTTCCTACTATGGAAGCTATAGCCACATGCTTCTCTTTGTTATATCATTTCTTCATTCATTCATTCATTCGATCCATACTGAATGCCTTCTATGTACCAAGTGCTGTGCTAATTGCTGGGAATATAGAGGAAACATAATTTCTAAACTGACCTCTCAAGGACCTCATAGTCCAGTGAGAGAGACAAAGGCCATCATATATACTATTATACAGAGAAGAAATCATATACAACTAAAGAGAAGAGACTTCTAACTTCCTCCAGGGATGGACAAGGAATTAGAGAGAGCTTCCTGGAAGAGGTAACATTTGGGTTAATATTTAAAATAAGGAACGTAAATTAGCAAGATGAAGAAATGAGGATGGACAGTGCAGTTTAACTTGAGAGAGTATTTTTAAAGGTTCATAAAAGAGAATGGTGTCTTGCAAGCAGTTTGATTTGATTACTGCGGGGGGGGGGGTGTCTGTGTGTCAGACAGGACTGGTGAAAGGTTAGTGTAGGGGGAGAAAGGTAGGGACCAGATTATGAACTTCCTAGCCTACAATGCCACTCCAGGGTAGGAGGTTATCCCCAAACAGCGGAATATCATGGCAATATTTTAAGCAGTAGAAGACCTTGATTTATTTACATTTTAGAAAAATCACAGAGAATGAATTGGAAAAGGGCAAGACAATGTTAGGTTTGAGTAGACAGTGGCAGAGCAGGTAGGGAAGAGGAGGCCAATTCCAGACATATTTAAGAAAGCAGAATTGACAAGACCAAAAGATGAGTTGCATGCAAGAGAAGATGAAGGGATGAAAGAATAATTTCTAAGTCACTGGTGTGATGAGGAGAAAGAGTTTGAGGAATGAAGAGCAAAATTTATTTCTTGGATCTATGGAACCTGATGGTCCTGGGCATCATCTAAGTGGAGATAGCGAGGAAAAAGTTGGTTACATTGATCTGGAGCCCAAGAGAGAAATAGTCTAAAGATTCAGACTTGGAAGATATAAGCAATTGAAACAGTGTGAGCAGGTGAGATATTCCAGGGAGAGCAGGTTCAGTAGGGGAGATCTTAGAGGATGTGGGCATTTAGTAGATGGGCAGATTAAGATGAAGTCATGAGGCGCACTATCACTGAGCCACTAGAGAACAAAGGTGAAGAATAGGTCATAGAAGTCAGGGGGGCTAGACCTTTAAAGATGGAGTTGCCTGCAGTATTAAGGGCTATGCAAAGGTTGTAAAAGATAGATGAAAAATAACCATTGACTTTTAAAAACTGGAGACCACAGGTAATCTTTGGGAGGTGAGGATATGGAGAAAACTCGTTCAGAAATCTAGGCTGTCAAGCAAAGAATTGGACTAAGTCAGTAGCTGGAAGGGCATGTGGGAGTGAGAGAGTGATCGCCTCACATCAGGTAGTATAGATTCTGCGTTCATGACATCAAGTCCTGGGTAAGGGAATAATAGTAAAAGCCATATGTCATGAACTAGTCAAACAGTAGAGTGATTGGTTTGAGAAGTTACTCTAAGTAGATCAAGAGAAAATACTAATGCTGGAAGTATCGATGGTCTCCCTCGTTGCCTTGTTCAATAGTTGTGTTGCAAACCTTTTATTTATTGTTTTTGACTGCTGTGGACAGAATCCACTTTTCCCTTAAAAAACAGCTAGGTCATCTCAGGCACTGACTTATTCTTTTCTCAGTTATTAACTTCTTTCAAGGATGTCAGTCTCTGAGGAAGATGAAGGGGGGTGGCTGAGGGCAAGGACCTAATAGGGACTCTTGACTGACAGGGTGAGATTTCAGGGTGAGGATAATGACGGTAATGATACTATCAAAAATCAAGATTTGAGGAACCCCTTGAAAGTTAGCAGGATGTGTGAAGGGGCACTTGCAGTCTGCTGAGCAGCAAGTTTGCAAATAGTGCTGTAGTTGCTTATCTGGAAGCTTTCTGAGTTTCAAGAAAATTGGGGCTTAGAATGTTGGCTAAATCTCCTGCCAAGTCAGCAAATGATGGATCCTGTCAGACAGTGAGGGACTTAACTAGAATTTTGATCTCTGTCCATTGCCTCCTTACTTTACTTGCTTTTGGTTTCAATTTCCTCCCATTGTCACAGGTCATATTTGTTTATTGTTATGCTCCCAATGGATACCCGAGACCAAAGAGCAGCCGACCTATATCTGGGGAACACAGTAGGTCAGAAAGAAAAAGATGCAGGAATCTGGCAAACGCCTCCTTTCTGAAGCAGCTACCAAATATTGCTGAGCTAATTGTCTAATTTCCCATCTAAAAAAAAAGAGAGAGAGAGAGAGAGAGAGAGAGAGGTGCTTCAGAAAGTAGGCAGGAAGCTGTTTTCCCAAGAATGGGGGGGGTGCAACGAGAGGAAGGGGGAGCAGAAGATGCTATTTAACTAATGCTCCTGCCTTCAGGCAGGAACTTCAATTAAATCACAGCAGGAAGGTAGGAGTTCTTTTTCTTATTCAAATACTAACAAAAGGCCAGTTTCTGTAATGTGCTATGGAAAAAAAAAGGATTTTATTGCCTAATAACTTTTGCATTAAGAAAATCATTATCAATATTAACAAATGTTTACTGAATCGTAGTTGTCATTTATTGAGCACCTATCATACACCAGGAACTCTTCTCATGGCTTTACATTCGGGTTTCTGGCAAAGCCAAACAATATTTGTGATTACTTCAAAAAGGAAGTGATACTAGATTTCATGTACAGGTAAGAAACTGAGGCTTAGAGAGATTACTTATTCAAGGTCATAAGGTCAGCAAGTGGCCAAGCCCTAATTTCTCTGACCCAAGTTCAGGCTTCCGACTGCCACTCGCCACTGCATACAGCACCAGACACAAAGATAGGCTTAAAAGTATAAGACACAGTCCTTATTTTCCGTGCACACATCGTGTTATGGATTCTGAATTCTTCACACTTTATTTAAACCTACTGATTAGCTTTAAATCTTAGAAAAGAGGAAAAGAAAACAATTCTTTGTATAATCTTAATCTTTAATTACGAACTCAGCTTTGATGATTAAAGAACCATTCTATAATCTTTTGGTAAATTATCAACTATTATTGTTTTCCTAAGCTCCTACTGATGTCTTACATGGTATAGCTCCTGAGTGACTTGCACAGGGAATCGGTGATACGTACCGTTGGAGAAATGAGTCCACCATTCTTCGAGCTCAGTCTTGGTGTCACATTGGCCTTGCCTCTCTCCCCTCCCGTTCAAACCCTCAACTCAGAATCTAAGAGCCAAAAGCTGTGGTCTCTAAAATATTAAAGAGAATTTAGGATTGTGAGTTCATGGCGCTTGTTAGCTTTGGCATCTAACATCCATCCTCTTTCTTTGCAGAACTGTGATTTCCTTCTTCCCCATTACAAACAGTACCTCGAAGCTGTTAAGCAGGTGCTCCGCCATCCTCTCACCAAGTAGATGTACACGACACAAAGGCTCATCTTTTATCTCCTCTATTAAATTTGAATCTTAAGCTGAGTAAAAAAGAGATTAAAATGTCTGAGTAAAGAAGAGATTAAAATGTCTAACCCAAAATCCTACCCTAGAATTCCCCGGTGCTTAAATTGGCCAGTTGTGGTTTCCCTCACTTGCAACCAAAGAGGCTTAACTGATTCTTTTCCTGGTTGCCAGCCCCTTGTTCATTCATTTACTCAATATTTATTTAGGGTCTGCTGTGTCCCAGGTACTGTGACAGGGACTGACACTACACCTACTTACAACCATCGTTGTTGTAGCTGCTCTCCAAAGACCCACAGTCTAGTATGAAAGGGGGGAGAGAAACAAGCAGTTATAATTTCTCATACCAAGGGTCCAATTGTACTTTACGGAAGGTGAAAACCTGTCAGGAAGTTCAATCAAATGATGTTTCCTGGAAGAAATGAATTATATGCTCAACTCAGAAGGATAAGTAAGAGCTGGCAGGTGAAGAGGTGGAGAAAGTATGTTCTCAGCTAATGGAGAGGGTCTGTGGAGGCCCTGAGGGCAGAGAGAGCAGATACACAGGGGAACCAAAAGCACTATCCTGGGTAGAGGGTAGAACACAGTGGGGCTGAGGATGAATCAGGTTGAAGATAAAAGGAAAACAACAGATTATGGAAGATCTTGTGGGTCCTGTTAAAGAGTATCTGCTTACTTGAAGTCATGGGGGAAACACTAAAGAATTTAGAACAATGAAATGGCATTTTTAACTTTGTGTTCTAGAGTGACACTTCTGCTATCGCATGGAGAATGTTTTGGAGGGGGCAGGACTGCCGCAGAAATCTGGACTCGGTGTGGCAGGGGCTGGCGCCAGGGCAGGAGTGGAGAAAGGATGACTGGAGAGGCAGTAAGATCTAGAACACAGAGGACAGAGTGGTCATTGGGACAGCAGGGTTGAGGCTGAGTAAGTGAGCGTCCAGGAGGAAGGTAGGGGCGTGCTCTGAGGCTGGGAGCACAGGGGAATGGCTAGATTTGGGTGAAATAATGTGTTTACTCGAATTGCTGGCCAACTAGGCCTGGGCCCTCTATGAGCTTACAATATAAAAGCACTGAAGAGTATCAAAGCAAGCACAGTCTGTGTGTGTGTGTGTGTGTGTGTGTGTACGTGCACACGCGTGTGTGCATGTCTGGGGGTGATGGAAGTTGACATCTTTGTTCTGCTTGGAGACCTTGCATGGAAAGAATGCCACAAAATGCTTGAGAAGAAAGCTGAGGATCTGCTTTGTTTGACAATCCTACACAAAATGTGAAATAGTGAGGGTCCTGGGCGAAGCCGTACCGTCTAAAGTCTGTGTCCTTTGCAGGAGCTCGTCCTGGGCCAGGCGGAGCCGGTTGTGCATTCCATCAGCAGCGGAGCCCGTGGTGTGTCTACCTCGGGGCTGTTTGTCTCACTGCGAGCCGGGTGTGTGGGAGCGCTTACGCTGGGGCCATTTCAGCCCAGGCTGCCGGATAATTAATGAGTTTGTTTTTGAGCTGGTGAGTTGGAGCTGACACAATGCCGGCAGGTGCCTTTGTCTCAATCCCTTCCATCCATCTTTATCGGATTTGCCAGACTCGCCTTCACTCTCTTTTCTTTCTTTACTTTACATTGAAGGCAGCTGGGAACGGATCTGCAGAAGGATCCTCCTAGGACCGTCATAACAGCGGGGACGTCCTCTATGCGTATGTTCCTTTTCTACTGATTGTTGTCCACTCCCAACCCGCCCTCTACCTTCATCATCTCCGACTTGAGCAGAACAAGGAGGACTGTCCACTAAACATGTAGATGCCAGACATTTCCCAGGATGATTCTTCAGTAATGAACTTAATTAGCCTCTTTCCCTCCCCGCCTTCTCCCTCTCTCCCTCCCCCTTTCTCTCTCCCTCTCCCTGTCTTTCTCTTAGTCTGTCTTTCCTTCTTCATGGGTATGACAAAAGAGAATAAAGACTGTAGCCATTGTCTCATATGAGAATGATATGAACTAGTTTTATAGCTATTTTCTTGTTTCCTTCTCTTTCTGAAGAATCTCAATTTAACCTCTAGACCCAACCCTAATGTTATCACCTTTATAACACACCTCAGTTTCTGCTGGCTCCTCCTTTTCTACCTCAACAACAGTAAATGGCACAACTCAGTTGCTCAAGCCAGAAAACCTGGGAGTCAACTTTGGTTCTTTCCTTCTTTACGTCCTACATTTAATCAGCAGATTCTGCTGACCATTTCCATTTAGCATCGCTCATTATTTTTGTATTTCTACTTTCACAATATTCCTTTACACCACCATCATCTTGGCAAAATTTTTAATTACAGAAGTAGAAACTTCAGAATTCAGGAGACTGTTAGGGAGTTCATACACATTATCACTTTTTGTCTGAATTTTTCCAGCAACCTCCTAATGAGGAAAACTGCCTCCAGTTTTGCCTCTTTGTACTCCTTCAGTTCATGTTGAAATGATCTAAATGAAAACCTAATCATTTTATTCCTTTGTTTGAAAATTTTCAGTGGGTTCAGACTGTTCTCAAGATCAAACTACTTAGCAGCTTTTGGATAAAATTTGGCTTACAGTCAGAATTCCCTTACCTTTGAAAATATCTGACTCTCCTTTCCTTGCAAATTTGTGCTCCACCATAAATACATCAAGGTTAAATCATGCACTGTCTTCTTCCTACGATGTCTTGTTGCCTGCCCCATTCCTCCCTCTTCTTCACTGGGCTAAGTTCTACTCTGCTCATTTCAGCTTATATGCCATGTCCACTGGAGATTTTTTTTCTGCCTTCCCTAGTCTGAGTCATACACCCTTCCCATGTGTTCCCAAAGGGCCCTACACTTACATCACCATTTACTATAATACATTGGTATCACCTCTCTTCATACTCTTTTAGGGCAGAGACTGCATCTCCTTCACTATTATTTTATTGTCAGCACTTATTCTGGTATATTAGGTGCTTAGTTATTGGAAGGCCACAGGTGACAATACTTATTATTTCCCCTGGATTTTCCACTGGGCACCTTACTTACGTATTTATGAAAGTATGAACAGCCTTGCTTTGTAATTTTCGGTTATGTGCCCATGTCCCCCACTAGGTGGTGTGTTCCGCATTGACTGGGACCGCATTGTAGCCATCTCGGTTTACCACGTGGAACTTAATACAGTTTCTGGACTGTAGTAGGCACCCACTGCCTGCTAGTTCTTGTTAAGCATGAGAGGTACCAACACGATCGAGTCCTTATGCTCTAGTCTTTACAGAGTTTATATCCCTGTTGTTAATTAGCTGCGTAGTGTGAAGAAACAGCATCCTCATCTGTAAAATGAGTATTCTGCAGTTGATCCTAAAAGCTTAATGGCTCTTCCAGTATCAGGATTCTAGAACTCTAACCCTCAGCCTAGTTTGCATCCTGTTCATGTTGAGACGGTTATGGAATGAAAGGTTTTGGAATGCTCGCTCTCTACTCTGCATTGCAGCTTCCGCTCCATTCATGTAACGGAGACTGGTTTGTGGGTTGTGGGTAAGAGGCTAGGTCCTCACATGTTGCTCACATGCAGTCCCTCTTAGCAGCCCCTAAATCCGGGCAGCCTTCGATGGTAGACCTGGGAGGATGGAATGCCTGCTCTTAGCATTACCCTGTGCTAGGAGCCAGGGGTGAGATGGAATGGATATTCTCGTTATTGTCAAAGATCTGGTAGCAATTTCAGTAAGTTTTATAAGAAGTTTAGACTCTTAGTTCTTTTTTCTTTTCCTGATATGGATGCTGAGCTTCGAAAGACAAAACAGGAAGCACAGTCTTTCTTAATTCTGCAGAGTGGGGATGAGATGGAGAAGAAGGTCTGGGAATCTCTTGGCAGGACATGGCCATTTGCAACTTCCCAAGATCTTGATGAACATTTCTGGGGATTAAAGGGTTTCTTTCCTGAACAGACATCCAGCCTGGGTCCCTCTTCTGTCTGCTGTTGACTAGGGCACCCAGAAGCATACGGAAGCCACACCGTCATCTCCTCTTCCTCAGCCATTACCAGGGCCTCCTTACAGCCTGGGAATTCCCTTTGTGTCCTTTGTTCTGCAGAACATAGCATGCCCGGGGGGTCAAACGCTCAAAGTTACTCCCTCGGCTCCCTGAAACAGATCTCACAGAAGCCCTGGCTGGGAAGCCAAATCTTGCAAATCCATTTAGGGAAAGAAAAGCCTTTTAACTTAATTTCTTCCTCAGAATTATTTATGTCCCTGATAAAAAAAAAAAGTGCTCTTTTACCCTTGCAGTGTCTTCTAAATGATGTCAGATGTTACAGATGTCACCCAGCGGCAGGATTCTCAAGTTGCAGACTGCTTAATGCTTTGGAAATGATGTAAGGCTGAGAGCTGAGTGAAGTGCAGTGGTGGGGAAAGCTTATTTCCAGGGTCCAGCATCCCAAACCCATCCGAATTAGGAAGACCTGTGAGTTATGGCTGCTAAGCAGGCTTCAGAATAGATGGCTCCCTCAATTGCTAGAGGCAGACCTAGAAAGCTCCATTTACCAAAGTGCCCTCCAGTGGCCTCTTTCCTAGCAGGCACTAAGTGTATAGAATGGTGGAGTCCGGGAAGATTTTCTCTCTTTTTTGATCTGGAGTAGTCAGGGGTCTTTGTGCTGAAGTGCGTATGGGTCGGATTTAGTGCTACTTCCCCGCTATCTTATTACCGGACGTTCTCCAGCCCAGTCTGACTGCTGAAGAGTGAAGAACAATTGCGCCTCAAAGATTAAGGTGTTCTCATCTACAAAATGGGGATAATAAGAGCTTTTCTTCACTGGTCTTTAATCAGGTAAGTGTCTTAGTCCCTTTGGGCTGTTACAACAGAATACCATAGACTGGGTGCTTATAAGCAACACCAATTTATTTCTCACAGCTCTGGCAGCCAGAACCCAAGATCACGTTGCCAGCAGATCTGCTTCCTGGTTCTTGTCTCTGTGTCCTCACGTGGTAGAGGGCAAAGGAGCTCTCTGGGCTCTATTTTATAAGGGCACTAAGCCCAGGTCTGACCTAATCACTTCCCGAAGGCACCACCTCCAAACACCATCACATCAGGATTGGGATTTCAACATATGAATTGGGAGGGCACAAACCTTCAGTCCATAATGATAAGTCAAGGCATGTTGTAAGCTGTATTTTCTCAGATCCAAGATATAAGGCAGTTTGCTACCTCGGGATGTTCCCATCATCTTGTTTATTTTCATCATAGCATTTATCATCCTCTGAAATTATCTTGCTCAAATTTTGTTTGTTGTTTATTGTCTGCCTTTCTTTTCCCAACACCAATCAAAATGTTAAGTCTAGAGTCAGGCAATTCTGGATTTCCAGATTCTGACTGTGATAGATTAGGTTGTAGTAAACCCATGCTCTCTCTGAGAACAACTAAAAATGTCAAGTAAAAAACATTTACTTGAGGCAGAAATGTACTGGAGCATGTAGGACCAGAGGTCTAAAATCCCCAAAAAGGGTAGACCTTAGGGATGTGAGTCAACAGGCTGCAGCTCTTTTTTTCTCTTAGGGCATTTGCTGATTCTGGGCTTGAGACAAGGGGCTGAGATTTCAGATGAAGATGGCAGGCAGAAGACCATTGCTAAGATGCACACAAACAAACAGACCTTCCTTTTAGGATTCTTCTGGAAATGAAGAGACTAAAAAATAGAAATTTCAGGAACCTGGATCAGAAGGAAAGGCTAGAGAATCGAGCCTAAAACTTGGCCAGTTTGATCAAGACATTTGCCAAAGTCTGATATTCCAGGGATGGGAGGCAAAGACCTCAGCAGAAAGTCTTTGAAACACAGAGTACAAACGCTGATCCTCTTATAAAGGAGAGAATTGGTGTTCAGGTTGTACACATGTGAAAGGTACCCAGTGAAAACCCCAGGCCCTCAGCTGGGACTTTTTTTTTTTTTTTTTAAAGATTTTATTTATTTATTCATGAGAGACACAGAGAGAGGCAGAGACACAGGCAGAGGGAGAAGGAGGCTCCATGTAGGGAGCCCGATGTAGGACTCGATCCCGGGACTCCAGGATCATGCCCTGGGCTGAAGGCAGGTGCTAAATCGCTGAGCCACCCAGGGATCCCCTCAGCTGGGACTTTTTTTTTTAAATTTTTTTAAATTTTTATTTATTTATGATAGTCACACAGTGAGAGAGAGAGAGAGAGGCAGAGACATAGGCAGAGGGAGAAGCAGGTTCCATGCACCGGGAGCCTGACGTGGGATTCGATCCCAGGTCTTCAGGATCGCGCCCTGGGCCAAAGGCAGGCGCCAAACCGCTGTGCCACCCAGGGATCCCCTCAGCTGGGACTTTTAAAGAGCAACCAAAACAAAATAGAGCCTTACTCAAATTGTAATTCTTCCTTAAAGGGCTTGTGTTAAGGTACCAGCTCCATATTCTGCATCACAGAGGAAAGAGTAAACCCTCTCAGGAAGAAGAAAACATCATTTAGGGCTGCTACAACTTACTATTTTTGGTGTCATGCAGTCAGTAGAATATTGTCGGGCATGCCAAGAAACAGGACCGAAACTGAGAAAAAAAGTAGACAATACTTAATTCCAGTATTCAAATCACCTCGAGGTCTTTATCAGGCAAGAACTTCAAAATAACTATGATTAAAATACTCAAGAAAATAGAGGAAAAGAGGGACAAAAATAATATTTCACAGAGAACTTGGAACTTAGTCTTAAAATCAAATGCTGTGGTGCTAGGCATTTAAATTGACACATGTGATAAAATTTCCCAGAAACACACAGACTCAGACACACACAATCTGAATAATTTTTTTACTTTACTTTATTAATAGTTAATAATATTGTGCCAACATTGTTGTCTGGCTTTGATAATGTGTTTGGGTAGGTAAGATATTATTAATAGGTGTATAGGAACTCTGTACTATTCTTGCAATCTCTTGTGAATGTTAAACTCTTTTCGAATAAGACACTATGATATAAAATGACTGAACAAAATCACATGTAAATTCTAGAACTAAAAAATACAATTGGTGAAATTAAGAACTCAATAGAGAGGTTTAATGTTAGATTTAGCACAGTAGAAGAGGAGGCTAGAGGTCAACAGGAAATATCCAGACTGAAGCACAGAGGGACAATTATGAAAATACAGAAAAGAGATTAAGGAACATATTGGACACAGTAAATCTCAAATAATGTAATTGTAGTCCCAGAAGTAGAAGAACACTAGAATGAGTTATAAAAATATTTGAATATTTGGTAATTTTTATAAGCTGATAAAAAGCAGCAAAGCACAAACTCAAGAATCTCTATAAACCCCAGCAGGATAAATACAGGCACATCTCAGAAATATTGCAATCTCAGTTCCAGACCACTGCAATATAGCAAATATTGTAATAAAACAAGTCAAATGATTTTTTTGATTTCCCAGTGCATGTAAAAGTTATGTTTACACTATATTGGAGGCTATTAAGTGTGCAATAGCATTATGTCTAAAAAAGAAACAGTGTACATACCTTAATTATACCTTACAATATTTTATTGCTAAAAAATGCTACCTCTCTTTACCACATCAACTGACTCTTTCTGTCATGAATGAATTTCTCTACAACATGTGATGTCGTTTGCTAGCATTTTATCCATAGTAGAACCTCTTTAAAAACTGGACTCAATCTTTTTAAACCCTTCTACTGCATTATCAACTGAGTTTATGTAATATTATAAATCCTTTGTTGGCATTTCAGTGATCTGCATAGTGTCTTCACCAGGGGTAGGTTCCTCTCAAGAACCACTTTCTTTCCTTATTCATAAGAAGCAACTCCTCATCCATTAGTTTTATCATGAGATTTCAGCAATTCAGTCACATTATCAGACTCTACTTCTAATTTTAGTTCTCTTGCTATTTCCACGACATCTGTAGTTACTTCCTCCACTGGAGTCTTGAAACCCTCAATGTCATCCGTGAGGGGTGGAGTCAACTTTTTTTCCCCACAATCCTGTTAATGTTGATATTTTGACCTCTTCCACAAATCACAAATGTTCTTAATGGCAACTAGAATAGTGAATCCTTTCCAGAAGGCTTTCAATTTACTTTGCTCAGATCCACCAGAGGAATCATTATCGATGGCAACTGTAGGCTTAGGAAATGTACTTCTTAAATAATAAAACTTGAAAGTAAAAAATTTTTTTAAAGATTTTATTTATTTATTCATGAGAGACACAGGCTGAGAGAGAAGCAGGCTCCATGCAGGGAGCCTGATGTGGGACTCGGTCCTGGGACTCCAGGATCGTGCCCTGGGCCGAAGGGAGGCACTCAATCGCAGAGCCACCCAGGCGTCCCAGAAAGCAAAAATTAATTTTTGATTTATGAGCTGCAGAATGGATGTTGTGTTAATAGGCATGAAAACAGTGTTAATCTTATTTGCATCTCCATCAGAACTCTTGAGTGACCGGTTACATTGCCAATGAGCAGTAATATTCAAAAAGAATATATATATATACATATATATATATTTTTTTTTCTGAGCAGTAGATCTCAACAGTGGGCTTAAAATATTCAGTAAACCATGTTGTAAACAGATGTGCTGTCATTCAGGCTTTATTGTTCCATTCATAGAGCACAGCACAGTAGACAGCATAATTCTTAAGGCTTTTAGGATTTTCAAAATAGTAAACAAGAATTGGCTTCAACTTAAAGCTAACAGCTGCATGAGCCCCTAACAAGAGAGTCAACGTGTCCTTTGAATCTTCAAAGCCAGACATTGACTCTATGAAAGCCCAGAAGGCATCTTCTTCCAATGGAAGGCTATTTGTCTGTTTGGAAATCTGTTGTTTAGTGTAGCCACCTGCAATAATTATCTTAGCTAGACCTTTTGGGTAACTTGCTACAGCTTCCACCTTCTACTTTTATGTTATAGAGAAGGCTTCTGTCCTTGAACCTGATGAACCACCCTCTGCCGTTTGCTAACTTTTCATCTGCAGCTTCCTCACTTCTCTCAGCCTTAGAATTCACAGAATGAAGAGAATTAGGGCTTTGCTTTGGGTTAGACTTTGGCTTACGGGAATGTTGTAGCTGGTTTGATCTTTTATCCAGACCACTAAAATTTCTCCTCATCAACATTAAGACTGTTATACTTTTTTTTTTTTTAAAGATTTTACTTATTTATTTGACAGAGAGAGAGAGAGATTGAGAGAGAGAAAGAAAGAGAGGGAATGAGTGGGGGAAGGGGCAGAGGGAGAGGGAGAAGCAGACTCCCCAGTAAGCAGGGAGCCAGATATGGGGTCAATGCAGGGCTTGATCCCAGGACCCCAAAATCATGACCTGAGCCGAAGTCAGATGCTTAATTGACTGAGCCACCTACATGCCCACTTTCTTATCATTCATGGGTTCTGTGGAGTAGCACTGTAAATTTCCTTTAAGAACTTTCCCTTTGCATTTACAACTCTTTGGTGTAAGAGGCCTAGCTTTCAGCCTGTCTCAGCTTTTGACATGCCTCCCACTAAGCTTTTGATTTAAAGGGAGAGATGTCTGACTCTTCCTTTCACTTGAACACTTGGAGGCCATGGTAAGGTTATTAATTGGCTTAATTTCAATATTGTTCTGTTTCAGAGAATAGGGAGGTTGGAAAAAAAGGGAGAGATGGGGCAACAATCACTCAGTGGAACAGTCAGAACACACATATTTATTGAATAAATTCACCCTTTTATATGGATGCAGTTCATAGAATCCCAACACAATGAAAATAGTAATATCAAAGATCATTGATCATAGATCACCATAAAAAATGTAATAATAATGAAAATGTTTGACGTCAAAATGTAACATGGAGATAAATATAAGCAAATGATGTTGGAAAAATGGTGCCCATAGAATCTGCTAAATCCTGGGCTACCACAATACTTCAATTTGTAGAACAATATCTTTGAAGCACCATAAGGCAAAGTGCAAGAAAATGAAGTATATATGTATAAAGAAACCTGGGGTCATCATAGTAAAACTACATAAAATTAAAAAGAAACGAAAATCTTAAAACCAAAGGCAAATTACATATTACCTGTAAAGGAGCAGCAGAAGACTAACAGCTAACTTTTTAACATGAAAATGAAAGTTAGAAAACAATAGAACATTTTAATATGCCAAAATAATAGGTTCCCAAATAACCCTGTTAACCTAGAATGATATATCTAGCAAAATTACTCTTGAAAGCTTAACTAAAGACAGTAATAAACAAAATCTAAGAAAATGTGTTAACAGTAATGGTATATTGAAAGAATTTCTTCATACAGAGGAAAAATAACCCCAGATATAAATAGGCAAATATAAAAAAAAGAACAAAAATAGAAAGTGTTAATATGTGGGTAAATACAAACAAATATTACTTGGACAAAGGAATAATAATGTTTTCACTTGTGGGTTTTATTTTTATTTTTAAAAATATTTTGTTTATTTGAGAGAGAGTCAGAGAGAGAGAGAGAGAGAGAGAAAGCATGGTAGGGGGCGGTGCCTGGGTGGCTCTGCAGTTGCATCTGCCTTTGGCCCAGTGTGTGATCCTGGGTCCTGGGATCGAGTCCCACATTGGGCTCCCCGTAGGGAGCCTGCTTCTCTGTCTGCCTGTGTCTCTGCCTCTCTCTCTGTGTCTCTCAGGAATAAATATATATATATTTTTTAAGAAGCATGAGAGGAGGGAGGGGCAAAGGGAGAGGGAGAAGGACAAGGACAAGAAGACTCCCTGCTGAGCTAGAAGCCCAACACAAGGCTTAATTCCAGGACCCTGAGATCATGACCTGAGCTGGAGGCAGGCATTTTACCAACTGAGTCACTCAGGCACCCCTCTTGTGGGTTTTAAAATAGTATAGAATTAAAATGTATATCAATTAAAAATAAAATCTGGGAGGGGAGATAATAGATCTTAAATATTCTAAGGTTCTAGCAGTGAAGGGAGATGTCAGAGCTAATGATTGCCATTAGAATGTAATTAAAGATGTAGATTGTAGTTTCTTTTTTTTTTTAAACGTAGATTGTGGTTTCTTTTTTTTTTTTAAGATTTTATTTAAAATTTTTAAAATCACGAGAGACACACACACACACACACAGAGAGAGAGAGAGAGAGAGAGAGAGAGAGAGACAGGCAGAGGGAGAAGCAGGCTCCACACAGAGAGCCCGACGTGGGACTTGCTCCTGGGACTCCAGGATCACATCCCGGGCCAAAGGCAGGCGCTAAACTGCTGAGCCACCCAGGGATCCCTAGATTGTAGTTTCTAAAATTACTTGCAAAAAAAGTGTAACAAATAAGCTAGTAGAAGGTGAGTGTGAAATAATAAAAATGTATTAAATAATCAAATATTAATTTAAAAGAAAAAAGTAATAAATAAGAGTATAAGAACGTAAATAGATGGGCCAAATAGAAATAAACAGTAATCTAGTTAGATAGTAATTTACATCTTTTAGTAATTATGTTCACTGTCAATCGACTAAATGTTCCAAGTAAAATACTAAAATTGTCAGACTGAATATATGGTACTATAAACGATGTGCTTCAAATATAAGATCAGAAAGTCTGAAGGTAAAAGAATGTAAAAGGACGAGACATACAAACAGAAGATAAAATAATTATTGGCTCATATTAAACACTCAAATAATTGCTGGATAACATGAACTTTGTCCAAATATTGATGTTAGCCAATAATCTCAAGTATTGTATATAGTCTTATAAAAAGACATTTGATTTTAAAAATAGTGTTTATCCACTGTATTGGTTCAGAGAGGAACATCCTAATGCAGATATTTTTAAAGTTCGTAGTGAAACAAAGTCTTTTTGATATTCACAGGATTATATTGTCTACATATTTAGCTGTTAGAGAAGTTAATTTATTTGTTTATTATCACTTCTGGTCCACCTGGTATTTCTGCTTGGTTATTAGCTCTGAAGGCAGGAATTGGGTTCACGCTAGTTCCAAGGACCTTCTATTGCTCACCTAGGGCCAATCCAGGAGTTGTAGTGAGGAGGATGTAGACACACAGGAAGTAAGAATGAATGAGGAAACTGAAGGAGCGATTGCATGCCCAGGTGGCCTGGAAGTGTAAATGTTTTTTGGAATCTGCAAATATATAATGTTCAAGTAAAATTCCTCTATCTGTAGTATCATACAAAAATTTAATAGTAGTTTAAACATAGACTTGAAAATTTAGTCATTTGCTGAATTGATTGACTTTTGAAATTAATTTTTAAAAAGGCCGAAAATTACGATTTTTCCTGTTATCATTAAGAGTGATTCATCCGAGGGCGCCTGGGTGGCTCAGTGCATTAAATAGAAGACTCTTTTTTTTTTTTTTTTTTGCAGAAAAGAACTTAGGTTTATTTGCAATAGAAACTATGGTCTGAAAAAAACCTCTTGGCAAATGTACAGTTTGTATTCCATTTGGGGTCGTCACCAGCTGTGGGACCCCCAGATCCCTGACCCGCATGCATCGGGCTCCTAAGTGTTCACAGCTAATCTCAGGCCCCAGTCCAAAGCCCCTCCAGAAGGCCTCCCAACTCCTGCCAAAGCCACCCACTGCCCAGCCTGCCCCTGGCCCACCTCCCCTCCTGCCTCATGCAGTGCAAAACCAAACCAAACCAAACCAAACATATGTTTCAAAACAAACAAAAACAAAACAAAAACATTCACAAAAACCAGGGTTCTGACTTCTGGCTTCCTCAGTATCCTTCTCTGTCGTGATGACTTGTTTCACGATGACCTCAAATATACATCATTTTCTTGCTAATATAAAATATCTTCCTTACTATTCACAGATATATAATGGGAGCTTTGGATGAAATAATTACAAACTATTTTCTTCCCTTAAAATACAAACAAGCCAAACCAAAAATAAAACAACAAAAGCAAAAACCTTTTTGACGAAAGTAAACACGAAAGGGGCTGGCTGGTTCTCCCCCCACCCCGGGCTCATGGCTGGGCCGGCCGAGCCGAGGATTGTACGCAAAGTGCTGGGTGCCCCTTAATGATGGGGACTCGGGACTGCTCTCTCCAAGACCAGCTCTTTGCTTTCCTCCCCTTTGCCCCTCTGCCCCCACACAGGATCCTGCTCACCCTAACTTCTCAAGCTTAAATAGAAGACTCTTGATTTCAACTCAGGTTGAATCTCAAGGTGCTGAGCCCAGCGGGCAGTCTGCTTGGGATTCTATCAACCACTCTCTCTGCTCCTCCCCCTGCTCATGAACTCTCTCTTTCTAAAATAGATACATAAAATCTCTCTTAAAAAAAAAACAATTCATCCAATGAAATTCATCCAGTAATTTACCTAGAGAAATTTATCTGATAATCTTTCCCTCTTCACAGGAATTTTTTCTTGTTCCTGTTCCTCAATCCCAATCTGGTTCCATCCTATTTATTCAAAATAACCATAGGAATGATGGGACGTGATTTGGTAGAGGTCAAGAATTACCCATTGAAAGCCCCAGGTATTAAGATTGAGATTCTAATATTCAGACACTGAAATACCGCGCCTCTCTTTCACCCTCCCATTTTCTCCCATCTTACCCCCTTAGTTTTTTTCTTTCCAGACCTTCTTCTCTTTTTATTTTGTTTCAGTATTAACACAACCCAGCTACTGTTTTCTTTATTAAGAGCTCTTTGTATCTTCAGGGTAAATGCTGTGTAGACCAGCTACAGTTGATCGTTGAGCACTCATGCATAATGTTTGCAGTGATGAATAATAGATAATAATAGGTAATCTGTGTAATTCACTGTGCTGCTACTTCATGGATTACTTGTTTGCAACTGACCCCGACATGACCTTGTCTCTAAAATAGACCCAATAGTAAACAAAAGAACAAGCACTGCTATGTAAGCCATCCTAAAATCACATATTGAAAATAAAATTTCTTAGTGGTTTTGAAAATTTTGTGGTTACAATCTGAGGAAAACTATAAACAAAGGCTCCTCAAACTTTAATGGGCAAAACAAACAAATTACTTGTGCAACTTACAAAAATGCAAATTCTGCAGATTCTGTAGGTCTGGGCATGCATTGAGGTTCAGAGTTTGTAATAAGTTTCCAGCTAATGTAAATGCTACTGGCATTCAGGTTGCAATTTAAATAAAAAGGCTTTAGACTAGTGATTCTCCAACTTGGCTGCAGATTATCATCAAATAGAGAATGTTGATCCATGCCTGACATTCACCCAACAGGAATTAAATAAGAATCTCTGAGCTTGGAACTTGCCATCCTTAAAAAATCTTTCCATGGTGGATACAAAGTTTGGAACAGAAAATATAGGCCCTCTTTCCAGAAAAGTTCATACACATATTTTTGCATGCAATTTCTAGGGTAACAAGGATCACCGGAAACTAATACATAAAAATATAAGATGGGATCCCTGAGTGGTTCAGTGGTTTAGCGCCTGCCTTCAGCCCAGGGCGTGATCCTGGAGTCCTGGAATCGAATCCTGCATCAGGCTCCCTGCATGGAGCCTGCTTCTCCCTCTGCCTGTCTCTCTCTCTCTCTCTCTGTCTCTCATGAATAAATAAAATCTTTAAAAACTAATAATAATAAAATAAATAAAAATATAAGAACCAACACTTCAAAAGAAAAATCCCTTAAGGAAATGACACAGGGCACAACTTCCCCATGTATTCCTGTTATGGAATGAATTGTTTCCCCCTAATCTTCATATATTGAAGCCCTAACACTCGATATGACTGTATTTATTTGGAGATTGGGACTTTAAAGAGGTAACTGAGGTTAGATAAAGTCTTAAGTGTGGGACTCTAGTATTCTTATAAGAAGAGGAAAAGATACCAAGGATGTGCAGACCCCCCAAAAGACCATGTGAGGATAAGGTGGGAAGTGAGAAGTGTAGGCCAAATAGAAGAGCCTCAGGAGAGAGAAAACCTGTTGGCACTCTGACCCTGGATTTCCAGCCTCTGGATATGTGAGAAAATGAATTTCTGTTGTTCAAACCATCAAGGCCATGGTAATCTGTTACGGCAGCCCTCGTGGACTAGGGCAGATTTTGGTAACTAGAGGTGGGGTCCTGCTGTAACAAATGCCTGAAAGTATGGAAGTGGCTAATAAGTAGAGGCTGGAAAAGCGTAGAGGCACTTGTTAGAAAAACCTGATAATGCCTTCAAGAGATTGTTGGTAGAAATATGGACATTAAAGATGGCTTTGATGTGGCCCCAGATGGAAATGAGAACATTTCATTGGAAATTGGAGGAAAGGTAATTTTTGCTGTAAAGTGGTGGATACATTGGGCCAGATTGTTTTCTAATATTTTTGTGGAAAGTAGAAACTGTAATTAATGACCTATGTTTAGCTGAGGTAAGCAAAGTACTGCAAATGAATAGACTTCCCATGGGAGTTGCCTTCCCATTTTCCAGACAGGTGTCTGTATCTATTATTAATTAATTAATTATTATTCATTTATTATTTGTTAATTTATTAATTATTTATTGATTTATTATTAATTAATTAATAATTAATAATTCATTAGGTGTTGAATATCTACCACTAATTTAGGCAGTTTGTTAGTAAACTGGGAACACAAACTCGGAGATGTAAGACCTTAATGCTATTTGTAGATGGTGTGCAAATAAATAATGACTTCCTTAACATGTTTTAGGAACTCTTGTGGATGAGACAGAAACTAAAACCTGACCTCAATTTTGCTTATATGTCTTACTGATGTTGGCCAAACTAGAGCCAAATCTATAGTATTTGGTCCTGCCTGGCCATCTTAAAAGATAGATAAGGACAGGAAGTTAAAGATGAGACTCAGTGAAAATAATTTCCTTAAATTTCTCATCTAATTTCAGGATTTGATTGGTATGGTGCAGTGGTTTCCAAAGTGTACTCAGGCTCCTTGGATGACATAGCAAACTCACAGGGACCCTGTGATTTACTTTTAAATTTTGAGGAAAACACATGGACGTCTATCAGACACAGTAAAAACTGCTAGCTCAACATAGTTCACAATTTTAATAGTGTGTTACATTTAATTAATGATTTAATAGCTTCGCAAGTCTTGGTTTTTGGTGATTCATATGATGAGATAAGACAAGTATTGCACAAAAATTACTGAGGAACAGGAAACACTTGCGATAATATCCAATACTTCCTATTTGATTGGAGGTTTCGAGAAGTCGCATAGTGTTGGGACAGGTGTATGTGTACAAGTAATTGTACTTGTTTAAGAATTGAATAAAAGTATATTCAATTTCAATTTATGTTATTTCAATTTATGTTTAAAAATAGTAACTAAAAAGTTATTAGGAAATAAAAGCTTATCAAGTTGTCTGATGTAATTACTTAATAAATGAGCCATTCGGTTCCTTTTCCTTTGTTTTCTGTGATTTGTTCTGGCTGAGGGACGTTGTAAAAATGATACTGAGCCACCGTCAGTGCTGGGGACTGAGAAAGTGCAGGAACCTCTGGTATGGAAATCTGTGTGGGGCCCTGAGAATGTCACTCTGGGAGAAGCCCGCCACCAGGTTAGGAGCCCAGCTACCCTGAGACTGCCATGATTTGAGGAAATCCAATAGAGTCATGTGGAAAAGCTTCATGGACGGACTGAAATGCCCAAGAAACCAGCCCTTCCAGGTGTTTATGCTAAGGACAAGAGTGGAGAAACTTCCAGGTAACTCCAGTTTCAGCTGCCATCTGATCCCAGCCATCTAACCTGCAGTTGGCAACTACCAAGATGAATCCATCAATTCTCAGAACCATGAAAGCTAATGATATATTGTTATTTTAAGTCACTAAAGTTGGGGGATTTTTTTCATTGACTTTATGTTTTAGGGCAATGTGAGGCTCACAGCAAAATTGAGAAGGAAGACCAATTCCCACTTATCCCTACTCCCAATCAATCCCAACCTTCCTCCCTTATCAACATCCACCTAGAGTGCTACCTTTGTCACAATTGGTGAAACTACACTGACACCTCATAATCACCTCAAGTCCATAATTTGTATCACAGTTACTCGTGGTGTTGTACACCGTGTAGGGTTGAACAGACATAAGACGGATCAGTGTTTGGATAAATGTGTAATGACATGTATCATTATGATATCATTCATCTTTATGGTATCATTTTCACTGCCCTAAAAAATCCTCTTTGCTCTGCCCATTCATCCCTTCTCTCCCCCAAAGCACTGTCAACCACCGATCTTTTTACTGTCTCCATAGTTTTGCCTTTTCTAGAATGTCATACAGTTGGATCACAGTTTTTACCTTGTTCAGATTGATTTCTTTCACTTAGTAATATGCATCTGAGGTCTCTTCATGTCTTTCCATGGCTTGATGGCTTATTTCTTTTGAGCACTGAATCCATTCCATTGTCTGGTTTACCAGACTTTATTTATCCATTCACCTACTGAAAGATATCTTGGTTACTCCCTAGTCTTGGTAATTATGAACAAAGCTGTTGTAAACATTAGTATGCAGGTTTTTGTGTGGACATATGTTCTCAACTCCTTTGGGTAAATACTAAGAAGCATAATTGTTGGGTCTTATGGTAAGAGTATGATAAGTTTTATGAGAAACTTCCAAACTGTCTTCCAAAGAGGCTGTACCACCAACACGAATGAGAGTTCCTGTTTCTCCACACCCTCACTAGCATATGGTATTGCCAATGTTCCAGATTTGGGCCCTTTCTGATAGGTGTGTAATGGTATCTCGTTGTTTTAACCCGCATTTCTCTGATGACATACAATGTGGAGCATTTTTCATATGCTTACTTGCCATTTGTATATTTTCTTTGCTGAGGTATTGGTTGGGTTCAAAAATAAAATTATTTCTCATTCTCATTCTCTCCCAGTAAAAATCTTTCAAACTAGAAATACCCACAGGCGAGGGAGAAAAATCCAGGGCATTTTAAGTTATGGTTTCAGAGTAAAAGTCTCAAAGCTAGGAGACGTTTTGTTGACTTTGGCGCACTTTTAAATTGAGTTGCTTTTTAAATTGTTGAATATTAAGAATTGTTTGTGTGTTTTTGACAACAGTTCTTTATTAGATGTGGTTTTTGCAAATATTTTCTCCCAGTTTGTGACTTGTCTTCTCATTCTCTTGGCAATGTCTTTTAGAGAGCAGAAGATTTTATTTTTAGTGAAGTTCTGCTTATCAACTACTTTTTTCATGGATTATCTTTGGTGTTGTATCTGAGAATCCCAGCTATATCCACTCTATACCTAAATTTTCACCTATTCTACCTTCTAGGAGTGTAGGTTTTTGTTTCACATTTAGATCTATGATCCATTTTGAGTTGGTTTTTGTGAAGGGTGTACAGTCTGTGTCCAGTTCCATTTTTTTTTTTTACCTGTGGATGGCCAGTTGTTCTAGCACTATTTGATGAAAGACTATCTTTGCTCCACTGTGTTGCCTTTGCTCCTTTGTCAAAGGTCAGTTGATTATCTTTATATGGGTCTATTCTGGGATATCTATTCTGTTCCATTGATTGATTTTTCTATTCTCTCACCAATACCACACTGTCTTAATTACTGTAGCTTTATAGTGGATCTTGAAGTCAAATAAGTTTTGTGATAGTTTTTAAAGCAAAAGTTGATAACTAGCATAAAATTTGGGTACCCCTAAGTGAAGTGCTGCTATAGATTAAACTTAGAGCATGTGGCATTTTTTTTAGATTGGGCATTGAATGGAGTTGGAATATCCACAAAGATTCTGGTAGAGAAATCTGGAAAGGCCTCAAAGGGACTGTTGATGAGGGCTTGAAAGACAGAAAAGAAAATGTTGCTGGAGGTTAGAAAAAAGGGAGCCCCTGTTATTGATAGGATGGAAATTTGGATGGCATTGCTGCCGGTGCTAATGTGGAAAAAAAAAAATACCAAATAATCTTATAGATCTGGCCAGAGAGATTTACAGGCAAAATGTAAAAGGTGCCAAATGGCTTCTTCTATCTGTCTGTTATAAAATGTGAGTGGAGATGAACTAAAGAAGGAATGACTTAGTTTCAAGCAGAATTTAGAGGAAATGTAAATGAATCCTGCCTTAATGGGTTCAAAAATAAAATTATTTCTCATTCTCATTCTCTCCCAGTAAAAATCTTTCAAACTAGAAATACCCCCAGGCGAGAGAGAAAATCCAGGGCATTCTAAGTTATGGTTTCATAGTAAAAGTCTCAAAGCTAGGAGACCTTTTTTTGAGACCTCATAAAGAGTTAAGGACATGCTTAGTAGGCCTTCTAAGAATATTAAGTCTCTGCCTCTCAGACTTCCTTCACTAAAAAAGGATGTTAAGGAAATATGTTATAGACACTTTAAACTTGACAAAAGGCATCTGTGAACCTTCAGAAGCACTATTCCACAGTATTCCTAATCTCAGGCCAATGGAGAAAAGGGAAAAAGGGCTGTCTTGGAAAGAGAAAAGGACTATGGCCTTTCTGTCAGTGAATGGATTATAATTTGGTATAAGGAAGACTGCACATTTTTCTAAAGGAATTATCTCAGCTTGCCCTCAAAAGGACAGATACAGTATAGAGAAGGCATTTAGAGCCCCAATCTTATATGAGCAGGAAATAAATGAGGAGGCTGCTCGGCGTCAAAAAGGGCCATTTCTCATGGAAAAGAAAAGAAAATTTAGAAGATAGAAATGTGAGCCCAGAGGAAAGAATGAAGAATTATTTTCTGGGAGCAAGGGTGGGCCCTCACCAATGAGCTAGCAATATGTGCCCCATAGAATTGTTTTGACACAGTGACTGCTAGGAATCACTTATTTCTATTCTTTTACAACAGTAGAGTACATTGTAGTTTTTCTGTGCCTGTCTCATCATTATATGTTTTGGGTGGGTGAGTGGGCAGAGGACTGTTTGTTTCATAGGTTTTCAGATCAAAAGAAAGTGTACTCAAGGAGCTGTTCCAAAGGAGGCTCATTTGCACTGAATGCAATCTAACTTAGATGATACAGTTCTGGATTTTGAGCTGTTTCTCTCATGGGATGAAACTTTGTTGGCCCTGGAAGAGAGTGAGTGTGTTTTGCATGAAGGAGGATCATACACTTTCAGAGCCAGAGGGTAGACTGTGATGGCGTGCCTCCAAGAAGGCCACCATCTTTTCTTTCCCTCCCTGTATGCATTACCTGCATTGAGGAGGAGTCTGTTGTTACCCTACCCTACTGGCCTTAGTAACTTGCTTACCCAGTAGAATGTGGTAAAAGTGGCATTCTGGGACTTCTGAGGTTAGATCAGAAGACTTGCAGCTTCTGCTCTTGGAATGCACAGAAGAATTCAATTTCCTCATAAGTTTGATTTCACTAAGACTATTTTTTTTTTTTGCTGTAAAGAAGCAAAAGCTAGCCACATGGAGAGTCCATGTGAAGAGAAAGAGTTACACTTAACCCATTGCCAGCACTTACAGCCATCCCAGTCCAGGCAGCACACTTGCGAGGGAAGAGGTCTTCAGATGCCTGCAGCCTCAGCACCATAGGACTGCAATGTCAAAATGGATCCCAAGTGAGAACTACCAAGATCAGCTCCTCAATATATAAAATGTATTGTTGTTTTAAGGCACTAAATTTTGTGATGCTTTCTGATGCAGCATCACGTAACTGGAATAATTGGTAGGTAGCATTTCATTTTTAACCTAGGCATATCTATGCAGGCTCCGCTTTTACAAAAATCTGTAGTGGCTGAGTCCATATTGAGTGGCTTAGACATCACTTCATAAAGCTGGATCACCGTGCATTTGATTTGCCTATTTTGAAGAAACACAGCAGTGAAAAAAGGCCAGGTTTCTAATCCTAGTTCTACCACTAAATAGTTGTGGTTTTGTGCAAGTCAGTATTTAAATACATGGAGTCTCAAATTTCCTCATCTATAAAATGGGACTAACGTTTTTTTTCTTTCCTACTTCACAAAACTATTCTAAGACTTGAAGTAGGTACTGAATATGAAAATTCCTAAAAAGCTATAGAGCATGTCATTAATCAAATGTAAGGGCCTCTGAAGTGAGCCTTTTTGTAGGAAAGAAATTTGGTCTTGGTGGAATATCCAGTTTGAATGGGGAAAAAAATGGTCAGTCAGTGGAAGCCATGGTATAAGTTTGGAAAAGTCTGTAGCAGAGTTAAACGTACAGACTTTGGGACTGAAATGTGATACGGCTGACAGATCAATAGAGAATGGTCGTAAGAGTCCAAAACATATGATAGGAGATTGTATTAATTTTCTATTTCTGTGTAACACATTCCCCCAAAACTTAATGGTTTAAAATAATGTGTCCTTACCACACAATTTTTCCAAGTCAGGAATCTAAGTGTGGGGCTTGGCTAGGGGATCCTGGCTTGGAACCTCTTCAGTAGATTGTAGTCAAGCTGTAGACTAGGGCTGCAGTCCTAGACTTGATCAAGGCTAGAGATCCATTTCCAAGTTGGCTTAGTCCCACAAACTGTTCGTAGGAAGGCTCAGTTCCTTGCCACATGGACCTCCCCACAGCGCTGCTTCATGGATGTACTCACAGCACGTCAGCTGGATTCCCCCAAGTAAGTGATCTGAGACAGAACAAAGTGGGAGCCTCCCAGCTTTCATGACCCAACCTCAGAAACCACACATCATGATGCCTGCAATATCCTATTGGTTTACATGGGTCCACCCTAATCTTTTTGGAAGGGAAAAACAGTACATAAGGGTAATGATAGTAGGTAGGGCCATCTCAGAGGCAGGTACCGCAAAAGCATAGAGTGTGCAAAATAAAAGAAAAGGAAGGTTGCTAAGAGGCGAG